>NC_030829.1:18239561-18864561 GCF_001704415.2 Capra hircus | reverse complement strand
TTAACAGCCTGGTTGAACTATTTCCTTATAAATTTGTTTTCATTCCTTCTTTTGAGTTAAATTTCCTATCTATGACTTTCTAGGCTGTATTACCAAGGACTCTAGTTTATATCTGGAGACTTAGATACTCATCACTTGTTAATGCAAATTGTTTTCTCCAGCAGAGTTACTCTGTTGACATGTCCTAGCCATTCCAGGACCTCCATTTCCATTGTCTCCTGTTGAAGTGAAGATCACTCAGTCATGTCCAACTCTTTGCAACCCCTCTGGCCTGGAGAATTCCACCGGAGAGGGTAGCCTTTCCCTTCCCCAGAGGCTCTTCCCAACCCACGGATCAAACCCAGATCTCCTGCGTCACAGATGGTTTCTTTACCAGCCGAGTCACCAGGGAAGCCCTTGTCACCTGTCAGTCACTCCTTTTTTACCACCCCATCATTTTTTTTTTCTTTTTTCTTTTTTTGCTTATATTTGTTCTTCCTAGAAATATCTTCTCTTGCTTATTTAACTCAAGTCCCAGTTTGCCGGGGTCCAGCCCCAGTGGATCCAGGGTAATTCGAAGTGGGGACGGCATAGGCGAGGAAAGAACTTATTTATTTATTAATATAAGATTAGATTAGGAAGAAATAGTGTAGTAGGAAAATGAGTGGAAGAAAGAGGCTGATTAACCTGATTTCTGTGGAAAACCAATAAAGTTCCAGACAAGGAACTTGCACCGTCTACATTGGGCCACAGGCGCCCACTTGAATAGCGGAGGGTGCCCCGCCTTGGGCTCCCTCTCACATGGGTCTCAGAAGCCCCGGCAAGTTAAGTAGACTCGGTGAGCCTCTGGGTTCCAAGGGATCAGCCTGAAAAGGAGAGGGAGGGAGAGGGAGCAAGAGAAAGAATCGACATGGGGGAGGCCAGGCTTGTGCAAAAACCCCTCCAACTTTATTATTCAAAAGGTGTTTATATACCCTAAATTTTACATAATGGAAGATACAGAGTCATGCAGGGGCAGCAGTCCTGACCCTTTCTGTGTATCTTTTTGTATACAAAAGGTCTCAGGTGATTTACATTATCTTCTGGCCAAGAGGCTTGTTAACACTTTTTGGCTCTCTTCCTTAATGAATGTTAATCTCGTTTCCCCTGAAGTGTTTTCTTTAATCTGCATCTCCTTAAAGCACTAAAGTTACATCTCTATAGAACAAAGGCGCAGTGGGTTATAACAAAGAAGGTACTTAACTCAAAGATCTAATGTTGCTACTTGTTTTTTCTATATACCAACTATATCAACAAATAAAAGATATGAAAATTTGGCAGCAAGTATTGGCTCAACAATGAAACGCTTAATCAGTTTTATTCTAATGATCTTGACACCTTGGAAGCCCCTGCATTTCTAGGATGTTTTAAGCTTCCTGTGCCTCTCAAGTTGGGAGACTGTAAACAATTCACAAGCTGTAAAAAGTCCGGGGGAACTTGTTAGGCAAGCTAGAGAGTTATCAGAAGGGGTTTGAACTGAAACATCCCTTTCAAACGCAGAAGACTAAAGCCCTGAGTCAAGTTTTTCCAGAGTGTGTCAGAAGAGTGGAAGAGTACAATACAATAAGGCAGGCAGATTCTTATTTTTGGGTACATGCTCAGGAAATACCAGGGGGAAACCCTGAGGCCTGATTTGCCTTGCCCATCAGGCCTCTGCCGCATGAACTTGTCATGGGTGGGATTCCTCATGCTGGCTCCCGACACCAGTTAAATATGAACACCATGCCTGAACATTCCTTATTCACTTGCTATATTATTTAAAATGGCAATGGCTGCTTTATCAGTGTATAAAGTTGCAAGTATAATAGAAACACATGTCCATGATCAGCAGACGGTTTTGTTGATGCAGTTACTCAAGGACCCAGACTCCTTACTGTCACATGGCTCCTCCAGCTCTCAGAGAGTGGTCCTCATGCCAGCAACTCCACGTCACCTGGAAACTTATAGAGATGCACATTATAACACTGCATCTTAGATCTACTGCATCGGAAGCTATGGAGAACAGGCCCAGAAGTTTGTGTTTGCACAACTCTCCAGGTGATTCTAATGCACAGTCAAGTCTGAGAATCGTTACTGTCCAGCCTCATAGCCATCTGTATCCAGCCTGTGGGCATTCGGAAAATGGGGACAAGATATACATGCTTCTTGTAAGTGTTATCCCAGGAGCAATACACATCACTTCCATTCATGTCTTACAGGTGAGTGCTAATTAAATGGCCCTTCATAATGCAAGTGAGATGGGAAATGCAATCCCTGTAGTCCTCATCTTAGTCATATACAGGTGGACAAATGTGAGTGTGGTCCTTTAAAAAAAAAACTCTCTTCTATCCCTTGATTTTCATAAAGCAACCCCTCAGAATGCCTTCTGACAGGCTCCTAAAGTCTGTTTCAGGGTTTTTTTCAGCTTAGTTCCTCACAATGAACATTTTTATTTCTTTTTGCTGTAGCTTGATTTGCTTAATCATATCCTTGGTGGAAGCTTGACATAAATTTCTTTCTCTGTTCATCAACGGGCCAGCCACTGCAAACTTTCCCATTGCAGGTTGTGGGAACACGTCAGCTTATTTTCTGTCAGCGTAAAGTGGTCCAGCTGGTGAGCTTGTCTTGCAGAACTCACAGACGAGGTGATAAGCTGTTCCTCAAGCACAGGGCCAGTGGTTCTCATTTTGAATTTGTTTTTTCCGCCCATATTCTACATGGAGACTCACTGCCTTTCAGGTCCTGAAGGTATTCATTGACAAGAGGGGGCATTTTTTAACTCACAGTATCAAAGTAGAGGAAGCACCTTATTGTTGTGCATTCTGGCTCTGTGCAATAAGTCTAGTTCACTACTGTGACTAGCTATGGCCTACAGGAAGCATTTAATGGTTTAGGGGATGACCCAATCACAAAATCAGATATATAATTAATCCCCTAATAAGATATAACCTTCTGTGTTCCCTAGAACACAATTCAAAAACAATTTTTTTTGCTAATTTTATATGTAAATGTCAGGAATGTAGATGGAATTAATCAAATATCTATTTATACACTTTAATCTACTGACTTTGTTCTCTGTGTATTTAATCTACGTATGATATATTAGTTCAGACATACTCTTCTTGTTTTCATAATTATGTTCAAATGTTTCCTGAACATCTTTTGTTCAATTTCCTTGTCCTCTCTAGAGAGGCTTTTTTAAACATCTTATAGTTTTCCAGAGCATGCTATCTTTACTTCCACCTGTGTTGTCAAAAATACCAACCGTAAATCAATCAGCATATGAATCTGTTGCTGGGCCATTGATCATGGTACAAGCAGTCAATCATAAAACATAAGGACCCTGTGGTTTTGTGCTGTTCAGAGTTTACTCCAAGTGTTTCTGATGTTCCTTGGCAATATAACCATGTGCTATTGCGTTCTATAATGACTTTGAAAAGGTTCTTTTTGAGGTTGCTAATATGTATCACTTTATAGTTCATCCCACCAAGAGTAATCCAGAATTATCTACTACATTTCATTGGCTCTTCTCTTAATAAAAAGAAATTATTTATTTACTTTTTAACTGTTGATTGTCCTGGGTCTTTGTTGCTGTGTGGGCTTTGCTGTAGTTGCAGAGAGAGGAGACTAGTCTCTACTGAGGTGCACGGGCTTCTCATTGCAGTGGCTTCCCTTGTTGTGGAGCACAGGGTCTTGGTTGTGAGCGCCCCAGTCATTGTGGCACATGGGCTCAGAAGTCGAGGCTTCCGGGCTCTCGAGCCCAGGATCAGTAGTTCTGGGACATGGGCTTAGTTGCTCTGCAGCAGGTGGGATCTTCCTGGACCAGGGGTCGAACCTGTGTGTCCTGCATTGGTAGGTGGATTCTTTACCATGGAGCCACCAGGGCAACCTTCTTTGTTTTACATGCAGCTTCATAATACATAATAATTAACAGCTACATAATAATTAAATTGTCATTAATATTATTGCATGTTAGACTTTTCCCTGATGGTGTTTTGCTATTCCAAAATAAACTAGAGAATGCACAATTATATGAATGATTTATATGGATGTAATTATAAGCAATTTCCATCTAGTTTAAAGCATAAAAGTAAATATATATATAATATATATATATGTTTATGATCAAATGATTAAGGAATAATCTCTCAGATCTGTAGGTTGTTGCTGCTGCTGCTAAGTCACTTTAGTTGTGTCCGACCCTGTGCGACCCCATAGACGGCAGCCCACCAGGCTCCCCCATCCCTGGGATTCTCCAGGCAAGAACACTGGAGTGGGTTGCATTTCCTTCTCCAATTTATGGAAGTGAAAAGTGAAAGTGAAGGCGTTCAGTTGTGTCTGACTCTTTGCGATCCCATGGACTGCAGCCCACCAGGCTCCGCCGTCCATGGGATTTTCCAGGCAAGAGTACTAGAGTGGGTCGCCACTGCCTTCTCCAGAGATCTTTAGGATATCGCACTAAATCCTCATCATTGAAGACACATCACCCCATTTATTCTTATTGGCTATATGAGATTTACATTTATCTTCCTGTCTGTTAGGAGGATGCTGAAACTTAAGTGATTTTCACAGTTCCCAGTCAGTAAATAATGAAGCCAGAACTCAAACTCTGGTTGGTCTCACTCCAAAGAGCATGAGATTTATCTCTTCTTCTCAGAGAAAGGAGATTTTAATGGGAACAGGCTCCTTGCTTCCATCAGAGGATAGTGACGTTCCCTGTGGTTGTCTTTGGATATCAGAGCTTATAGAAGACATTGATCATCTGTCACAGGAAGCTCAAAGCATCCCATGGACTACAAGCAGTTTTCGTGACATGTTCAGGATCCTTTCCCCAACTTTCCCTCAGCTCCTTTATAAACTGAACTAGGTCCTCTCCATCATCATAAAAATAATATGTATGCATTTTTGGAACCCCCACTGAAGCTGTGACTCACACAGTCCAAAAGGCAAACATAAGCAACAAGGAATTTTATGCTTTTTATGGAGTCCTTGAAGAATACAAAAGGGGAGGCTGTTCACGAAGCTCAGTGACACCACTTGGCTTCCATTCTTGCAGTTTTCTGTCACCCCGAAACACTTCAGAACTTCTTAATTACAAAGACTTTTCCAAAATTGCCATTCCTCCCCATCTCTTAAGACTTATATTTCTCCTCTCACCTTTCCCTTACCCTGAAATCTCAATCTTAGAGAAGATATGTTTTCTTTCTTAGGGTGCTACAAAAATATTGAGGCAATATTTAAAAGCCAGAAATTTCTCATAGCATCTGAAAGCCTGGTACCTCTGAGAATCAAATAAGAATGGCTTGCTGCACTGCCTGTTTTCCTGGCTGGTGACAGAGCCGAATAGCTTCCTGCTGCAAAGAATAGCATCTTTGGTCAAGGCCTGTGCCACCAGAGCATCAGAAACCCAGTCACTTTTAGTCCTTCTCATGCTCAAGCTGACTGGTCACTGGGTGTCCCAGATTTTGCACTCTCACGTTCCCCGACCATAAGGAAAAATTTTTCTGTATTCATGTCTTTATCAAAAACGGGAAATTGTAAATCTGACCAAGAAGATTGCTCTTCAGTTCAGTCACCCAGGTGTGTCCCACTTTGTGAGCCCATGGACTGCAGCTCACCAGGCTTCCCTGTACATCACCAGCTACTGGAGCCTACTCAAACTCATGTCCATTATGTCTATGATGCCATCCAACCATCTCATCCTCTGTTGTCCCCTTCTCCTCCCACCTTCAATCTTTCCCAGCATCAGGGTCTTTTCCAATGAGTCAGCTCTTCGCATGAGGTGGCCAAAGTATTGGAGCTTCAGCTTCAGCATCAGTCCTTCCAATGCACACCCAGGGCTGATCTCCTTTAGGATGGACTGGTTGAATCTCCTTGCAGTCCAAGGGACTCTCAAGAGTCTTCTCCAACACCACAGTTCAAAAGCATCAATTCTTTGGTGCTCAGCATTCTTTATAGTCCAATTCTCACATCCATACATGACTACTAGAAAAACCATAGCCTTGACTAGATGGACCTTTGTAAGCACAGTAATGTTTCTGCTTTTTAATAAGCTGTCTAGGTTGGTCATAGCTTTTCTTCCAAAGAGCAACCGTCTTTTAATTTCATGGCTGTCACCATCTGTGACTTTGGAGGTTTGAAGTTTGGAGGACTGCAGGTAATAAGCAAATTAGCTGTTGTGGCTAGGGAAAAAAAAGTGCTTTCAATCCAAGAAGTCAATGTTCAGACTGCTTACCTCATGTTGGTTTCCTGCATGGGCCCTGAAGATGTGAAAATAGGACCTCAAATATAGATCTATATAATGTTTTGCTCCATCCCTCCCCTCTTTCTTCCTCCCCATCCTCCACGGATCCAGTCTTCCTTCAACCCATTCCAAGATGACACATTACAGACTCTTCAGAGGGCTAGAAGTTCAACACCAAATTAACACTTTAGGGATGCCCTTTGGAGAATTTGGGGAAAGGGACAAATCTATAAAGACCTCCAGGAGTAAAAGGAAGGGCCTTTCATACGTGGAAGATTATGATTCTAGAGTCCGTGTGACGTTAAAGTATGGAAGGACAGACTTGAGATTATTAGCAGAAATCTAGTTAGTTAGGACTATACCCAAGAATGCATGAATGGAGTCTCAGGACTTCATCATTTGATTAATAACAACTATTCTTAAAAGTTGAAGGGATTCAGGGATCCTGTGGACCAGAGTTTCCTAAATGTCTTTCATAAAGCTCTAGTTTTCAAAACTCTGCTCTAAAAATTCCCTGGTCAAAATAATTTGGAAAATAGGTATTTACTTTTTATTTTTTTCTGGAAAATTCATAATAGATTTTAAAACTGCAAAGACTCTGAAAAGTCCTATAATTTAAAAAAAAATTAACTTTAACCTATTTTGAAACCTTGTTTTGGCATAGAACTCTTCTATGCAAATATTTTTTTAACTTCCTATGGAATTTAAGTTCCACATAATGCCTCTTGTGATGTATTTCTATTGAATACAGATTTTATTTATGGGTGACCATCCCTTTTGTCACTTCTTTTTATTTATGAGCTTGTCTTTTACTATAGTGTACAAGCGTTTTATAAATTTTAACTTAGAGCAGTTCCTTACCTCTAGGGACTTTGCTTTTACCATTTTACCTGTGTGTGTGTGCACGTGTTTCTTCATGCTTGTGTGTGTGTGTGTGTGTGTGTGTGTTGCAGTTTATTACTCAAGTTTTCCTTTTAATTAGATACTTCCTAAAAAATAACTGAACTCAATATTTAGTAACATTCTTACTAAATGTCTCTATCCAGGGAATATACTCATCTCTCCTCTGGTTACTTTTTTTTTTTTTTGTAACCCAATTTTTAAAGTTGACTTTGCATCCTCATCTCATAAATGAGTTCAGCTCATGATCTGTGATTGAAATGAAGAAAACGTTTGTGAAACTACACAGAGTAGATTATAAATCTCATGATAAGTAAGGCTTTTATTCCCATGATTCTTGTCATTTGCCTATTAGTTACCATTTCCGTCTTTTTCAGAATTCGGTCTCAAACAGGATTCTCCTGCTGAGTTTCTTCTGATCAATGAAAAGTGAGTTCGTAGGCAAGGCAAATAAGGTCTTTTTCAGTCACTGAGGTCTTCAGCAGACATCCATTGCCAGAAGAAATCTGGCTGTTACTAGAGATCCGTTTTACAGTGATCAGTGTTCCACTCTGGCATGGGGGAAAACTCGGTTTTATCTTTAACTTTCAATTGTGTAATATTGGCAAGGATGAGAATGCCTTTGTAGTATCTGTGTGTGTGTGTGTGTGGCATGGGGGAGTGGGAGACGGAATGTAGAAAGAGAGAGTGTAGATCTATGACTTGATATACATCTTTGGATCAACCTGCTCGTGTTTATTCACAAGTCATTTGTACCACGAAAGAGAGTGATATTAGCAAATACTCAGATAATAAACCCTGGAATTTACACTTTAAAAATCTTCATACATTTATACTATCTGAAAAAAAAGGCAATTAAAATTAGTAAACAGTCATAAAATATACAAATACACTCTTAAGAGAAATAAAACATGACAAAGAATGAACCTTTTAAAATACACTTCAATGTATCAGGTAAAAATATTTG
The DNA here is from genome assembly GCF_001704415.2 of Capra hircus. Taxonomy (NCBI): domain Eukaryota; kingdom Metazoa; phylum Chordata; class Mammalia; order Artiodactyla; family Bovidae; genus Capra; species Capra hircus. The sequence continues at coordinate 18,856,453 of NC_030829.1, read as the reverse complement.
GGATTATCATAAAAATTACGCAAATTGTTTCCAAAGTGCTACAGAGTAGTGGTTTGGGGAGTCAGTGATATTTAAATATTTTCCTAATATTGCTGCTCATCGGTATCTTTACTATTCAGTTCCGTTGTTTACCTCAGCTTCAGGAATTCCAGTCTATTGAGAGCAACAATCTCCTAGGCAAACAAATGAGATCTGCTAAACCATTTTTCCCATTCATGACTGAAAAGAAAGGTATTATCCAAACATTGTTAAAAGTTGGGTTCTACATATACTCTGGATAGAGCTTGTTAATTATGCCACTCAAACTTTCTTTCCCCCTAATAGGTACATTTTTGTAATCTCTGTGTTTCTGAGAAAGATGTGGTAAAATGATCCATTGTGATTGTGTTTGTCTTTTTTATTTTTTTTTCAAATTTCTCTATGAATCATATCAGTATTACCTAAGAGACATAGAACATTTGTTCTTCCTGGTAAACTTTCCTTTCATATCACTTTAATAACTTTAGTTTTGATAACTATTTTTGCCTTAAATTTTGTTTTATCCCTTCTATAGGCTCTCTCAGTTTTGTGTTCAATATTATGTTTACTGTAGGTCTCCTGTAAGCCACAGCTATCAGCTAGATTTCTAAAAGTTAGCTTGGGCATCTCTGTTCTTTTAGTAGAAAATTTAACTGGGCTCACTTTATTGTGATTATTGGATTTAATTTCTACTATTTTATTTGTGTTCTCTATAGTCAACAGTTTATATGTCTTTTTATCTTTTTCTACTCCTACTGGAATTAACATTTTTTTCAATTCCTTTTCCTTTCTTCTTTTAGAAAGTTATACATTATATTTCTTTTTCTTTGCTGATTACTCTGAAACTACATGTTTGACTTAAAATTTTAAACCATCTGGTGTGTCTTTTCTCCTATCAAATAATACTAGATATCTTGAAGACTGTAACCTGCCCACCTAGTTCCATATTCCATGCTCGATGTCCACTTTTGTTACATTCCAGTGCTTATAAATCTCTTAATGCATGTCCTTATTGTGACTAGCATTATTTATAACCAAAATTTTGATTAACATATGATAGAAAATTCCTTTTATATAATCATGGCATCCAGTCCCATCACTTCATGGCAAATAAATGAGGAAACAATGGAAACATTTGGGGAGGCTCCAAAATCACTGCAGATGGTGACTGCAGCTATGAAATTAAAAGACGCTTACTTCTTGGAAGAAAAGCTATGACCAACCTAGACAGCATATTAAAAAGCAGAGACATTACTTTGCCTACAAAGGTCCATCTAGTCAAAGCTATGATTTTTCCAGTAGTCATGTATGGATGTGAGAGTTGGACTATAAAGAAAGCTGACCATTGAAGAACTGATGCTTTTAAACTGTGGTGTTGGAGAAGACTCTTGAGAGTCCCTTGGATTGCAAGGAGATCCAACCGGTCCATTCTAAAGGAGATCAGTCCTGAATATTCATTGGAAGGACTGATACTGAAGCTGAAACTTCAATACTTGGGCACCTGATGTGAAGAGCTGACTCATTTGAAAAGACGCTGATGCTGGGAGGGAAAGGGGGCGACAGAGGATAAGATGGTTGGATAGTATCACCAACATGATGGACATGAGCTCTGGGAGTTGGTGATGGACAGGAAGCCTGGCATGCTGTAGTCCGTGGGGTCACAAAGAGTTGGACATGACTGAGTGACTGAACTGAACTGAGAAAATTCCTTTCTCATCTTTTCTTTTGCATCCTCCTTGCTCACCTACTTCACTCATTTTTTTTTCTTCTGTAAGTATAGTTTTTATTTATTTCAATAAAGGTAACTGAATGGTAATTTTTGTCTAAATTCCCCCATAGTTTTCCTATGCCTTGATGGATAATTTAGTTAGATATAGAAAGAAATTAACAATTGGTAATGTTTGCCTCGTCACATCGTTGGAGATAAAATTCTATAGTTCTTTGGTTCTATACGTGGTGATTTGTTTGCTGCTTGTCAAATTCTTTTTCAATTTGAAGTAATCTGCTTTTCTTTTTGATTTTTAAGGCACACCCTATCCCTTTGTTTTCCTAGAATTATGTCTCTTGGATAACTGCATAAGTAGTTTACATGTATAAATGAGTGTGCTCTTTGAAACTGAAGCTGGCATATTTCATAAAGTTAAGGAAACTCTTAGTCATTTCCCCTTGACTGCTGGCTCTGTACTCATCCTAGTTTCTTCTGGAAGTCCTTCATAGTGTCTCCATCCCCATGCCTGGTAATATTACTTTCATTTTTTTCTTCTGTCCACATTATTGTGCCGAATTCCATGAAGTTTTCTCAAACTGTTTTCTAGTTAATGTACTACCTCTTTTTCTGCATCAGTCTGATGTTTAACCCTTCATTATGTGTTGCTTTATTCAAATTAATGTTATTTTCTGTATTGTTCATTGTCATCTCAGATAATCTGCTTGTCACTCTCTATTCTCTTTTTCACCACAGTGTTCTGTTTGTGTTTGTTTTTAATTGTATATCTGTATTTTGGACTTCCCTGGTGGCTCAGAGGTTAAAGCATCTGCCTGCAATGCGGGAGACCTGGGTTCGATCCCTGAGTCGGGAAGATCCTCTGGAGAAGGAAATGGCAACCCACTCCAGTATTCTTGCCTGGAGAATCCCATGGACAGAGGAGCCTGGTGGTCTACAGTCCATGGGGTTGCAAAGAGTCGGACACGACTGAGTATTTTATCTCATTAATAGTTTAGGCTCAGTATGTTATAGTCTGTTTCACATGACTGTATTATGTGATTCATGAAGGACTAGTTTAACTGTTTGCTTTCTCCGTCAACTCTCATTCTCTTACATGGTTTATCATTTTTGCTAGATAACCTATTCACAAAGTGCAGAGATTCTGGATAACTTGCTCTATGAAAGAGTGGCTACAGAACAGATTAGTATGTAATTTGCCAGGGGTCTGGGAATATGAGCAGTCTAGGACCAGTTTTAATGTTAAATACTCAGTGTGAGAATCTCACACCCATCAGTAGAGTGAATGTAAGCTACAGAATAGTATATGATACAAGCTTGATAAATTTTTCTTTTGTTACTTTTCTGGACAGGACTGGAGAGGCCAATTATGTTTCCTTTTACTTGAGTATATGGAGCTACCTTTTCCAAGATCTATCTCTATGCAGAAGACTGTTGCCTCCTGTTGACCAAAGTCATAGCTTCATTCCCAAGAGGACTTTAGTAGCATGGCCTATATCTGGCTGCTATTACCTTCTCTGCCTGTCTACTCTGGCCTCTGTGGCTTTATAGGTCTGTCTTAAATTTTCCAAATATTTTTGACATATGGTCACTTTGACTTTATCAAAATCATCAATGTAACTGAAAAATGTAAAGGTTTATATCATCCACAATGTTTTTGTTTTGTTTTGTTTTTACAACCACTGAAAAGTATGTAATGGTTGTAAAAAAAAAAAAAAAACCTCTAAATACTTTTCAGTGGATGTTTTACAAGCTCACCACGTTTCTAGAAATAGGAGTAGTTCTTTTCAATGTCACAAACGCATTGTCATAAAGACTTTTTGAGCAAAGAGCATTCTTGATTAGGTTAGATTCAACTAATGAATTGGGGAAATTGAATTTTCTCAATCATGTTCTAAGTTAGCCTGATTAGAAATTATCAAAAATCACTCTCCTATTTTTCCATAACTGTATACCATTTAATAATACTTAAGTCTTTCTCTGGTGTTGAAGGACCTTGCACAATCTAAGATATATCATTTGTGACATAATCTTACTGTATAAAATGGTAGAAAAGATTGAGAAAGCTACAAGAGAAGATGGCTGCATGGTTTCTGAATCACATTGACTAAAATTTCTGTGTATCATAAGACTGTCTTATCATTTCAGTCTTTCTTCTAAAAGTAACATTAGCAAAAGCCATGGGAAATTAAGATTAATCAAAGTAAATAGTAATAGGAACTGGTCAGATAAATTATAGTGCTTGGTTATGTTATACTTTTAATGAGTTATTTTTATTAACTTCAAAATTATCTTGGACCAGATTTGGAAGTATCTTGGAAGTATCTTTTCCTATTTTCACCATGAATCTCTCTAAGGATTCTTGTAGGATATTTTTATTTGTAAGAATAGTATTGATCTAAAACCTGAATGCAACAAGAATCAATTTATTTTATATGCCAACTCCATTACATTTCATATTACTGAATATATTGAGAATTCCTGAAAAAATACTAGAACAGTGTTCTAATGTGTTTACTACAGTATGACTGCTCTTAATCTTTACTCTAACTTTCCATTCTGTGTTTTCTTTAGAAGAAGTTGAAATCCTACAGGAGAATAAGCGTGGGATTGGGGGATGGTCCTGAATAAATATTATACCTGAGGTAAAGAAAAAAACAAAAAATTTCCATTAGCTTCTCAAAATGCAAGTGTACAACTTGGGGCTGGTGCACTGAGATGACCCAGAGGGATGGTATGGGCAGGGAGGTGGGACGGGGGTTCAGGATTGGGAACACATGTACACCTGTGGCAGATTCATGTTGTTGTAGGGCAAAACCAATACAATATTGTGAAGTAATTAGCCTCCAATAAAAATAAATAAATAAATAAAATATAAATATATAAGTAAATAAACCCCCCAAAAAAAGGCAAAATAAAAGCAAAAAAAAAAAAAAAAAGGCAAGTGTATTTTAACAATGCAGCATGGAATGATTGTTCTAAAAGAGAGGAAAAGCAAACCAAAAAAGTAGACACACAGTTGAAAAAGTTCTAAAGAGAGTCTGGATAATCAGGCATGTAGAATTGTTCCTATTGGTAGCTGATCCAAACCTTTCCTCAAAAATTCACATTCTACATTATTTGCCATAATTATTCCTTAAACCTGCCCCTTAATGATAAAAGAGCATCAATTCTGAAAACACAGAGAGAAATAAACAATAAGTAGATTAAAAACTATGAAAAGGCTTAAGAGAATCAAGGAAATAATGTCTTTGTTATTCTTCAGCCACTCAGCCATGTCCAACTCTATGCGAACACATGAACTGCAACACACCAGGCTTCCCTGTCCATCACTATCTTCCAGAGCTTGCTCAAACTCATGTACATTGAGTTGGTGATGCCATCCAACTATCTCATCCTCTGTTTCTCCTTCTCCTCCTGCCTTCTGTCTTTCCCAGCATCAGGGTCTTTTCTAATGAGTCAGCTCTTCGCATGAGGGGGCCAGAGTATTGGAGCTTCAGCTTCAACATCAGTTCTCCCAAAGAATATGCAGAATATATTTCCTTTAGGATGGACTGGTTGGATCTCCTTGCTGTCCAAGGGACTCTCCAGAGTCTTCTCCAATACCACAGTTCAAAAATATTGGTTCTTCAGTGCTCAGCGTTCTTTATGATCCAACTCTCACCTCCTTATGGTCCAACTCTCACATCCATACGTGACTACTGGAAAAACCATAGCTTTGACTATATGGATCTTTGTTGGCAAAGTAACATCTCTGCTTTTTAATACACTGTCTAGGTTTGTCATAGCTTTTCTTCCAAGGAGCAAGCATCTTTTAATTTCATGGCTGCAGTCACCATCTGAAGTGATTTTGGAGCCCAAGAAAATAAAGTCTGTCACTGTTTTCATTGTTTCCCCATCTATTTGCCATGAAGTGATGGGACTTGATGTCATGATTTTAGTTTTTTGAATGTTGAGTTTTAAGCCAGCTTTTTTACTCTACTTTTTCACTTTCATCAAGAGATTCTTTAGGTCTTCTTTGCTTTCTGCCATAAGGGTGGTGTCATCTGCATATCTGAGGTTATTGGTATTTCTCCTGGCAATTATGATTCCTGTTTGTGCTTTATCCAGCCTGGCATTTCACATGATGTACTCTGCATATAAGCTAAATAAGCAGGGTAACAATATACAGCCTTGCTGCTGCTGCTAAGTCACTTCAGTCATGTCCGACTCTGTGCGACCCCATAGATGGCAACCCACCAGGCTCCTCCGTCCCCAGGATTCTCCAGGCAAGAACATTGGAGTGGGTTGCCATTTCCTTCTCCAAAGCATGAAAGTGAAAAGTGAAAGTGAAGTCACTGAGTCGTGTCCAACTCTCAGCGACCCCATGGACTGCAGCCCACCAGGCTCCTCCATCCATGGGATTTTCCAGGCAAGAGTACTGGAGTGGAGTGCCATTGCCTTCTCCTTATACAGCCTTGACATATTCCTTTTTCCCAATATGGAACAAGTCCTTGTTCCATGTCTGGTTCTGTTGCTTCTTGACTTGCATACAGGTTTCTCAGGAGGCAGGTAAGGTGGTCTGGTATTCCCATCTCTTGAAGAATTTTCCACAGTTTTTATTTGTTGTGATCCACACAGTCAAAGGCTTTGGCATAGTCAATGAAGCAGAAGTAAATTTTTTTTAATGGAATTCTCTTGCTTTTTCTATGATCCAGTGGATATTGGCAATTTGATTTCTGGTTCCTCTGTGTTTTCTAAATCCAGCTTGAGCATGTGAAAGTTCTTGGTTCATGTATTGTTAAAGCCTAGCTTGGAGAATTTTGAGCGTCACTTTGCTAGCATGTTAAATGAGTGCAATTGTGCAGTAGTCCAAACATTCGTTGGCGTTGCCTTTCTTTGGGATTGGAATGAAAGCTGACCTTTTCCAGTCCTGTGGCCACTGCTAAGTTTTCCATATGTCCTGGCATACTGAGTGCAGAACTTCAACAGCATTATCTTTTAGGATTTGAAATAACTCAGCTGGAATTCCATCACCTCCACTAGCTTTGTTCATAGTGATGCTTCCTAAGGCCCACTTGACTTTGCATTCCAGGATGTCTGGCTCTAGGTGAGTGATCGCACCATCGTGGTTATCTGGGTTATTAAGATCTTTTTTTATATAGTTCTTCTGTGTATTCTTGCCACCTCTTCTAATATCTTGTGCTTCTGTTAGGTCCATACTCTTTCTGTCCTTTATTGTGCCAATCTTTGCATGAAATGTTCCATTGGTATCTCTGATTTTATTGAAGATATCTCTAGTCTTTCCCATTCTATTGTTTTCCTCTATTTCTTTGCACTGATCACTTCGGAAGGCTTTCTAATCTCTCCTCACGTCTCTTCTTTTTCAGCCATTTGTAAGTCCTCCTCAGACAACCATTTTGCCTTTTTGCATTTCTTTTTCTTGGGGATGGTCTTGATCACTGCCTCCTGTACAATGTTACAAACGTCTGTCCATAGTTCTTCAGGCACTCTGTCTATCAGATCTAATCCCTTGAATCTATTTGTCACTTCCACTGTATAATCATAAGGGATTTGCCTTATGTCATGCCTGAGTGGCCTAGTGGTTTTCCCTATTTTCTTCAATTTAAGTCTGAATTTGGCAATAAGGAGTTCATAAACTGAGCCACAGTCAGCTCCTGGTCTTGTTTTTGCTAACTGTTTAGAGCTTCTCCATCTTCGGCTGCAAAGAATATTAATCGATCTGATTTCATTATTGACCATTTGGTGATGTCCATGTGTAGAGTTGTCTCCTTTACTGTTGGAAGAGGGTGTTTGCTATGACCAGGGTGTTCTCTTGGAAAAACTCTATTAGCCTTTGCCCTGCTTCATTTTGTACTCCAAGGCCAAACTTGCCTGTTACTTGACTTCCCTCTTTGACATTCCAGTCCCCTATGATTAAAAGGATATATTTTTTTGGTGTTAGTTCTAGAAGGTCATGTAGATCTTCACAGAACTGTTTAACCTCAATTCTTCAGCATTAGTGGTTGGGGCATAGACTTGGATTACTGTCATAGAGAATGGTTAGCCTTAGAAATGAACAGATATTGTCATTTTTGAGATTCCACCCAAGTACTGCATTTTGGACTCTTTTGTTGACTACAAGGGCTACTGCATTACTTCTAAGGGATTCTTGCTTACAGTAGTAGATATAATGGTCATCTGATTTAAATTTGCCCATCCAGTCCAACTTAGTTTGCTGATTCCTAAAATGTAGATGTTCACTTTTGCCATCTCCTGTTGGACCACTTCCAGTTTACCTTGATTCATGTCTACTTGGAAATAATGTCTACTTGTAGCAAAGAACAAGTGTAAGAGATTCACATCAGATGGAAGACCATCACTCTTTAAGGAAATGTTTTACTTGAGTGGGTTTCTCACCTTCCTGGAGATGTGCTTAAGAAGAGCAAGAGGATGTTTATGGTAGTTCTGCTCCCTGGAATTTAATAGTGAGCTTGTTAAGCTACCACTTGTAATTATGCCACTAATTAAAAAATGGATGTGATTTGCAAAGCTGGAGTGACACATGATTATATTCCTCAACACTTCACAAAGCAAATTATTTTTCTTTATATAGGGTTTATTTTTGTATTTTTTAAAAAATGTTGTTAGTTAAGTTCATAGAGTTTGTTTGTTGGAAACAGATAAAATGGAAATCTGTAATAGTGTTTTTTATTGGTAGTAATGGGTCATCTGCTTTAATTCTTTTCTGTTCATAAGGCACATGCCTTTGGGTTGCCTCATCATATACTGTTGGAAAATAGGAATTACCTAGTTCCTACTTTGCCTCATGTTATTCCATGGGGAGTTGCATGATTGTAGTTTGTGAAAGTATGGGCTTTAGCAACAAGCAAGCCAAATTTGGTTCAGGGTACTTAAAAATCCTCTGAGATTTGTCCTTCTAATCTGTAAATGTGTGATGGTTATAAGCCATGCAGTCTGGTGTTTTCAAGGATCAGATGGGCTGTGCATGGAAGAGAACTGTTCTGGTAGCAAAAGTGTAGCCTTTGCTCTCAGGGACTGTGTCTAGTCTTGATTCCAGTTATACTTCTAACATCAAACACAGAGTTTAGCATAGCTTAGTCTGGTAAAAAGTTGTTGAATAAAAAAAAAATGTTAGTAATCAATGTTTTCCATGTTTTCTCTTAACCCACCAACTTGTTTTTCCATTTTCAAAAATTCTGCTAAGTACCAAGCATCTTTAGTGCTCACTTATTTTTACTTATCTGTCCTAGAGTTCCCCCCATATTCCACAGTTCAACTGGAGAGTTCTTTCTAAGGGACATGAGGAATAATGTTGCACACTGATCTTAAGATGAAGTCCTAACATCTTACATAGCTTTAGGATCCACTATGGCCCAGTTCCTATCTCATGCTTCCATCTCATCTTTCACCGCAAGCTTCTGCCTGCTCTGTTATCCTTTTCACTAAATAGACCCAGAAAGTTGACCCAGGCTTTATATTAGTTAAGGTATATTTTAAGCTGCTGTAATAAAGAGACCCCGTAAAGAGATAGCTTAAACAAGATAAGCTCTCTGTCCTTTATATAGCTGGATAGAAGTGAGTGATTTAGGTCTGGTGAATGACTCAGGTGAAAACTCAACATGTGTTTTCACATATGGGCCATTCTTGTGTTTAGTGAGGAGGAAGGAGGAAAGAGGTCCAGACAATAAGGGCATATGTGCATTCCTTTCCAGAGTGGCAGCCTTTACTTCTTTTTACATCCCCTTGGATGAAACTTCTTTATATGGCCACAGTCAATTACAGGGGAAGCCGGGAAGTAGAGTATGTAGCTGGGTAGACATGTCCATAGTCACAACATGGGAAATCTGTTAATAAAGGGTAGGGGATGGATGTCAGGGTAAAATTTTCAGGCATTCCCAGAGGAAATTTTATAATTGCCCCCTTACATCACATTTTTTCCTAAAAAGTTGTCAATTCATCTTGTTCTATTGTATCCTGCTACAGTTTGGAGTTTTTGAAGAAAGGAAATATGCTTCCTTCCTCTATCATTTTATCACTAATACTGATTACAGTTTCCACTCTACAATAGGTGCTCAATCCCAGGATCAAGGCACATCTTACAGAAATATGTGGTAAAGAGTTTACATATGGAATAGCACAACTGTTCTCTGCTTCGCCATTTCTTTTCTCACATTTTTCTCGTCTGTATTCTGAACTAATCAGGATCCTGTAGATAAAGGAAATAGCTGAAAGTCCCTCATAGGAAATTTCTCTGGGAGAAATAGCAACAAGGCAAAATTTGATTATAGACACTCTGCCTAGCGTAGTCTATGGGGTGACTACATAATGTAGTAAATGAATTCTGTTGAAAAGGTCTACTTTCCTGAGTTAAAAAAAAAAAAAATGTTTCAGCTCTTTCAGAGAACTGAAAGATATTTTGGTATCTGAAGCCAAGACTTAAAGAGCTGATAATGAGGGATTTTTTTTTCCCTCCAGATTAGTCAATGGAAAGCTCTATAATAAATTGCCCAATGTCCATTAGTGTCATATGTTAGTATAGCATCTCCCTCAACTCATGCCTGGAGAAGGCAATGGCACCCCACTCCAGCACTCTTGCCTGGAAAGTCCCATGCAGCTTGGTAGGCTGCGGTCCATGGGGTCTCCAAGAGTCGGACACGACTGAGCGACTTCACTTTCACTTTTCACTTTCATGCATTGGAGAAGGAAATGGCAACCCACTCCAGTGTTCTTGTCTGGAGAATCCCAGGGATGGGGGAGCCTGGTGGGCTCCGTCTATGGGGCCGCACAGAGTCAGACACGACTGAAGCGACTTAGCAGCAGCGGCAGCAGCAGCGGCAGCAGCAGCGGCAGCAGCAGCGGCAGCAGCAGCAACTCATTCCTTAGATCCGCATATATCTCAAGCTTGGGTGATTTGAATCCAAGTTGGAGGAAGGGAAAGGGTTAAAGATGTCTCCAGAAAAACCCAGCAACTGAGGGGCGAATAGTTAAATGGCTACAAATGAGACCAGAAATAATCCGTCTTATCCCTTTTTGTCTGCTTAGCTCACTTTCCCTCATGGAAGGAGTGGTGCCTGTTAATATTAGGATTGGTACTTCAGGGAATGTGTTTGATATTACAAGCATTAAAATCAGAGTTCGTAATTCCTCTTTCATTCTTCAGGTAGTGGTGTGATAGTGTGTCTTACACAGTGTGTCGAAAATGTTTTAAAATTAATTTTTTAAAAGGTTCTGAAATTCAGGACCCAATAAATTAATCTAAGTTTAAATCTCAAGTCTTGAATTTGATTTCAGAAGTCTGCCTCATTGTTTATCTGTGTATGCTGCTAAGTTGAGCAACAACAGAGTTTCTAAGTAAAGCACTATTTTAAATAATTTTCCTTCACTCAGAACCTAGTGAGTATTCAGTGAGCATCTACTGTAGATCTGTGGGATTTACATAGTCTAGGACAGTGCAACTCAAACCTTCAGCAAAGCTCTATTTTTGTTTTTTAGTGATTTAATCCATTCTGTTTCCTGTGAAATAGAAGTAAAGTACTATAGGTAGCTTCTGTCCACCCTCTGATTAATAAGGATAGGAGTCTTATGGAAGCTTCCTGATGGAAGACTGACTTTGGGGGAAACTGAGTCTTGTTCCATTGGGATATGACAAAGAAAAGCTATGACCAACCAAGATAGCATATTAAAAACAGAGACATTACTTTGCCAACAAAGGTCTGTCTAGTCAAAGCTATGGTTTTCCCAGTAGTCTTGTATGGATGTGAGAGTTGCACCATAAAGAAAACTGAGTTCCAAAGAACTGGTGCTTTTGAACTATGGTGGTGGAGAAGACTCTTGAGAGTCCTTGGACTGCAAGGAGATCCAACCAGTCAGTCCTAAAGAGGATTAGTCTTGGGTGTTCATTGGAAGGACTGATGCTGAAGCTGAAACTCCCAATAGCTTGGCCACCTGATGCAAAGAACTGACTCACTGGAAAAGACCCTGATGCTGGGAAAGATTGAAGGCAGGAGGAGAAGGGGACGACAGAGGATGAGATGGTTGGATGATATCACCAACTTGATGGATGTGAGTTTGAGCAGGCTCCAGGAGTTGGCTATAGATAGGGAAGCCTGGCGTGCTGCAGTCCATGGGTCACAAAGAGTCAGACACGACTGAGTGATTGAACTGAACTGAAGTAGCTTCTCAAAGCTCTCTTGAATTTTGAAGCCCTCTCACTGTGGACCTCCGTAGCAAGCAGTTCACAGACAGACTACACTTTGAAAGCACTGATCTTGGAAACAGAGAAGTTGTATTTCTCCTCTCCAGTTGCTGACAACTTGGTGAGAGACAGCCATAATTAATTCATAACTAAGAGAGATAATAATTTCAGTAAGTGGCTTATAACCCTTGACCTGAGCATGAAAGAGTGTTTCAAGATAGAGGCTTGTTAAGCTAGATGTGATTAATGGTAGTAGCTAATAATTCTTAATTGCTTATGGTATGCTAGGGACTAGATTAAGCTCTTTATACATGTATTGGGTCATTTAATTCTCAGCAATGCACAAGGAGGTGGCAGCTACTGGTAGCCCAGTGTTGTGCTAGAGAAACAAACATTTCTCTGCCTCTGTCACTAATTGTCCCTCTCTGTTTCCATCTCTATTTCTCTCTCTGCCTCATCCCACGTTCAGTGTGTACATACACACACAACACACACGCACAGTAGATCTTGGATGTACACTCAGGTCAGTCTTACTCAAACAGCTGCCCACAGACTTAACCTTTTTGCTATAATGCTTTGTAGCATTAAGGATTGAGTTTTGAAAAGGGAAGATGTTACTGAGACTTAGCAAAGAGAATCAACCAAGGTATAAATCAGTGAGTTAGTAGGCTTGATGTATGTCAACCAATGTTCTAGAATGGAAGGCCCTGAAGATTCAGTTGGAGATGATCCTAAAAAAGTAAGAGATGCTCAGAAAGAAGAGAGAAGTCATTGGACCTGCCAGAGGTGGGGAGGTGTGGGGCGATGTCTGAGTCTGAAGGAGGAGATACCCAGTCAGAGACTCTGTCGCTGTAGGTGGGGGTCTCATCTAATGCTGTAGAAGCTTTAGCCATTGGCAGGTCTGATGGGCAGAAGCACAGGCGTAAGAGTGAGGTGCTGCTGCTGAGGAGAGTGAGGGATAACTAAGGAAAAAGAATATTGGGGGGGAGGCAGAAGATAGGATTCACAGAATTTGTTGGGGTTTCAAATATTAGCAAGGCAGTAATGTAAAGATGTATGCCTATGTGGATTTTCTCAAGCCCCTAAAGAATTTCAGACACTCCTGGTGCTGGAAATATCACCTTTGATCCTTAGGTTGTTCACATGCTGTTGACATTGAACATATGTTGAGAAATCCAGGTATGGAGTCAGGAGTGAAGTCTTATCTTTAAGGTTCATGGTCTTAGAACCAGAATTGTGGGAAGCAGTCTGCATGCATCAGACCCCAGCCTATCTTTGAGGCTGTAACTGTACTGGACACCTTCATGCCCTTCATTCTAGGCCATTCACTCTGCTCCCAGTTTAGAGGCTGTAATATTTCACAATTAATCATCCTTGTACCCTGTATCAGAACGACTCAGGATGAGAGCTCCCCAGGAGGAGCAGGTCTTTCTGAATTCAGCACTTTGATACAAAACAGGTAACTATTGATATTTGGAATCTTCAGCATGCCCTGGCTTCCCACAGCAGTTTTGATCTACATCAAATTATACCTACGATGCATGTGAGAGGACTGTGTTAAGAGTGGCGGATAGGAGAGAAAAGAAGACAGCGGAAAGCCCCCCAGCCCTGTGTGTGTGTTGTGTTGTTTTTTTTTTTTTTAATTTTCAAGGAAACATGTCCTTAGCAGTGGAGGACAGTTGCAAGATACTTTCTCCTTTTATTTAATGTATTTTCCTTGAAAAAAGAAAAGCCTTATATAATGTACCACTAAGCCAACATAATTCAAATTGCCATTTGGAAAGCATAATTAGATCAGCATATTTGAAATCTTTCTGGAATTTGGAGTTATGATCTAGCCATATAAGGAATCTGAAGGCACTCAAACTGTTTCATTTTCTCTCAAGGACACTTTGAATAAAGTCTCATAGTTCAAAAGAAAGCTCCCACTATCTGCTTAATACCTTAATTATTTGTGATACCTTATCTTGGTTACCACTGATACCTTGCTTTCTAAATCCTGTTTGCCAAGTTTTTCTTTCAATATCACAGGTAGCTTTTATTCTTGGTACCCAGAAAATGGGTCATTAATTTTCTTTCCAAGACTGCCTGATTTGATTAGCTTGAGTTTGTGATATTATCTCAAATGATGTTCATTTGGCCAGTTTTATTTTATTCTATACGCATGGGTTTACTAATATAAAGAAATCAGATTAGGTGAATACTCAGACTAAGCTTCAATCCCCCATATAGTATCTGTTAAGTAGACCTTCTTTATCCATCTTCTTTAGTTAATCTCCAGTTTCCCTTAAAAAGCTTTAATAAACATAGTACCAAGAAGCGGGACCTTTATAAGAAAATCCCAGAACATCTTTGCCTAAACTCCTCTCTCTCATTCACACTCTGCTTTCCCTTGTTTTACTGTGGAGCTCATATCCACAGATGGGTCTCTGCTGCTGACAGAGACAGAAAATAAAATGGCAGCTGATGGCCCTTGGATCTGGTTTTTGACGTCAGAAGTCTGCTTTGAATCTTCTCCTTTAACAGTCTTAAAGGAGGCATGCATCTTTGGCATGTCATACTCCAGAGAAGCCCCACTATTTATTAATAATAGAACTTTCTACCAGGATGAAGTGGCTTCTCTCTCTGCTGTGCCATTTGGTCGCCACTTGTCACGTGTGGCTACGGAGCACCTGAAATGCTGCTTCTAAGAGTGAGGGGCTGCATTTTTCAATTTTGTTCATTTTAGACCATTTAACTTGAAATAGCCACACGTGCCCAGTGGCTGTCATGCTAGGGAAGTGCCCTTCGAAGAGTAGTCATCTCGTGGCATGCTCTTCAGGAGAAGCAGCGTGGTAGATTGGAATCCAGCCTTTTCTTAGTATCATCTCCGGGGTTTTAGGCATGTTACATGTGTCTCTGAACCTCAAATTCCTTGCTGGAAAGAGTCCACGTAAAAACACTTCCCTGCATGAGATATAAATAAGTCACTCACAACATGGTGCAACACATGAAGACCCAGCACATGAAGACACTCTGGAAATAGTCACTTAAAAATAGGAAAAGGAGGCCATGAGACAGGGGACTTGAATTCAACCTCAGCGTCTATATTTGACATAGTGAATTAATAACTAACATTTTCGGAGTTTGTCGTCTCTTATTTAATTCAGTGAGTTGATAATTCCCAGCCTGCCTATTTGAGAGGATCTCTAGATCCTGAAATCGTTGCCTCCTGTCTTCACTGAGTCTGTTCCCGTCCCTGCTTTCATCTACCCCCGTCTCCTCTCTTGTGTGGAGGACACAGCAGCCTCCTCCCAGGCCTCCTTGCCTCCACTCTCCTCAGATTCCAATTTTGTACTGTGACGTGAGCTTTGAGATCTGACCTCGGTGCTGTCCCTCATCTAAAGATTCAAGTGTGTACCCTTCCAAATGGCAACAGAAGACAAGCCAGGAACTGGCTCTCACGTAAACATCCATTATTTATTTTATTTCCTTCCCCAAAGGGAATCTTGGGCTTCCTGACCTCCTTTCATGCTCCCGTCACACACCGCATGTCCTGGTGTTTCTCACCCCCATGGTTTTGCTGTCCCTGTGTCTGCAAAGTCCTTCCCTCCACCGCTGTCAGCACCCCTCACTTTTGATTGACTTCTCACGCACTAATTTAGCACTCAACTCAAGCAAGACAACCTGCCCAAAACCCTGTGGCCCCATCTTCCCTAACCCTCACCCCCAAACCAGGCGGCATCCTCATTTTTTCTGGGCGAAGGGCTCTTTGAACATACACCGTTGTTCTCTCTCTTTCTTCCCTGTGAGACTAAAATCTTCCTGAAAGAAAATCTCAGTGCTCACTGGCCTTTGTAACCTAAATATGTGTTAGTGCTAGCTCAGAAAGGTTTATTGAGAAGATGAGATTGTCCCAGGGATGCTGGGGAACAATGCAGGTGGAGGCATTTTCAAAATGGCAAAGCATGCCAAAGATAAATGTGGGACTGTTTTAATTAAACGGTCCCACTGACGTGGTGTCTGTCTCCTGCTGACCAGCTTTATCACAAGTCAGGAGCTCACCCCTCATGGTTCCAGCTGTCTGAATGTTTCTCACCAGGGGGGCCAGACAACTCCATTTCAGGCAGAATGTTTCCTGTGCCCTCTGCTTCTCACTTGCTAGCTCATGGCCCATTGCTGCAAGTACTCTTGTTTACTGTCCACTCATAAATGCTGGAATCCTCAGACCAGGCTGTGTCCCTAATACATGCCAGGTATATATTTCCTCCCCCTGTACTAAACAGTCTTGAGTTTCTTAAGGAGGACATAATAAAGTGGTTCCAAAAAGCTAGGATTCCCTGACACTGTGAGTTGGAATGATTGCTTACTGGAAAATGCCTTCCTGAGAATACGTGTAATAGATAGACCTTCAACCACCTTTGGGTCCAGGTTAGGCAGCTTCAGAACCCCTCTTGACTAGAGCTTGCTAATGTATGACTCTCAGGACAAACCTCACCCATTTCTTTGTACACCTGTATGCATGGTGAAGCTTTATTGGAACATAGCCATGTCCATTTGTTCATGGATCATCTCTGGTTGCTTTCATACCACAGTGGTTGACTTAACTAGTTGAGCTAAACAAACTGTATGACCTGCAAGGCCTGAAATGTTTACTGTGTAGCTCGTCACATAAAAAAAAAAAAAAAAGCCTGACTTCTGTTCTAAAGCAGGTTATTTTTTTAAGCTTATTTCTTTTTTCAGTTTTATTGAATAACTGACATTCACATATGTATAAGGTATGCAACATAATGATTTGACTTGTGTATATTGTGAATTGATCACCATGATAAGATTAGTTAGCACACTTCATCTCATACAGAAACAAAGAAAAAAAGAGAAAGGAAAAAAAAAAGATTTCCCTGTAATGAAAACTTTTAGGATTTACTATCATAACTTCATATATACCATACAACAGTGTTAACTATAGTGATCATGTACATCTCTAATACTTATTCATTGTATAACTGAAGGTTTGTAAATTTTGACCACCTTAATCCAATTATTGCTCCCTAAACTCCCATCCCCACCCCCATCAAATCCCTAACCACAAATCTGATCTCTTTGAGTTCCTTTGTTTTTAGATTCCACAGGTAAATGAGATCATATGGTATTTGCAGTTCTCTGTCTTACTTATGTTGCTTAACATAATGCCCGCAAGGGCATTTACATTGTCACAGGTATGAGGACTTCCTTCTTTTTTTTTAAAATGACTGAATAATAGTAAAGTTATGACCAATCTAGATAGAATATTCAAAAGCAGAGACATTACTTTGCCAACTAAGGTCCGTCTAGTCAAGGCTATGGTTTTTCCAGTGGTCATGTATGGATGTGAGAGTTGGACTGTGAAGAAGGCTGAGCACCAAAGAATTGATGCTTTTGAACTGTGGTGTTGGAGAAGACTCTTGAGAGT
This sequence comes from Capra hircus, assembly GCF_001704415.2. Taxonomy (NCBI): domain Eukaryota; kingdom Metazoa; phylum Chordata; class Mammalia; order Artiodactyla; family Bovidae; genus Capra; species Capra hircus. Next base: position 18,839,083 of record NC_030829.1, on the reverse strand, counting down.
CCTTTGGGCTGCAAGGAGATCCAACCAGTCCATTCTGAAGGAGATCAGCCCTGGGATTTCTTTGGAAGGAATGATGCTGAAGCTGAAACTCCAGTACTTTGGCCACCTGATGTGAAGAATTGACTCATTGGAAAAGACTCTGATGCTGGGAGGGATTGGGGCCTGGAGGAGAAGGGGATGACCGAGGATGAGATGGCTGGATGGCATCACTGATTTGATGGATGTGAATCTGAGTGAACTCTGGGAGTTGGTGATAGACAGGGAGGCCTGGCGTGCTGCGATTCATGGGGTCACAAAGAGTCGGACACGACTGAGCGACTGAGCTGAACTGAACTGATATATATACATACCACAATTGTCATCCATTCATCTTAAGTGTTTCCATGTCTTGGTTATTGTTAATAATGCTGCTGTGAACATGGGGTTGCAGATTTCTTCATAGTAGTGTGTTTGCTTCCTTTGGGTATATTCTCAGGAGGGAACTGCTGTATCATAGACTTTATTTTCTCGGGCTCCAAAATTGCTGCTGATGGTGACTGCAGCCATGGAATTAAAAGATGCTTGCTCCTTCAAAGAAAAACTATGAACAACCTAGACAGCATATAAAAAGCAGAAACATTACTTTGCCAACAAAGGTCTGTCTAGTCAAAGCTATGGTTTTGCCAGTAGTCATGTATGGATGTGAGAGCTGGACCATAAAGAAGGCTGAGCACTGAAAATTTGATGATCTTGAACTGTAGTGTTGGAGAAGACTTGAGAGTCCCTTGAACAGCAAGGAGATCCAACCAGTCCATCCAAAAGGAAATCAGTCCTGAATATACTTTGGAAGGACTGATGCTGAAGCTGAAGCTGCAATACTTTGGCCACCTGATGTGAAGAACTGACTCACTGGAAAAGACCCTGCTGCTGGGAAAGATTGAAGGTGGGAGGAGAAGGGGACAACAGAAGATGAGATGGTTAGATGATATCACGGACTCAATGTACATGAGTTTGAGCAAGCTCCAGGAATTAGTGATGGACAGGGAAGCGTGGCGTGCTGCAGTCCATGGGGTCCCAAAGAGTGGGACATGAGTGAGAGATTGAACTGAACCAAATTGATGGTGGTATATTTTTAATGTTTTGAGGAATCTCCATACTGTTCTCTCTGGTGGTTGTATCACCTCAAAGGACCACCAGCACTGCATAAGAGTTCCTGTAACTCTACATCTTTTCCATCATCTCTGATGATCAGTTCAGTTCAGTCGCTCAGTCGTGTCCAATTCTTTGCGACCCCATAAATCGCAGCATGCTAGGCCTCCCTGTCCATCACCAACACCCAGAGTTCACTCAGACTCACGTCCATCGAGTCCGTGACGCCATCCAGCCATCTCATCCTCTGTCATCCCCTTCTCCTCCTGCCCTCAATCCCTCCCAGCATCAGAGTCTTTTCCAATGAGTCAGCTCTTCCCATGAGGTGGCCAAAGTACTGGAGTTTCAGCTTCAGCATCATTCCTTCCAAAGAAATCCCAGGGCTGACCTCCTTCAGAATGGACCGGTTGGATCTCCTTACAGTCCAAGAGACTCTCAAGAGTCTTCTCCAACACCACAGTTTAAAAGTATCGATTCTTTGGTGCTCAGCTTTCTTCACAGCCCAACTCTGACATCCATACATGACTACTGGAAAAATCATAGCCTTGACTAGACAGACCTTTGTTGGCAAAGTAATATCTCTGCTTTTCACTATGCCATCTAGGTTGGTCATAACTTTTCTTCCAAGGAGTAAGCGTCTTGGTATTCTATATTAACAGGAATGAAGTGATATCTTATCTCATTGTGGTTTTGCTTTGCATTTACCTTATGATTAGTGACGTTAAGCATCCTGTTCCTTGGATACACATCTATTTTGTTTCCTTGCTCATTTTTAATTGGTTTGTTTCTTACTATTCAGTCATGAGTTCTTCATATATTTTAGATATTGACCTCTTATTGAATATGTGATTTGCAGTTATAGCTTCCCATTTCATAGGTTGTCTTTTTGTCATTTTATTTATCATTTATTTTCCATGCAGAAGCTTTTTAGTTTGATGTAGTCTGTCTTAATTATTTTCTATTTGTTTGCTTGTGCTTCAGTTGTCATATCCAGAAAATAATTACCAAAGATGCATGTCAAGGAGATGTTTTTTCTATATTGTCTTTCTAGTAATGTTATGGTTTCTGGTCTCACATTTAAGTCTTTAATCTATCTCAAGTTAATTTTTATAAGTGATGTGAAATGGGGTTTAGTTTCATTCTTTTACTTGTGAGAATCCATTTTTCCTGGTATCATTTGTTAAAGATGCTATCTTTTCTCCATTATATCTTCTTGACTCCCCTTGTCATATATTAATATTGCATGGATTTATTTCAAGCATCTCGATAATGTCTCATTGATCTCTATGAGTTTGTTTTTATGCTGGTGCCATATTACTGTCTTGATTACGTGTTTGCACTCAGTCACTTAAGTCATGTCTGACTCTTTCCAACCTTTGGACTGTAGCCCGCCAGGCCTTTCTGTCCATGGAATTCTCCAGGGAAGAATACTGGAGTGGGTTGCTTTGCCTTCTCCAGGGGATCTTCCTGAATGAGGGATCGAACTAGAGTCTCCCACATCACAGGCAGGTTTTTTAACGTCTCAGCTGTAACCAGGAACTATCTGTAGAGGTCTTTTACTTCTGTGGTTACATTTATTCCTGAGTGAGTATTTTATTGTTTTTGATGCCACTGCAAATGGAATCATTTTCTTTATTTCCTTTTCAGATAATTCATGGTTAATGTATACCCACTGAGGCAGTAGTTCTTAACCTCAGAAATATTGCCATTTGGGGCAAGATAATTTTTTGATGTGGAGGTGGTCTTGTGCAGTGTGGGATGGATGTTTGGCAGCATCGCTGGCTTCTAACCCACTGGATGGGCCACCCCACCCATGTGTGGCAGCTAAAAGTGTCTCCTTTGCTCGTGTGCTCAGTCGTGTCAGCATCTTTGGGATCCCATGGACTGCAGCTCACCAGGTTCCTCTCTCCGTGGGCTTTTTCAGGCAAGAATACTGAGTGGGAATGGCAGTACTGAAGTGGGTTGCATTTCCTTCTCTGATTGGTTTGTTTAGTCGCTAAGTCTTGTCCAACTCCTGTGACCCCATGGACTGTAGCCTGCCAGGCTCCTCTGCCCATGGGATACTCCAGGCAAAATTACTGGAATGGGTTTCCATTCCCTTCTCCAATTTCCTTCTCTAGTTTTTGCCAAATGCCTCCTGGTAGGACAAATGCCTCCCAGTTGAAAAACACTGCTCTAGAATAAGTTAACCTAAATCTATTTTAGCAGAAAGGACAAATCATCCATTTAAAAATGTAAAGAAGTCAGGTATACTACATTCTTTCTTTCCTTTGGCAAATTCGTTAACGCAGATCCTGCTGACCGAGGGCAGTATCTTCCTACTTGCCTGGTCGGGAGAGGAAAAACTCTGAGATTTTTCTAATCTGGTCCCTATCACTGTCCTTCAAGCAAAAGTTCAAGGTAAGTAGTCTGTGCACTGGCAGCCTGGCCACAGGGTGTGGAGCACAGCCTGTGACACCTACAAAAACCGAGTTTGAGCCTGAGGCTTTTCAACACACCGACTGTCTAAATCGGGGCAGTTGACTTTGTTTCTCTGAACCTGAATTTCCTCATTTGTAAAATGTTATTAGAATTGCATGAGATCAAGTTTTTATAAAGCACTTTGTGATCCGGGGTGGCCTTGGACTGCAACAGCTTAAAGTGGGGCTTGAATTTCCAGCCAGGGATTGAGGACCGGTCCTGGCGGTGAAAGCGCCGGATTCCAGCCACTAGACTAGTGCTCAGTGACAAGGGCCCTGGTGCTTTGCCTTTGCAGAAAAGAATTTCCTCAAAGATGGAACATGGTGAAACAAGTAAAGTATTTTTAAGAGGAGAAAGAGTATACTATGTATGGATAGACACACACGGGCAGACTCAGAGTCGCTGAGTCACTCCCTCACAGCAGTTTGACTTACTTTTATGGGGCATTTCTTCTGTGTATCCTTTGGCCAATTATTTTGATTTGCCTGGTTCACAGTCCATATTTGGTATTCCTCAGGATCCTCCCGTGTGTGTGCCCACAGCTCTTAGCCAAGATGGATTCTAATGCAAAGGCATATGGGTAAAGCATCCCTTTACATTGCTACACCTTTGACCTCCAAGGAGCTTTTCTGTGCATGTATGGTTGGTAGGTCTTATGACTTTGAGAATGAGAAATATGTGGTCTGGGCAAGGCCTAGCCTCTTCCCTTAACCATCCTGCTATTCCTGGAGTTTCAGTCCAAACGGAATGGATCTCCAATCACTTTACCTGAGGAGGTGCATCTACCTCCTGTCTCATTAAGACAATGCCTGGCACTCAAGGGGTAGCAGTGATAAGAAGGGTGGGAGTGGTGTGGGGAAGAAGGAGCAGGCAGGGAGAAGAAGGAGGGAAGGGGAGCCAGAAGAAGCTAGTCCTTGCATGTGCCACCTGGAGCCACAGAAATAAACATTAAAACTGTAATGTGTTAGGATTGAAAAACATTAAAGGAACTTCAGATGTTGGAATCCCTGCCACGCTTGTGTGTTTCTATCCCTTGCAAGTTGTGAACTAGGTCTTTTGATGCAAGACATGGTCCAATTATTCTAGCAGCTACTCTAAAAGACCAAACAGAAATACTTACATAATAAGAACTTATATAAGGAGAGTTAAAAATACTGAACACTAGTTGTGTTCATGAAATACAGAAATCTTGCATTTCGAGTCTCAAAGACATCAGAAGTTTCCACTTAGTTAACTAAATAATACAGTTTTTTATTTGCAGAAAAATCTATGATCTTTAGTTTGGCATCTCCCAGTTGACCCTTTCTGCTCTCTGCATCCTTAGCTGTATAGGATTCAGTGTTTCCATAGAGGCTGATACAGAGTCCTCCTCATCTGTTTCCTCAATGCAGCCTCACACACTGATGCCTCCGCTTCTGTCATCTCCCTGGGTCTCCAGCTCCCTAAGTCTTCTTCTCCCCTTATTTTTTGCACAGTGAGAGAAAGCAGTGCAAAGTTAGCTTGCAGCTAAATTTGGTTCCACACCAGCTCTAAATGAGGTTTCAAAACTAGTGAAAGAAACTTGAGCAACAAGCAGGGAAGGCTGGCATGGCTTGAAATGTGAGAGTTCATATGCACAGGTAAAAAGGTGAGTGTGGGTTGCCCTTTGAGAGAAATATGGTATTGTTCGGAGGTGTGTTCGATGTGTCCCACGTGAATGCAGGCAGTGCTTTGAATGATCTACTTTGGACACAGTCTTAACATCCTGCTGTGGAAGATCTGTGCTCTTGAGGCTAGGAGGTCAGTAACAAGAGGGAAAGAGAGAATTTGTATCATGCATATTATATTCTGTTCAGAACATGTTATATTCTGTTCAGAAGATATTCTGTATCACATAGGGCATTGACTAGAGTTGAAATATTGATGGATGAATACCCTGATGGAGAATGAATTAGCACACCATCAGGTTGATGCTCTGCACATTTATTCTCTCTTGATGTCTCTATTCCTTTTTCTCTGGCTTAAAATCCATCCCACACTGATAGTATAAACATCTACTCGGTAAGTCAGTGAATTATTAACTGTCTGGGTCTGAGATGTTGTACCAAGATAAGTACAAAGGACCCCTGGCCCCTTCTAGCCTGTTCACGTGGTAACATTCACTCTTTCAAGTTCTGCCCAGTTTTGACCATGCTAATTTAACTTGAAGATAGTGGAGGGGAATGCAACGAAATAAGTGTGCCCCCCCACACTGTTCTAGCCCATGAAGGTTCAGTCCCAGGGGTCAGAATTTCCCTACATCCCATCGGAACTGCTCAGCCAGATAGGTTTCTGCTCCTTCTGATTTGTTCCTCTTCGCGGTGTATAACCTTTGGGAAACTGGTATTTTTCCATTGTAACATTGAAAATTTCTGTGAAAAGAGATGTGTTAAGGTGAAGAATATGAAAGGAAGGCTGTGTGTTTTGGGGTCATAAGATAAGGTGTTCAAAAATGGCAGGTTATAATTGAGGAGGGATAAGGTGACAGAAAAACTCAGATTTGGAAGCGGTATTCATATTCCTCTCTCAGCTCTGGCCAGTGGAAATGCAGAGCCAATTTCACTTGCCTCTCATACGTTTCTGTATTCCATCTGTCTCCTTCCCTGGTTTCATTCTGTTATTTAGTGTATTTCTTTTTAATGCTCAAGCTCATTACTCTTAAAATATTAAATATTTTTAAATTTATATATGTGTTCTGTCATTTCATCTGCAGTATCTGAGGCCCTGGGATCAAGTAGACCTGGGTAGGGATCCAGGCTTTCCTACTCAAAAGCTTTGCAAATTTGGACAGACTCACTCCTAATTCATCCCTTCTTTTACCTTTTCATTAATTTATTTTGCAAGTATTTATTGAGTGATAGCTAAGTCCTGCATAGTGTATAAACAGTGGGGTTTCAGTGGTGAACAAAATTAGCTAAGGTCTCTGTTCTTGGAGATTATAGTCCATTGGGGAGGCAAGCATAAATTAATCATACAAAGGGGCATAAGTATAAACCAAGACAAACTCTCTCGATAAAAGAAAAACAAATGACAAATCAGTTGGTTCTGTGAAACAGTATTTCCGAAGAGCCTGACCGTACTTAATTACTTGAATCACCTGATCTCATTAGGCCTCAGTGTTCTCATCCATAAGGTGGAACCAGTAAGAGTGACTAGAGTGCGTGTTTGTCGTGAGGATTAATGTGATACTGCGGAGAAAATGTTTAGCATAATGCCTGGAAGAGTAGGATCTTATTAACATAAATATTCAGTACCATTGTGATTTTTATTGTATTCTATTCATATTAAAATAATAGAATAATTTCAGAGTTAGAGGAACATTTGACATAATATGGTTGAGAATAAGTGGACCTCAGATGAGACCACTGTGATCAGATACCATAGAGCTTTGTGTATGTCCATTTATTTCTAGGATTACGATCCATAGGTTATATCAATTTTTTAAATCTACAATTCAAAATAAGAATCATTGACCATCAAGTCCTTAGATAAGAAAACCAAGACACATTTTTCAATAGTGTTTTGTGAAATTTTCTGTAATCATCCTTCATCTCTCTCTTTTTTTAAAGTACTCCCCCCCACCCCCACAACCGGGTTACTCATTTCTTTTGTTGTTTAAAATGGGATCTTTATTGAGATTTCTACCTTGCTCTTACTGATATGAATAAAAGTTGTTAATTTCAACTTGTTCATATTTACCAAGCACTCTTGTGAACTCTTATTACCTCTAGATTGCCGTGGATTTCAATGTGTGAAGGTATTTTGGGTGCAAAGTATGATAAGTTTGTATCTTTCTTTCTAATCTCTCTGTCTCTTGTTTCCTTTTCTTCTTTCCTTGTGGTAGAGAAGCTACTGGTTGTGGTGCAGAGGAGGGCAGTGGTGGTGTGTCTGTTTGCCTTACTCTTGAACTTTTCTTATCCCTCATCCAACCTTCAGAATTTATTACAAGCAACAAAACCTGTTTGGGGATCCTTAAGAAGAATGTAAACTCTATGAGGCAAAAATTTTCATCTGTCTTGTTCCCTAATGTTGAGTTCACTGTGAATAATGACTGTCACATAGAAGACACTCAAAAGTTTCTTGAATAAAAACGGGGAATCAAAAGCAAGAGCAGAATAGCAAAGAATAAGTTGGTCTAGAATGGATATTTGTCCATTTCTTTAGTTCTTTAGTTTTGTTGTTGTTGTGTTAGTCGCTCAGTCGTGTCCGACTCTCTGCGACCCCATGAACTGCAGCCCACCAGGCTCCTCTGTCCATGGGATTATCCAGGCAAGAATACTGGAGTGGGGTGCCATTCCCTTTTCCAGGGGATCTTCCCAACCCAGGGATTGGAACTCGGGTCTCCTGCAGGCAGATTCTTCACCATCTGAGCCACCATGGCTTCTTTAGTTTAGAAGTGGGCAGCTTAAAATAACATTAGATGAAGGCTGGGAAGACTTCCCTCTCAGTTATGTGAAGGAATCAGACTTTGAAGACGGTAAAGAATCCGCCTGCAATGCAGGAGACACGAGTTCGATCCCTGAGTTGGGAAGATCCCCTGGAGAAGGTAATAGCTACCTACTCCAGTATGCTTGCCTAGAGAATTCCATGGACAGAAGAACAAGGCAGGCTATAGAACATGGGGTCACAAAGAGTCAGACACAACTGAGCAACTAACATTGTCACTTTTTCACTTACAGGATTCTTTAAGTCTAAGTAACCAAACTATAAGACATACTCTAAGACTGGGGAGAGCTCACTTACTGTTCATTTCACACACTGAAGCCCTGCCCTTATGACACACAGACCATGTCTCAAGGAAAGGAGCTTAACTGGGGTTTTTATCCCTGCTGAGTCAGTGATATCTTTGCACTGATTTCTGTTCTGCTCTTCTCTGTTTTGTTCTGGTCTTGAATATCAGAACAACCCAAATACAATGTCAAGGACTACTGTGCCCCAAATTTCAGCATGAAGCTATTGGTTATCAAAGCATCAATCCTAAAACAGATATCATATCCCCTTTTTCTTTGTGATTTTCCATGAAAAATAATTTAAGGTGATTCATTTAGATATATGCGAAAAGCTACATGCCTGTAACTTGTGGCACAGTTCTGGACACCTAAGAGTTGCTCAGACTGATGAATAGATGGCTGTGTTTCTTTTTCCATCTGCTTCTTTGGTTGGTTTGCAGAACTGTGATAGTGAAGAGGACATAGGAAAAAAAGGAATGGACAGGATGATGGTGTGGGGAAGAGTCGAAACTATAAACTTTATGATCCAAATAGGGAAAAGTGAAAAATGAGCTTTTAAGCCACTTCCATGCTATTAAAAAATAATACCTTCTATACATAACCATACAAAAAATGATACAAAGTCACTCACTGCTTATACACTTTCTTTCCTGCTGAATTATTGTAGAGTAGTATTTACCTGTGAAATAAAATGTTTTGAAATCCAACAAAGTTTGCTCTTTGGTACACAGATTTGAGATAAACCATCAAGAAGCAGTTCAATGTGAAATGTCATAGATTTCCCCAGAGACTATTTAATGAATCTTTTGGCTTTCTTCACTACATTGGGAAGGCAAAGATATTCAAACAGAAACAGATCTGCATTTAAGTCATCGAAAATTAGCCCAATGAAATAGACATAAGCAGACCCATACCACAGTGGGAATAGAGAAGTCTACCTCAAGATTTATTTTAATTAACCTTAATGTTTACCTTTTTAAGTGGAACTATAATTTCCCTAGCCTCTCTTTAGCTTTGTAGAGTTTCTTTATTATACCTAGACATATAAAGGATTTTTACTAGGAATAAGTTAACTACCTAGACCTTACTGTAAGTATAAAAATGAACTTCTATGACATTACAGACCAAAAAATAATAATACATTTATATTCATTTGAGGAATATAATGAAATAAATATATGAATGGGAAAAGACTATGAAGTCTTAGAATATTTTATTTTCTCTCTACCAGTGCTATCCAGTAAAAATATAATACAAGTATATATGTAATTTTATAGCATTCAGAAAAGTAAAAAATAAATTATCTCTAATAATTCATTTTATTTAACCCATATATATATCAAAATAGGATCAGCTTAACATATAATCGAACTAAGTCTTCAGAATCTTGATTGTATTTTCTATTTACAGCACACCTAAGCTTCTGTAGCCATATTATTATTGCTCAACCACCAATAGCCACAGTTGTTGGGTGGCTCCGTAGATGGATGGTGCAGGTGTTTGCACAGCCATCAAACAGCTAAACTCTCACTGCGTTTTGGAATATAAGGGATCATTTAGGAGGGTATCACCTTTGCCCAGAGAAGGCAATGGCAACCTACTCCAGTACTCTTGCCTGGAAAATTCCAAGGGCGGAAGAGCATGGTAGGCTGCAGTCCATGGGGTCACGAAGAGTCAGACATGACTGAGTGACTTCACTTTCCCTTTTCACTTTCATACATTGGAAAAGGAAATGGCAACCCACTCCAGTGTTCTTGCCTGGAGAATCCCAGGGATGGTGGAGCCTGGTGGGCTGCCGTCTTTCAGGTTGCACAGAGTCAGACACGACTGAAGCGACTTAGCAGCACCTTTGCCAGATCAAAGCTTTTGATTGCCCTTCCCTTTCCTTCTCTTTTTTTCCAGTAAGCATCAGAAAGCAATTTACTACAGAAATCAAATAACTTACAAATATATTTTAATAATGCATTCAACTAATAATTACTTTAAAAAACAATGTTTAACCTTCCTTTTTAAACTTCCTTTAAATAGAAACTGTTTCATCTGTAAAACCTCAAACTAATATTCAATGTTCACATTTCCCCTCAGGAGTAAAGAAGAAAATTAAAGACACCTTTTAAAAATGCAAATAATACCCTAAAAATCCTTTATCAAAATAAGGAAAAATATATTTCGGGGAAATTAAACTGAGTTCCATTTGATCATATAGAATGTGACTTTATTTTAATATAACATTTTTTTTGGAAAGGAATGTATTAGATATATTTATTTTAAAATAAAAGAACTTATTTGTGGTCAAGATATATTGGTAAACCTGAGTTCATATAAAATATGTTCAGCTGTTATCATTAAAGTTTTTGAATCATTTTTCTACGTATCTATATATAGAGGTGTCAAAAGAATAGGTTTAAATTGCATGATTTAGGCTGTATGTCTTGGCAATGGAAAATAGAAAATAATTTAAATAATAACTCTAATATATTTTTGTGATTATTCTTCCACGTGCACACAAATGCAGTGTAAGACCTGAACAAAAATATCAATAGCATTCTTGTCACCAAAAGACAAAGATTGGAAGCAACTTAAATCATCTATCACTGACAGAAAGGATAAAAACACTGTGGTACATGCTTATCCTGGAAACTATATAATAAAAATAAATGAGCCATAATGGAATGCATCTATACGAATGACTGTTCATATTGTAACAAAACATTGATCAAAAGATGCAAAATACTAAGTGCCTGCAGTATACTTCATTTATATCAAGTTCAAAATATTATACTGCATTTCTACATTGTACCTGGTGTGTACTGTAGGCTAAAATGATAGAAAAACATGGAATGCAACGGTGAAGGGATAGCTCCTGGGGGCGAGCAGCGTTATCCTCCTTGACCTGCTTGTTGGTTGCACAGATGCTTCGTTTATAAGTATTCATTCTACCATGCAATTAAGTTTTACGCAGTTTTCTTCACGTGCATTATACAATTAAAATGGCTTTTTGAGTAGGCATATTTGTTCCACTGAATTTCATCTCATTCATTTCTGACTCTGTGTGTCTCCTAGCACACACTTAACTTTCTTCTACATTTCCAGCTGCAGAAGAATACATTCAGGGTATGAACTACGTCTTAATTCAGTCAGCTGTTGATGAGAACCATGAAAAGGTCGAGACCAGGGAGAGGTCGCAGTAACATACCATTTAGTTACCTCTCCTCAGATGTAGTGGTAGTGGTAATACTCAGTATCAGTAATGATAATTATAGCAATAATCAAACGGTAAATCTTCCTCAGCTTCGACACTGCATATTTTACAGCACCATTTTATATAATGTTGGAAGGTGTTGTTGTTTTAAATCCCAAGTCATTATTGCTATCCTTACGTTAGAGCTAAACCCAGGCTTAGAACAATTTGAACAACATTCCCAGGGTCACAGGGCTCTGAGGGAATAGAGCCTGAATGTGAACCCAGATTTGCCTGATTCCAAAAGCTGTGTCCTTTCTACCACTTTGCCTTAGTGCTCTGTTCTGAACCATTGTTCAACAATAGTACTTAGTTCAGTCATCTGTAAATCAACTACTCACATCTCACCACATGGTAGATTTATACAGCACTTTTTTATCTTTTTTAAAAAAATTTCAGTATGGTTCACTTACAGTGTTGTGTTAGCAAAGTGAATCAGTTACACACACACACGTATGCACACACATGGTTTTTTCATATTCTTCTCCCTTCTGGTTTAACACAGAGTATTGAATAGAGTTCCCTGAACTATATAGTAGAATGTTGTCGTTTATCCATCTTATGTAATAGTTTGCATCTGTAAAAGATGGTAATGAAACGAACATGCCCAGTGAGGACACGTAAAATGTTCCCCATGTTTTTCTGCATATCTTGCCTGGTCACTGAAAGAGTAGCTCCACGCACCTTGTTTTTGTCAAGACCCATTAAATTATTTTATTATGTTTACCTATCACTTGTTATTTAACTGTAGAAATTTTCCGAAGTATGGCATCATTTTTTTCTACAATTCATTTTTCTTTATCCTGTCCTTTTTAAGACAGGGGGAAATAATTTCTTTTTTCTGTCTGAGATGGCAACTCTTGAATTCTTAGAGTTGTCGTAAATTTCTGGAAGTCTTCCTTCAATCCTACCAGCATATTCATGGTATAATTGGTCTAGACCTAAATTTGAACTCATTAAAAGTGACAGGACACCCTCTTAGTCTGTCCTCAGCTGGTTGGAGATTTAGTTCCCATTATATATATATATAAATATATATATATATTTTTCTACTCTAAGTATAATTTTCTTTGAATGAAAAAACAGTCAAAATAGACTTTGAACAGCCTCATTTACTTTTCCGTTATTCATTTGAATCACATCATATTCACTAAATAGGGTCCACGTTTGTTCTTAAAATATATTTTAAATAACTTTTCTTGCTTGTTTTTTTTTTCTCTTCCAAGTCAAGTACAGAGTTTAATTCAGCATCTCTTCCTCATTTTTTCACCTAGTTAAAAAAACAAGATTAAGCCCAAAACATCATGTTTCCTCTTCATCTATGGTCTTCATAGACTCTCTCCTATAAACTATAGGATATGAGTTCTTTGTAAACAAAGGGGAAACACAGAGTCACACAGGAATCTGTCTTGTTAATCTTCCTTGAATGCATCAAGCTTTACCCCCTTCCCATCCACATGTTCATTTTTTTATTTCAAAATTTAAACACTTTTTTTCTCTGATTATAAAATTTTTTCTTATTAACAATTTAAAGAGCATGGAAAATGTGAATAAGAAATAACGCCCCCTACACCCCTAAAAACAAATATAAAGAGGAAACTGAAGCTCACCCTATTCAGGGAAGTTTCAGTTCAGTTCAGTTCAGTTCAGTCGCTCAGTCGTGTCCGACTCTTTGCGACCCCATGAATCGCAGCACGCCAGGCCTCCCTGTCCATCACCAACTCCTGGAGTTCACTCAGACTCGCGTCCATTGAGTCAGTGATGCCATCCAGCCATCTCATCCTCGGTGGTCGCCTTTTCCTACTGCCCCTAATCCTTCCCAGCATCAAAGTCTTTTCCAATGAGTCAGCTCTTCACATGAGGTGGCCAAAGTACTGGAGTTTCAGCTTTAGCATCATTCCTTCCAAAGAACACCCAGGGCTGATCTCCTTCAGAATGGACTCGTTGGATCTCCTTGCAGTCGAAGGGACTCTCAAGAGTCTTCTCCACCACTACAGTTCAAAAGCATCAATTCTTCAGCGCTCAGCCTTCTTCACAGTCCAACTCTCACATCCATACATGACTATTGGAAAAAACATAGCCTTGACTAGACGGACCTTAGTCAGCAAAGTAACATCTCTGCTTTTGAATATGCTATCTAGGTTGGTCATAACTTTTCTTCCAAGGAGTATGCGTCTTTTATCTTCATGGCTACAGTCACCATCTGCAGTGATTTTGGAGCCCCAAAAAATAAAGTCTGACACTGTTTCCACTGTTTCTCCATCTATTTCCCATGGAGTGATGGGACCGGATGCCGTTATCTTCTTTTTCTGAATGTTGAGCTTTAAGCCAACTTTTTCACTCTCCTCTTTCACTTTCATCAAGAGGCTTTTTAGTTCCTCTTCACTTTCTGCCATAAGGGTGGTGTCATCTGTATATCTGAGGTTATTGATATTTCTCCTGGCAATCTTGATTCCAGCTTGTGTTTCTTCCAGTCCAGTGTTTCTCATGATGTACTCTGCATATAAGTTAAATAAGCAGGGTGACAATATACAGCCTTGACGTACTCCTTTTCCTATTTGGAACCAGTCTGTTGTTCCATGTCCAGTTCTAACTGTTGCTTCCTGGCCTGCATACAGATTTCTCAAGAGGCAGGTCAGGTGGTCTGGTATTCCCATCTCTTTCAGAATTTTCCTCAGTTGATTGTGATCCACACAGTCAAAGGCTTTGGCATAGTCAATAAAGCAGAAATAGACGTTTTTCTGGAACTCTCTTGCTTTTTCGATGATCCAGCAGATGTTGGCAATTTGATCTCTGGTTCCTCTGCCTTTTCTAAAACCAGCTTGAACATCAGGGAGTTCATGGTTCATGTATTGCTGAAGCCTGGCTTGGAGAATTTTGAGCATTACTTTGCTAGCGTGTGAGATGAATGCAATTGTGTGGTAGTTTGAGCATTCTTTTGCATTGCCTTTCTTTGGGATTGGAATGAAAACTGACCTTTTCCATTCCTGTGGCCACTGCTGAGTTTTCCAAATTTACTGGCATATTGAGTGCAGCACTTTCACAGCATCATCTTTCAGGATTACCATATTGAAATTTTAATTACCATCCTTCCATGCATCATAAAATTCATATGTAACTTGAGAAACATGATGTCATACACTAGACACATTTCTTTACATTCATTTTTAAGATGATTTAAAGAAACCTGTAATTCAATGAAGCAAATACTGTACATCTATTAAAGACATTGTGTAGAGTTGTTTTGTTTTAATCAATTGTTCTCACCCAACACTGATTCTGCTCCCAGGAAACATCTGACGATGTCTGGAGACATTTGTTTGTCACTTTGTGGTGGAGAAGATGCTGCTGGCATTTAATGGGTAAAAAACCTGGGATGGTGCTCACCATCTGGTGATGCCCAGGACAGCCCCCCCTAGTTAGATGGGGCCTCAAATATGTGGCACATACCCAAGTTACAAGTGATCTGAGTGATGGAAAAACTCCCTGCCTTATCATTTTAGAGAAAGTTGAAGAAAATGAGAAGATTCTGTGTAAAAATGACCGTTGCCCTTCTAATAACATTTGGGTTGCCATGTGGAGATTAATTTCAATTTAAAATGATGCATATTCAGAAACGTTAAGTTGAATGGTGTGACCCATAAATATTAATACATTCAGAAACCATCTAGGGTAAGTGGTTCAGAACCACCTCCATTCATTAGTATTTACAGAGTGCCTGCTGCTGCTGCTGCTGCTAAGTCGCTTCAGTCGTATCTGACTCTGTGTGACCACATAGATGGCAGCCCACCAGGCTCCCCCGTCCCTGGGATTCTCCAGGCAAGAACACTGGAGTGGGTTGCCATTTCCTTCTCCAATGCTTAAAAGTGAAAAGTCAAAGTGAAGTCACTCAGCCATGTCCGGCTCTTCGGGACGCTATGGACGGTAGCCAACCAGGCTCCTCCATCCATGGGATTTTCCAGTCATGAGTACTGGAGTGGGATGCCATCGCCTTCTCTGATAGAGTGCCTGCTATGTGCTAACCACAGTCTTGGCAGTTGGCAGGAAAGATTATAGACTGTTTATGGTGCAAAATGTTTGAAATCAGGTAAATCATGAAATAAATGACACAGCAACACAATTAAAACTTATACTTTGTTTCTTCCAATGTAGGACCAAGACAACTGTAGACACATTATATAGCAACAAATTTTAGATTACCAAAATAAGCATATAGGAATACAGAAAAAGGTTCCTATAAGCCCAAGAGTCCACTCAGCAAGGAGATAACCCAAGATATAGCAAGTTCCTTGTGAATGGATATATTAATAGAGAAATTTGATAGCCCATAGATGGGAAAATTTTAAAGAAAAATTTATTGACTGAGAATTGGAAAAGATCAGACCTGAGATCTTCCTAGGATTGGCTACATATTTTTGTGGGCTCCAGTATAAAGTAGAACAGGACCCTTGTTCAAAAATTATTAAGAATTTCAAGATGGTGACATGTGAGAAAGAAAGCTGAGAGCCGAAGAATTGATGCTTTTGAACTGTGGTGTTGTAGAAGACTCTTGAGAGTCCCTTGGACTGCAAAGAGATCCAACCAGTCCATCCTAAGAGAGATCAGTCCTGAATATTCATTGGAAGAACTGATGCTGAAGCTGAAACTCCAATATTTTGGCCAGCTAATGCAAAGAACCAACTCATTGGAAAAGACCCTGGTGCTGGAAAAGATTGAAGGCAGAAGTAGAAGGGGACGACAGAAGTTGAGATGGTAAGATGGCATCACCAACGTGATGGACATGACTTTGAGTAGGCTCCGGGAGTTGGTGATGGACAGGGAAGCCTGGCGTGCTGCAGTCCGTGGGGTTGCAAAGAGTCAGACACAACTGAACTGACTGAACTGACAGATGCATTAAGCTGAAGCACTGAGACTTTCTAAACTTGAAGTCCTATGTGAGTGGTAGATCACACGCTCATGACGATGACCCCAGATCTTACTCAGCTGTGAGATTCTGCTAGCATTGCAGGGCCTCAGCTTGTTCTGACAATTTCCTCTGATCTCCAGTGATGGTTCCTATGTTTCTCTTTGATGTTCTTAAGCGCAGGCCTTTCTCATGGCTCCTTTTCTTCATGTGTCACTCTCCTTTCTTTATACATTTTTTTTCTTTTTTTTAATTCTTAAACATATTCTTTCTCTCAGTTCCAAGCATCATGTGCATTTGTTTGACTTCTGAATCTATAGCTTTAAGCTTCAGTGCATTTCCCTTCATAGTTCAACCATCACCTAAAGCACAGTGATTTGGAAATCACACCATCTTTCTAAAAAAAAAATCCTCAATCAACCAACCAATTATTATCTCAAGTCATTCTTGAACCTATGCTCAACTTCAACCATTTTTTTTTTTCCAAACTCTAGATTGAATTACCAAGTGTCTGTTTTTTCTTCCCTGCAGGTCCTTGTTTTCCATCTATACCCATCAGATTTTCTACTCTAGTTGACATGCTCATTAGTTGGTCAATTGCCTCTGTAATTGAAAGACTCATAGGAGAACAATGAGCACAAACTCTAGAACCAGAGAATCTAGATGGAACCCCATTTCCTCCAGAAATGATGGAATGTTTTGCCCATCTCCATGGGCAAATGACCCAAGCTATCTCTGCTTCACTTTTCTCATCTTAAAAACGTGGTTAATTCAGCTCATATGTCAGGTCTTTGTGAAGATTTAAATACATCATTTCATGTATGTCACATAGAACCTAGAAATACTAAATGCTCATCAGTGTTAATTTTTATTATAGATTTCCAATGTCTCTTTGCTTAGTATTTTCACATTGAATAGCTAATTAAGAGTCTAGGTTTTCAAGTAAACAGGTTAGGACTAAAATATTGTGTCTACCTTTGCCATTTGATGACTTCAAAAGAGGCATCTTCCCTGACATCCAAGTACGGACATGATAGTGTCTATATTCCAGGGTATGACAAGAGTTATAGTAGACCTCTCATATGAATGCTTCAGTCACACTGTCACTCAACAAATGAGAAGCCTTCTCCTGCTCTTGCTAGTGCAGTCCTCCTCAAGTCCTTCTGTTGTCATGATATCCACTCTTTAAGAACCAACCCTCAATGGCTTCACAATGCTTGTGAGATAATATCTAAGCTCCTTGGCTTTATGACCCTCCAGCATCTCATTCCATAACATCTTTATGTAAGATTCTTTGCATAAAGCCTTCATTGTGGTCAAATTGGTCTATTCCTCACCCAGAAACACGTACGATACAACCATCTCACCCCTTTATTACTGGTTTTATCCTCTGCCATCTGTAGTCCTTCCCATGTATATGAGTCTGCATCTTCAAGGTGGGACTTAGATCACAGTTCCTCCATGGTACAAATACAAATAACTCTAGTCTGGCATTCCCCTTCTGTCCCTGAATTCCTGTAACATTAATAGAGCACTTTTCAAAATTTTATATGGATTTCTTTCTCATTTCTTCTTGCATCATGGCTGGGAGTTTACCCTTTGGAATGAGGCAGATTGTGTTCAGGTTCTGCTCATTAGATATGAGCCTTTGGGCAACTTATTTACACTATGTAAGTTTCAGTGTATTCATTCACAAAATGGGTATAATAATGGTGGCTAACTCATACAGAGGTGAGTGGAAAAGTTGGCTTAAAGCTCAACATTCAGAAAATGAAGATCATGGCATCTGGTCCCATCACTTCATGGGAAATAGATGGGGAAACAGTGGAAACAGTGTCAGACTTTATTTTAGGGGGCTCCAAAATCACTGCAGATGGTGATTGTAGCCATGAAATTAAAAGACTCCTTGGAAGAAAAGTTATGACCAACCTAAATAACATATTGAAAGCAGAGACATTACTTTGCCAACAAAGGTCCGTCTAGTCGAGGCTATGGTTTTTCCAGTAGTCATATATGGATGTGAGAGTTGGACTGTGAAGAAAGCTGAGTGCCGAAGAATCAATGCTTTTGAACTGTGGTGTTGGAGAAGACTCTTGAGAGTCCCTTGGGCTGCAAGGAGATCCAACCAGTCCATTCTAAAGGAGATCAGTCCTGGGTGTTCTTTGGAAAGAAGGATGCTAAAGCTGAAACTCCAGTACTTTGGCCACCCATGCGAAGAGTTGACTCATTGGAAAAGACTCTGATGCTGGGAGGGATTGGAGGCAGGAGGAGAAGGGGGAACAGCAGAGGATGAGATGGCTGGATGGCATCACCGACTCGATGGACATGAGTTTGAGTGAATTTGGGGAGTTGGTGATAGACAGGGAGACCTGGCATGCTGCGATTCATGGGGTCACAAAGAGTTGGACACAACTGAGCGACTGAACTGAACTGAACTCATACAGTGTTTGTGAAGACTGAAGTAACACATTTAACACTAAGCCCAGGATAATGGTTTATATTTTTTCAGTAAACATTACTCAGTAGTACTGGTATTGTTGTTTTTATTTCCTTATCTACTTTCAAAGACTGAAAGTGACTTAGGGGTGAAGATTGTGTATTGTATGTTTTCATAATTTCTCTGCTGTTGGGCCTTTTGCTTTAATTAATGTCTGCTGTGATTAATTGCTCTATTATGCTATTTTTGGATTTCATCCAAGACACATTTGAAGTTCAGATAACAAAAGAGCAATCCCTGGTGACTAAAATGGGGAGGTATTCCTTTGGATAATGCCACAGACCTGGGTTAGAAAGCACAGGCCTTGCCTGTAATGGTCACAGAATGCTCCCATAGCACTCAGGGTGCTGCCTGCACCTTAGAGGAGGGAAAGCCATCAGTAGGGCTTTGGTACAACAGTGCTGACCATATTTAGTTGTGGGAAGCATCATGTTCAAGGTGACACCATGCACCATGTTTATTATATTGCCATATGGTTTGAATACCAAGTCCATCCCATTGCTATGCTAAACCACAGAGAGATGGTATGGGGAGGGAGGTGGGAGGGGGGTTCCGGATTGGGAACACGTGTACCCCCGTGGCGGATTCATGTTGATGTATGGCAAAACCAATACAGTATTGTAAAGTAAAATAAAGTCAAAAAAAAAAACAGTAAAAAAATAAATAAACATGAAAATTGTTTAAATAAAAAAAATCAATAAATAAACTACAGAGCATGAAGCCCTCCCTCCAGCTGTGTTCCACAGTGGGAGGAAAAGCAAGGATTTCTGTGCCTGAACCAAAAGGCAGAAAACTGAACTTGTACTCCTGTAATACCAATTACCTAAAAAAAAAAAAAAAAAAAAAAAAACTGAACAGAAAAAAGTGTTGGTTATCATTCTAGACATGTTCTAGACATTGATTAGATATCACTGTGCTAAGAAACTTTCCTGATCTATCTTTACCAGAGCCAGAATGTTTGCTTGTTCTTGTGAAATTATCTATCATCTCATCTATAACTTCTGAAACTTTCTCCCTTTGGTTAAAATTATCTGTGTGTATCCTCCTGCTTGGCAATCTCTTGAGAACAAGATCCATATCTGACTTATCCCTACATCAGTATTAGTTACAACCCTGGTAATTGGCAGTCGATGGAAGATACCCACTGGGATTTGTCCAAGCACAAAGGAAGTGGGATGATTTATCATAAAGAGACGTCTTATAGAACCCAAGGGAAAAGAATATATCCAGGTATTAGAAACAGATTAGACCCACATATTTGAGCCCTATAGAAAATGCAAGACACTCCTCTTTTTAAAAATATTTTACTTGGCAGTGCTGGTCTTGGTTGTGGTACATGGGATCTTCCATCTTCCTGTGGTATGCAGTTCCTTAGTTGTGGCGTATGAACTCTTAGTTGCAGCATGTGGGATCTAGTTCCCCAACCAGGTTTCAAACCCTGACATCCTCTGTTCGAAGTATGGAGTCTTATCCACTGGACCACCAAGAAAGTCCTGACATTCTTCTTTTTTTTTAATCTCCATGTCTCTTCTCTCTTGGCCTCTGATGGACTCATTTTGCTCTCGCAAAGCAAACCAACTGTTTCAACCATCCAGTCTATTCGGTTGCTATCAGGAATGTATCTGAGTTTACCTCCTACTATTAAAGGAGTCTGGGTTGAAACTGAAATTTTATCTTCCAATTTTGAGTTCCTAAGAAAGACAACTCAACCATAGACACTCAACCATAACTCAGTTAGTGGACATGTAGTATAACCATATGAATGTGTAAGTAGATTCCTAGAAATAAGATATAACCCAAAAGCAGAGGAGAGCCGAGTTCAGAACAACTATTCTTATTGTAACAACTCATGCAGTGGCTCCATCTCAGAAATACTTTGGTAATGGGTGGTGAAAGGACAAAATGACCTGAATCTGCTTCCTGAACTCGATCTCTGCATGAAGACATGTATTCACATGAGACAGCTGTTCTCAGGTTGTTTTTACATTTCTGAAAGTATGATGTCTTCATTATTATGGTAAATAACACACAGAAAATATACATCAAAATAGCAGGCATTAAGAGCTGCTAAGGTAGAAATCAAAAAATGAAGATATTGAACAGTTTTACTAAAACCTGAAAAGTACCCCCAAATAAAAGTCACCTATGTCATGAATTATTAGGTAATATTTGAAGTAGTAAGCTTTTCTTGGTGTACATGTTTTCTTCTCCTTTTGATTTATACAAGTAACTCAACTCGTAATAGTCCCATATTTGGGACACTAGAATGACTATTCTACCAAGTTTTCTCTTCCTTATTTTTATCTTGTCTTTTTTTTTCTCCTGTCTCTCCAATCAGCATAACTAAAGTCCTTCCTTCAAAAAAATTTTTTTTTCTTTTTCTTTCACTTAGTCTTTAGTCAGTGGCTAAATCTATGACTAGGAAAAAAAATGGAATATAATTTTGAATAAAATTCCTTCTAGGTTGTTATAGATGTTTGATTATATAAGTTTAGGTGTGGAGCTCACCAAAAACTTCTGGCTGCTGAGACATTTTTAGATCATAGTACAAAATGAAGATGGTAACCGGGCTACGTGGTTCTTGTACAGTTATTAAAAATAAAATGTGAAGCTTCCACGATGCAGAATAATTTTCTGACAACTTTGCCTGGTTTTTGCTTTGTCATGGGCTGCAAAAATAGGTAGAAATTCCATTTGTTGAACTCTGCATTGCTTTCTCTGGGTTAAACTCATTATTTAAGGTCATGAGTATTGGAAAATCATATATATGTACATGAATCTAAACATGGTAATTTAGTATGACTCAGAAAATTCTTAAACATTTCTGTACTATATATGTAGTGCAAAAATGTTTAATAATTTAAATTTCATGTATAATTATGTATACGTATATGCTAGACAAATGTTCACAAAATTTACTATGGAAACACACATGATCTCGCATTCATTAGAATGCTTTGAAGCTTGATTAAACATATATATATTCCTTATATATCAAGGTATTATTGATTAAAATCTTGGAAACCTTTCATATTATGGATACTTTTCAAAGACTGGCACTGAGATGCAGTCAGTTATGGCAACATGCTTCAGTACTTATTTGATGTTTCTGAAGACATTTGAGCATGTAATCTTGATACATATAGCAGAAATGGATACACTCAAAGTACCTTGTCTTCTGTTTCTGGTATCCCTTGGACCACTCTTCTGAGGCTGTGTGTAAAAATGGACATTTGAGAGATCAAATCAGATAATATTCTAGAGCAGATTTTGTCAACCCAGACTGCACATAAGAGTTACCTGGGGAGTTAGAAAGTCAGTGCCTAAGCCCACTAGCAGATACTCTGAGATTTAGTTGGTCTGACTTGGAGTCCAAGTAGAGTTCCACGGTATAGCCAGGTCTATGAATTCTGTTCTAGACATAAAACACCCTGCAAGCACTCATTTAGAACAGAGGTCAGTTCCTGGAAAGAGGAGCTCTGCACCTGAGGATCTGTGCGTTGTTGTCAGTCCAGGGTGGATGCATCTGTAGCCTCAGGTCCTGGCGAACACTGCTCTTCCAGTTTAAAGACTGTCCTCTATGAAAGATGGATCTAATTCAGGAACTTTCCTATCAGACCTTTGGTGATGGTCTTTGATTTCATATGATCCTCTCTAGCTAGGTAATAGGCCCAGCCACCTCTGTGAGAACTTACTTTCTAGTCTCTTCCTGGATATTGAGAAAGTATAGAAATTAAGACAGGGTCTTAGAGTTTAGGAGACAGAAAAGGAACTCTGGTAGATTCTTGAAGATTTGCTTTTTGAAAAAAAGATAAAGAAGGAACTGCCCTGAGATCTAATCATCATAAGGCAGGTCAATATTGATGGCAACAGAGATAGAATATCTAGTTGTGCGTTCTTTGAAATTTAGAAACATTCAACCTAATTCTTCTCTCCTACCAGAAAGCCTCTTGGGACCTACTAGAAACTCATAGGAAATCTAAACTCTTTGAAGAGCTATAAGGAAAAAAAAAAAACAAACACCTTTATAATGCAAACAATAAAATCAAGTCAAAGACACTGACTAATCAATAAACGATCTTTGCAACACACCCTACCATTCTTGCTTTTCCATAATCTCTACAATCTGCCACATCAATTTCGTGAACGTACTTAGCAGATTATATTTGGCAAAAGCACCATATGGTTTTCCTTAGTATTTTCCACGATGTATTATTGGACTGAGAGTTCTTTGAGAGCAGAGAATGATGTTTTTTATGTGATGTCCATTATGTGAAATCCATGCAAGGTATTCAGGCCAAAACTTTAAGAATTGTAGTCAACTATTAAGTATTAGATTGTATTATCATTAATTTATTTAAATATCCATATATAAGAAAAATATTTAGACTGATATACAGTAAATTTCCAGGAACAATTGCTTGAAAATATACAATCATATAAAGGATGGCAGGCTTCCCTGAGAGTTCAGTTGATAAAGAATCCATCTGCAATGCAGGGGACCCTGGTTCATTTCCTGGGTTGGGAAGATGTATTGGAGAAGAGATAGGCTACCCACTCCAGTATTCTTGGGCTTCTCTTGTGGCTCAGCTGGTAAAGAATCTGCTTGCAGTGTGGGAGACCCGGCTTCGATCCCTGGGTCGGGAAGATCCCCTAAAGAAGGGAAAGGCTACCCACTCCAGTATTCTGACCTGGAGTATTCCATGGACCGAATAGTCCATGGGGTCACAAAGAGTTGGACACGACTGAGCGCCTTTCACTTCATTTCCCTTCACTTCATCAAGGATGGCACATAAATTTATCTTATAAAAAGCCTGATAAACATTAGCTTTCTGAAGCACCGACTGTAGGAGTTGGAGACCAGGCTCCTTATGACTGATTATCATGATTGATTGGTGATGTCTGCTATGGTTATAGATGCAAGAAATGATGACATGAGTATATTTACTATGTATACTTTACATAAAGTCATAAATAACAGATCCATAAATTGTACTTGTGAAAATCTGATATATATGGAAGCAGAAATTAACTTACCTTGGAGGAAAGCTGTTCTTCTACAAAGTATTATTATTTCTTGCAGGAAACTGAATAGTATGGGAAATGGTGTATGTTAATATTTTGGTAATATATAATTATAAAGCATATGTATATGTACACATATACATGTTTTTATATGTGTATGTGTTTTTATTTATATATATATATAATGTATCATAATATATAAAGAAATGGAAAACATGGTTGAGCTAAAGTAAAATAAATATCATCTACTCTCCAGTAATAACCAACTATTGATATTTGATGAGTATTACATATAAAAAATAGCCATACTATCAAATTATTTTTTAAATTTTAATATAGTACACTAAATTGAATTTTTGGTTGCTAGGTATATTCTTAAAATTATATTGGGTTGATGAAAAAGTAATTGTGGTTTTAGGCTGTGAATGTTAAATCGTTATAACTAGGCTCAAACACATCTTTATTAATCAAGATAGGAACCATTACACTCAATGCATTTTTGCTAGCAAGAAATGTTTGTTTATTCCTGTAGATTAAAAATCCATGCTTCAGGATTCAGTGAACTTTTGGAAAGCATTTTTTGCCTTCTGCTGGTTATGGAAGCTTTTTCTCTACAAAAAAAATGTTAAGATGCTTGAAGAAGTGCTAGCTGGTTGGCAAGAGGCCAGGTGAATATGGTAGATGAGGCAAAACTCTGTAGCCCAGTTTGTTCAACTTTTGTAGCATTGGTTGTGTGAAGTGCAGTCGGGCATTGTCATGGAGAAGAATCAGGCGCTTTCTGTTGGCCAATGCCAGCTGCACACTTGGCCGTTTTCTCACTGATTTGCTGAGCATACTTCTCAGATATAATGGCCTCACTGGGATTCAGAGAGCTGTATTGGATCAGCCAGGCAGCAGACCACCAAACAGTGACTATGACCTTTTTTTTGGTGCATGTTTGGCTTTCAGAAGTGCTTTGGAGCTTCTTTTTGGTCCAGGCACTGAACTGGTCATCACTAGTTGTTACATAAAATCCACTTTTTGTCACATGTCACAATCTGATCAAAAATGACTTAAAAAAAATTTGCAGTCAACTCATACTTATTGGGCTTTTTTTCATTTTTCAAATTATCTTCAAATGTTGGATGACCATAGAATGCTTTACATTGAGTTCTTTGGCAACTTCTCATGTACTTGTAAGAGGATCAGCTTCAGTGATGGCTCTCAGTTGGTCACTGTCAACTTCTGATGGCCGGCTACTGCACTGCTCATCTTCAAGGCTCTCATCTGCTTTGCAAATCTTCTTGAACTAGCCCTACACTCTATGTTCGTTAGCAGTTCCTCATCCAAATGTGTTGTTAATGTTGTGAGTTGTCTCCACTGCTTTGTGACCCATTTAGAACTCAAATGTGAAAATCACTGAAATTTGCTTTTCATCTAACATCATTTCCCTAGTCCAAAATAAATATAAAATAAACAGCAAATGGGCTTCCCTGGTGGCTCAGTTGGTAAAGAAACCACCTGCAATACAGGGAACCCAGGTTTGATCCCTGGGGTGGGAAGATTCCCTGGAGAAGGGAATGGCAACCCACTCCAGTATTTCTGCCTGGAGAAATCCATGGACAGAGGACCACTGTGGTGGACCACAGTAGCCAATGGGGTCACAGAGAGTCGGATATGACTGAGTGACTAACAGATAGCAAGTAATAAGTCATTAGCAAAATACATACAAAGTGAGAAATAGGCATTGAAATGATGTATAACATAACCACATTTATTTAAGAATGTATTCCCATATAAAATGGCAAAGGTCAACAATACGAAACCGCACTTACTTTTGCACTAACCTGATACTTTCCTGCCATTAAATTCTAATGACTGCATATACTTGCATCATATAAATACTGTTTAGTCATGTCTTCACAGTATTTGTGATGAGTCTATGTTTTCATTGTTATTAACAGGGCTCAAATCTTCATTTTCATAGCAATTTTAAAATATTCTATTACAGAATTTATCAAACATACATGAAAGTATAGAAAATTGTGTAAATAACATCCCATGAACTGATAACCAAGTTTTAAATGCCATCAGTATCCTGTAAATCAGGTATAACTGTCCTCTCTGAACTTTTCCTGTGAAGGGACAATTGAATTTCAGACATTATGTCTTCTTACCTAAAATATTTCAGAATGCATTTCTAATTGATAAGAACACTATAATCACCATGCTATCACATCTGAAAAAATTAAAAAATCCCTTAATATCACCTAGCAATTGACACATTTTTTTTCTGAAAAAGCGAATGCATGTTCTACTTCTATGAGCACATGTATCTTGAAGTAAAATTGATAGAGCAAAGAGTTGGCACCTTTTTTTATGACTTTCGATAAGTAGTATCAGTATCTGTCATGGTAAAGACTGATGCAGTCAAGATTGCTCAAATATAGTGTCACAGCTCTGATATTCATTGTTACTGGGGAGGAAAAAAAAATATGGAAATTTGAGACATCTTGAAAATAAAATAGTATGGATGTAGGAAGGGGAAGATGAGGAAGACAGAATGGGAGGAAGGCAAGAAATTACAGCAATGATAATAAATACCCAAACCAAAGAGTAATGCTGTAATCTTAGTGACTGGTGCTTCTGAGTCAGGTTCTTCACCAGGGTTCTATACAGAATATCAAAACAATGACGTTAGGGTTTCAAGTTGAGCTTCATAGTATGAGTTGGGTAGCAGAAAGAGCAGGGATCTTCTAACATGCCCTGACTTACCACCCAGTTCAGACACTGCAGCCTGTGGCCTCCTGGAGCTGGCCTCTTCAACTCTCACTTCCTAAAGTCTCTGCTAAAGGGATGGCCTTGTGCCTTTCATCTCTGCTGACCTATGCATCCTGAGCTTCCCCTAAAGCAACAGATGCTCCTGGTTTGAAGCTGACATGACTGTACATGGCATAGGAGAACAATGAGGGACTTCACTTTCTAGTGTCTATAACTGATAGGAAAACTGCAGACTTAGAGGAAACAAATGTATCATTGCCAAACGGGAAAGAAAAGGGAAAGGAGGGCAAATTAGGAGTTTGGGAATAACAGATAAACACTACTATACATAAAATAGATAAGCAACAATGACCTGCCATGCAGCATAGGGGACTGTATTCAATAATTTGTAACCTACAATGTAAAGGAATCTAAAAAAGTTACATAATTGATTCATTGTGCTGTACACCTGAAATTAACACCATATAACCAACTATACTTCAATTGAAAAAAACTGTACACATTAACAAGAGAAAATGAACCATCATTTACTCTGAAACTTTAAGATTATAGTGGCTTTTGACTTAATACGTTTAATCTTTGCATCTATCTGTAAGGAAAGTACTACCATCCTCATTTTATACATGAGAAAATGGAAGTGTCTATTGAAGTCTTTTCTGGAATAAATGAATGAAAGAAAAAATAACTAAGTGAACAAATACAGAATTCAGCAACGAAGAACAAGTAATAGAAACCTGAGGGATTAAATTAGTATAGGATAAATTAAAGGAAATAACTTATTTGGCAGAGCAAGGATTCAAACTCAGGTCTATGTGACTTCAAAGCCAGGTCTATGCATGATAATTGAGTATATCCTGCATAGTCCATAGATTTAATTCTAATTTTCCTAATTTTCCTCTTCTTGTTCATTACCACCTTTTCTGTGTGTGTATGTGTGTTAATTTTCTATTAACTTAGTTAACATTTATACTCTTACTCTGCACCATGAGTGTGAATTTGTTGTAAACACTGTATACATCCCCGCATGAAGCCTGCCATCAATCATGTGGTGTAGGTGCCATCATCATCCATTTTATAGATGGAGAAACTTAGACTGATTAAGTTACTTGCTCAAGGTCATCTACAAAACAAAGTCAGGAACTGAACCCTAAAATTCTAGTTCCAGAATCTGCTTTTAATCATTTTAACTATTAAAATGTCAATTTAACATGTGCTGTTTATACCCATATTTTTTCTCATGTAAGTATACTGAGATTATATAAATTGCCCTTCTGTTTGCCAGGCAGTTTAAGGGAATGAAAGATGGCAGGCATTCTCTCATTAAATAGTATGCAACAGCCCTTTGGAGGCATTTTGTGAGATAATATTGCAAACATTATTCCCTCCACCTCATCCATAAATGCTCCCCATGGGATTTGTGTTCTTTGTGGAATAATTTCCATTGCAATAATTCTTATTTGTTTTCTCAAAAATAATAGCTGGTTTCTACCACTCTCATCAGTAGATACAGCCGGCAAATTTGTGGGCACTGCTGAGAGTCTAAATTTGTCCCAATAGATCAGTAATGATTTTCTTGCCAAACTGATTTACATGTCTCCAACTTCAATTTACTTCAGTAAATGTTTACAAAAACTTGAATCAGGGAGGCAGAGATAAGCAGGGCACAGTCTTTTGTCTGCCAGGAACTTCGAGCTTCTGGGAGAAGAGGACAAAGAGCTGTCTGCCCACAGCACTGCCCTGATACCAGCAGGGCCAGTGCAGAGAGTATCCGAGAACACACCACATGTATGGAAACCCACTGCAGACATCCTGCAGCAGGTGACTTCAAACCAAGGGCGAAGGATCCCAGTTTATACAACGGTGCAAAAGTCCCCCTCTTTGGAAGACTAGAAACTCCACATTCACTGACCATGGTTACATCCATGCACTGCTTCCCATATTTCTTATGGATTAATGCAGTGTTAAATGTCTGACTGGGGACCAATGTAATCCTTATACATTTATGTTGGAGGAGGTTACTTGGAGGATTTGACCTTCGATTGACCTTCAGGGTGGACCTACCATTCCCACAGTGGGAGCCATTTTCCAGGAAGCAGACTTGAGAAGGAAAGGCCTAATTGAGACCATGTGAATGGTATAAAGTCCTGTATCTCAACTTTTAAGATTCTGGCATGTGGACACCCAAGCCTAGCCTCGTCTGTAAGTTCCTTGGCTTATTAAAGCTGCCACCTACCCATCAGAAGAGCTCTGTCTCTTTCTTTGGTCTCTCCTTGTCCTCTGTATACAGGGGCCAGTTTCCAATTTCACCCAGGGAACTCCCAAGTTTGTAAACCAACAGATATCCTACAGGTTGATGTTTGTTAGATTATTAAAAGGTTACTCTGTCTGTGGTGATTTGAATTACTACCTTTATTTTTTATTATAGGAAATTTTCATATGCAACTGAGTCTATTTCTGAACTTTCTGTTTTATTCCAACAGTCCACTGATCTCCTTGATCTTGTATCAAATTTATTATTTTTCTTCCTGGACATTTATACTCTGCTGTCACAATATCATAGCTGGTAGGCTCTGTCTTCGTCTACTTCACCTGCATTCATCAGCTTCCCCAAACACTCATGCACACTTGCTCTTCTTTTTCAGAGTACTCCTGGTTTTTATATTTTCTCCATATGAATGCTAAAAGCAGCTTATCTAGCTCTAGAAAAAGTAAATGTTAATCTTTTCTATTAAGATCACAGAAAACTTACTAAGTAGCTTCAAGGGAGTAGACATAAGGGGAATTTTAAAATTCTAATGAAAGACAAAAGTCAACCTAATTAAATGAAAAGATACACTTGTTCTTGGATAGGTGATTTTTTGTAGCTATTTTAGTGGCGGTTGTCTCTGACACATCTTGTTAGTGATTTTCTTTGTGTATGTGAAAATAAATAATCTCTCAATTTTATATCCTGATGCTTTTCCAGCTTTCCTTACTTTATAGTAGCTTTTTCAAGGATGTATTCTTGAGATAACATTTCTAATTTCAGTGGAGTTTGTATATTGCTGAAGTTTCAGCCAATGTGTGTTAGAGAGGGATGCTTTTCTTGATGGTAGAAAGCTCAGTGTCTACCAAACCACACCCATCCTACTGATGATAAAAGAGACTCAGGTAGACACCATCAGAGGTGGTAGTGATGGGGGAACAGATACTGTGAGCTGAAGAGCTCAGGCCACCTGAAGGTATAGATGTTCGTCACCACTTGCTGACAGCTGCCACTGTAGGAATGGGATCTATCTTCCCAGACTGTCTGTCTTTACAAGGAAAGCTAGAAATCTGGACTTAAAAATAACTCTCCTGATTCTCTAGTTGGCTTTTAAAATACTCTGAGGCAAAATAGAAAGGACATGTCTACAAGTTAAATATATTCCACAAGCCTTCAGTGTATCATATTTGGGAAACAAATGATGTCATTCAGATGAGAGAGAAGTGGGAAGGAATGATAGATGGGATTTTTGACTTGTTATGGTTGTATTCTGATGACAAAGGTCCATATAGTCAAGGCTGTGATCTTTCTAGTGGTCACATATGACCATATGTGACCATATGAGAGCTGGACCATAAAGAAGGCAGAACACCAAAGAATCGATGCCTTCAAACTGTGGTGGTGGAGAAGACTCCTGAGAGTCCTTTGGACAGCAAGATCAAACCAGTCAATCTTAAGGGAAATCAACCGTGAATACTCGCTGGAAAGACTGATACTGAAGTTGAAGCTTCAGTATTTTGGTCATCTGATGCAAACAGCTGACTCATTGGAAAAGTCCCTGATGGCTGGAAAGAAGGAGAAGAGGGAGTCAGTAGATGAGATGCCTGGATGGCATCACTGATGCAAAAAGACATGAACTTGGCCAAACTCTGGGAGACGGTGAGGGACAGGGAGGCCTTCCACGCTGCAGTCCACAGTTCGCGAGGAGTCAGACATGACTGGGTAACTGAAAAGCAACAAATGGTTGCATTCATTTCCTGGGGTTGCCAAAACAAGTGACCACAAACTTGTTGGTTAAAATAAGAGAAATTCATTCTATTACAGTTCTGGAGGCTAGATGTCCAAAGTTAAGGTGTTGACAGGGTCAAATCCTCCTCTGAAGGCTCTGGAAGATGATCCTTTCTTGCCTTTCCAGCTTCTGGTGGCTCCAAGCATCGCTTGACTTGTGGCCACATCACTTCAGTCCCTGCATCACTTCAGCCTCTGTCTCCATCTCCACACAGTCTTCTCCATGGCCCTTCTCTGTGTGGGTGTCTGCTCTGTGTGTCTCTGTTGAGGATACTTGTCATACTGTTCAGGGCCAACACAGATAATCCAGGATGACCTCATCTCGAGAGTCTTAACTCCATTTGTAGTATAACTTCTTGTTAGGTAGATACCATCCAAATGCTTTCCCTATAAGGCCATACTCACAAGTTCAGGAGGTTAAGAAGTGGACATATTTTGGGGGGTCTACAGTTTAACATACTACAGTAAATTATATAACCCCTGGTGGCTCAGAGGCAAAGAATCCACATGCCAATGCAAGAGATAAAGGAGATACAGGTTTGATCCCTGGGTTGGGAAGATCCCCTGGAGAAGGGAATGGCCACCCACTCCAGTGTTCTTGTCTGGAGAATCCCATGGACAGAGGAGCCTGGCGGGCTACAATCCACAGGGTTGCAAAGAGTAGGACAGTGCTGAGATATAGCATACCCGTGCGCAATGCACAGTGGGTTATAGAAACAGAAGGTATAAAACAAATACTTGTTTCCAGAGTATATCATTCTGATTGACCCTCTCAGAAGGAGAGAATGTGAGTCTGCTGCTGTTTTTCCTTGTCAGTGTCTCCATCACCCCTTCCCACCCTCCATCCTCTACTTCCTGCCCTTGCTTCTACTTGCTCACTTTTCTTTCTTTCTCTCCTCCCTCTCCTCTCTCTCTCTGTCTCCATCTCTCTTTTCTCCTCTTCTTTTTATTTGCTGATTCATTCTTCTCTTAGTGCTGTGTCCTTATGATGTGTTAGGATAGGTGTTTCTGAATCATGATGATGCCCTTCCTGAGTCAGAGGCAGACCAGGAAGAGCTAAGCACCTCTTGTTTACATGTTCCTGCATAGGAAGCTTTGGGTCCTCCCTGCCAAGTAGACTAACAGGGATATTCTAGCCTGCAGTTCATGAGCTGTGTGTATAAGGCAGCAATCAAGGCTACTGGTCACTTTCTGATGCCTCGTGACGCTCTATTAGTACCTGACAAGCTCAGCTTCACCCTGGCTGAGCTGGCAGCTGTGTCCTCTGACCCCCTCTTGACACTCTGATAGTTTTCCTTTCATCTACACATTTGTGAGAGCTTTCTTCCTTCTCAGCTGGAAAGGTCACCTCCCAAACATACTGCCTGGGATGAATTATGTGTCTATTGATTTGCACACTCTTGTCTCGACTGCAAATTTCAGGAGTTTAAGGGCAGCACCCCTGTTAAAAGAACAAAGAATCAGATAAAGGTAGTTTTGTAATACTAGCTAAAACCTTGCTCATTATGTCTATGCTGATTTTAGTTTACTTCCAGAATTATAGGAATATTGTTCACCATGTACCCAATGGGATATTTGCTTTGCCATCACCTGCAGATATAATTTCTGAAATTAAAATTGTCTGTCTAACAAAGGAAGAATTTAATATAAAACATTTCATCAACCCCACATAAAAGATGACCTTTCTTCCTGAATATAATTTTTGCTGTGTTTTCTGTGAACTGAAATCATAGTCTTTTAAAACTCAGGTAATTTAACTAATAATAAAGGGATATCTGTCCAGATCACTTTTCTTCTGAGCTTTCAGAAAATGAGAAGAAAATATCAATTGACTGTTATTCACACAGATACACATTGATATGCATATATTATTAGATTACAATTCTTCTAATTTCTGCTTCAATTCCTGACTCTCTGTTGCACCTTGGTGACTATGGTGACTACACTTAAGTAGTCTGTTCTTTAAAAAAATAGGAAAATAATATAAAAAGTGTATATAAGTTCCACAGAATCATTTTCAAAAATGGGAAAGGAGTAGGCCAAGGCTTGTCACCCTGCTTATTTAACTTATATGCAGAGTACATCATGCGGAATGCCAGGCTGGATGAAGCACAAGCTGGAATCAAAATTGCCAGGAGAAACATCAATAACTTCACATATGCAGATGACACCTCCCTTATGGCAGAAAGTGAAGAAGAACAAAAGAGCCTCTTGATGAAAGTAAAAGAGGGGAGTGAAAAAGCTGGCTTAAAGCTCATCACTCAGAAAACTAATATCATGGCATCCAGTCCCATCACTTAATGGCAAATAGATGGGGGAACAATGGAAACAGTGTCGGACTTTATTTTCTTGGGCTCCAAAATCACTGCGGATGGTGACTGCGGCCATGCAATTAAAAGATGCTTCCTCCTTGGAAGAAAAGCTATGACCAACCTAGACAGCTCATTAAAAAGCAGAGACATTACTTTACCAACAAAGATCCGCCTAGTCAAAGCTATGGTTTTTCCAGTAGTCATGTATGGATGGGAGGGTTGGACTATAAAGAAAGCTGAGTGCAGAAGAATTGATGTTTTTGAACTGTGGTATTGGAGAAAACTTTTGAGAGTCCCTTGGACTGCAAGGAGATCCAACCAGTCCATCCTAAAGGACATCAGTCCTGAATGTTCATTGGAAGGACTGATGCTGTAGCTCAAACTCCAATAATTTGGCCACCTGATATGAAGAACCGACTCATTGGAAAAGACACTGACTCTGGGAAAGATTGAAGGCAGGAGGAGAAGGGGACGACAGAGGATGAGATGGTTGAATGGCATCACTGACTCGATGGACATGAGTTTGAGTAGGCTCCAGGAGTTGTTGATGGACAGCGAAGCTTGGGGTGCTACAGTCCATGGTATTGCAAATAGACATGACTGAGTGACTGAACTGAGTCATTTTGCACTACAGCAGAAATCAGCATAGCATCATAAATCAATTATACTTCCACAATGGCAAAAAGGATAAAAATAAACAAAAATACAAGTAAAATTGCGGGACTGTAGTAATTGTAATGAAAGTGTGAAAGTGGTTAGTCGCTCAGTCATGTCTGACTCTTTGTGACCCCATGGACTGTAGCCTGCCAGGCTTCTCTGTCCATGGAATTCTGCAGTGAACTTAGTGAACTGTGATGAACTTGAGGGGGAAAAATAAAATAAAGATTAAATCTGAACTTCATTGAGCCTGACCTCTCTGTTGTCATCTCTCCAGCTGTTGCTGTTATTGTATAGTTGCTAAGTCAGTTAGACTCTTGCTACCCCAGGGACTGTAGCCTGCCAGGCTCTTCTGTCCATGGGCTTCTCCAGTCAAGAGTATTGGAGTGGGTTGCCATTTCCCCCTCCAGGGGATCTTCCTGCCCCAGGGATCAAACTTGCATCTCCTATTTTGGCAGGCCAATGTTTTCCCACTGTGCCACCTGGGAAGCCCAACTATCTCCCACAGTTTGCTCATATTCTTGCCCGTTGAATTGGTGATGCTATCTAACCATCTCAACCATGGCTGCTTCTTTCTTTGTCTTCAATCTTTCCCAGCATCAGGGTGATTGTGAGACCCACCCAATTATATGAATAGTGATTCATATAATTCATTCATATAATGAATAGTGATTCACTGCTCTACATGAGAAGAAACACCAGGGTCTAGAATTAGCCAGACTTGGACCCCAAATGCTTCTCTGAGCCTTAGTTTCTATCTCTAAAGTGTAAATAACCTAAATTTAGTACCTAGTTTCTAGGATATATGTGACAATGAAAAAATATATATATATAATACTTACTGTTTTTCTAATTATAACTATTGGTACAACTTTCTATATAACCAAATACAAATCTGTGTGACATTAGGATTTTTAACAACTACTTGGGGGACTTATATATTTATTCATTAGATAAACATTTATGCCTTGGTTATTAGAATTTAGTAGCAATACTAGATAGCATATACACAGAAGATGGTCCACTTATATGTGTTGATTTTGAGGCCAGCTGTCCTGGGGTACTGTGTAATGTGAGAGTGACTTTGATATTTCTCTTGTTCAGCCACCGACTTGTGTCCGACTCTTCGCAACCCCATGGACTGCAACACGCCAGGCTTTCCTGTCCCTTACCATCTCCTGGAGTTTTCCCAAGTTCATATCCATTGAATCTGTGATGCCATCCAACCATCTCATCCTCTGTCACCCTCTTCTTCTGTCTTCAGTCTTTCCCAGCATCAGGGTCTTGTTCAGTGAGTCAAGTTTTCTTCTCATCAGGTGGCCAAAGTATTGGAGCTTCAGCATCAGTCCTCCCAAAGAGTATTCGTGGTTGATTTCTTTTATATGGATTGGTTGGATCTCCTTGGAGAAGGCAATGGCACCCCACTCCAGTACTCTTGCCTGGAAAATCCCATGGATGGAGCCTGGTAGGCTGCAGTCCATGGTGTCGCTAAGAGTTGGATACGACTGAGCAAATTCACTTTCACTTTTCACTTTCATGCATTGGAGAAGGAAATGGCACCCCACTCCAGTGTTCTTGCCTGGAGAATCCCAGGGATGGGGGAGCCTGGTGGGCTGCCATCTATGGGGTTGCACAGAGTCGGACACAACTGAAGTGACTTAGCAGTAGCAGCAGCAGCTGTCCACGGGATTCTCAGGAGTCTTCTCCAGCACCACAGCTCAAAAACATGAATTCTTCAATGCTCTGCCTTCTTTATGATCCAGCTCTCACATCTGTACATGACTACTGGAGAGACCAGAGCCTTGACTATATGGACCTTTTGTCAGCAAAGTGATGTCTTTGCTTTTTAACACACTTCTTCTCCCAAGAATCAATGATCTTTTAATTTCATGGCTACAGTCACCATCTGCAGTGAGTTTAGAGCCCAAGAAGAGGAAATATGTCCCTGCTTCCATCTTTTCCCCTACTACTTGCCTTGAAGTGATGGTACGAAATGCCATGATTTTAGTTTTTGTTTGTGTGTGTATTTTTTAATATTGCATTTTAACCTGGCTTTTTACTCTCCTCCTTCACCCTCATCAAGAGACTCATTAGTTCCTCTTCACTTTCTGCCATTAGAGTGGTATCATACACGTGTCTGAGGTTGTTGATATTTCTCCTGGTGATCTTAATTCCAGCTTGTAATTCATCCAGTCCAGCATTTTGCAGGATGTGTTCTATGTATAAATTAAATAAACAAGGTAACAATAAACAACCCTGTTGTGCTCCTTTCTCAGTCCTGAACAAGTCAGTTTTTCCATACAAGATTCTAATTGTTGCTTCTTGACCCACATCCAGGTTTCTCAATAGATGGGTAATATGATCTGGTGTTCACACCTCTCTAAGAATTTTCCCGAATTTATTATGATCCACACAGTCAAAGGGTTTAGTGTAGTCAGTGAAACAGAGGTAGATATTTTTCTGTAATTCCTTTGCTTTCTCTGTGATCCAGCGAATGTTGGCAATTTGATATCAGGTTCCTCTGCCTTTTCTAAACCCAGCTGAACATCTGGAAATTCTCAGTTCATGTAATGCTGAAGCCTAGCTTGCTGAATTTTGAGCATAACCTTACTAGCATGGGAGATGAGTGAAATTGTCTGGTGGTTTGAACATTCTTTAGTATTGCCCTTCTTGGAAATTGGGATGGGGATTGACCTTTTTCAGTCCTGTGGTCACTTCTGGGTTTTCCAAATATGCTGACACAGTCAGTGAAGCACTTTAATAGTATCATGTCTTAGGATCCATCACCTCCACTAGCTTTATTGGCAGCAGTGCTTTCTAAGGCCCACTTGACTTCACACTCCAGAATGTCTGGCTCTAAGTGAAAGACTGCATCATCGTGGTTATCCAGATCATTAAGATCTTTTTTAATATAGTTCTTCTGTGTATTCTTTTCATCTCTTCTTGATCTCTCCTGCTTCATTTAGGTCTTTACTATTTCTGTCCTTTGGATAAAATGTTCGTTTGATATTTCCAATCTTCATGAAGCGATCTCTAGTCTTCCTCTTTCTGTTGTTTTCCTCTATTTCTTTGCATTGTTCATTGAAGAAGGCCTTCTTGTCTTTCCTTGCTATTCTCTGGAACTCTGCATTTAGTTGGGTGTACCTTCCCCTTTGGGCTTCCCTGGTGGCTCAGAGGTTAAAGCGTCTGCCTCCGATGCGGGAGACCCGGGTTCAATCCTTGGGTTGGGTAGATCCCCTGGAGAAGGAAATGGTAACCCACTCCAGCCTAGAGAATCCCATGGGCAGAGAAGCCTGGTAGGCTACAGTCCACGGGGTCACAAAGAGTCGGACAGGACTGAGCAACTTCACTTTCACTTTCACTTACCTTCCCCTTTCCTCTTTGCATTTTGCTTCTCTTCTTTCCTAGCTTATTTGTAAACCCTCCCCAGACAACCACTTTGTCTCCTTCCTTTTCTTTCTCTTTGGGATGCTTTTGTTTGCTGCTCCCGTACAGTGTTATGGACCTCTGTCTGTTTGTCTTCAGGCACTCTGTTTACTAGATCTGACCCCTTGAATCTATCTGTCGCCTCCACTGTATATTCATAGGGAATGTGATTTAAGTGGTACTTGACTGGTTTAGTGGTCTTCCCCAGTTTCTTTAGTTTAAGCCTGAATCTTGCTATGAGGCTGATGATCTGAGCCACAGTCAACCCCAGGTCTTGTTTTTACTGACTGTATTGCTACATCATCAGCAACAAAGACTGTAATCAATAAGATTTCGGTATTGACCATTTTGTGATATCCATGTGTAAAGTTGTCTCTTGTGTCGTTGGGAGAGAGTGTTTGCTATGACCAAGGCATTCTCTTGGCAGAAATCTGTTAGCCTTTACCCTGCTTCATTTTGTACTCCAGGACCAAACTTGCCAGTTACCCCAGGTATCTTGACTTCCTACCTCTGCATTCCAATCTCCTATGAAGAATAGAACATAGCTTTTTGAAGCTAGTTCTAGGAAGTCTTCTAGGTCTTCATAGAACTTATCACCTTCAGCTTCTTTGGCATTTGTGGTTGGGCCATAGACTTGGATTACTGTGATATTGAATGGTTTGCCTTGGAAATGAACTGAGATCATTCTGTCCTTGCACCCAAGGACACATTGTTGTGTCCTTGCACAACTTAGGTTGCACCCAAGTACTGCATTTCAGATGCTTTTTTTAACATTATTATTATGAGGGCTACTCCATTTCTTCTATGGGATTCTTGCCCACAGTAGTAGACATAATGAATTAAATTCACTCATTTCCATCCATTTTAATTCACTGATTCCTAAGATGTCAATTATTTACTTCTGCCATCTCCTGCTTGACCACACCCAATTTACCTTGATTCATGGACCTTGCATTCCAGGTTCCTATGCAATATTGTTCTTTACAGCATCGGATTTTACTTTCATCACCAGACACATCCACAATTGAACATTGTTTCCTCTTTCGCCCAGCCACTTCTTTTTGGGGCTATTGATAACTCTCCTCCACTCTTTTCAGTAGCTTATTGGACACCTTCCAATCTAGGGGGCTCATCTTTCGGTGTTAGATCTTTTTACCTTTTTATACAATTCATTGAGTTCTCATGTTTAGTATACTGGAGTGGTTTGCCATTCCCTCCTCCAGTGAATCATGATTTGTCAGAACTCTCCACTATGACCCATCTGTCTTGGATGGCCCTACACAGGATGACTCATAACTTCTTTGAGTTACACAAGCCCTTCGCCGAAGGGGATATTCCTAAGGCATAACTAATCCATGTGAATGAATGTCCTATCTCTGCTCTTATCTGCTCCTGGTTTTCCTTTCTTTTTTCCACCTACGTATCTTCTCTCTCCAGGAAGCCATCTCTGACTCTCTAACACAGTTCTGTCTCTGTGCTCCCAAAACATCATGTACCCTTCTTTCATAGAAGCCATCATAGTTGTGATTTTATATTTATTTAAATGATGCTTGTTAAGTCTATCTTCTCCATCAGACTGGCTCCTAATCTCATGAAGGGCCATGTATGTTTTAATCCCAAGGTCTGTGAGTACATAAAAGAGCCCCTGTCATAGGGTCAGTGCTCCATAAATGTTTAATGGATGAGTGTGTTTACTGAAGAACCAACAGTTCGTATTTTACTGGAGCAGGCACAGTGCTGAGTGCTTTACACATAGTGGGTTGTAAAGACCCACAGATCCGTAGCAGGCCTCCTACGGGTTAGCAGTTCCAGTCTTTAGAAAACCATCCAAAAGCCAGTTTATGCTATGTTGGTACCTGGCTAAGGGCTCTGAGTTTTCCTTGAAGGTGATGGGCCTTCAGAAGAGGTAATTAACATGTGACCAAAATTGGGGTCTGGCTGCTTGCACTCAAAAGCCAATAAAGAGGCACAACTGGTGAAAAGAAAAGTTTGCTTTATTTCAAAAAAAAAAAAAAGGGAAAAGAAAAGTTTGCTTTATTTCAGAGGCCAGTAACCAGGGCCAAGCGTAGACTTGTGTCCAAAGGTCACCTCTT
This sequence comes from Capra hircus, assembly GCF_001704415.2. Lineage (NCBI taxonomy): Eukaryota > Metazoa > Chordata > Mammalia > Artiodactyla > Bovidae > Capra > Capra hircus. The sequence continues at coordinate 18,799,800 of NC_030829.1, read as the reverse complement.
CCACTGACAATCAGTGGGCAAGAGCTTTTAAAGGGGAGTTTCAGGGGTGCACAGGCAGAGAAGGGGCTACATGTAAAAATAACACAGTCAGCTCTGACAGTCGTCTTCAAATTGATCATGCCATGGTCTGATGGTGTCATCTCAGCTGTTTTGAGTACAGTTAATCCTTAGTTCCAGGGTCAGTTCGATCCCATTTTGTTGAGGCCAGTTCTCAGAGTTGTGGCAGCGCATGTCATAGCTACACTCTGCTCATCATGTAATTAACTTCTTCCACATGGTGGGGGTTTCAGAACTTACAAGACAGCTCACAGGACATGGCTCAGAATATTATCTGTAACCCTTAAGGAGGAACTAAAGGCTCCTGACTTTGTTCAATGCCTCACCTATTATTATTTAGACTTCCCTGGTGGCTCAGACGGTTTTGTCCTGCTGGACTGTTTTTCTTTCCTTCTGCATTTTCTCACTTCTCTGATTAAACTTGCTCTTTGGGTAAAGTTCTTCTACAGACAAAAGCAGACAGAGGACATGAGGTGAGAAGAACCATAGGGTCCCGCTCCATTTCAAAGGCACGAGGCTATTTCATGTTAGCTTCTTAGAATCACTAAAACATTGCACCAGGGTGAAAATTCCTGAGGTGGGGAGTCCAGGGCATTAACTGGAGACATGGGTGAGGAACACAGTCTTTGAGGCTGCAAAGGAGCTCCAGGCAGCAATGGAGCAAAGACAGTAGGAAAATTCACTCATAGGTCACCCGGCACCCTCCACCTCCCCCCAGCCATCTGCAGCCCACAGGAGGCAAAGCAGGGCTCCCGTGATGCTGAGCAAGGTATGGTGCTAAGCAGAAGTCTCAACTGCAAAATGAAGACTGGCATCTGAACCGGGGCGAACATACAAGTTTGAGAAGGTAACAACACTGAGAGTTAACAAACAGGGCTGAACCCACTTGAATCCCAGCTGTGGAGACTCCGGAGTTGCTCTCCAGCCCTGCTTCTCACAATCTGGACAACAAGAGCAACACCTGGAGCTTGTTAAAAACCCAGGATTGGAGAAGCCCTGCTTCTCAAAACCCGGGCTTCATGCACAGCACCTGGGGCTTATTGCAATCACAGCCTCTTTGGTTTCACCCAGAACCTCCACATCTTATGAATGCCCAGCAAAATTGGCCGCTCATTCCTGGTTGGGGGGGGGGGGTGGGCATGAAAGCCAAATTCAGCCTACAGGTGAGTCCCTGCTGTGAGAAAGAAGCTGAGAGCGAACTTGGTGTGTGAGGAAAGGATGGCCGTTGCGATGAGGGAAGCCTGCTACTTGTCCTCTTTCTGTCAAAGTGCAGGGTTTCTGGGAATCGTTGGTTCTCAAGGGAGGGACCTGCTGCTTTCTCATGCTCGCCAGCGTGTTCGCTAGCTGCCTCCTGGTCCTTCCTGACCCAGCATGTCTTTGCATTTCCAGCAGATAACAGGCTGAAGAGAGAGGTGTTTTGAAGTGATGGACTTTTTCAGTGATGAGGATTCCTCTGAAGATGTTTTCTTCTGAGCTGGGGATTGTAGGTATGGATGCAATGATTTGAGCCATTTTAGAAGCTGCTCTTCTGAGTCTGGTTTGAGGCTCAGATCTGTGGCAGGTGGCCAGAGAGTTTATTTCTATTTGTGTTCTTTTGAGGCTATGTCTTTCTTAAGGGTGTGTTGTTCAGGGCTCAGGGTACTGTGCCAAGGCAGGAGCATTTCACTTTGTCTGTGGCTGCAGAAATAAACCACCTAAACTATCAGTGATTGAGAAGGCGAGTCACCTCAGTTCTGTAGCCAGGGCTGGTCTCAGCTGAGTGGTTCTGCTGCCGTCAGCAGCAGGGGCGCGAAGTCCACAGAGGCTTGGCTGAGAGGGTTGGGGTCTGGCTGGGCTCCTCTCTGCACATGGTTTAATGTCCCCCAGGCATTCCTATTAGAGCCTGATAGCTGGATTCCAAGCAGGAGACTCTCACAAGGAAGGGGCGCAGTGAGGAAAGGTTTTCCAGACTGTTGACATCACACATGCCAATGGCACGTGAACAAAGAAGCCATCTCCATAAGAGGGGATGTCACAGGGCATGGAGCTTAGGAAGCGTGGTCTGCAGGGCCCCCGGTGCCACTGCTGCTCCCCCGTCTTGGGTGGAGGGGCAAAGATAGAAAGAGAAACGAAAGTTTAGTCACCTGTGGGAGTGGATGTGCGTATTTATGTGACCAAGGGTATGTGTAGTATTCCTGGAAACTTTGGGGGACTCACCTGTCTTTTCCACAAAGATTCCTTTTATGTAGGAATTGTCATTTTACTGAACAGTCATTTGGTCTCAGGGTTATGGGAGAACAGTGAGGCAGGAGGGGACTTCCAGCAGACTCATGAGTCTGTCAGTACCAAGATCAGGGTGAGATCAGATCCTATAGCTTAATTACCTCAAATCAGTGAAGTCAGGAGCATAGAAAAATTGGATTTTGGGTCAAAAATCATGTTCTGACAACACCCTAGAAAATCAGCAAGAGATGTAGACTATTCTTTTTATTTTCCCTAAAATATTATGCAATCTCCTTTTTTCTTTGCTGTTTCTTTGTCTCATTTACTTATTTCAAGTTTTCAATTTATAGTAGGGCTACTGTTATTGATTCAGGAAGATAGTAGTAGATAAAATTAAATCAATGTGCTCCTCTTGTGAGATTTAGTTGGAAGCCCCCCCCACACACACACCAATTTAGGGCTTTAAGTAAGTTTAACTTTGAATGATTGAATTAATGTGAAAATAAATCCACCTTCTGTGGTTCTTGATCATAAAACCAGTGAGTTTCCAAAGTCTTGCCAGGGCTAGAAACAAGATGCTATGAGGAAACCAGGTAGTGCAGTTTTATCTTACAAGTGAATGAAAGGGAAATAAGACCACTCCGGCCTGTACTTGTTCATGTTTCCATGACTCAATGAGATTTTTAGTTGGGGTTCAATGGCTGCTCATCTGATCCTGAGTCCAGTCTGATTCTTCAAGGACCATTGGACCATTTAAGGCGGAACCGTACTAAAGAGGTAGCTAAAGATTTCCTAGGGACTTACACTCTCAAGTCTGTTCATCGAATGCTCTTCATAAACAGCTTTACACTTATGCTGCGGCCAGTTTACCTATGATCTCTACATAAACTTGCTTTTTGAGTGGAAAGTCAGTTCCATAATGGATCCTTACTAAATGCAGGAAGGTTCTTAGAATGATAATCACAGGTCATAACTCACATGATTACGGATGCAGAATATGGCATCATGATTGACCTTAGGCATGGTGCTATTTCTTCTCATATGAATATATTAAGTTGCTAAGTCACATTTGACTCTTTGTTCCATGCACTATAGCCTGCCAGGCTCTTCTGTCCTTGGGATTCTCCAGGCAAGAATACTGGTGTGGGTTCCCATTCCCTCCTCCAGGAGATCTTACCAACCCAGGGATTGAATCCCTAGTCTTCAGTATTATAGGTAGATTCTTTACCATCTGAGCAACCAGGGAAACCCTCATTTCTTCTAAAGCTCTGTTTTTTTCACTGGCATAATGGAAGTGGTAGCAGCTGTCACGCAAGTTGTTAAGAAAGAACTACCTTTCATTCCTCAGTGAATGAAAGAAAGAACCTATGTCAAGCAGAGTCTGGTCCATAGTAAGTACGGAAATGATCACTTATTATCTCGGTGATAATAAAGATGCTTTGTCCCTGGTCTAGTTCCCAAGAGGCACAAGGGATGCTGTGGTCATCATATTATCGCTAGGATCTGTAACTCAGAATTCACTGTGAAATGTCATTTGTCCACCATGCATCTGCCTGACAGAATGAAGTAAAGATTTAGCCATGTGTTGGCATTAGAATTTTTTTACCTTTTTCTTATTCCTTTTTTTTTTTTTTTCTGATTGACACAAAAGAGCAAGCATCCAGTCCACTGAAATAAAAACTGTTACTGGTATTTTTATTTCCAAATGTCCCAGCAGTGCCCCGCAAGCAATGACCTTTTCATTTAACTCTGTTTAGGGTTTGATGCCTATTTTACATCCCGCACACTTGAAAACAACCGAAGAAACGTATGGTTTGCCGAATACTGGGAGGAAAACTTCAACTGCAAGCTGACGATTAGTGGGTCAAAGAAGGAAGACACAGACCGCAAGTGCACAGGTAATCTCATTCTCGTGTCCTTCTCCTGTTACTCCACGTGGCCAGCATTGAAATTTCGGTAGAGCTGACAGAAGGAAGCTTGGCTGGAGACAAATTGAAAAAGTAAATTGAATTTTACTACATTGTTCAGAAAATGGAACAGGAGCATGTGTCTTGCAGAACAAAAACACTACAGACAAGAATGTGTTCTCTTCTGCCTGTCCATCTAGTGATAATTGACATTTTCATTGATTCCTTGACTTCAAAAGGGGTCATGTTGCCTTGAATGGTCTCGCTGATAAATATTGGTTCATGTTGTAGCCAGGAGTATAATAAAGTCATTTTCACAGAGGCTTAAATCTCTTACCAATTCCACATCAGCATTAGAATGAACGGTCAGCAGAGATGACTAAAACTGCTAAAACAACATATTTGATGAAGGAAACAAAGTGTATGTTGGGGTCAGAGTAATGAGGATTTCAGTGGATTTTCATAATGTCCAAATTGAGTTACCTGCTATTTAAAATATGCTTTAAGATACTAAGCCTCATATGTAACCTTATATAAGTATTCTAAATAAGAAACACAAGTGTTTACAATTTATTTATGTGTAATCCATAATCAGAAAGCAGAATCACATATTTATTTATGGATTCATTCACAAATATGTATTGAGTGACTCCTTTCTACTCATCACTATGCCAGGAACTCCTGATTCGATGGGGAGTAAACCAAGTAAGTAAACCATGCTTTCATGTTGTTAGAGAAAGTAGGGGAAAAAATCTACATTATTCCAGTGACCTTTCTATAATACATAATTATAGGCTGTAATAAATATTCTGAGGGTACATGGGCATATAATCAAAGAATTTTACTCATCTTAAAGGTAGAAGCTCTCTCAAAAGATGAGTAGACACTGGCTGGTTAGGAATGGAGAAGAATAGACTGGAGGGTTTCTGAGAGGGGAAGAGCATGGCACAGGGCTCAGAGCAGGAAAAATGACGGGGCCTCAGAGGACTTGAGAAGCGGAAAAACATGCTCTCAAGAGAATAGGATGAATGTGTGAGTCACGGCTGGATATATAAAGATACGGACAAAGGAATAAGCTGTGATGGGACATGTGTGGATTTGGGTCTTTATCCTTCGGATACTGGAAACTGTGGGAGATCTTGCACAAGGGTGTGGCGTGTCCTGCCATCTCACCACCTATCCCTCTATTAAATAACATTCACCAATTTTAGGCTTAAGTGGGCTTCAGCATTTGCAATGATGACCTTGAGATAGCACAGACACAAATGTCTTCAGTATGATCAAGAAAGAGACATTCATATCGTATACACTCATGAGTAGTTTTTCTCTGCAATGTCGGTCTTTGAATATTGGCCATCCAGATATTATAGATTTGCCCATTCCGCAAACATCTAGTAATGAAGAGTAATGTATATTGAGCACAGTACTAAAATACCATGAATGGTGTGAGGATGCTGAAATTTAGACCTTTACTTCAAGGAGTGTGTGTGTGTGTGTGTGTGTGTGTGTGTGTGTGTGTGTGTGTGTGTGTGTGTGTGTGTGTGTGTGTGTGTGTGTGTGTGTGTGTGTGTGTGTGTGTGTGTGTGTGTGTGTGTGTGTGTGTGTGTGTGTGTGTGTGTGTATGCATGTGAAGAAGGGGAGATAAGATATAAACAGAGACATGAGTTACAATAATGATTTGAAAAATCTGTATAATACACAACTGGATGTGTGACTCATTTACCTAGAATATCAGATTAATCACATTCTCTAGACCATAGTGTATAACAACAGTGTTGTCAGTAATAGGATCCTTATAACATTGCAGGGGGCTGGGGAGAAAAAAAAAATTAATTCAATGTTGACTAGACCTAGGTGACACAAAGCTCTCAAGTGGAAACCGAAAAATTAGTTTGACGTGTGGATAATTTGTCTCTATGACAGGGGACATCCAAATGTGCTGGAAGTATCTAAATGATTGATGACAGTTTTCTGGCTCTTTCTGACATTTGATGTTTTGTCGAGTCTGAAAGGGGGCCTGAACGCTCTAATGGCCATTAGGATCATTCTCAGGCCCATCTCCAGCCTGTGTAGATACTATAACCAGACTGTTTTGTCTGCAGTCATATTTCAGTGCTGATTATTGAGAATATAAGTTTATAAAAACATGCAAGCTCATTATCCAAACCACTGCTTTCAGAAATAGAAACAGCAGTGTTTGTGTTTTCATATCATGCTTCCTCCATATGAAGAATCTATGATCACATCTGCTAAATTACCTGTGACCCCAAATTATGTAAATATCTTCTCTTTTCTTACTTACCACTTCCCTTGCAGTAGCAGGTGCCATCCTGCGTGAAGGTAGATGTTACCACTATCAGTGTGTCTCTCATTCTTCCCATTATTGGCTATAAGAACATGGGTGGTCTGTGTTTATTATTATTTCTTGTACTTTCTTTGTCCAAATTCAACTAAACTTGTATTTTCTTTGAAAGTATCCCCAAAATACTATTTCAAAAATCCTGACACTTTGGAAGTGGAAAAATGGGAGAAAGGACAGACTGAATTTGCTAGATCACAGGGAAAGAAAACATGGAGAGAAATGATATAATAAATTGTATTAATGAGAATTCTTGCATTGAGAAATTGTTTTAATTAAAGAAAAGAGTGGATGAGAGAAGAAAGCCATTGGTGCACTTAAGGATATGGGGTGATGTGATGGAAAACTTGTGTTGGTATCAGATTTTGAAGCATCAAGAGAAGGGGCACATGGGGAAGAAGCAACCAGAGGTGGAGGCAGGCTGAATCATCTGGCCGTGCAGAGAGTGTAGTTAGTAGATGTAGTTAGATCTGAGGACTGCAGAAAACAGCCCCCTTCACATATCTCTCTGTGACTGGTCTCTGCTGAAGAAGAAGAAAGTCTTGAAATATGCATTCCTAGTATTCGGACACAAACTAGCATGCACATCTCTCTTTTTTTTTTTTTTTTTCGGGAATATATATCCTCTTTAGCCATCAGTTCAGTTCAGTTGCTCAGTCATGTCTGACTCTTTGTGACCCCATGAATTGTAGCATGCCAGGCCTCCCTGTCCATCACCAACTCCCGGAGTTTACTCAAACTCTTGTCCATCAAGTCGGTGATGCCATCCAGCCATCTCATCCTCTGTCATCCCCTTCTCCTCCTGCCCCCAATCCCTCCCAGCATCGGAATCTTTTCCAATGAGTCAACTCTTCACATGAGGTGGCCAAAGTATTGGAGTTTCAGCTTTAGCATCAGTCCTTCCAAAGAACACCCAGGACTGATCTCCTTTAGCCATCATGAGCTATTTATTATCTGTTAGTTTCAAGTAGTCTTGGATCATTCAAGATCATTGCATAAGTTATCTGATCAGATGAGTCTTAAAGATGAGGTGTGGGATCCATAACTATTTGGAGAGAGCAAGTCCCTGAGATCAGGGGAATACAGTGAGCCCTAAAAAACCCAAGACAGTACAAAGTCACAAAAAGGAGAATAATTGTTAAACAAAAAATTATCATTAAAATAACTGTGTGTGCTTTATAATTTAATGTGGCATTACTTGTGCATAGATTCTTATAGGAACTTACATGAACAACCATGTAATTCCTATTCCTGTAAATTTTACATATGCACTTAAAGTCACCTTCAAACAAGGAAAGCTACCACATTCCTCAGTATTTTAACAAATCCCAACTTTCCCTGATACCCAGTTCCAAGATCTCTCAACCTTGAGAACTGGACATTCTTCATGCCACCTTCCCTGGAGGTTGCCTAATTGTCACTGATATAAATTAAGACTCGCCAGGGACCGATCCTGCTTGCTGGTTGCCTTGGCTGCCCTTCCCCAAGGGGTCATGTCCTTGAGGAGATTTGTTGGTGTTTTAAGCTGTCACACAAAACTCAAACTCTACCTGACAGGTACTAATGACATTTACACTACTTTGTGGAAGAATTCTAATCCCTTATGCATGTAGTGGCAGCTACACACATAATAGAGTAAGACATTTTAGGTCGTTCATTATAGATTATGTGCCACATATGAAAAGAAAGATCAGATGTGATATTTTTTTTGGGTTAAATGTATACTCTGCCACCCCTGCCCCACTGGTTAAGTGTTCACCCTTAATGCTCGCCACTATGTTGCTGACACAGAGACCAACCCAGCATATGAGGTCTTTGGGAATAGTTTGTTTTTGTGGAGATACCAAGGTCAAAGGAAGTAGGAAAAAACATAAAGTGATGTGTCTGCAGAACAGATTGAGGCCATCTTGACATCGGAAAAGTCACTCTACCAAAATGGTTGTGAAACTGTCTGTCACAAAAGAGGCTAGGGCTGTATCTTCATATCCCTGTGGGAGATTGGAAAATATTGCTTAACCCCTCAAAGCCTTTCCTTATCTTTGAAATGGGAATAAGAAAAGTTTACTTCCAAAGTTATTGTGGGGATTAAAGTAGATCACTCAAACAGGGTATCTAAAATTATATCATTACATAGTAATAGCTCAGTAATGGCAAGTGTCTGCTGGTCTGGGCTGAAAGCAGTTACCTGGGATGTAGGCGTGGCAGGTTATGAAAGCCTATTGCCTTAGGTCAGTCCTATGGAAAATCAGCGTGTGTATCAAATTCTAACAGGAAAATAAAGTCAAGGATTTGAATAAGCATGTATGCACAGGAAATTCTCACTGCAATGCGCATTGCCCAGCACTGTACAGAGGCATTGAAAAGTTTGTAGGCAGGCAACATTAAACTTTGTGGTAAATTGAATGATGGAATGAGCCTCAAAGATTATGGAATTTCAGCGCCAGAAGGACTTCCCTGGTGACTCAGATGGTAAAGAATCTACCTTCAATGGAGGAGACTCGGGCTCAATCCCTAGGTCAGGAAGATCCCCTGGAGATGGGAATGGCAACTCACTCCGGTATTCTTGCCTGGAGAATTCCATGGACAAAGGAGCCTGGAGGGTTACAGTCCATTGGGTCACAAAGAGTCAGACATGACTGAGTGACTGACACACGCACTCACACACTCACTGTGGAGTGTCCCCAAGCATTTTTGTACTTTGGACTTGCTGAACACCTCCTGCCTCAACTTTTGTACCATTTATCTCTGATGCACCATATCCCTATGTGGTTAGTAGCATCCCCAGGGTCTTTGCTTCTACACCCATTATCTAAAGTCAGAAGGTCCTGAAAATCTGAATGTGCTTGCCTGTGGCAGTCCATAAAAATTATCATTGTGTCGTATTTTAAGGCTCACACAGACATTTGTCTAACTAACATTATCCTCCTGCCAAATGTCACTTTGTAAATACTGATTCATCAGAATTATCTCTTTGTTGAAAAGAAGAAACTCAGCGTTTAGAAATCCATCATCCCATGAAGGGATAATTTGACTTTCAGAGATTTGTTCTTCTTTTGAGATGACAGAGGAAGAATAAATTGGTGACATATTTTTTTGTTTTGTTTTATGGCAAAAATCGAATGTATTCCAATTTCAATTGAAATACAGTTGAAATGTATTCCAGTTCCATGTCTGGAATTCAGTCGGACATGACTGCAGCAACTTAGCCCACACACACATTTTCAAGTCACACAATAGGTAAATTCAGTTTCGATCTGAGTCACTAATCAACTAATATTTACTGTGGACGTATATCAGGGGCCAAAGATAATACTTTGGAAAATGTCCACGTTTTGGGAGGCCAGTATCCTTAAGCTGTGTTTACACTTTACTTGTCAAAATTAATAGTTTAAGTAAAGGCCACTCTATTGGGAGTGGGAGGTGGCAAAACCCTATTAAGAAGTGCTGTTAGTGAAAATGGATTAAAGATCTAAATGTAAGATCAAAAACTCCTAGAGGAAAACATAGCCAAAACACTCGCTGACATAAATCACCACAGGATCCTTTATGACCCACCTCCCAGAGTAATGGAAATAAAAGCAAAAATAAACAAATGGGGCCTAATTAAACTTAAAAGCTTTTGCACAACGAAGGAAACTATAAGCAAGGTGAAAAGACAGCCTTCAGAATGGGAGAAAATAATAGCAAATGAAGCAACTGACAAAGAATTAATCTCAAAATATACAAGCAGCTCATGCAGCTCAATACCAGAAAAATAAACGACCCAATCACAAAATGGGCCAAAGAACCACACAGACATTTCTCCAAAGAAGACACACAGATGGCTAACAAACACATGAAAAGATGCTCAACATCATTCATTATCAGAGAAATGCAAATCAAAACCACAATGAGGTACCATCTCATGCCAGTCAGGATGGCTGCTATCCAAAAGTCTACAAACAATAAATGCTGGAGAGGGTGTAGAGAAAAGGGAACCCTCTTACACCATTGGTGGGAACGCAAACTAGTACAGCTACTATGGAGAACAGTGTGGCAATTCCTTAAAAAAATGGAAATAGAACTGCCATACAACCCAGCAATCCTCCTATTGGGCATACACACTGAGGAAACCAGAACTGAAAGAGACGCATGTACCCCAATGTTCATCGCGGCACTGTTTATAATAGCCAGGACAAGGAAGCAACCTAGATGTCCATCGGCAGACAAATGGATAAGAAAATGTGGTATACATACACAATGGAATATTACTCAGCTATTAAAAAGAATGTATTTGAATCAGTTCTAATGAGGTGGATGAAACTGGGGCCTATTATACAGAGTGAAGTAAGCCAGAAAGAAAAACACCAATACAGTATACTAACGCATATATGTGGAATTTAGAAAGATGGTAACGATGATCCTGTATGCAAGACAGCAAAAGAGACACAGATATAAAGAAGAGTCTTTTGGACTCTGGGGGAGAAGGCAAGGGTGGGATGATCTGAGAGAACAGCATTGAACCATCCATATTGCCATGTGTGAAATAGATGGCCAGTCCAAGTATGATGCATGAAACAGGGCACTCAAAGCTGGTGCACTGGGACAACCCTGAGGGATGGGAAGGGAGGTGGGAGGGGGGTTCAGGACGGGGGACACATGTACACCCACGGCTGATTCATGTCAATGCATGGCCAAAACCACGATAATGTTGTAAAGAAATTAGCCTCCAATTAAAAAAAAAAAAGAATACTGGAGTGGGTAACCATTCCCTTCTCCAGGGGATCTTCCCAGCCCAAGAATCAAACCCAGGCCTCCCACATTGTTGACAGATTCTTTGCTGTCTGAGCCACCAGGGAAGCCTATTCCAATATAAAATAAAAAGTTAAATTTTCTTCCCATGTGTTAAAAAAAATGCTATTAGTGAGAGCAAAGCAAGCATTTCTCAAGTCTTTTGTTTTTACCTGGGACCCAGGCCCAGGAAAGCCTATATAATTTGTTAACTATCAGAACAAAGGAGTTACAGTAAAGTAAGTTAAATTCTCTGAGACTATATGGGCATGGTGGAGAAGGCGATGGCACCCCACTCCAGTACTCTTGCCTGGAAAACCCCATGGATGGAGGAGCCTCGTAGGCTGCAGTCCATGGGGTCACAAAGAGTCAGACTCGGCTGAACGACTTCACTTTCACTTTTCACTTTCATGCATTGGAGAAGGGAATGGCAACCCACTCCAGTGTTCTTGCCTGGAGAATCCCAGGGGTGGGGGAGCCTGGTGGGCTGCCGTCTATGGGGTCGCACAGAGTCAGACACAACTGAAGCGACTTAGCAGCAGCAGCATATGGGCATGGGGAGAGGAAGAATTTCACTCTATTAATTAGTTTTCCCTGTTGTTTTATTATTCTATTCTGAATTGACCTTTAATAGTTATATAGATGTTATATTGTGATTCTTCATTTATTCAGCATGATTAAGGAATCCACATCAAAATGCTATAGACGAATAGTCTTACTCTTTGTTGCTCTAAGACTTTTTGAAGCCATTTTGATGAGAAGTAAAATGTATTTTTATTCCCTTTTGCTTTGTTAAACTAAGGTTCGATGAAGATTAATTGTGATTTAATCTGCATAGAGCATCTATTATAGATTGGATTGTGTGTTAATATTGTTCTTTGTTAAATTTTTGATTCTCTTCCTCTTCTCTGAACATCAACATCTTGTTTGATGTCTCTCTTACTACCATCACCCCTAAGTCTTGCTACCATCATCCCTCCCTCCCTCCACAATGATTGGTTTCTATCTGTGTGGAAACTGGAAGTATGAACCAGATTATTAGAATTTTTACATGTAGTCATTCATTTTAAAATGAGTATTAAATATGTATTAAATGTCTCAGAATTATCTCAGAATGGCTTTGTGGATATAGGACAGCATTTTATAGCAACTGTTTGGGTGAATTTACCAATAAAATTTAGCTAGATGAAATGATAATCACTATAGTATTACCCAAATTAGAATTACCTGAATGTCACATCTGAAGTCATCATTGTTCCTGGAAAACATATTTTAAATACTTTTGGGAATAGAAGTGTTGAATAAAAATCCCACATTCATAAAAGATGATTATAGGTATGACTTTGGGTCCCTGTATGTACTAGGTCACAAAAAGACTTCAGCGGAGCGCTAAATCATATGAAAGGCCATCCTGATTCTGTGGCTTCACTATTAATCCAATTATATTTAGAAAGTTTATCTTTCTAAAGGAATTTTAGAATGAAAGGGTAGCCTGATTTCAGTGGGCATCTTTCATCAAATATGCCAGTTACAACACTGGATAAATTTGAAAGAAGATAAGGGACACATGGTAAGGCTGCTTCTGAGAGCGGTGATCACTGCACCCTCTCCTACAGCTAAGTTACAGAAAATACAGCTCAGGGCCACAAAACCAGTAGTGCAAGAAATACCACTTTTGATTGTTTTCAGTCATTTTGTTTTTGCACCTGCATTCCAGTTATGTGTAAAAGTTTAACCAGTCTTTTTAGAGTCCCTCCTTCCTACACATCAGTGTGGCTGAGACTTAGTTCCAGAGGGCTCTGTGAAGGTGGGGGCACTGGAGTTGTTTGTGAGGTCCCTTTGCTGTGGGCCTTTGACATTTCCCTGTGACTCCCGCTTGCCCAGGAATCCATCCCCAGGAACGGGGTACTGTCTCTTAGGAGTGGAGATGTGGAGGTGAGCACAGCATGGTCTCTTGGCCCCGCCTCAGGGCTTCTCGGGACTCAGCTCTGATCATGATGGCTTGTCCAGCCCTCCTGAGGCTGCGAGGTGGGAGGGCATGGCACCGAGGACTCTTTCCAGGGGTGCACAACCCCTCTAAACTTAGAGGCTTCCACTCAGGCTCTTCCTTTTCATCTTCTATTCCTGACTGTCTTTAGTAGAGGCTGAGGGAGAATTTTAACTTGGGTCCAGCCATGGCCTTGTAATTCTTTAGCATGTGGCAACCCTGTATGTCTTGAACCCTCCAGGACTCCAACCTCTGAAGCTCACAGCTTTCTATTGACCACAGGATGCGAACTTAAATCAATCTTTTTTTTTTTTTTTCCTGTATTCTGTTATAAACTTCTTAAAAGCAATGGATAAGAGCTTTGGAACTTACAACGACATATAAATACATAAGGATATTACTGCCAGGCTCCTCACTCCAGGCAAGAATACTGAAGTGGGTTACCACGCCCTCCTCCAGGGCATCTTCCTGACGCAGGGATCGAACCTGCATGTCCTGCATTATAGGCAGATTCTTTACTGCTGAGCCCCTCCGTTAGTAAGAATATTGCCGGAGAGCACTATATCCATACAAGCAAAGTGAGAAGAGTCATGGATGGCAAGCCAGGCCCTTGTGTTTACTCAACAGTGGGGTGTAGCACTAAATTCATAAAGCTCATTTCCCCATGTGTTGATCAGATGTGTCAGGTAGAGGCTAGCTGCCTTCAACCTTCTCAAATAGACGTGTAAAGATGGACTCTGCAGAAAAAATGATTCTTCTTTCTGCTGCTGATCCTCCAAAGCATGCAAAGGGTTCTTCAGCACACACTATTGTACTTTAGGCCATACAACTCACCAGGGGATGGACGGAGCCAGATTGAATTCCGTGCAGAATCAGGCGGATCGTGAACACCATATTGAAAGCCCAGGGGGATCCAGGCAAAAACCATTTTCATAAATGGTAGAAGGGGTAATTACTGAAAATTAAATGTGTGTCATTTCTTTCTCATTAGCCTCAATAGGTGATGGCTTTAAAAACTGGAGTTGCGGCCTTGCCACATTTTGTAAACTCTGTCATGCTATGCAGTTAATGAGAAGGAATTCCCAAATGAGGGGAATTAATGCATCGGTGTCATCTCAGCAACAGTCCTTGTAAACAAAGTGCCTCTTCTAAGCAATTGAAGTATTATAAATTGGCTGCTCAGACACATTCTAGTAGGTATAAGAAAGGGCTGTTGCATGACTTATCAAGTATCATCAAGAAAGTTAGACTGGAATATAGTTTTGCTTTGGAAGCATTTCTAATAATACAAGTTTCCCTCCCCGCCCCCAACCCTTTTACTCCTTCCCAAGAGAAATATTTGTTCTAAAAGCATTTTAGGCCTTTACAATGTATGCAGCATCATACTCATTTTTTCTAGAGAATAAAAAATGTGCTCACAAAATAAGCATCTACCATTTAAACTAACCCAGATAGAATTGTCCAGGGGTACTTCTAACTTTGGTTTAGTGTTTCCAGTCACACCTGGTCAGGTATCTGGTGAACACATGGGGAGGCTTCCCATTTCCTCATCCTTAAATTGTGTGTGTTTGCCCTCCTGATGCACAGAGTTCTATTACGTTCAGTTCAATACAGTTCAGTTACTCAGACGTGTCCAACTCTTTTGACCCCATGAATCTGGGCACATCAGGCCTCCCTGTCCATCACCATCTCCCGGAGGTCACACAGACTCACATCCATCGAGTCCGTGATGCCATCCAGCCATCTCATCCTCGGTCGTCCCCTTCTCCTCCTGCCCCCAATCCCTCCCAGCATCAGAGTCTTTTCCAATGAGTCAACTCTTCACATGAGGTGGCCGAAGTACTGGAGCTTCAGCTTTAGCATCATTCCTTCCAAAGAAATCCCCCGGTTGATCTCCTTCAGAATGGACTGGTTGGATCTCCTTGCAGTCCAAGGGACTCTCAAGAGTCTTCTCCAACACCACAGTTCAAAAGCATCAATTCTTCGGTGCTCAGCCTTCTTCACAGACCAATTCTCACATCCATACATGACCACAGGAAAAACCATAGCCTTGACTAGACAGACCTCAGTTGGCAAAGTAATGTCTCTGCTTTTGAATATGCTATCTAGGTAGGTCATAACTTTTCTTCCAAGGAGTAAGCGTCTTTTAATTTCATGGCTGTAATCACCATCTGCAGTGATTCTGGAGCCCCAAAAAATAAAGTCTGACACCGTTCCACTGTTTCCCCATCTATTTCCCATGAAGTGATGGGACCAGATGCCGTGATCTTCATTTCCTGAATGTTGAGCTTTAAGCCAACTTTTTCACTCTCCTCTTTCATTTTCATCAGGAGGATTTTTAGCTCCTCTTCACTTTCTTCCATAAGGGTGGTGTCATCTGCATATCTGAGGTTATTGATATTTCTCCGGCAATCTTGATTCCAGCTTGTGTTTCTTCCAGTCCAGCGTTTCTCATGATGTACTCTGCATAGAAGTTAAATAAGCAGGGTGACAATATACAGCCTTGACATACTCCTTTGCCTATTTGGAACCAGTCTGTTGTTCCATGTCCAGTTCCAACTGTTCCTTCCTGACCTGCATACAGATTTCTCAAGAGGTAAGTTAGATGGTCTAGTATTCCCATCTCTTTCAGAATTTTCCACAGTTTATTGGGATCCACACAGTCAAAGGCTTTGGCATAGTCAATAAAGCAGAAATAGATGTTTTTCTGGAACTCTCTTGCTTTTTCCATGATCCAGCAGATGTTGGCAATTTGACCTCTGGTTCCTCTGCCTTTTCTAAAACAAGCTTGAACATCAGGGAGTTCACAGTTCACGTATTGCTGAAGTCTGGCTTGGAGAATTTTGAGCATTACTTTACTAGCATGTGAGATGAGTGCAATTGTGCGGTAGTTTGAGCATTCTTTGGCATTGCCTTTCTTTGGGATTGGAATGAAAACTGACCTTTTCCAGTCCTGTGGCCACTGCTGAGGTTTCCAAATTTGCTGGCATATTGAGTGTAGCACTTTAACAGCATCATCTTTCAGGATTTGAAACAGCTCAACCGGAATTTCATCACCTCCATTAGCTTTGTTCGTAGTGATGCTTTCTAAGGCCCACTTGACTTCACATTCCAAGATGTCTGGCTCTAGATGAGTGATCACATCATCATGATTATCTGGGTCATGAAGATCTTTTTTGTACAGTCTTCTGTGTATTCTTGCCACTCATCTTAATATCTTCTGCTTCTGTTAAGTCCATACCATTTCTGTCCTTTATCGAGCCCATCTTTGCATGAAATGTTCCCTTGGTATCTCTAATTTTCTTAAAGAGATCTCTTGTCTTTCCTATTCTGTTCTTTTCCTCTATTTCTTTGCATTGATTGCTGAAGAAGGCTTTCTTATCTCTTCTTGCTATTCTTTGGAACTCTGCATTCAGATGCTTATATCTTTCCTTTTCTCCTTTGCTTTTCGCATCTCTTCTTTTCACAGCTATTTGTAAGGCCTCCCCAGACAGACATTTTGCTTTTTTGCATTTCTTTTCCATGGGGATGGTCTTGATCCCTGTCTCCTGTACAATGTCACGAACCTCATTCCATAGTTCATCAGGCACTCTATTAGATCTAGGCCCTTAAATCTATTTCTCACTTCCACTGTATAATCATAAGGGATTTGATTGAGGTCATACCTGAATGGTCTAGCGGTTTTCCCTATTTTCTTCAATTTGAGTCTGAATTTGGTAAGAAGGAGTTCATGATCTGAGCCACAGTCAGCTCCCGGTCTTGTTTTTTATGACTCTATAGAGCTTCTCCATCTTTGGCTACATAGAATATAATCAATCATATTTCGGTGTTGACCATCTGGTGATATCCATGTGTAGAGTCTTCTCTTGTGTTGTTGGAAGAGGGTGTTTGCCGTGACCAGTGCATTTTCTTGGCAAAACTCTATTAGTCTTTGCCCTGCTTCATTCCGCATTCCAAGGCCGAATTTGCCTGTTACTCCAGGTGTTTCTTGACTTCCTACTTTTGCATTCCAGTCCCCTATAATGAAAAGGACGTCTTTTTTGGGTGTTAGTTCTAAAGGTCTTGTAGGTCTTCATAAAACCGTTAAACTTCAGCTTCTTCAGCGTTACTGGTTGGGGCATAGACTTGGATAACTGTGATATTGAATGGTTTGCGTTGGAGATGAACAGAGATCATTCTGTCGTTTTTGAGATTGCATCCAAGTACTGCATTTCAGACTCTTGTTGACCAAGATGGCTACTCCATTTCTTCTGAGGGATTCCTGCCTGCAGTAGTAGATATAATGGTCATCTGAGTTAAATTCACCCATTCCAGTCCATTTTACTTCGCTGATTCCTAGAATGTCGATGTTCACCCTTGCCATCTCTTGTTTGACCACTTCCTATTTGCCTTGATTCATGGACCTGACATTCCAGGTTACTATGCAATATTGCTCTTTACAGCATCGGATCTTGCTTGTATCACCAGTCACATCCACAACTGGGTATTGTTTTTGCTTTGGCTCCATCCCTTCATTCTTTCTGGAGTTATTTCTCCACTGATCTCCAGTAGCATATTGGGCACCTACTGACCTGGGGAGTTCCTCTTTCAGTATCCTATCATTTTGCCTTTTCATACTGTTCATGGGGTTCTCAAGGCAAGAATACTGAAGTGGCTTGCCATTCCCTTCTCCAGTGGACCACACTCTGTCAGACTTCTCCACCATGACCCACCTGTCTTGGGTTGCCCTGCAGGCATGGCTTGGTTTCATTGAGTTAGACAAGGCTGTGGTCCAAGTGTGATTAGATTGACTAGTTTTCTGTGAGTATGGTTTCAGTGTGTCTGCCCTCTGATGCCCTCTTGCATCACCTACCATCTTACTTGGGTTTCTCTTACCTTGGGCATGGGGTATCTCTTCATGGCTGCTCCTTACCTTGGAAGAGGGGTATCTCCTTACCACCGCCATTCCTGACCTTCACTGTGGGTGGGATAGCTCTTCTAGGCCCTCTTGTGCCTGCACAGCCACGGCTCCTCCGGTTGCTCCTCCCAGCCGCCGCCCTGGCCTCCGGCATGGGTGGCTCCTCCCAGCTGCCGCCCCTGGCCTCCGGCTCAGGGTGGCTCCTCAGGGTCACCACCCTAGCCTCTGGTGTAGGTGGCTTCTCCCAGCGGCCCTGACTCAGATGCGTGGTCCTCCTCGATGTACGGGGCTCGCGCCTGACTCGACGCTGCCGACCTGACTCGGACGGGGTGCTCCTCGGCGCCTGACTCGACGCGGGTGGCTCCTCCGCGCGCCGACCTGACGCGCTCTCGGACCTGGGACGCGGGGTGGCTCCTCCCGGCCGCCGCCCTGACCTCGGACGCGGGTGCTCCCCGGCGGTGGCTCCTCCCGGCCGCGCCGCTGACGCGGGTGCTCCTCCGCGCGCCTGACTGGCGGGGTGCTCTCCGGCCCGCCGCTGACCTGCCTCGGCGACTGCGGGGTGCTCTCCCGCCCGCCCTGACCTGGACGGGGGTCTCTCCGCCGCCCTGACTGGACGCGGGTGGCTCCGGCGCGCATGACTCGACGCGGGTGCTCCCTCGCCATGACTGACGGGTGTCTCTCCGGCGCGCTGACTGGGACGCTCTCGGGCTGACTCGCGCGTTCTGCCGCGCCGTCGCAGCTGGCCTCTGGCCGCTGTCCCTGACTTCGGAGGTGAGGTAGCTCTCGGCCGCGCTTAGTGCGCCGCCCCTGCACTTAGCTCTATTATGTAGAAACACAGTGTTCAAGCTGCCTGATAGAGTTACACTAAGTGACGCATGAAACACGGTTGAGACCTGAAGAGTCCAAGTGCCAGGTGTGAGCCGCAGCTCTCTCCTATTCTGTGTCACCATGGACACGTCACTGCGCGTCTCAGCCCCATGTTTCCTCAGCCGCAAAATGGGGACAACAGTAGTCCCTGCCAGACGGTCTCACTTTCCGGGATTCAACAGAATGATGCCCGGTGGAAATAGTTTATATGCAGTGGGTTTATACGCCATTATTGTGGTGGGTGGTGGTGACTAAAGTTATCTTTGGCTTTGTTTTTATAAAAAGCATCCCCCCATGACTGAAAACCCCTGTCCTTTTTAATGTGCGTACTCAGTGTTATTTCTCTCTTGACATTAAACACCCTCGGTCTTGTAAAGTACTATGCCCAGGTCAGTATACCTTCATGTGTTTATATCCTCCCGAGTGGTGCCCCATCAGCCTGGGGGCATAAACAAGATGTGAATCACCCTCCTTTTACAGATTAAAACAGAACTGAACCTTGGAGCAATTCTGTGAGCTATCTGAGAACCTATTTGCTAATGAGAAAAATAATCCCAGTAACTGGAGACACACACTCATTTTCTCTCACGTTCTATCCCTCATTCATTCATGTGGCAAATATGTGCCAGGTACCTACATAGGGTGAGCAGCTGAGCTGGAAGCAAGATACAGGCTCTGCCCTCAGGGAGCTTCTATCCCAGTCCAGAAGGCAGGTGGAAAACCAAAAGCAGATGAATAAAACCATTGCAAGTTATGATTTGTGCAGTGAAAGAAATAAATAAGAGGTTAAAGTAGAAAACAGCAGTTAAGAATTGTCCCAAGAAACCATAAACACCTTTGGTGTTTAAGTTCTGCCAACTTAAATAGTTGGCAGAAACCATTGCCACAGCCCTAACTGTGTGTAAGAGGTTACTATTCCCATTATACAGACGAGGAAGGCATGGGTCAAAGGGATCAACCACATAATAAATGCAGCTGATATCTCCCTGTGCTCTTTTTCCTCTGATGCCTAATTGCCTCCCTAGACCCTTAGGATGTAAATAGGCACATTCTCCTCTGGGAATCAGTTTCTGGTTCCTCACTTGCTGACACAGAGCCTGTAAAGGATCTTCAGTGGAATGCCTCTGATCATGATCCTGGATGGATCCCTCTGGTCCTCACTCAGAAATGGCTGTGATGAAGAAGTGAGTTGACCTGGTTTCTTCTCTCCTCTCCTGAGCTCAAAGCAGGGCAATACTTTCTGGTTTGTGCTCAAACTTTGTTATGTTGATGAAAAGCTAGTAGCTGTACCAAGAAAAAAGACACAAATACACATGCCCTGTCTCATAGGCAGCTTGATCACACAACAGGGAATTGCAGCCTGAACTATAAAGTTCTCTCTGAATGTGTCTCATCCTGGTGGGACTCTGTCCTTTTAGGATGGGGCAAACAGTCCTGCCACCTTATGAAAACAGATGGTGGAGACGGAAATCATGAGAAACCATATAAAGTACAAAATAATACCTTTAAGGAAAAGCATACCAATATCAGAGTAACAGTTATAAATTGAGCTACCAAAGTGGTCTGATGCTCTGGCAGGAATGGGCAATTTACTATGGTAGGAAAATGTCGGAATTATGAGATGCTGTTGCTTTTTTTCATTTGAGAAAAATGCAACTGTCACAAGCAAGTTTCAGGCAAGTTTGTAACAAATGGCTACATTTTAGAATTAAATTTTAAACCACCAAAGAATCAAAGGAAAACTGTGCCAAGAGCGAAGCGAAGTGGTTCTCCTTCTGCGGATACAAGTGTACAAAAATCATTAGGACAAACAGTTATTGGACTTCAAATGTCTGACAGCCTGGTTGTTAACTTGACTACATAAATCATGCCTGAGGCATGGACTATATTTCAACAGATTCTCTCTTTCCTTGGACAAGTTTTGAGATTGCAGAAGTGTTACTGAATTTCAAGAAGGGCTCAGAACCTAAATCAGTGCTATATTTAGCATGCGGAACTAATCCTGCTTCTGCCAATATTTAAGACATGTCAGTGTCCATACATTGTTCACAGGAAGAAGACAAGCTCTGAGCAGGGTCTCTAGGGCCCCATCTCCTGTTGCTGCAGCTCTGACCTTCCTTTATTTCTATAAATGCTCCTGAATTCTTTCTACCCAGGGCCTTTGCACATGCTGTTCCATCTGCCCAGAGCTGGTTTTCCTCAATACAAGGCTTGATTATTTAATAGCTACTCACACTTCACATCTCAGAGTGTCACCCCCTTCAGAAAGACTCCACTGATGCTCCCTTCCATGGTCAAGTCAGTCTCTCTGCTGTCTCTTCTCCCCACTTTCTTTCCTTCTGAAGGTCATTGGCCTCAGTTTGTGATGTTACCTTCCTTAGTGTGAGTTTGTGGTGAACACCTCTCTCCTGTACTCTGCTGCAAGTTCAGTAACACCAGACTGAACTCACTTTTTTTGTTTGTTTGTTTGTTTTTAATACCGGGCTCAGGTCAGGCATAGAGTAGAAGTTGAACAAGTCAGTGTTGAGGAATCAATTTTACTTGCCATGCTTAAAAATCTGCACAAAACCTATGAATTCAGTTGATTAGGTTGGGAGAGGAGGGACTGGTGGTATGTGCCTGTGTTTTCCTGAAGGTGCTCAGCTCGCTGCCCCTTTCAAGTGCTGAAACAGAATCTCTCACTGGAGAATCATCCTGGGCAAATGTATTGAATCAGGGGCTCTGTAGGATTTATTGTGCTGCACATGTTAAATGTTTCATAACTCCATTATGTTGGTTTTTACACGACACTGAAAAAAAACTGCAAGATCTGCGTTTATTTGAGTTGATGTGTGCTCCACTTTAAGTAAAGAAAAAAAGAGAAATTCCCCAAATTCAATAAACTATGATATATAAGCCTTAAAAGAAAAAAGAATCATAGGAACAGAAGACTAAGGAATGCATCAGCCTCCCAGCTTTGACCATATTCTTCCCTCTATTAATTATTGTTATTCTCATAAATGTAGAATTGTTACATTTTACATCCTATGAGGAATAAATTAGATCCAGGGCTAAAACTTTAGTAATAAAAACTTATAAAATAATCAATACTTATTAGGTACTTACTTAAATGACAGTCTCTCATCCTGCAAAAAAAAAAAAAGTAGATGAATACAAATCTAAATGAACAAAAACCTTCAGCTTTTTGCAAGTGTTATACTTAAGATTTTCATTTTGAGTCTTTTTAAAAGTAATATAGTAACTAGCATTTATTGAATGCTTGCCAAATGCCAGCTACCAGACCAAGCACTTGACATAGATAATAATGATCCTCAAAATGGAAATTATATTTTAGCCTCACTTTTTTAATTAAAAATTTTATTGAAGTCGAATTGATTTACAATATTGTGTTAGTTTCAATTGTACAGTGAAGTGATTCAGTGTGTGTGTGTATGTGTGTATATATATACACACACATTTATTCTTTTCTCATATTATTTTCCACTGTGGTTTATCACAGGGTATTGAACATAGTTCCCTCTGCTGTACAAGAGGACTTTGTTGTTTATGAAAGTGAAAGTTGCTCAGTCGTATCTGACTCTTTGCAACCCCATGGACTATATAGTCCATGGAATTCTCCAGGCCAGAATACTGGGGTGGGTAGCCTTTCGCTTCTCCAGGGGATCTTCCCAACCCAGGGATCGAACCCAGGTCTCCCGCACTGTAGGCGAATTCTTTACCAGCTGAGCCACAAGGGAAGCCCAAGAATACTGGAATGGGTAGCCTATCCCTTCTCCAGCAGATCTTCCCAACCCAGGAATTAAACCAGGATCTCTTGCATTGCGGGCGGATTCTTTACCAACTGAGCTATGAGGGAAGCCAGAAAATATGGAACAGTTCATGAATTTGCTCTCTATGTCCATCCTAAATTTGCATCTGCAAATCCCAAACTGACGATCCATCTTTCCCCTGTCCCTCACCCTTGGCACCCACAAGTCTGCTCTCTGTCTGTGAGTTTGTGTCCATTTCATAGCTATGTTCATTTGTGTCATATTTTGGATTCCACTTATAAGTAACATCGTATCATACATGTCTGTCTCTGTCTTGGTCCCTGTAGTATGCTCGTCTCTAGGCCCATCCATGTGACTGAAAATGGCATTATTCTGTTACTTCTTATGGCTGAGTAATTAATTCCATGGTGCACGTGGGCCACATCTCTATTCATTCACCCGTCAGTGGGCATTCTGGTTGCTTCTGTGTCTTGACTATTGTAAACAGTGCTGAGTGTATGTTGGGATGCATATATCTTTTCAAATTATGGTTTTCCTTGGATATATGCCCAGGAATAAGATTGTAGGTTCATATAGTAACTCTATTTTTAGTTTTTTGAAAAACCTCCATACTGTTTTCCATGGTAGCTGTGCAAATTTCTATTCCTTCCAACAGTGTAAAAAGATTCCTTTTTCCCCCACACCCTCTACAACATTTATTATTTGTAGACTTTTTATTTCTTTTAACAGAAGTATTTTTATTATTATTTTTCTTTTACTTTACAATATTGTATTGGTTTTGCCATACATCAACATGAATCAGCCACAGGTGTATACATGTTACCCATCCTGAACCCCCCTCCCACCTCCCTCCCCATACCATCCCTCTGGGTCATCCCAGTGCACCAGCCCCAAGCATCTTGTATCATGCATTGAACCTGGACTGGCGATTCGTTTCTTATATGATATTATACATGTTTCAATACCATTCTCCCAAATCATCTCACCCTCTCCCTCTCCCACAGAGTCCAAAAGACTGTTCTATACATCTGTGTCTCTTTTGCTGTCTCACATACAGGGTTATTGTTATCATCTTTCTAAATTCCATATATATATGTTAGTATACTGTATTGGTGTTTTTCTTTCTGGCTTATTTCACTCTGTATAATAGGCTCCAGTTTCATCTACCTCATTAGAACTGATTCAAATGTATTCTTTTTAATAGCTGAGTAATACTCCATTGTGTATATGTACCATAGCTTTCTTATCCATTCATCTGCTGATGGACATCTAGGTTGCTTCCATGTCCTGGCTATTATAAACAGTGCTGTGATGAACATTGGGGTACATGTGTCTCTCTCAATTCTGGTTTCCTTGGTGTGTATGCCCAGAAGTGGGATTGCTGGGTCATAAGGCAGTTCTATTTCCAGTTTTTTAAGGAATCTCCACATTGTTCTCCATAGTGGCTGTACTAGTTTGCATTCCCACCAACGGTGTAAGAGGGTTCCCTTTTCTCCACACCCTCTCCAGCATTTATAGCTTGTAGACTTTTGGATAGCAGCCATTCTGACTGGTGTGAAATGGTACCTTACTGTGGTTTTGATTTGCATTTCTCTGATAATGAGTGATATTGAGCATCTTTTCATGTGTTTGTTAGCCATCTGTATGTCTTCTTTGGAGAAATGTCTGTTTGGTTCTTTGGCCCATTTTTTGATTGAGTCGTTTATTTTTCTGGAATTGAGCTGCAGGAGTTGCTTGTATATTTTTAAGATTATTTATTTGTCAGTTGCTTCATTTGCTAATATTTTTAAGATTATTTCTTTGTCAGTTGCTTCATTTGCTATTATTTTCTCCCATTCTGAAGGCTGTCTTTTCACCTTGCTTATAGTTTCCTTTGTTGTGCAGAAGCTTTTAATTTTAATTAGGTTCCATTTGTTTATTTTTGCTTTTATTTCCAATATTCTGGGAGGTGGGTCATAGAGGATCCAGCTGTAATTTATGTCGGAGAGTGTTTATGTAGACTTTTTAATAGTGACCGTTCTGACTGGTATGAGATGGTACCTCGTAGTTTTGGTTTGCATTTTTATAATAATGAGCAGTGTTGAGCATTTTTTCATGTGACTGTGGACCATCTATATGTTGTCTTTGGAGAAATATCTGTTTAGGTCTTCTTCCGTTTTTCGTGCTGGGTTGTTTTGTTTGTGGTGGTGGTGTTACTGAGTTGTATGAGCTGTTTGTATATGTTGTAGATTAAGCCCTTGTTGGTTGCATCATTTGCAAATATATTCTCTCAATCTATAGCTTTTTTCATTTTGTTGATGGTTTTCTGTACAGAAGCTTTTAAGTTTGAGTAGCTTCCATTGTTTGTTTTGATTTTATTTCTATTGCTTTGGGAGACTGACCTAAGAAAACATTGGTACTGCTTATTTCAGAGAATGTTTTGCTTCTGTTCTCTTCTAGGAGTTTTGTGGCGTCTTGTCTTATATTTAAGTCTTCAAGCCATTTTGAGCTTATTTCTGTGCGTGTTGAGGATATCTTCTGGTTTCATTGATTTACATGAGGCTGTCCAGCTTTTCCAAAACCACTTGCTGAAGAGACTGTCTTTTCCCTATCCTCAACTTTTAGTGAAACACATATTAACCCTCACAACGACGCTCTAGCATAGCTAGGGTTTTTATTTTTCACTGTTGTATAAAAGAGAAAATGGAGGCAGGCGGAGGTGCAGCTCTTTGCCCAAGCTCACATGGCAGGAAGTGGCGGCCCAGGCTTAGGGAGCTCCATTGAGCCTTCAGCTCTGGGTCATTCAGTCAGAAAGAATCCAGTCCCAGGTCTGGCTACCTGGAAAGGCTTTTGTCAGTCTTTGTTTCTTCTGTTCTGTGCTGCCCTCCAGGGTAGAGACCCTTCACAGTAAATATGCTATAATTATATGCTATAATTTGGAGTCCAGGGGTAGCTACCACTGTGGCACCTAAGAAGGGTGACCCGTGTGACTCCAGGCTTCTGGGTTTCTGTTTGTTTGCTTCTTGAGTGTCTGTTCTAAACTTGGGTGTCTGAGAGGAGCTCTGGTCCCCAGGTCTGTCTTTTGTCAATTTAGCCAAATGAGAGAGGTCTGTCTGCCTACCTGTAGATCACCGAGCCACTTTTCTGCACATAAGTAGGGAAGGGACACGACCAAAGGAAAAGCCATTGTCCTTGAAAGAGTGGTTCACGCCTCTGATGGAGAAAGGTTGCAGTGAAATAAACTCCAGGCTTGCGTTCCGATAAGAACTTTCTTCCTTTCTCTGGGGACAGCATATCTAACTGTTCACTTATATCTGACATTCTTCTGACGTTAACACCAGAATGCGTAAGCTTTTATTGAAATGATGAATCCTGCTCATTGGCTCTGTCTTATTCATTAGCTCTCATAGAAAGACAGACTTTGGGATGATGTTTCTGGGCTTCCTGACCTGGATTTGTCATTTGTAGGAAAGAGACCTTTATAGTCCTTGAGAACACTTGGAATGCTAGCATGGGCAGGACTAGAAATTCTGGCAGTCTTGTAATCCTAACATGGTGATGATAAGAAATTGAGGGAACTTTGAATTTTAAAAAAAAATATGGATCATAAATACTGTACTTATTGCTAGTTTTCTTGATTATTTTAAGTATCATGTAATAGTACAAGTGATTTGATTTGCCATAATTTGCTGAATCTTTACTCACTTCACTTCCAAAATTGGTGTGTGTATGTGCTTCAGTCGTGTCTGACTGTTTGCAACTCCATGGACTGTAGCCCGCCAGGCTCCTCTGTCCATGGGATTCTTCAGGCAAGAATACTGGAGTGGGTTGCCAAGCCCTCCTCCAGGGGATCTTCCCGACCAAGGGATCAAACCCACATCTCTCACATCTCCTGCATTGACAGTAAATTCTTTACCAGTAGAGTCACCTGGGAAGCTCTCCAAAATTGGCAAGTATATACAAAACACATTCAGAAATATCTCTAAGACAGGTGACCCTTGATCCATGTAGGGACTAGGGGTGCCAACCCTTCATGCAGTTGAAAATCTGCCTGTAGCTTATAGTCAACTCTCTGCATCTTGTTCTTTTCTTCTTTTGGATTACTTTCTGAGGATGAATTTATAAAAAATCATTAAATGGAGTAGTAAAGAATGAGGACTTTGAAACTAAATCACCTTGAATCAGTTGTGTTTCTTGCCCCCATTCTGTTGGATTGGCCAAAAAGTTCATTTGGGTTTTTCTGTAATATGTCACAGAAAAACACAAACTTTTTGGCCAGCTCAATAGTTATGAAGCCTAGCACTCATGAGCTTGCATCTCTGTGCCCTGTTTCCTAATTTGTAACATGTAAATGATAATAAGAACTTAATAGAGTTTTGTTTTGTGTTTTGAGGAGAAGTTCTAAATGAGCTTGTATGCTTAACCCTTGCTCAAGACATGTTTGAACTACACAGGACCACTTATATGGAGATTTTTTTCAGGAGTAGATACCATGGTGCTACACGATGCAAGGTTGGTTGAATGAGAGGATAACAGGAACCATGGATGCAGAGAGTTGTCTATAAGCCCCATGCAGATTTTCAACTGCATGAAGGGTTGGAACCTCTAGTCCCTGCATGGTTCAAGGGTCACCTGTCCAAGTAGAGTGTTTAGTACAATGCCCGACATATAGGAAGCATTAGACAAGCAATAGTAAATGTGTGTTTAATAATATCTACAGTAAATGATGAAAATACTGTTTTTATCATTGCAGATTGAGAATAGAAAAAATTTTTGAGCAATTGAAGTGTAGTTAAAAAAATGTGTTTTTGAAAGCACTGTACCAATTTATTTAGCCACCGGAAAAACTACTAAAATATTGCCTCTGTTTTGGTTTGCCTTCCTTGGAAACCTTGCAAGGTGAAATATTTTTTTTCCATCTCTTTGGGTACTGATTTATCTTTTTTATGAGATGCACTTTGGAGTCTTTAAATTGTTTTAGTATCTCCTGTGTCATTTGATCATCCCTACAACTCAGCAGAGTTGGCAGAGCCGGTAATATTTATAGTCAAGTGAAAGGAAAGATAAAACAAAGTTCATAAAGGTCTGATGAGTGGTTTTCTCCAAGTCACTTGGCTAGTGTCTAGAAGTACTGGGATTTGAACAAAGCATTTTGCTGTACTCTTGAAAACAATGACTCAAGAAGTGGTACCTCCTGGCATGAAAGGATTAACATTTCATTGAAAAATGGGGTAGAAAAAAACACACATAAACTATGCATAACTTTTTCCTGTAAAAAGTTTATGACCGTAGGAGAATATGATTTAAACAACCTATAAGCTGCTTCGTTTAGTTCATTTGGAAACCACTATAGAGACCTTGCATTCTAACTGACTCCTTGAAAGATGCATGAAGTGGCAAAGGATCACATTGAGAACTTGAAGGTTATTGTGGTCTTGCAAAGTATAATTTAATGGCTGCAGTTTATTATAATTTTAAAACAAATTATATACATATACCTAAATTGAATTATTATAATTGACCTACAGCACTGTGTTAGTTCCAAGTGTATAATGCTTTGATATCTGTATACGCTACAAAATGATCATCATAAGTCTAGTTACCATCTGTCACCATACGAAGTTATTACAGTGTTATTGACTCTATTCCTCATGTTAGAGATTTCACCCCCAACCAACATTTATTTTGTAATTGGAAGTTCATACCTCTTAATCTCTCTCATCTATTTATCCTGTACCCCCACCCCTCTCACAGCCACGTTTGTGATATGTATCTATGAGTCTGTTTCTGTCTAGTAATGTTTGTTTCATTGTTTTTTAGATTCCACATATAAGGGATATCATATAATAATCTTCTTTCTCTGTCTGACTAATATACTATCTAGTAGGTTTATCCATGTTGCAAATGGCAAGATTTCGTTCTTGTTAATGGCTAAACAGTATTCCATTGTGTGTGGCTGTGCCTGTTTGTGTGTATATATATCACATCTTCTTCATTCATCTGTCTATATCAGTGGACACTTACATTGCTTTCATATCTTTGCTATTAAAAAAAAAAAAAGACTGCAGTGAACATGGAGGGGTACATATCTGTTTTCAAATTAGTGTTTTTGTTTTTTCAGAAGAGTATCCAAAAGTGGAAATGCTAGATCATGTAATAGTCCTCTGTGTGTGTGTATGTGTGTGTGTATATTTATATATGTGTAAACAAATGTGTACTTTTTTTTTGGCTAGGTCTTCATTTCTGCACATGGGATTTCTCTAATTGCATTGTGATAGCTTCTCTCGCTGCTGAGCATGGGCTATAGGGTATGCGGGCTTCAGTAGTTATGGCACATGGGCTCTGGAATGTGAACTCAGCAGCTGCCTCTCACAGGCTTCATTGCCCCGTGGCATGTGGGGTCCTCTCAGACCAGGGATCGAACCAGTGGTCCCCGCATTACAAGGTGAATAATTTTTGAGGAACCTCCGTATTGTTATCCGTAGTAGTAGCTGTGCCAATTTACTTTCCTTCCAGCCTTACACTAGGGTTCCCTTTTCCGTACATTCTTGTCAACACTTATCATTTGTAGTCTTTTGATAATAAACATTCTGAAAGATATGAGGTGATCCCTCATTATGCTTGTCATTAGCCAGGTTGAGCATCTTTTCATGATTCTATTGACCATATATATGTCTTTATGGAATAATATCTATTCAGGTTTTCTGCCATTTTTTAATCAGGTTGTTAGTTTTTGATGAACTGTATGAGGTTTTTTATTTTTAATATTAACTTTTTATCAGACATATTATTTGCAAATATATTTTTCCTCCATTCAGTAGGTGGCCTTTTTTTTTTTTTAATAGTTTCCTTCACTGTGCAAAACAATTTTATAGTTTGATGCAGCCTCTTTTGTTTAGTTTGGGATTTGTTTCATTTTCCTGGAGTGGTATACCCAAAAATTGTTCCTAAACAATGTCAAAGAGTTAGCATATTGCCAACATTTTATTCTAGGACTTTTCTAATTTCAGGTCTTACTTTCAAGAGTTTAATATATTTTGAGTTTAGTTTTATATATGTGTAAAGAGTAGTGCAGTTTAATTCTTTTATATGCAGCTATGCAGTTTTCTTAACATCATTTATAGAAAAGTTTATTTTTTCCACATTGTATGTTCTTGCTTTTTTTGTTGTAAATTAATTGCCTATATAGGCATAGGTTTATGTCTGGGCTCTCTATTTTGTTTCATTGATGTATTTGTATGTTATTGTGTTAGTACCATGCTGTTTTAATTGATAGTTTTAAAGTATAGTAACTTTATACCTTGAAATCAGAGTATTATATCTCCAGCTATGTTTTGATTTTTCAAGATAGCTTTGGCTATTTGGGGTCTTTTGTATTTTGATACAAATTTTAGAATTACTTTGTCTAGTTTTGTGAAAAAGTCCATTGCTATTTTGATAGGGATTGCACAGATGATGTAGATAGCCTTGGGTAGTATGATGGCTTTCACAATGTTATTTTTTCATTCCATTAACATGGTGTATCTTACCATGCGTTTGTGTCATCTTCAGTTTCTTTCATCAATATCATAGATTTCCTAGTACAAGTCATTGCCTCTTTCATTAGATTTATTTCTAGGTATTTTATTCTTTCTGATGCAATTATAAATGGAATTGTTTCTTAATTTTTCTTTCTCATGGCTCGTTGTTAGTGTAAGAAACAACACAAATTTCTTTTTAGTAATTTAGTCTCCTGAAATTTTACTGAATTCATTCTTTTAGTTACAGTAGTTCTTGATGACATCTTTAGAATTGTCTATTTATAATATTGTGTCTTCTGCAAACAGTGACAGTTTTACTCATTCCCTTCCTACTTGAATTCCTTTTACTTCCTTTTATTATTATTACTATTTTTATCTGATTGTTGTGATTAAAATTTCTAATTCCTGTGTTAATAAAAGAGGTGATAGTGGGCATCATCCTTGTTTTGTTCCTGATCTTACAGGAAATCCTTTCAACTTTTCACCATTGAATGTTATGTTAGCTGTGGGTTTATCATAAATGGCCTTTATTGCATTGAGATATGTGTTCCCTCTGCACCCACTTTATTGAAAAATTTTTATCATAAATGGTGAATTTCATCAAAAGCCTTTTCATCACCTATTAAGATGATCAGATGATTTTTATTCTTCACTTAGTTAATGTGGGATATAACATTGATCAACTTGTGGATATTGAGCCATCCTTGCATCAGTGGAATAATTCCCACTTGAGGATGGTATATGATCCTTAGAATGCACTGCTGAATTCCATTTGCTAACATTTTGTTAAGGATTTTTGCCTCTGTGTCCATCAGTGATATTGGCCTATAAAGTTCTTCTTCTTCTTCTTCTTTTTTTTTTTTTTTTTGTGGTGTCTTTTGTCTGATTTTGGTATCCAGGTGATGCATAAATCATAGAATGAATTCAGAAGCATTTCTTCCTCTTTGGTATTTTGGAAAAGTTTGAAAAGATTAGGTGTTACATTTCCTTTAAATGTTTGGTAGAACTCACCTTTGTAGTCCAGTCCTGATACTTTTGTTGTGGGGAGAATTTTTAAAAATTATTGATGCATTTTCATTGCTGGAGATTAGTCTGTTCATATTTTCTGTTTCTTCTTGATTGAGCCATGTATAATTGTATATTTCTAGCAATTTATCCATTTCTTCTAGGTTGTCCCTTTTATTGGTAAATAGTTGTTCATAGCAATCTGTAATGATCTTTATATTTCTGTGGTGTCAGCTTTAACTTCTGATTTTATTTATTTGGGCTCTCTTTTTATCCTAATGAGTATGGCCAAAGGTTTATCAATCTGATCTTTTTAAAAATCTAGCTCTCAGTCTCATTGACTTTTTAAATGTATATTTCACTTATTTATGCCCTGATCTTAATAATTTTTTTCCCTCTTACGGACTGAGTTTTGTTTGTGCTTGTTTTTCTAGATCCTTTTGATGTAAGGCTAGGTTGCCTCATGTAGGAGATGTTCTTTAGGATCGAGCTACACTCTCCCCTCTAGTCACCAGAGCTCTCAGGGTGCCCAGTGTATAAACTGGGTGGCCCCTCTGTTGTGGGAGAATTGGCTACCATTAGTATGCTGGTGGGCAAGGCTGGCCTGACCTGGTTAGCTGTCAGGAACTGCTTCATGTGGAGATTACTGCCCTGCTGGTGGATGAGACTGGGCCCCAGTGCAATGGATTGTGTGTCTGGGGATCCCAGGCTGGGTGCAGGCCATTTTTGGCCTGGGTCCCAGGGTGGCTACCTGTGAGATCTGGGGTCCTGGGGCTGGTGTTGGCCCACTAGTTAGTGGGGCCAGATCCCCACACCACTGGTTGCTTGGTCTGAGGAACTCCAGGACTGGTACCTATTAGCTGCTAGATAAGTAATCCCCCAGCACTGGTAGGTTAGAGAACAGAATTCCAAACAGCCTCATGGTAAAATGATCTGCCCAAAATGGCTCCTGCTAACATGCGTATCCCTGGGAGAGTTGCATTCACCTCCAGTCTCTCCAGGAGGCTTTCCAAGATCAGTAAGTGGTTCTGATCAAAGCTCCTTTCAAGTTACTGTGTCTGTACAGGGTCATGGAGTGTGTGAGTTTTGTGCACAGCCTTTGAGAGCAGAGTCTTTGTTTCCTATAGCCCTCTGGCTTTCCCATACACCAGTTCCATTGAACTTCAGAGCCATATGCCCTAGGGACTCTTGCTTTTCCTCCTAGAGTAGGACCCCTGGGCTGGGAAGCTCAATGTGGGGCTCAGACCTATTACTCCTTGTGAAAATTTCCTGCAGTTATGATTTGTTGTTGTTCAGCTGCTCAGTCGTGTCCAACTCTTTGCAACCCGATGGACTGTAGCATGCCACACAACTATGATTATCCTCCCATTTGTAGGCTGCCTCCCGATGGATGTACGTCTTGTCCCCACTTATTGTCTCCACCCCTACTACCTGTCTCATTGTGATTCCTTCTTTATATCTTTAGTTGTAGAAAATATTTTCTGCTAATCTTCAGATTGTTCTTACTGATAATTGTTCTGTAAACAGCTAATCATTTTAGTGTGCTTATGGGAAGGAGTTCAGGGTCTTCTTACTTAAGCATTTTGGCTACACCTCCTTCTTAAATAATACCATTTAATCAACATTCAGGCATTAACCCTGTGCTCTCTTGGACTGTTGTACTACTCTGGTAGAGAATCTGCATAGCCTGCGATGCTGAACTTCTAAGACACTTAGAACATGAAACTCTTATGTCTAATACAATTGGTCAGTGGCATATAAAGAAATCGAAGTTCATCATTACTCATTAGAAATGCTTTAAACCACAATGAGGTTCTAATTTATACAGATAACATGGAAAAGACTGATAGCATCAAATATCGGAGAAGATATGGAGAAGCCTGCATTGCTATTAAAATACAGTGGTGTAAGTTCTTTAGAACATGGTGACACCTTTAAATGTTAAACATTCATGAGCTTCTAATATAGCAACACTTATTCCTAAATATCTCTAAATATTTACTCAAGAACAGTCACAACATACAACCACAAAACTCTTGTGCTGAAATATTCATAGAAGCTTTATTCTTAATTGACCTCTTGGGGGGACAATGCTCTATTGGTGTCATTTGCTATACTGAGGGCAGAGGAACTGATTATCTTTCCAAAATATTTTTATATAGCAAATGGCCTTGGAAGATACAGATTGTGTATCATCAAGAAGCATAGGGATGGTTTGTTTACTAGTCAGTATATGAAGATAATATCTCCCTCTGGAAGAAAGGCCAGGTAGCTTTGCTTGAAGTCCTTTAGAAAAGATTCAGCCTCCCTAAGCTCAGAGACTGAAAGTGTTACTATAAGCTCATTGTTCATGCAGCATCTACCTGGACTGTGCTTTGTCACCACCTTGGACTTCAGGTGGTAAGGAGGGGACTTGAGAACACAGTATGTTCTTACTGTACCTAGCTCTGAACCAGGGGCCTCACGTCTTCAGCCAGTATCCACACAACTGTGGCAGGCTAAACTCTTACACATAGGGTAAACTCTCAGACCCTCCACTGGGCTTGACAAGCCCCAAGCTAGAGATAGCCCAGATGTCCATCCAGAGGAAAATGGATAATTAAACTCTAACATATCCATTCAGTATAATGGTACTTAGCAATAAAAAGAATGAGTTTTTGATACATGCCACAAACTGAATAAATATCAAAACTATTATTCTGAGTGAGAGTAAGCAGAGAGAAAAATGCGTATTGTAGAGTCTTTATATGAAATTCTAGTATAGGCAAAATTAACTTAGGTTAGTGGGTGAATGGTTGCTTTATAGTGGAGGGAGAAGGGTTAATTGTGAAGGGACACAGGGTAACTTTCTTGAGTGATGAAAACATTCTGTGTAGGGCTTCACATTTGTCCAAATTGATTAAACAGTTCATTTATGACCCAGTGTTTCATTATATTCAGAATGTATCACCATTAGGAATATCACAGTTTGAGTTGAGAGTCAGACAACTGCACTCAGCTCTTCGCTAGACACTTATCTGTGTAATTCTGGGGATACGTTATTTAAGTAAAGCTTCAGTTTCCTTACCTGTAAATGGCAATATAACAACAGCATCTTCATCGTTGTTTGATTATGAGAATTAAATGAGATAATGCATGTAGAGTGCCTAGAATAGTTTTTGGAGAATAGAAAATAATGAATGTTAGCTATTATTTTTCATTGCAGTACTCTCTATGAATACCAGACAACTTGAGCTTTGTAAAGTAGTCTGAAAAGAGTTATATAACTATGCTTTAGTCACAGATACAATGCCTGCAGAGGCAGAATCGCAGCCCAGATATGTATGATATCAGCCTCTATGTTCCTAACTCTTGGCATGGTTGGTCTGAAGATAGGAGAGATGAAAGTACCATCACATTGGTTTCAAAATATTGAGATTTTGAAGGACTTTTTTCTCATTAAATCATACTGGCTACATGCATTTTAAACTAAGCCTGGATTTCTAGATTTTACATCAAGAACCTCCTCTTCCCTGGCCTACAGAGGGGTGTCGTCCAACACCACTTAAGTTCCTTCCACCGTAGCATGGATGTGTAGCTAGTTGCTTCTCAGCCAGATCACCCACTGTGTTCTGGCTGTTGAACTTTCAGTTTCAGCTTTCTGGTTATTACTCGGTTAAGATTTCTTTCCCTTGCCAGTTCAGCTGTTCTATATTTGTTTTTTATTATAGATGACATGTGATATTCCTAGAAACTCAGAGCCTTTGTCTGAGAAACTGAGAACTGCCAAGTTGAGAATTGTATTGACTTTATTTCTGTTATGAATGTTGTTAGGGTTCGGTAGGAAGAAACCTATCTATTTCATTGCTGAATGATAACAATTAAATGGTCAATAGAATATATTATAAGGTATGTGTACATATGTATAAAACTTTAGTGTAAAATCAATCTTGCCTTGAAAAAAGAGCTAACTCAATATTTTTTTTTTCATGGTCACTTGAATAACTTAATTGAAGCCAGTGAGAACAGTGATAAGTAGAGTCTTTAGGCACTAAGAACCCTATTTAAGAGAAAGATCCCAAATATCAGGGTTCAGTGACCTACTGTTTTCTCTCCATCTTTGTCTGCAGTCATCTGCTCACCTAAATTAGGTATTCCTTCTCAGTCATTGGCTATCCGTGGTAAATGATTATAATCTTTGTTTTCTACCTTTTTACAAAAGTTACTTTCTTATTATTTCACTTTCCTTTCCACTATATTCACTCATCCTTTCCTCCTTTCTGGATGCCCACTATACCCCAGGCCCTTTTTTGGAGTTCTGGGTATATTACAATGATAAGAAACCAGACTTGCTTCTGGGGAGTTCCACATGCATATATATACATATTTCCTTTTTATTTATAGTCAGCAGCACTGGATACAGAACTCAAATGGAGCTAAGCCATGGCTCTTTCTTTTTATTTATACTTTCATTGGACTGATGATCCCACAAGTCCTTTCAAACACCCTAGTGGGATCAATTCCCTTATGCCCTTTCTTTGCATCTCTCAAGGCAAAGAGGCATTATGCCAGCGACATGAAATCATTCCATCCCCCAGCATGCTTACCTTGTTTCAGGAAATTAACTCTGGACCCTAGGAGTCAGATGACTCTGCTTGTATCTGTACTGTGTATACATGTGTGTGTGCTAAGTTGCTTCAGTCGTGTCTAACTCCTTGTGGCTCCATAGACTGTAGCCTGCCCAGCTCCTCTGTCCATGGGATTCTCCAGGCAAGAATACTGGAGTGGGTTGCCATGCCCTCTTCCAGGGGATCTTCCCGACTCAGGGGTTGCACCTGCGTCTCATATCCACCTGCGCTGGCAGGCAGGTTCTGTGTGCTCCTGCCTATAAACCTGGGGAGCAGAGTCATACTCTCAGCCCTGAGGTGAGAGCTGGAAGCTCTGCGTTCCAGCAGAAACATCGGACTGGAGCTGTGAACAGGGAGTGCATGAGAGGGTTTTGTTCATGTCTGTGTCCCTTGGCTCTCGTGGGTGTTTGGCACGTAATTCCAGGCAGCTGACTTCACTGCCTCTGTTTGCTCCCCGTTTCCCCTTTTCTTCAACCCAGTGGTCTTCTTTTCCCTCCTCCTCCTCTTCTTCCCTTCTCCTGATCCATCCTCTTTTCCTCCTTGTCTCCCTCTTTCTTACCCCCATCTCCTCCTCTTCTGTTTCTCCTCTTCCTACTCTCTCTGTTTTTCTCTCCTCCTCTTATTTTTTGTAAATATCATGTGATCTTTCAAATAAAGACAAAAAACAGAGGGGATACTGCAGTAAACCCCCATGTATTCATTACAGAACCTCAACAATAGTCAATATACAGCCAGTTTATATTCACATGTACCCCACATGTTTTTCTCTTACCTCTGGCCATTTCAAGGTAAATCCAGAGATTTTTGTTTTTTTTGACACTTCAGTATGTTTTCTAGGAGATACTCTTAATATAATACACAAGCATACACAATAGTTCCCCACAATCATCCCATTGGCTCTCCTTTTTCTCTTGAAGTCTTTTTAAAAATTTTAAAATGTTTTTTCCACTCTCTTTTTAACTTTTTCAATTTACTGTTGAAGAAAATAGATTATTTACTATTTTTGTAGAATTTCTTACATTTGGATTTTGCTTTCATTTCTGCAATGTTGACTTGCATGTTGATTTTCTGTACTTCCTGTAAATTAGTTAATACATCCAAAAGCTTGGTCAGGGTTCATGCTATTCTTTCTTTCTCTTTATCTTCCTCTCCTCTCCTTTTCTTTTTATTTCCTCTTTCTTTCTTTCATACTTTTTCTCCCTCCCTCCTTTCTCTCTTTCCTCCCTACTTCCCCCTCCCTTTTTCCCCTTTCTTTGTGTGGGAATCTGTGTACTGATTTGACAGAACATTTTCCAGTTGGTACAGTACATTTACTATTGCCTCATATCCAAAGACAGATATCTGCCTTTAATTTTGTGAGATGTTAAGATCAGAAATGAAAATATTTCTGTTTAGGGAGGAACAAATACTGGGGGCAAAGAAGCTAAATTGATGTTTAGTTTTTACTCTGAAAATTTGTTTTTTTGTATACTCTCATGCAGACTCACATATACAATGTCATTGTCTAAATTAAGGCAAATAACTTTTAATTTCTAAAACAAACAAAGAAAGAAAATGGTGGAAGAGAAGGAAGAGGACAAGAAGAAAGGGAAAGATTAGCAATAGTTCCAGTATCATCCCCCTGACCTGTTGTCTCTAAAGTTCTCATCAGCCTGCCACCTCAGGGTTTTAGTAGCTATTGGTGATGATAGTAGAGACCCAGTATTTCACCTGATGTTTAAACAAATTTCTAATAAATTGACTAGTATTCTAAAATTGCAACCTAAATATAATCCTTGGAATGGCACAAACAAAATTTCAGAGAAGTAGAATGTCATTAATGAAGGGGTTCCTGCTGAGGGGTCAGTTAGGAGACAAGGCATCTATATGGGTGTCTTTTTCTTACTATTGTAGTCATTGCCAGAAAGATTGCTTCACCAATAAACATACTGTTTGTGTAGAAGCAGCAGCCTACCCTGTATAGAGAGAAATTTAGCCTAAGAAATCAGAAATCTAGGTGAGAGAGGAAATCTAGGTGAGAAGCGGAAACTGAATCTGTGCACTTTAGGAAGCCCCATCTTCTATTCTGGTATATCAGGGTTTCTTGTGTGTTTCAGGAGCACTGTTCTTCCCTGTGCTCAATTGGCTGGCAGAACCTACAACAGACTTTTCTTGAAAGTCAAGTCCTTGGTTGAGTCTCTCAGAATACCTTCTACACATTGGGGGGGTGTGAAACTTGGGTCTGAACTATAGTTCCTTCCAATTTGGTGCCTTGTATGCATTGGATAAAACCTACCCCTGCTAAAACATGTTGACTCACTGCATATATCATTGCCTGCACCCATCTTGAAATAAAAAATGGAAGTGTAGAGAAAAACCCAGCTGTACCAATTAAGTGGTCTTCTGGGAAGCATTCTCCATGGAAAATGGTAAGAAATGAAGGTTTGCGGTCAGACATTCTATTATTCTTTTGCTAGAGTTGTTTTTGCATCTATAGCAGGGTACTCACTGAGCTCCCTGCAGAACATGATAATGTTAGTGGTTTGAGTCACAATTTAGTCCTCCAAGGTAGAGGATCCGTTATTTTATTGTGTCCTTTTGTTGCTGTTCCTCTGCCAGCTTTTTGGCAGTTTCTCTGGGCATTAACTTTTCCACTCAAGAAAAGGTCAGGAGAAACTATGATGGTGGTTGACAAACTGTCCATTTTCTCCTTTCAGGAAACTCACGTGAAACATTCATTGGAGTATGAGGATGTACAACTCAGGGCTAGCATGAACTTTGAGATTATCTGTGGCTCTAAACTCAAGTTGGAAATAGAAATAAACAAAGGGAAAGCTCCAGGCTCATTGCTTTTCCACGTGCAGCTATGGACAGAACCATTTAGTGAACGGTCTCTAAATGAAGTAACAGAGGAACAGGAAATGGTACCCACGAAAGCACTGGGAAGTTTCAGCATGAAACTGTGACAGGTGCTTAGCACAGAGCTGTTGACCAGGAAGAGCGCAGTAAGTGCAGGCTGCCTCTTGCACTATGACAAAAACCACCATTGTTCTTGGCACAAGTTGCTTGACTCATTCAGGTCTTAGCCTCAGCTTCAAACAGAGGCACAGTGGCGGTGAAGGCCTTTGGTCTCAATCCAGAACTTCTGACTTTTCTTCTACTGGTGTTTCTTGGCATGATTTGTTACCAGATTCTACGAATGGGGGCGGGAGGCGGTCACTGTTAAAACAAAAAAGCCACAAAAGAAATTTGCATAAAATAGAGTTTTATTTTACCACTGACATTCATCTTATAAAGAGAAATCTGTACCCATGAGAGAAAAAAAAAATATCTCTGAGGTAGTTATTTACATATTTTTAAATTATGGGAGGGAGTACAGTAGCATTTTCATAAGGCTTGCCTGGTCACTGTAGTATTTTGAGAACCTGCAACATTTTCTAGTGCTCCAGGATATCCACCCTGCTTTCCCTACATCCTCTGTACCCGGCATCTGGCAGTCCTGTCACCACTTGAATATGCCCCGACTCTCTCTGTGACATATCCTTTTCCTGTTTTTGTTAAAGCACTTATCATTTGCAAACTACCCAAGCATTAGTATTTTAGTTAATTATATACAGTATCACTCAGGACTTTAGCCTCAAGAAATGTTTAAGTTTGTGGCTTTATGGTCAATAAAATAAAATAAAATGAAATGAAACAAAACACAGTGCAGGGTTTAGAAGCACAGTCTGCAGGAGCATGTCTACTTCCAAGAGATCTTCCTGATGCAAATAACTGCCATTAATATGTGAAATCAAAATAAAAATTATAATTTATGAATCCCCTAGAAACATAGGATAAACACTCGGCCAGTTGTTCATATCTGCTTTTTGGTAGGGTTCTCAGTTCACACTGGCAAGTATCTTTGGTTTGTTTCCTGCTTAAGCCCAAACCCCTCTTTCTTTTAGTTTAATTTTGCAATGGGATTGTTTCTATTAATAATTTCAGATCCATAACTTCTTACCTTTTCTATTCTTTTTTTCTTAATAGTTTGCTCTTACAGATTACCTAAGGCATATATTCTGAGAAAATAGTATATTAAAATCGGCGAGATAAACAGGTCTTTCAAAGAGAGAAGATCTCGCTAGCAGAACCAACACTAGAAATTCTGGTTGTGAGAGAGTTTGTGTAGAGCAGCTGACAGTTTATTCAACAAAAGCTTACAGGAGTGTGCATTTAAAGATAAATACTGGACTGTTTGGGTAAAAATAAAAATATGTCAGAAAATCAGGAGACTTTAATAGGAAAGCTTCTTTGCATGCTGGGGAAATTTAAAAAAAAATTAATGCTTTAGAGTTCTCCTTTTTATCTAAACCTCAAACCCTTTCTTGGGAAATGTGATGAAAGGATGAACTTCATTCAAGAAAAGAATATAATGACATAGCAGTTCATCAGAAAGCCTGAAAGAATGAGGTGTTAACTGTGAACTGATTGAAAATGCGTTCTTTTTTTTCTATTTTAATCTACATTGTTAAAAATATTTCTTGAAGCTACCCTTCTTTGCACTTTTGTTGGGGAGAAAGCATACGTATGCTTGTCCCTTGAGATGTCGTAAAATGGTACATGACTAAGAAGTGCAGTGTTCAGAAAAGCCTGGCAAACACTGAGTATCAAGCTTTTTAGTTAAATAGATAAGCTATTGAATGTGTCACTTAGAAAAAAAATGTACGGTATTTCTTGGCTTGGCTAACTCACAGCTCAGTAGTATTTTCACATCATTACCCCATTTTTATTCTACTGTTATTTGTATGCTGGGTAGTTGGCTCAGGACCACAAAATGACTAGAGTAATTGCAGAATGTCTGTGTGCATAATGTGCGTGCCTATTTGTGTGTGTGTTGGGGGTGTGTGAAACATTTGATACAGTTGAGTTCCATCTCTCTTTGAGAGCAAATGAACTTTCTCAGGAATTCCCCTATATACTTAACATTTTTATTGACATATAGTTGATTTACAGTTTTGTGTTATTGTCAGGTATACAGCAGGCAATTCAGTTACATACACATAATTGTGCTCCACAGTAGGTCCCTGTTGTTTACCTATTTTATATACAGTAATGTGTGTCACTTAATCCCAAACTCCTCATTTACCCCCACCTGACTTTCCCCTTTGGTAACCATAAATTTGTTATCTGTGTCTATGGGTTGATTTTTGTTTTGTAAATAAGTTCATTTTTGTTATTTTATATGTGGAACCAATAAACTCTTCTTACATCTCATCATGTAGAATTGTAACCCTTGCCTGTTTCTAAATTAGTGCTTGCGGAGGAGGAAATTGAGTTGTCTTAGATAAATGAGGATTGAGTCAGTGAAGCTCAGGAAAGGTCCAGAAGCCGGTCCTCCTGCAGTGGCCGCCAGCACCAGAAGAGACCAGATCTCAGTTAGGGGAGGAGAGGTAGGGTGGTGGATGAATAACCAGAGACTCTGAACTTGGTGTGTGGTTGCATTTACCACAGTAGGGGAAATAAAGTTAGCCTTTTGTTGTTGTTAATGAACTTGATGTTGTTGCCGAAACTCAGCCCCTGATCACTTGTACTGAACAGAAATGCAGAGACAGAGTTTTGGACGAAGTAGAAAAGAGTAGCTTTTATTGCTTTGCCAGGCAGAGGGGGCCATAGCGGGCTAATGCCCTCAAGACCATGTGAGGGGATTGTGAGGCGTTTCATAGTGTTCAAGAAACAGGGCGTGGTCATCTGGAGGATCATCCTCCGACTGGTTGGCATCAAGGTGGAGTTTCAAGCATTCTCATTCTTCTGGTTTCAACTGTCTAGGGTCTATGTACTTGCAGTCAGCAGTTTTCACCTGGAGGGGCTCTGCTTCCCGTAAAAACAGCTTAGGACTATGTGTCACGCCTTTGTCAATATCTTTTGGGTAACTGGGAGTTCCGTGATTCTGTTATGTGGCAAATTTATAGTCTAGGTTCTTACCAGTTCTCCAGCCAACAGCAATTCTTTGTTTCTACATCTTCACATTTCCCAAACATTAACTCTTCAGTTAGCATTTTACTTAAGATAAGGACACAGGGGCTGTACACAGTTTCATTATGAGGCTACATTTTTCAAGTCCTAGTGGCCCCAAAGACAAATGTACACTTTTTTCTCACAGCCTTTAGTAAGCTAATATATCTCTCTGGTGACTGTTCAAAAGAGGGATAAAGCCTATAATGTTTCACACATAATAAAGTATTTCATCGTTTAAAATATTGCAATTATTTTTCAAGGCATTCCATCTGATATGAATGTCTTTATAAAAGTAGTTGAAAAACTGCTGTCTTGAATTACTAGTCTGAACCCGTTTCATGATGTATATTTTATAATGGTCATAACACCTTCAAGATTGCCTTTTTAAGTGCTATAAAAAATAAGAGAAATTTGTAAAGTAGCAGGTTATAAAAGTAATATTAGAAAATGAATTGCCTTATAACCGTAAGTATAGTAAAATGTTAATGTGAGAACCTAGTGAGGTTACTGTAAAATTCTTTCATCCTTGCTCTACATTTAAATTTTTTCATGACAGAAAGTTGGAAAATAGTAAACAACCACAACAAAACAAAGAATAAATTTTTTGAATGCTACCATAAACCAGTGGAAGTACTTAGGAAAGAAAGCCGTATTTATAATTGTAAAACTAAGTAAAACACCAAATGCTAACTTTCCACAAAACACTCAAAACTCATGTGAGAAAAATTTTGAAACACCATTAAAGGAAACAAAAATAGATGAGCAAATGGAAAGTCACAAATGGGCATTTTCAACTTTGTGGAGACTTTTGTTCTAGCTAAGTGCTAGAGCATATGTAAATACAATGTAAACCCAGTAAATGTAATACCATTTTTTTTTCTCTTCTCAAGATAGATAAGTAGTTAGTCAAACTCATTTGAGTACATAAACAAAAACTACCAGAACATTTGGGGAGGGGGAGGAATAATAATTACAGTGAGAGAGAGGTTAAATCTACCAGTTATTAAAATACATTATAAAGACTTTATAACTGGAACTGTAGTGCTGGCTCATGAATAAACAAATCAAACAGTGAAATAAATGTTAAAAATCCAGAAATATATCTAATTACACATGGAAACAGTATATAATAAAGGATGTACTTCATATCAGTGAGAAAAGTTGAACTCATGTATGTTACAATACATACATACATGAAAAAAGATAGAATTTTAATTCTTCACATTGCACACCAGAATATATTCCAGGTGGATGAAACATCTAAGTTTAAAAAATAAAATTGTATAAGTGCTAGAAGAAAGCATGGATAAAAAGCACTCTATACTCTGGGAGTGGGGCATTTTTTCTAACTATGATTGAAAATCCAGTGGCAGTAATAAGAAAATAAATTGATTTTTTTAAGAAAAAGTGTTTTTATCTAATATAATTTTATGCAGAAAATACCTAAAGTGAGTAAAAGAAAAATAACAAACTAGGAAAAATATTTGCAACTTAATCTGAAAGAAAGAATATACTTTATTAATAAAACTATTTTTTAAAACAGAAGAAAATGACTAACTTTTAATTAAAACATATAGCATAAAATAAATACAATAGCTTTGAACTATATGCAAATATATTCAACCTCCCCTGTAGGAAGAAAAATGCAAATAAAAATATACTGTTACAGCATTTCTCACCTATATAATGGAAATCCAAGTCTGAGGATATGCTCAGTTGTCAAGTT
Source organism: Capra hircus (assembly GCF_001704415.2). Classification (NCBI taxonomy): domain Eukaryota; kingdom Metazoa; phylum Chordata; class Mammalia; order Artiodactyla; family Bovidae; genus Capra; species Capra hircus. The sequence continues at coordinate 18,756,171 of NC_030829.1, read as the reverse complement.
ATTCGGAAATGAACTCTCACTCTTTGCTAGTGGGAGAGCAAATTAGTGCAACCCCATTAGAGGGGAATTTGCCAATATTTAGCAAAAAACTTGAGCACAGCAATTGCCTTTCTCAGACTAAATGAACAAAATATTCAGATAAGAACTGAGAAACACATTTTCCCAAGGCTGTTCATTGCACTACATTTTTAGACTGTTGGTTAGCATGATTATTATTCTAAGAATGTTACCTGTTTATTACAGAATTGAGGAAATAAATAGCTGTAATGGTGTTATTAAGAACCAGGATTTTCCTCATTAAAAAAAAAAAAAAAAAAAAAAGGCAGAGGTGTAAGAGTGTGAAGATAAGTAAAAACCCTGTGGTCCAGAATTTGAATTGAAGGTAGCAGTGTGGATTCATGACAGATTTTACCTTCTCCAAAACAGATTCCTGCTCTAAATACACTGCAAAGGTCTAGACCCAGTGAAGAGCAGTGAGCACAAGGTTGATTGGTACTTGAGTGGTATACATATGAAACACAGAAGTGTCTGCCATTTGAGATACTAATGTGTGCTCTGTAAAGGAGAAACACGAATTCACATAATTTGGGGAAATTCTGAACTTTCTCCTTGGAAATTACACTTTATGTTAAATACTCTGAAACAATCTCTCAGTAAAGAAATCAAGTAATGTTGAACACAGTGGCTGTGGGGAGCACTCTGTTTTGTAGGGGAATGGACTGCAATTATAGAATCCCTGTTGTTTCATTCCTACACAAATGTGGCATTGGAAATAGTCTGGGCAGTGCTGCTGTGAGAGTGAAACTCAGTCTGTGGTTAACTACTTGTGGTAGAGGTTCGGGAGATCTAAAGAGAGTTCCTGGTATTATCATGTCCTTAACAAATGACTTACCTGGAGAATCCCAGGGATGGGGGAGCCTGATGGGCTGCCATCTCTGGGGTCTCACAGAGTCAGACATGACTGAAGCGACTTGGCAGCAGCAGCAGCAGCAACAAATGACTAATTGAATACAAGTGTTGTTTAGAATCTATCAGATATAAATTCTGTGTTCAGTGCTGGGAATGTGATGGCTGTGAAAAGGAAAGGAAAGTCTGGTAGAGCATGAAAATGCAGTGATACTATTAATTTGATTATAAAGATTTGAAACATTTTATGAAGATATTTGTGATCAAGAAGCTAAGTATAAGCAACAATTGTACTGTGCCATGGAGTGAGAATTAAGTTATGATGAGCAAAAGCAAGGAGGGACATTTCTGGCAAAGCAAAGAGCTTGAGCAAAGATAACATTAAAGTTGATGTTTACAGGAAAAATAGCCATACTTGTCTGGAGCAAAATATATATGTGTACGTGCCTGCATGCTAAGTTGCTTCAGTCGTGTCAAACTCTGCAACCCTATGGACTGTGGCCCACCAGGCTCCTCTGTCCATGGGATTCTCCCGGCAAGGATACTGGGGTAGGTTGCCGCACCCTCCTTCAGGGAATCTTCCCAAAATTGTGTGTGTGTGTGTGTGTGTGTGTGTGTGTGTGTGTGTGTGTGAATTATAGGAAGAGGGTGAGGTAAGGATGAGGCCAATGAAGTCTGAGAAATGTTGCTTCTGGATTCTGGTAAGCCCCATACATGACCTTGGAAAGGTGGTTTCATTTCTGTGAGGCTCAGCTTTCCCATCTGTATAATGAGGACTAATGATATTTAAGTCACAAAGTGAGGATAAAATTTAAAAAAAAAATCATGTAGATAAAGCTTTCAGCACAGTGGAGGGCACTTAATCACTGCTGGTTCTTACTGTTACTAAGCAGAGAGGAACAAAGTGATGAATATCCTCCATTGTCAAGGGAGAGTATTTGGATTTCATTTTGCAGGCAGTGAAGAACCATTGAGAATTCTGAGCATGAGGGTGAAGTGATTAGCTCTGTGGTTTGGAAATATGAACATGGAAGAGTGAGGGAATGAAGAGGAATACCTGGCACTGTGTCCTGATTGGAGATGAGGAAGCATAAATGGGACATTTGTAGTGTGGCCAAAACTGTTCACTTTTTAAGAGATTTTGGCTATTCGTTAGATATATGTATGTAGGAGGGTGGACTGAGAGACAAGAAAGAATAAAAAAAAAAAAAAAAAGACATCAGGGTTTCCAGCCTGAGCGTCTGAGTTGCCACTAATACCAAAACCTGAGACAGACAACATAGGAGGAAGGGCAGGTATATAGAAGAAGGTAGTGATTTCAGCGGTAGTATTTAGTTAGTGTTCTCTTACCTTTTTTTGGTCCCTCCCCTTCTAGAATAAGTGAGCTTTGAAGATTTGAATGTGGTGGCCCAGCTTCTAATCCCATTAATCCCTTGACTCTCTGGGACCACTGTGTTTTGTAAAGAATGTTGGCTTATTACAAAGGTTGTGATTGTGATCATTAGAAGTGCTGCTTCTGAGATCTATCAAATATATCAGAAATGAACTCCAGTAATGAACAAATATCCAGTAATGAACTCCAAAGTCAAATACCCAAAGCCATCAAAGCAACCAAACACGGTAGCCAAATGTAGATATGTGGCCTGCAGGACTGCATTCCTCAAAGCATTGCTTTCTTTAAGCAGAGTTGAAAGTAAATGCAAACTGAAACATTCTCCTCCACACCAATGTTTGTATGTGTTTCTTGTTTCCATGTGCAGGACAGGAGAGAATTGGGAAAGACTCCAACTATGAGCAGGAGGGTAAAGTTCAGTTTGTGATTGACGCAGTGTATGCGATGGCTCACGCCCTTCACCACATGAACAAGGATCTCTGTGCTGACTACCGGGGTGTCTGTCCAGAGATGGAGCAGGCTGGGGGCAAGAAGTTGTTGAAGTATATCCGCAATGTGAATTTCAATGGTGAGTCTCCGTGTTTTTTTATCCCCCTCAGGCCGACATGGGGAGTTTAGAAAAACAACATCTAGAGAACGCCATGAAACTCTAGTGTCTAAAGTATTATATGTAAAACTGACAATTGCTCCTGATGACAGTGAAGCATTGATACCAAAGTACCTTATGAATCTAAGAAGTCACATTATGGCAAGTATGATTTTAATGCTCTTATATATTTACCAATATTCTAATATGCTGACATGTGGTAAACCAGATAACCAGAACATCCAATAGTATAACTCTGGGTGATACATAACTTGGTGGCATCTAAGTCTTTTGGCAAGATAGAAATTTGTCGTAATCATCCGGTATATTTTTAAACAAATATTTCAAAATTCTAATATCTTGATCATGTGATATATTTTGCGTGCACTCATTAAACATATTTAAACATCTCTGTTCCAGTCTCTTGGAATCCTAAGTGCTGATATTTTGCTTTCATCGGTTAAGTAGTCAGATTACAGTTTACTCTTGAGTGTATGAATTATATCATTTCAAATGATTGTATAAATGCTAAATGTATTATTTAGCAGTGAGTGAGCAAATGAATAAATAAATTTGGGAGGGCTATAGTTTACCTGGGGCTGTCCTGGTGGCTCAGAGGATAGAGAGTCAGACTGCAGTGTGGGAGACCCAGGTTCGATCCCTGAATCAGGAAGATCCCCTGGAGGAAGGAATGGTAACCCACTCCAGTATTCTTGCCTGGAGAATCCCCACGGACAGAGGAGCCTGTAAGGCTACAGTCCACGGGGTTGATAAGAGTCAGACATGACTGCGTGACTTCACTTTCACTTTCATGGTTTACCCTCTTTTTCTTAAAACAGAAGTTTTTTGTTTTTTGTTTTTGCCAAATTTTTCCTTGGTGAACATCAGTAGGAATGGGAGTGAATAAGATGAAAAGAAAGGGCCAGTTGCTCTAGGTACTCAAGTTAATTGAAATAATGATTATGATTTTCTGTAACACCAAAATCTCATATTAGAAACTTATTTCTCAAGGATAATACTTTGGTAGAAATTAATAAAGAAGGAAAGTGAAGTCGCTCAGTCGTGTCCGATTCTTTGTGATCCCATGGACTGTAGTCTACCAGGCTTCTCTATCCATGGGATTTTCCAGGCAAGCGTACTGGAATGGGTTGCCATTTCCTTCTCCAAGGGATCTTCCTGACCCAGGGACCGAACCCAGATCTCCTGCATTGCAGGCAGACGCTTTACCCTCTGAGCCACAAGGGAAGCCCAGAAATTAATAGGTTACCTAAAATAAATGAGTAGAGATGAGTGGGGAATATAATAGGAGATTTATTATGAGCATTGGCTGACACAGTTTTGGAGACTGACATGCCCCCACAACCTGCCACCTATAAGCTGAAGAACCAGAGCACCAGCGGAATGCTTTAGTCCAAGTGCACAGGCCTTGGGGTCAGAGGGTCAGTGGTGTACGTTCTGATCTGCTACTGAAAGCCAGAGAACTTGGAGACCAATGTCTGAAGGCAGGAGAGGATGGGCGTCTGCTCAAGCAGAGAGAGTGAATTTGCCCTTCTTCTGCCTTTGGTTCCTTTCATACTTTCTAGGGATTGGGTGGTGCCAGCCCACACCGGGGAGGGTCACCTGCTTCATTCTGTTCAGCAATTCACCAGTTCTTTATTCACTTTAACCATTCTTCCAGGAACAGCCTCATATAGACACAGAAATCAAGCTTTGCCAGTGTCAGGGCTTCTGCAGTCAAGCTGACACATAAAATTAACCATCTTGAATGTCAATTATATCTTGATTAAAAAAGTAATCTCTACATGGGATAATGCAAAATTTTATACAGTAATAAACCTAATATATTGCATATGAATAATGTAACCATACTGCGGGGAGTGAGAAAAAAAAAAGAATGCAAGTAATTTTTGAAGACAGTATTTCACTGTACACTGTCAGTCTGAAGATATGAAGAGTAGTACACAGATGGCGCACAGTAGCTAGAAGTTGGTATGTCTTTTTCCCACAATTCTGAGGCTTATTTATGTCCATAAGAGAAGTGAGAGATTTAATAAAAGATACTGCAGATAAAGAGCATCAGGTCTCTCATTGTCAGGGAGAGAAATGACTAGTAAGGATGGGAGCAAATTAAAGTAACACTGTGTTGACTACACCAACATGCAGTATGCGCACGCAGCTGGAGAGATACAGAAATGGGTAAGGTTGCGTCTGTATGCGTGCAAACCTCTACTGTCTAGTTCTGTCCACTGAGAGTGCCTAGGAGTGATGACATCCTGATAGAAATAACTGCACCTTCATTCACATCTTATTTATAAATACCATTCTCCAATGAAATAGAGCTAGGGATCTCTAGGGGAACTCTTAATTCAGGGGCCAGAGCAGGGCAAGTAGAAGATGAGCTTGAAACCGTGTTGTGCCACAAAGTAAGAAAGTGCTCAAAAATTGATGGGACCATGTTGAAGGGTCAAAGGAACCAGCTTGAAGAAGATCCCACCGGCTAATTCTAAACCAATAATGGATTTAACTGATATAATATAATAAATATCAATGAGTTCATGCTCACAGAAATAAATAATTAAACACATAATGCGGGAGAAGGGACAACATGATGGGATAATGCGAAAATGGAGATACGAAATTCGCCAAAGACCTCAGTAATAATTGCTTAAGGTAAGAATCACCAATGGATGCTAAAATTCTGGGGCTACAGTAAGATGAGAAAAGATATTTACCTAGCTTCAAAGTATCATTCATCATGGAACATGTTAATTACAAAGGGGAAAAGAGCAACTTTGAAATAGAAAAACCTGGAACACAGTACTTAACCAAGTCATCTAGGTTAATGTCACCAATAATGAGACTTAACAGTGTCACATGCTTCTAATTGTTAGAGATATGTAAATCAAAACTTCAGTGAGTACCACTTCACACTAGTCAGAATGATCATTATCAAAAAGTCTACAAGTAATAAATGCTGGAGAGTTTTCGGAGAAAACAGAATCCTCCTACACTGTTGGTGGGAATGTAGATTGGTGCAGTTACTATGGAGAACAGTATGAAAGTTCCTTAAAAAACTAAAAATTGTGCTATTATAATATATGATCCATCAATCCCACCCCTGGGCATGTATCCAGAATAAACCATAATTTGAAAAGATACATGCACACAAACGTTTACTGCAGCACTGTTTAGAGTAGCTAAGATAGGGAAGCAATGTAAATGCCCATCAGCAGGTGAATGGATAAAGAAGACATGGTGGATATATTGATATGTACAATGGAATATTACTCAGCTGTAAAAATGCAACCATTCCATTTGCAGCAACATGGATAGACCTAGGGATTATTATATAAAGAGAAGCAAATTAGACAGAGAAAGACAAATATCATATGATATCACTTGTATGTGGAATTAAAAAAAATGATACAAATGAGCTTATTTATAAAACAGAGACAGACTTTGAAAACAGACTTATGGTTTCTGAAGCGGAAAGGTGATGGAGGGGATAAATTAGGAATTTGGGAATAATATATACATATTACTATATATAAAATAGATAATGAACAATAACTTACTATAGCACAGGAAGCTAAGTATTTTGTAATTATCTATATGGGGAAAAAGCTATGTGTATAAATCTGAGTCTCTTTGCTGTATACCTGAAACTAACACAACATTGTAAATCAACTATACTTTAACAAAAATAAATTAATTTTTAAAAGATACCCTGAGAAGGTTACAGCATCACTTCTGAGGTCTTGTTGCCAAAAATATATAACCTCCATTTAATCATGAAGGAATATCAGACATCCAAATTGAGGGGTATTTTACAACATAACTGGCTCATACTCTTCAAAAGTGTCCAGGTCAAGAGAAAGACAAATGGAGGAATTGTTCCAGACTGAAAGGAATTTAGGATAAATTACTATTAAATGCTATGTGGAAACATTGATCTTAAACCAAAAAAAGATATGAATGGGACAGTTATTTTAAGAACATCTGTGGATTAGTTTTAAATAGCATGATAGCAATGTTAATTTCCTGGTTTAGATAATTATGGCTTAAAAAATCTTCTTGCTTCTTTTAAATAATAACCCATTTAAACCCACAATATTGGATTAATCATTCAGAAGTTACTTAGCATCAGGGTGAAGAAAAATCATATCCAGTTTGGGAACCAACAGTTTCCAAGCCGAGATGGAGACAAAATTGACTGAATACAACCAGAAAAATAGTTCAACTACAAATCACCTTCTTTTTGTAGTTTTCTTGCTCATCATACAGAATCTCCTAAAATATATAATTTTCCCAGAACCAGGTACATATAAATTTCATCATATATCCTAGGGTCATTTGCTGGGCTTTGCGTTCTGGTCCATAGATAAACATCACCATTCAGAGGCCAGTAACAAAAAAATAGGTCATTTTGAGAATATTTTTGGTGATTCTTGTCTGATTCTTCTTCCATAGAGGGCTTGTAGACTCATTTAGTTAAGATGGTCTTATTCGCTGATGAGCCAGAATTGCTGCGTTACTGACTGGAACTCAGGGTCTATGTCCCAAATAAATACTATGTGCCAGAAACTGTTCTAAGTACTTTTTTGTATACTGGATTCTTTAATATTAATAACCCCAGATGGCTTAGGTATGGTTATTTTCCTTCTTTTTTTTTTTCAACAGATAAACTAATTCACAGAGAAACTAAGAATCTTGGTGTTTAAAGCCACGTGGTTTTGTAGTGATGATGCTGTTATTGTTACCCCGGGTTCCCAACTCCATGGCCTGCTTTCTTGACTTTTATTAAGTGTTTGAGAAAAAGGGCTTGTTCCTGAGATTCCAGCTTGGAACACAGACTCTGTGGGAGACCACAGGCAGGGCCGATTTGTTCCCTTTCTCTGTTGTCATTGTAATCATACTCTGATGTCAACGTAATCTCCTTTCTCTGAGGAAATTCTTTCTGCCACATGAACCGGCAGGAGACTTCCAGGGCCATGTGACATTTGTTAATGGCAGGGGCTCAACTGTTGTATAAAGCAGAAAAAAAAAAAAAAAACCTGTTAGATTTAGTTAAGTGGCTTTCATATCACTTTAAGTGAGCAATTAGGGTGAAAAGAAATTTGACTTTTTTCACTCATTCAGTGTCCTGACTTTCAGACAAATAAATCAGATTCTAGGGAGGAGAAAATATTTGTCCAACACTTCACAGCTAGCAAATGACAGAGACAGACCTATAAGTTAAGATTCGTTTTTTTTGTGAAAAATGTCACCTCTCTTTTGCATATTTTAGAAAAATATTGATGTTTCTTGATCATAGTAAGCTTAATTGTGCTCTTCTGTTACTTCAGTACAGAATTTTTCATACCCCTGAGAGTTTTGTTGCAGTACAGTTTAACAACCCCAACCTTTACATTTACAGGAACACCAATTTAGGAAGTGATAATAGAATGCTCTAAAGGATTGCTACATCTTCACCAAGCACTTAACCTCCTCTTGTGTACCAACAGAAAAGATGGCTAATTTTGTCTTTATGACTTCTAGCCATCTTTCTTGCATCCCTCATGAATGCAATGACCTGAGCCTAAATTTTAGTTATCGCAACATTTGCTCATCCAACCAGATGTCAGTGTTTGTAAATTTACCAAATTCTCATGGATAATTGCTCTATTGCGAAGTATTTAATCTAAAGTATGTCTGTACCTAGAGTTAGTTATTACTTTCCAGAAAACAAACTGGGTTGTGGTAAATTTTGTAATGATGATGCATCTCTTGTTGTCTTCTTGAAATATGTAATTACCTTTCCTTCATCAAGGGTGAAATCTGTGTCCCCTCTCCTTGAATCTGAGTGAGCTTGTGTCTAACGCAGAAGTTGCAGTCTGTGAATTTTAAGCCATAAAATGTCATAGGGCCATTGCATGGTTCTTTTGTGACTTCTGTGTTACAAACACAGCTAGCAAGTTAGGAGGAAGCCAAGAAGCTAAGAAACAGGCTGAATATGAGTGTTCCTTTCATGGCTCCAGCTGAGGTTACAGCTGACACTCAGCATCAGCCCTTAACCATGTGACTTTCAAGGTTCTCCAGCTGATGTGAGTGAAACAGAGAGACCCTTTTTTCTTTTCTTTCTTTTCTATAAAATAATTTTATTTCTTTGTTTTTGGCTGTGCTGGATCTTTGCTGCCGGGCAGGCCATGCTCTAGTTGCAGTGAGCCGGGACTGCTCTCCACTGTGGTGCACGGGCTTCTCTCTGTGGCACCTTTGGTTGCAGCTCCTGGGCTCTAGAGCACAGGCTCAGTAGCTGTGGTGCACAGGCTTAGTTGCTCCAGAGCAAGTGTGATCCTCTGGGATCAGGGGTCGAAACTGTCTCGCCTGTGCTGGCAGATGATCTCTTTACCACTGAGCCACAGGGGAAGCCCCCAGAGACGCCCTTTTTGTGCCTAGCCCTGCCCAAATTGCAAAATACACGTAGGTCTTTTCTTAGCACTCCCTGTTAGGATGGTTTTTTGAGCAGTAAAGGGTAACAAACAGAAATCAGTGCTATGTTTCTGAAACCTGTATTCAGTTCAGTCGCTCAGTCGTGTCCGACTCTTCTAGACCCCATGAATTGCAGCACGCCAGGCCTCCCTGTCCATCACCAACTCCCGGAGTTCACTCAGACTCATGTCCATCGAGTTCGTGATGCCATCCAGCCATCTCATCCTCTGCCGTTCTCTTCTCCTCCTGCCCTCAATCTCTCCCAGCATCAGAGTCTTTTCAAATGAGTCAGTTCTTCACATGAGGTGGCCAAAGTACTGGAGTTTCAGCTTTAGCATCATTCCTTCCAAAGAAACCCCAGGGCTGATCTCCTTCAGAATGGACTGGTTGGATCTCCTTGCAGTCCAAGGGACTCTCAAGAGTCTTCTCCAACACCACAGTTCAAAAGCATCAATTCTTCAGTGCTCAGCTTTCTTCATAGTCCAACTCTCACATCCATACATGACCACAGGAAAAACCATAGCCTTGACTAGACGGACCTTTGTTGGCAAGGTAATGTCTCTGCTTTTGAATATGCTGTCTAGGTTGGTCATAACTTTCCTTCCAAGGAGTAAGCTTCTTTTACTTTCATGGCTGCAGTCACCATCTGCAGTGATTTTGGAGCCCAAAAAAATAAAGTCTGACACTGTTTCCACTGTTTCCCCATCTATTTCCCATGAAGTGATGGGACCAGATGCCATGATCTTCGTTTTCTGAATGTTGAGCTTTAAGCCACCTTTTTCACTCTCCTCTTTCACTTTCATCAGGAGACTTTTTAGTTCCTCTTCACTTTCTGCCATAAGGGTGGTGTCATCTGCATATCTGAGGTTATTGATATTTCTCCCGGCAATCTTGATTCCAGCTTCTTCCAGTCCAGCGTTTCTCATGATGTACTCTGCATAGAAGTTAAATAAGCAGGGTGACAATATACAGCCTTAGCATACTCCTTTTCCTATTTGGAACCAGTCTATTGTTCCATGTCCAGTTCTAACTGTTGCTTCCTGATCTGCATACAGGTTTCTCAGGAGGCAGGTCAGGTGGTCTGGTATTCCCATCTCTTTCAAAATTTTCCACAGTTTATTGTGATCCACACAGTCAAAGGCTTTGGCATAGTTCATAAACCAGAAGTTGGTGTTTTTCTGCAACTCTCTTGCTTTTTCCATGATCCAGCGGATGTTGGCAATTTGATCTCTGGTTCCTCTGCCTTTTCTAAGACCAGCTAGAACATCTGGAAGTTCACGGTTCACATACTGCTGAAGCCTGGCTTGGAGACTTTTGAGCATTACTTTACTAGCATGTGAGATGAGTGCAATTGTGCAGTAGTTTGAGCATCCTTTGGCATTGCCTTTCTTTGGGATTGGAATGAAAACTGACCTTTTCCATTCCTGTGGCCACTGCTGAGTTTCCCAAATTTGCTGACGTATTGAGTGCAGCACTTTCACAGCATCATCTTTCAGGATTTGAAAAAGATCAACTGGAATTCCATCACCTCCACTAGCTTTGTTTGTAGTGATGCTTGAAACCTGTGTGTGGGTTGGCTAAAAGAGAAGAGAGCCTATCAGGTCATTGCTTTGATGCCAAAAGTCTGTTTTGTCATTGGAGCAGCCTACATCCCAAATCATTCTCCATCCAGGAAAAAAAAAAAAAGTTTCACTCGGACACTCTCATCTGGGAAGATTTTCTCCTTGCGTGTATTCTGTCCCCTCTTCTCTCCTTTCAGCATCCCATCTGATCAAGTGGCCCTGCTTCCTTTACCTTAGGATGCTTCTTTTCTGGCCTTGATACCTTGTAGACACTCCTGCAGGGGTTCACGTGTCCTTTGATAATTTATTAATCAAATAAATTTCCTCTGCAATTATTTGATCCTTTTTTTTTTTATACAGATTTCATTGAACACAGATCCCCTTTTTTCTCTTTCAAGAAGTCAGGGGTGATGTTAAAAAAGAGTTTTGTGTGTGAGAGGGCAGGGTGAGGGGGGACTGTAATAAAAAAAAAAAGCCAGTTGCGTTGTAGAATCCATCAAAAAGGTCAGAGCTACACCATACATTACACATCACTTAGGCAACATATTCAGCTCTTCTGCCTTATATATTTTTTAAGAATGATCTTTAATGAGCATGGAAAGGGCACTACAAGAATCATTTCTCCTCAAAAGGATTGTAAGGAGGGAGAGAGATGAGGCAGTCTGTACCTTTCTCATGAATATTTACTGGGTAGGCTGAGATCCTTTGGGCCCCCGGGCCTCTGATATTCTTCCTCTGTCCTCTCACAGACTCTGAAAAGCTCCCATCCTATTATTTAATGAGTAGAAGCTTCAGAATTATAGCAAAGCACAACATGAATCCTAGTATCCAATGTGAAAGAAAAGAGCTGTATCTGAATGGTAATGTCTTTCTGAAAAATAATAAGAAAGACTTCTATTGATTCCTACACAGAGAGAGATTGGGGGTATCTCTGTGGACTGTGGGGATAGTGTCTAGGTGAAGCAGAGAAGAAACACGTTGAAATGGAGCCCTTGGCCACACACAGATTCAGCCACGGATTCAAGTTATTGGGACCAAATCAGTGTTACTCATAGATGAATGCCCATTCCCATAATGGATTCTAGCCTTCTGTTTGGAAGATTTTTTTTTAATGTTTACACCAATGGAGAAATTTACATTACATACCAGTTAGAAGAGACAACTTTGATGCCTTGGGAAAAGTGATTAGTCTGGGAGGACTTCCCTGGTGGTCCAGTGGCTAAGACTGCATGCTCCCAGTACAGGGGGCCCAGGTTCAATCCCTGGTCAGGGAACTAGATCCCACGGGCTGCAACTAAAAGATTCCACATACCACAGCAAAGATAGAAGATCTCCCGTGCCACAGCTAAGACCCAGAGCAGCCAAATATATACACACACATACACACACACACATATACATATATATATATATACACACACACACACATATATATACACACACAAAAGATTATTAGTCACATTTGTATGCATTTCAGCAAAGTAAATGATAATAAAAGTGAAAGCTATTTTTAAAAAATGACCATCTATTGAGCATTTAGGGCATAAGATTAAGCACCTTCTGTACATTATTACATTTAATTCTCTCTCACCTCTTGAGGGCTTCCCTGGTGGTTCAGAGGTTAAAGTGTCTGCCTCCAATGTGGGAGACCCAGGTTCAGTCCCTGGGTTGGGAAGATCCCCTGGAGAAGGAAATGGCAACCCACTCCAAATATTCTTGCCTGGAGAATCCCATGGACTCAGGGGCCTGGTAGGCAAAAGTGTTATTACTTACAATAAGAAGTAGAGGGAGTCTGAATAACTTGATTCAAGTCACACATATAGGAGGTGTTAGACCTGGGGTTTACAGCCTGTCTAGTGGAGTCCAAGGCCAGTTGTTGTGTAGTCTTCTAGTTTAATGAGCTGAGTGGACCTGGGGCAAGTGACTTGCCCTCTCTGAACCTAAAGTAGCCTTCCTCACCTGTAAAGTTAGGAAGTTTATTGTTCTGTGTCCTCCAGGTCTATATTGGTTTCCTATTGCTACCAGTAAAAACCTACCATATATTTGATTGTAGTTGTCCAGTCTCTAAATCATGTTCCACTCTTTGTGACCCCATGTTCTGCAGCACGCCATGCTTCCCTGTCCTTCACCATCTCCCAGAGTGTGCTCAAACTCAAGACATATATTTGGTATTAACAGCTTAAATGGCACATGTCTATTGCTTTACAGTTCTGTAGTTTGGAAGTCTGATACAGGTCTCACTGAACTTCAGTTATGGTGAAGACAGGGCTGGATCCTTTTAGAGGCTCTGAGTATCTGCTCCTTTGGTTTTTCTAGCTTCTAAAGTCCACCTGCTCTCCTGGACTCAGGAGTCCTTCCTTGCATCCTCCCAACCTCTTGTCTCATCCTCATACCTCCTTTCTCTTTTGACTCCTGCTGCTTTACTTATAAGGGCCACTGTGATTAGACTGGGCCCACCCAAATTATCTAGGTTAATCCCTCCCACCTCCTGATCCTTCATGTAATCACACCTGCAAGATCTCATTGCCAGGTATGGTGACATTACAGGTTCTAGGGGTTAGAACTTGGACCTGCCTAGGGGACCATTATATGTCCTGTCACAAGCTCTGTTTTGTTTTGTTTTTTTTTTAGTAGGCAGAAGTGTCATTAAAGTCTGTGCCTAACCCTTGTCGGATAGTGTAGGGTTCCTTCTAGTTGCCTCTGTACCCTGTCTACAAGCTGGAGCATCTCCTCTAGTAGGAGTAACTGTCAGTCCCAGATTGCAGTTCTGTATACCTCTTGTCACCGAGTGTATTGTCCTATTTTCTGGACCCCTTTGTAAACTTCATTGTTGTGTTGATTGATCATTTGTGTGGGATCACTCTCAGCATCATGCTTGCTTCCTGAAGTGTGTGTGTGCACATGCGTGTGCTCATTCATGTCCAACTCTTTGCAATCCCATAGTCTTCTAGGCTCCTCTGTCCATGGGATTCTCCAGGCAAGAATACTGCAGTGGGTTGCCATTTCCTAAGCCAGGGGATCTTCCTGACTCAGAGATTGCACCCAAGTCTCTTACATCTCCTTCATTGGCAGGTGGATTCTTTACCATTGCACCACCTGGGAAGCCCTTCCTGAAGAAGGCATCCTTTCTTACAGTATCAAGCATTCTCTCTCCTTTTCAGTTAGCATGCCTTAGTTCTTTCATCCATGTCATTAATTCAAATACCATGTTGGCCCAAGTTCTATAGAAGCTAATGACTACTGCTGCTGCTGCTAAAGTCGCTTCAGTCGTGTCCGACTCTGTGCGACCCCATAGACGGCAGCCCACCAGGCTCCCCTGTTCCTGGGATTCTCCAGGCAAGAACACTGGAGTGGGTTGCCATTTCCTTCTCCTAGCCAGATGCAAAGCTCTGCTACCATCAACATCTTAAATTTTTTAATGAGAATTATCAAAAGTACTTCATCTCTTTACCTAAGATTTACTTTGCCCCTCCCCCTAAAAATAGCAAAATGTTCTCAGTGACTCTGTTTCAGCCTATAATTGATCTGTGAACTTCCTTGTAAACAGCAGGAAATAGAGCACTGTTTTCTGTTAGAAATATGGATCATGTATTAACTTACAGGCAGAGCAGACAGTAGTCACATACCCTGAAGCCAGTGATATTTTTCCTATTTCTCAGAGATCATGAGAGAAATAATGCTCAGTTATAAACTTCTCGTGATTCTTCTGTAACTGTTGGTAAGGTAACTAAAATTCACATCTTTTATACTTTGTATATGGTTTGCCTTTTGTTCCATATGGTTAATATTAAGGAACTTTTCACTCATATCCAACTTTCAAGTTATATATTTTTTCAAAACAATGCATTAGTCTTTTGAAATTGGCTTCACTATCTAATTGTTCCAAAAATTGTTTTCAGTCTCAAGATAGACATTTTAAATAAGACCCAAATAGAAAATTGAGAAGGACTCCATTGTTTGTTAAGCATTCACCAGGCAAACTGCTAAGCATTTCAGCCTGCTTATCGTTTAAAGCCAATTAGAAATAATCAGCCAAAAATACTTTAAAATGCAATCAGTATTCAACTATGCATTTAAGTGAATTTTTGAGCTTGTTTTTCACTTCTCTTATTTCATTTTAAAAATATATTTATTATGTCTTGATTCTTTATTGAGCACAATTTAGTGTTTGGTAAAAACTAAAATAATAATAGTAACAACAATAAAGCTTAAGATTTTCTCTGAAAAATAATACATTTAATTTTTATTCCTTACAAGAGAAGACAAAGTAGAATAAAATACTTTAAGATATTAAAGAATTGAGCTGTTCAAAGGGGGAAACAAATTGTCTTCCCACCGTCTCTACTGAGCATTCACAGAGCATAGTGATGACTTGTCCAGGAGTTTCAGGGAGCATGTTGGGGGAACCTATTAAACAACAGGGCTACCTCTAGGCTACCTTGCTCATCACCAGGTCTTCAGACTGTTCTCCAGGGCACAAGAGATCGACGGAATCTTGTTTAACTATAAAATCTGTCATTGTCTTGTCTTCCCCAGGTAGCGCGGGCACCCCAGTCATGTTTAACAAGAATGGGGATGCCCCTGGGCGTTACGACATCTTCCAGTATCAGACTACGAACACCTCCAACCCCGGCTACCGACTGATCGGACAGTGGACAGATGAACTGCAGCTCAACGTGAGTTTTGCTGGTCCCTCTTCCTTTGCTTGTGAAATGAGTGAGCAGGTCTTTAATATGCTCCATGAGGCAGATATGGTTATGAGTATCTGCAAGTGCACATGCAGCTTGTTAAGAGCGTCAGTAGGGACTGATAACCATAGTAATACAACAGTGAGAGCATTGATGATGATGGCGGTGATGGGCATGTGTGTGGAGTTCGTGCCTGACTGTGAACTGGGCAAATCTGTGAGTCATCTCATTTAAACTGAGGCTCGAGTTGCTTAACCAACAAGGTACCAGCTAATACTTCAATACTTTCATGAGATCTTTCTCATGCTCAAATTGTTTTTCCTCCTTCCTCCCTCCCTTCCTTTATTTGCTCGTAGGTTTTTTTTTTTTTCTTTTAATTCATTTTACTGACTCACTTTGACTTACACTGAGGTTCTCTGGGTAATATCAGTGTTGGTTAATTTCCATAACCTCTCTTTCATTCTGTAAAGCATGACCTTGAGTGAGTAACCAGTTCTTTGTGCAAGGTTATGTCAGAGTCCACCAGGCACAGCCCATCAAGAACTCACTTGTAGTCAAACACAGTAAGGTTTATTTACCTCACTACATGGAAAACAGACCCCTGCCAGCACTTCTCTCCTTCAGGGTGGAGGAATTCAGGTGAGATTCGTTGAGTTGGGAATTCTAAGGAGGTTTTGGGAAGCAGGGACCAGTTTTGGGTTGGGCCATTCTTAGGAAGTACAGACCAATATAATGATTGGGTGTCGTGGTGATTTTGAACTAGGAGATGGGAGGATAAGAGCTGGGCAAGAGTGGTCACTAACAAAGAAACAGTCAGACCTCATGTGAATTGGAAAAGGGAGATGTCTAGATATTTTTGTAGTTGCAGAGTGTCCTGTGTATCTAGTTTCACACATGATGGCTGAGTGGCCTTGCTTTGTCTTGTTTTCCTATAGTCATGGGGTGGCCTTGTCCGGTTAGCATTTTTATTCTTCCGAAGTTTGAAATATGCCTGCCTAGGTATTAACTGACAACTCTTCAGCCCCTTTTTTATTTATTTGTGTTTTAATTTCTTACTATTTGGGGTTCAACACTCAATACTGTGCTTCGAGTAATACTTACAATGCCCTATTTGAAATTAATGTTTAGTCTAAATGAATATGCTTGTCTTCCTGAGGAGTAACGAACACTCGGGCCAAGATCCTTCCACCCTAGCTGGGCCCAGTACAGCTCCTCTTTCTCCCCTCCTGGGATAGGATGTGAACTGTTCAGGCCCAAGCCTGGTGGCTGGGGTCCTGGAGCCTGAGGGCTGTGGCAGGGATGCTGTAGGGCCTCTTTTTCTGAGATGTGTCGACTGGGGGGTTGTACTTCAAGAAGCTCTACAGCAGATCCCTCGATGTGGCCTTGAGCTCACCTATAATGTTCACCTGGGATGCTGTGGACAAGCACATTGGATTGGGCAGGTAGGGCTCCTTAGTTCCAGAGATATACTTTGAAATAGTAATATATATAATGCATGATTGTCTTAGGAGCCCTGTAATACTATGAGTTCCCCAGAGAAGCAACCAATAGGATAGTGCCACAGGATAGGTCAGTTATAAATAGATATGTTGTAGAAATTGGCTCACATTTATCATAAATGCTGAGAGGTCCAAATATGTGCAATTGCCAAGCCAGAGATCCAGAAGACTCAATGGCTTAAGATCCAGTCTGAGTCCAAAGGCAGCAGAAGACTGATGTCCCAGATCAAAGATAGACAGAGAGAAAGAGGGTTCTCTCAGGCTCAGGCTTTCAGTTCTGTTCAGCTCTTCAGCAGGTTGTTTAAGGCACACACACATTGGGGAGGACAATCTGCTTGAATCAATTAACAATTCAAATGTGCATCTCAGCCAGGAACACTCTCGCTGTGTGTAACCACATACCAGGGCACCCATAGCCATTCAGGCTGACACGTAAAATGAACCATTACAGGCTCTGTCCCAGGGAAGTCCTTCTAATGTCTCTTCCAAACCTGGAAATTATGCCATTAGCCTTTACTGGTGTAGATCTTAGGAGGTACTTTGGAAATGATTGAGTATGGGTTTTTGAGCATAAAACACAGAATAGACGTCTTGGGGCCAGTACCCCTTGGGTTATGGTTTTTAAAAGAGAGGATTGTGCATGAGATGCGTTGGTCAAGCCATAATAGGCCATTTACCTCCTTTGCACATTGTCCCACCTGGTTCTGCTTATATCTGTTCAAGGGTGTTCTTTGGTTTGTATTTTAATACAAATTGTGTTTATCAGCCATTCAAGAAGCCTTTGTTTTTTTTTTGTTGTTGTTGTTGTTCTTTTGTATTTTTAAGTACCTGTCGGGCAATCAGCATTGTACAAGGCAGCGGGTGCATAATGGAAATCAAGACAAACATAGTTCTTGTTTGTACATAATTGAAGATCTTGAATAGCATTACATGGTAAACAAGAGATATGAGTGTGATAATTCCAAAGTGTGGTAAGAGGCATGGCAGGAAAAAGAATGAGAGGTGAAGAGAGGCCTTGCAGATGAGGAGCAGACGACGGGGAGAGAATGAGTGATCCACGAAGCAGGTCAGAAGTAGACACAGCAATGGTGTAGCTAAGGGAGAGGACGGGGAGGAGGGATGAGAGAAGTTAGGGCAGTAGGTAAGAGCCAGAGCCGTCCCTTGTAGACCGTGATAAATATTTTAAAGATTCTACTCTGAGTGCATTTACAAACCATGACAAAATATTAAAAAAAGGAGTGCCTGGCTCAGAATTAGGAATAAAGTTTTGCTTTGTCTACTGAGAAGGTGTTGAATAGTAAAGGGCCAGCATGGGAGTAGAAAGACTAATGAAGACGACACTGCAGTTGTCGAGCTAAAGTAGGGTGGCTTAGTGAAGGGGTTGTCTACTTCAGTGTGCAACGGAACCCATTTGGAGGGCTTGTAGAAACACATCTGCTGGGCCCACTCCCAGGGATTCTGATTCAGGACATCTGGGAGTGCAAGAAGGCCCAAATATTTGTCTTTGGAAGGAGTACCTGTGCTATGCTGATAGTACTTGGAGAACCACTGGCTTACAGAATGTGGTACTAGCAGAGATACATGAAATGAGTGGAAACATTTATATGTGTACTATATATATATGCATATACAGCTACAGGAAGAATAACAATTGGGATTTAGTACTGGAGGTAAAGGAAGAGTAATACTGGGATTGGAGAAAAATAATTGAGGGTGAATCCCAGGTTTATAGCTTGAAGAACCCTGTGGGTGCTCTAACAAGAGAGTAGGGAGACAGCCTGGAACAGGAGGGGAAAATTGAGAACCCTGACTGAGTCTTTCCAATTCCATGAGGGCCAGAATGAAATGACTGTAAGTCTGAAGCTCAGAAAAGAGTTTTGGGCTATAGTTATTGAAAAAAAAAAAAAAAAAAAAGCAAGTTGTTAACCTATAAATGGCCTTGAAATGCATTAGAGAAAGAGAGAAAATGTAATAGCAGAGAACCCAAGGCCTTGAAAACCTCATAGGAAGTGTCACAATTCCAACCCAACTACTCCAAATAACACCCAAATTAAAAGAGTCTGTCTCATTTGCCTGGAAAGTTGGGCCAAGCTGTATTCTTTGAATTTTTATTTTTGTTTATGGATGCTAGACAGGCATATATGCTTGATTTAGCACTAAATAGGAACAGCTTTGATTCTTCCTTGTCATGCTGAGAGGTTATGGTAGGAAGAGCAGACAGGACCACGATTCCTCAGCTGAACCCAGTGAGTGATGCTTGCTATAGCATGCACCTTAAAATTATGAATGGCTGAGCCAGGGGCAGGACTGTTTTTAGACCCCCTGAAAGGCTGAGTTAATTCAGAGGGTGACCACTGAGATAACTGGCCTTGCAAAGAGGTTACCCTGTTGATGTCTTTTATAGACTGCTTAAGATACTGTAAAATCTAATTGGAATCACGAAGAAAATACTTACATGCAGTCCCCAGAGGGTACTCCACCCATCTCACCTGGAGACCCAGGCCACAGCTGCCAGTCTGTCCAGTGGCGCATGCCCTGTCCATCCAGGGTCATCCTGCTCACGATGTTACTTCTGCTCTAATTATTCTGATTCACCTCCAAGTTTTGTGAGAGTGGACTTTCCGCAAACTTAGTTTGGTAGGTTTTCTTGCTCCTAGTCAATGAGATAAAACAAGTATTTTAAGTAACATGTATGCTTATCATTTAGAAAGACTATGGAGTACTGTTTCAGCCCCCAGTGAGATCATCTCAAGGAAATGGAGTTTTCAGGAGAGCTTTCTCTGTGGTCAGTAATTGCAAACACATTTCTTAGCTAGAAGGTGAACATTTTAAGGTCTCATGATCCCAGAGTTAGAGACCAGACTGCTTGGAATTCTGTATCCGATCCTCTGGAATTTAGGTGTCTGAGAGCACCCAGTCTGTTACAGAATGAGACCCTGAGTCCTCACTGCTGGAGTAATATCTCTAGGCCCTGCTTCTTTTTGGGCCAACAGATGACCACAGGATTTGCTATTTGAATGTTTCTTCTCCAACTGGCATCCCACTCCAGTACTCTTGCCTGGAAAATTCCATGGACTGAGGTGCCTGGTAGGCTACAGTCCATGGGGTCGCAAAGAGTCAGACACGACTGAGCGACTTCACTTTCACTTTCTCCAACAAGAGTTCATCAGAAGGAAGTCATTAGGAAGAAAGCCATTCATTCTCCCACTTGCCCTCGCTACAGAAAGAACTCTGCTTTTTGCCTCAGGTTTGTGTAGTACCATGCAGAGGTTCTGGAAAGTGTTATTCCTGGCAGAGAAACAGGCAAGGGAATAATGCAGTAAATATCCATTGCTTACCTGCAGGGTGTCAGGAAGGATGGAACTACTGGAGATGTTGGGAGAAACAAGGGGACATGTCCCTGCGCTTGGAGTTCCCAGGATAGGATCAGGGCTCTGTAATAGATATACTCCATCTCAGGGTTCATTTTATTTATTTCCACTTTAAATATATATACACACGTATATATATTTATATATTTATTTAATATAAATTAAAAATATTTATATAAATTTATTTATTTAATATTAAATAAAATATATATTTATTTTAATTGGAGGATAATTGCTTTCCAACTTTGTGTTGGCTTCTGTCATACATCAACATGAATCAGCCGTAGGTATACGTGTCCCCTCCATGCTAAACCTCCATCGCATCTCCCTCTCCATCCCACACCTCTAGGGAGTCACAGAGCACTAGGCTTGCGCTCCCTGTGTCGTGCTGCAACATTTACAGGGTTTAGATAGGCGCTGATTTAAGACACTGACGTATTTGAACTGGAATTTGAAGGATAAGTCATAGTTCCCAAGATGGAGATGAAAAAAGTGTTTTAGAATGAATAATGCAATACTATGTAGAAACTAGGTTGGAAATACGTTGAGGAGAAGGGCATAATATGAAAGGTAGAGAGTTATAAAAGCTATACATTTATGATGTGAATAAGCTCCACATATATTTTGCATTTTAGAAACAAAATTTCTGTCATCTTTTGGTTATTTACAGTTAGTAGGACATTTAGATATGCCTGCAGTGTAAATTTTTCTAATTAACTGAAATTCTTTAAAATCCAAAAATGTTAGTTTGTTTTTTTAGGAACTACCCTTAATAGGCAACTTCCTACAGTGAACTGCACACACTCTTAAATGGAAGATTGAGTAAATATCACTTAACCTTTACTGGCTCCTTAGTCGTCAGTCATTCTACAGGGCAGTCCACCTTTATAATCTTCTGAGCTGTGTGGGGGCTTTTTAAGAAATTTGTTCCCTATTAAATTTACTTTCTAACTAGAGACTGAAATCTCCTAAAAGATAGAATCCATGTTTTAATTATTTTTTTGTACAATTACTAGCATACTACCTGACACTCACCAAGCATTTGTGTTTGTTACTGTTGTTAATATATAAAACCGTGGTAAGATTGATATGATCTCTTTAATGGTAGAAATTTTCTGCGGCAAGCAGCCACACTTCTTCCCTCTGGGAAGAGCACCCAAGCTTCTTCTTCAGTCATGTGGTCTGCCTTGCACAGTTCCTAAATCCAGAGGCAAGACTGGATTTAGCCTAAACCCATCACCCATGTTCATAGTGATGATGGGCAGTAAACTGTCCAGTTAGGATGAACCACTGGATGCCTATCAGCCAATCTGAGACTCTACCACCTCTTAGAGGAAGCGGATGTGCCTCTCAGGAGCCACAGGCAGACATTTGGAGGCCACAGAGCAGGAGCTCTAAGGAAAAGGAGGCAGAGCTTAGAGCACCTAGGCTGGAGGCGACACTGTTTGAGCCCTAGGAAACCTTTGCGTGCATGCTAAGTCGCTTCAGTCACACCAACTCTTTGTGACCCAATGGACTGTATCCTGCCAGGCTCCTCTGTCCATGGGATTCTCCAGGCAAGAGTACTAGAGTGGGTTGTCATGCCCTCCTCCAGGGGATCTTTCCAACCCAGTGATCAAACCTGCATCTGTTACGTCTCTTAGGTCTCCTGCATTGGGAGGCAGGTTCTTTACTGCCACTCGGGAAGCCCTGGAAGCCATCTATAGTGCTCTCTGAATTGTTCCCTTATCAGTAACTGAAGGAAACTTAAGTGTCTTACTTTCCTACTTACAACTATTTTACAACAGCAATTAAAAAAAAAAAAAGTTTTTGTTTTAATCCACCCAAACTGGGGTAAATAAAATGTCAGTCTACACTTATAAAGCAGAATTTTAAAAATTTCATTAAACCGAGGTAATTAAAAATTAATTTTAAAAGTTGTAATTTTGTTAAATATTTGAATCTTTCACCCCAGTTAGAATTTTGTCTTTCACTGGCATTTAAAGACAAAAAGTATGGTTGATTGCGGCAATCACTGTTTAATCAAATTATCTCTTCCCAAATCAATACTTACTTATACTGCCTATAAAACTCCTAATCACTCTATTGTTTCATAATTGCAGCAGTAAAAATGTTTTAGAAGTCTAATCATGCTTATAATTTACAAAGTATTACATGAGATATGGGGTAATGGATAGCCATAATCAAAGTAATGTTGCCAAAGAGAAAAATATGTAAGTTGTCAAAATCTAGTACTTCTCTAACTTCAGTTTAAAGGCTGTTTTTATGAAATTACCCCACTGATGATCATAATGAATGAGTCATATCATATAATGTATAGTTTTGTTATCAGTAACCAGGGCTACAGGCTTTGTAGCTGATCTGATTAAATGGGAACTGAGTCTTTGCTCCACCAGTTATGATCTGTAGAGGATTACAGTAATACCAATTTCATAAGGTTATTGCTAGAATTAAATGTAGTAATCTATGTAACAAACTTAAAACAGTGCCTGGCACACAGTATATATTCAACAAATGTTAGCTGTAATAGCAAAAGTAATAATAATTTAATGTCTTTAGTTTATCACATACCTGTTGAAAATGTCAGTTTCCAGTGCTCCACTGTATTCTGTTTTCTTTATCGCCCTGCCCCTAGTGTGATGCTTATAAAATGATTGTTCTGTATGAAATAGATGAGTGGATAAGGGGACAAGCAGTTGGGTTACATTATAAATTACATAGGAATAAGGGTGTCATTTTTTTATTTAGAACCCCAGTGCCTATTAAATGAATGGATGAGACGATGTACCCAGAAATCTACTGCAGTCAGCAATTCTATACGATTCAGGGATCCACTTAAGACCTTGGTTCACCAGACAGGTTTCTTAAGAATTGTTTATGTGGTCTGTAAGCCAGTTCACATTGCACAGATGGATTCTTTCAGTCTCTGAATGATAAGGGGTGGGGGGGGGGGAGGATGAAAAGAAATGAAAGAATTGGTTTTAATTTTTTCCAATGGATTTTTTTTTTAATTTTTATTTTTACTTTATTTTACTTTATGATACTGTATTGGTTTTGCCATACATTGACATGAATCCGCCACGGGTGTACATGAGTTCCCAATCCTGAACCCCCCTCCCAGCTCCCACCCCATATCATCTCTCTGGATCATCCCCGTGCACCAGCCCCAAGCATCCTGTATCCTGTATTGAACATAGACTGGTGATTCATTTCTTACCGTGATAGTATACATGTTTCAGTGCCATTCTCCCAAATCATCAAGTCCGTTCTATACAACTGAGTTTTCATTTCAGAAACCTACCTGTGGCTATTTGAGAACACAGGGTGGGATAACTGTTCTTGAGAGATTGTGTCAGAGTGTGAACGGCTACATTTGTGTTAGTGACCATGAATTGATGATCACACCACTGAAACTGGTTCCACCCGCCACCTACCTACCTATCTAGTTTTTAATGTCTCATTGGAATGAAAGAATTGGTTTTAATTTTTTCCAATTGATTTTTCATTTTAGAAACCTACCTGTGGCTATTTGAGAACACAGGGTGGGATACCTGTTCTTGAGAGATTGCGTCAGGGTGTAAATGGCTACATTTGTGTTAGTGAAAGTGAGTTGACGATCACACCACTGAAACTGGTTCCACCCACTACCTACCTATCTAGCTTTTAACGTCTTGTTGGAGGAAGAGTCAACAGCAAAGGATTTAGGATCGTGGCTCTAATAGCTGGGCCCAGATCCTTGGTCTGTGAACCAGGACAAGAATGGCCTCTGACAAAGTGGCATTTACCCTGACCCTGGAGGGCCAAGGGTTATTTCCATGTGTCAATATCTCTGAATCTGTGGTATTTTACACAGGACATGTGCAAACCCAGTACAGTAGTACTGCTTTCCAGTTGAGATGCAACCTGAGACTAGAGATCCCAAACTGAATACAAAGAGCAGGAGTGTTTAAAAACTTAATTCCTTGCTAATATTTTACGAATCAAGAAATTTTGCAAGGATAACTTTATTTTCAGCTTTTCTTTTCAAAATCAGATCAGGCAGTAATATGCCTTTATTCCATGCTATAATAGCTAATTGGATTTCAGTAAAGGCTTCCCACTTCTCTCTGTCTCCACAGACCCCACTCTCCCCCATTGCCTGACCCCCCTCCCCCGATCTCTGCTCCCTCACCTATTTCCTTATGCCCATAGGCATCTCATTTCATTCACTAGATCTAGATGTCGAGTAGATTTCAACTTGGTTTCCACATATACTTGACTTTTTATAAATGATCTCTAGGAATTGTTTTTCAAAAGTCAACAATAATATACTAATAGCGTCAGTGACTCAAAACAGTGATAATAATGTAACAGCTTTTTTGAAAAAATAGTCAGTAAATACAGCCTTCTAAAGAGAACTGCTTTAATGAAGACAGTGCCTTTGTTTGGAGACATGTATTTGTGCAAATTCTGAAATACCGAAAATGAAAGAAACCGAGATCACCCTTTGTCATGAGCATTTCTTCTTGTAACCAATGGTGTATAATTGTGTTCTGTCTATGAATGTCTAGAAGATGCATAGTATTTATAATTATCAATATATTTTCATAAGCATGTGCATTACAGAAGCTTGAACCCCCATTATTTCTTGTTTGCATTGTAGGCGTTTCAGCACATCACTTTTGTTTATTAATGTACAACTATGTTCTGTGGGGGAAATTGTTGAATTTCATTACTTACTGTGTTTTGAGCTCAGGCAAAATACATTTGAAAGAAGAAGTAATAAGGATGAGTTTGGAGAGCTCAGATATTATAACAGGGATTCTCACTTGCTAGTGCCAATCCAAAATTAGAAAAGGGAAAAGATGAGCTTGTGTACCCTCTAACCATTTGCTCTGGGAAGCCAAAAATCAAAGGGTGACATGATGATGTTAAAATGGAAATGTAGGGATTAGATTAGAAATGTTTTCAACATACTGTGAGATAGTCTTATAAAGTGGGATAGCATCAGAAAGCCCAAGTTTGAGTCCTACATTCTCAGCCACCTGTGGCTAAAGCAAATCATACACTATCCTTGAACTCCAGCCCCTTGTATATTTAAAATCTAATCAAGCCAAGCAAAACAGCTACTTCATAAGGACACTTTGAAAATGAATTGCTGTAATCTTCCTGATATAAGTAAGCATATGGGATTCATGGTCATACTTCTTGTCGTATTTCTTGCTGCCGCAAATAATTACCAGAAACATGGCTGCGTAAAACACCACGCCTTTCTTTTCTTATAGTTCTGAAGGTCACAGGTCCCATAGGGATCCCACTGGGCTAATATCCAGGTGTCAACAGAGTTGTTTCTGGATACTCTAGGAGAGAATACGCGTCCTGCTCGTTCTGGTCCTTGACAGTATTTAGTTCCTTTTGGTTGTGGGACTGAGATCTCTGTTTCTTTGATGTCAGCCATGGGTTGACCCTAGCTTCTTGAGGCCACCTTGATGCATTGGCTGGTGTCCATTTCTCCATATTCCGAGCTCTAGCAGTGGTGGGTTGAGTCCCTCTCATGCTTCCACTGCTTCCTGCCTCCTCTCCATAGTTGTATCTCCCACTGACTCTTCTGCCTTCCTCCTCTACTCCAGGGGCCAATGTGATTATCCTTGGCTCATTCAGATAATCCAGAATAATCTTCTTATTTTTAGTCTGTAGTCTGTTCCATGTGCAAGGTCTCTTTTGCTGTAACATATTGATAAATGAAGAAACTAAGATATGGAAATCTTTGTTGGGGAGAGAGGTAAAGGGGGCAGATTATTTTGCCTAAGTACTGTTCTTTACTACCTAACTTTGTTTTTCTATGAAATCTGTAAAATCCATATTGTCGTTCAGCCACTTAGTCATGTCCAACTCTTTGTGACCCCCATGGAGTGCAGCATACCAGGCTTCCCTGCCCCTCACTGTCTCCCAAAATTTGCTCATATTCATGTTCATTGAGTCAGTAATGCCATCCCACCATCACTGCTGCCCCTTCTCCTTTTGCCTTTAAGCTTTTGCAGCATTGGAGTCTTTTCCAGTGAATCAGCTCTTTGCAACACATTTTCATTATTCTTTTAATTTTTTATTTTAATTTTCTTTAATTTCAATATACCTCTATCATTGTCATATTTAAATTAAATATTTTTGTGCAGTGAAATGTTGCTTTATAATTACAGTCATTAAAAATGTTGCCTGTATTCCCCATGTTATAAATGTATTGTTAAGCCTATCTAAAATAGATAATGTAGTTGTGTAAACAGATAAGATTTGTATGAGATTTTCTTAAGCATATTTAGTATCTATCTTGATTTCCTTGGTGGCTCAGACAGTAAAAAAATCTGTCTGCAGTGCAGGAGACCCGTATTCTATACCTGGGTTGGGAAGATCCCCTGGAGAAGGGAATGGCAACCCTCCCCAGTATTTTTGCCTGGAAAATTCCATGGTCAGAGGAGTCTGGCATGCTACAGTCCATGGGGTCGCAAAGAGTAGGACACGACTGAGTGACTAACACTTAGTATCTAATTGAGCTAATCTGTTTGATAAAATTTCTAATCATATACCTAGAGAAGCCTAGAAAAGAACCCTGAATTAAGAACCCTAAATTAATGATAAGCAGATATAATAAGTGAGGAGTCAGGATTGAAGAGGAACAAAAGAGTAAATAACACCATAGGAGGCTTAGCTAAACCTCCAGCCTTGTCCTAGTTCAGCCTCCACAATCCTCAGCATTTTGCTTTCATTGCATTATTACTCTAAATGACAAAGCAGAAATGCAGAGAAAGAGAATAGATTGGCAGTTCTATAAAACTGAAACAGTTAGACATAAAATTGCTGTATGAACTAGAAATTCCACTCTTGGATGTATACCTTGTTCTGACCTTCACTGGTCTGTATTAAAGGTCAGGGAACAGTAGAACATCATAGTAAATAGCTTGGAATTTGGAAGCTGTTGACTGCTGACTCCCTGACATGGCTACCAAAGTTGTCTATTGATAATGCACAGTTGAGTTTGTAGTTTACTCAGTAAGGGGGCCACCATCTCCAAAGAGTCTTGGTAGAGTCTCAGGAGAGGGAGGTCAAGGCCAGATACTTTTGAAATTTGGGGTCTGGAATAAGGCACTTCTTTCAGTGGGGGAAGTTTGATCAGAACTGGGCAAAGTCCAAGATATTTTAGTTTTGTCTTAGATCCAGTGAGGAGGGTTTTAAAGCAAGACTTTTAGTGTAAACTCTTGTTTGATGAGAGAATATATCCCAATTGAGTGATAATTGGTCCTGAAAATGAGCTATTTACCCTGATGGAAAATTTTTTTGTAGTGATATATTGTGCACATGGATGGATTTTCAGGAAATTCCTAAAACAAACCTTAAAAAATACATATTTGTAACTTTTATCTTCCTGAATAAGAATTTCTTAGTTTGTAAAATCACATTAGCATAGACAGTTTTACTTTCCTTGATTCTTTTAAGCTCGGTAGTTACAGGCAATCTGCTCTGAGGAGGCAGACAGAGTTAGAATCCTTTAGTCTCTGATAAACCATCTGCGTTCAGAGCCATCCTAGATGGAGGTCTGGGACGCATTGTGGTGGGCTACTTGGTGGCATCATTTTCCCCCACCATCAAGGTTCATTCTTGTTCCAAAGTCTTGAGCCATAATGAAAAGTGAAACTTCTCTCCCTTTTCTACTGTCCCCCACCCTTCAGAACGAAAATAGCCCAACCACTGAGCTCATGTCATCCTAAACTACTCCAGTTACTTAAGCAAGCCAGCCCCATAATCGATGCTATTACAGCCTTCCTGTTAACGTTGCATTGTCTGTCGTAAGTAGGGGCCTTCATCTAAGAGAATTCATTTTTCTGGTTACTGCACCTGGAAGGCCCCCCCCCCAGTGTTCCCAGGTGAGCCCTGCCATTCCTAGGGATGTTTTGCTCATGCCATCTTTAAATGTCCTGAATTTGATAGGATCCTGTCTACAGACAACTTCTCCAGAAGATCCTTCAGTTGACAGTAGTAAACAATCCCCTAAAATCTAAATGAGCAGCGTCCCCCTCCCAACCACCCCCCCACCCCCACCCCCTGCCCAGCCTTCAGTTGGACAAATTCATAAATGTGTTTCCCATGCCTGGAAATAGGATCTGGCTGGTCTTTACACAGCTGCACAGCCAGTTTCCCATTGTTCAGAATAAAAGTGGCTTCAGTGAACTTCTGACCCCAAAATTTACCCTCTCTCGTTTGATTGATTATGGAGCCCAAAGAGAAATCTCTGCCCTTGGAAAATGGGGCGAGGGGAGCCTAGGAAGAAGTAGTTGTCTCACTACACCCTTTGTCTCATGTCTCAAAATCATCTTACCCGCTATTCAGACAAGCTCTCTGGTCAATAAGCGCTCATTCCTTACAACCTCCTGAACAAACAGTCATCCACTCATCGATGTAGGGGATGTTTTCATTTCCCTACTCAACAGTCCTTTTAGCTATGACAGTGAGGAAGAAATAACAAGCAGAGAGCAAGAAAGACAGAAAAGATGCAGTGGGAAAATACCAAGAAGGCAAAACTTCTCATAAATAACAAAGGCATTCTTGATTTATCATGTGGCAGTAGTATAACAGAGCCTTCACAGTAACTGAATGGGACACGAAGGTCTTTATCTTAGCAGGGAACATGATGTCTTCCATTTGAAATCACACCGTGGAAGCGAGCTTTAACACGTGATGGATATGCATGGGAAAGGTAAGTGGTTCTTTGAAATTGCCCTGAAATCATTTATGCTCCAACAAGAAGCTAGCTGGCGCCGAAGTTGGTAAATAGTCAGTTGCATGATTTGTGTGTATATTTCCTGATAGTTAATTTTTTTTCTATTAAAAGTATAGATTACCTCGACTCTAAATGCCAGTTTACAGGATTCAATCAAGAGTGCCAGATTATAATAACAGGAGTCTGGCAAGAAGGGGTGGAACCAGTAGCTCTTCTCTCTCATCACTGTTATTGTTACGCAAATGAGTGTCATCCCACTTGATGGGAATGTCTGCAGAAGACTAACTGATCTGCTTTGTAGCCATTAGCTTGCATCTTATAGTGAAACTATTGAAGATTCCCTGAAAGCCTCGCAAATTTTCACCATCAAGCATCTTACTAGGAATAACCAATATTATGAGCATTTTGATAATGGACTATTCAGGATTTAGGGATTGTCTGTTGTTGTTTTTTCCAATTTGTCCTGACTTTAAATTCCACCAGGGGATTCCCTGGTGGTTCAGGCAGTAAAGCGTCTGCCTGCAGTGCGGGAGCCCCGGTTTCTATTCCTAGGTTGGGAAGATCCCCTGGAGAAGGAAATGGCAACCCACTCTAGTACTCATGCCTAGAAAATTCCATGGATAGAGGAACCTGGTAGGCTACAGTCCATGGGGTCGCAAAGAGTTGGACAAAACTAAGCGACTTCACTTTCTCTTCTTTCTTTTGACTTTAAAATTGTCCTTAGAGATAAGTAGAGCTAAAGTGGCTGAGAGGGTTATTTGTAAGCAGAAAATACTAGGGCTTCTCTGTGTGGCCTTTCTAGAGTCATACCTGCTTTCTCTGCCTTAGTTTTCCTTTCTAAAAAATGGAGAGGAGTTTAGTAGGTTAATGTTAACAGATATCTGCTGACATAGGTCATCTCTGAAGAGGTGGTATGACACAGTGTTAAAACACAAGGGTTGGGGAAGCAGGCTGCCTCCTTTTCAGTCCCAAGCTTCACCACTTCCTAGTGCTACCATTCAACTGGCTTCACTTCACTTAATTTGCCTCACTTGCCCTGCCTGTAATACGGGACTCATAGGGACCTCTCCCATAGGACTGTTGTGAGAATCAAGTACATGAAAAGTGGTTAGGATGATGACTGATATAATAACATAACCCAAGCTTTTTGCCAGCTTAATGTTTGTGCAGACTGCTATTGTATTTGTTACTGCTTTTCTTAAAACCTGAATTGACCTTGTTTTTCCTTGGTGATAACATCCCCCGCCTGTCTCCCTTTCCTCCCAGATCAGGGAGGGTCTTCCTCTTACCTCCTGCCTTCTCCCCCTGTGGCCTTTGTCTCCCCCAGACCCCGTGCTCCCATCACACAGCCCTCCCTAAAGTGTCTCAAATCTGTCACGTGCTCTCTGACCTTTCTATATCTTGTCACATCCGTCAAAATGCCATAATCCACTGCTGAACTGAACACTGGCCCCGGAGGACATTCCGGCTTCCTTGGAAAGACCTCCATCAAACATTTTCTCTACCTTTTCCTCCCAAGAGGGGCTTCCCCTCTCCCTATGGCAGCTTCATTTCTTTTACCTCCTCCATGAAGTTCTCAAAGGTCCTGGCCCTCCCAGCGCCCAGCACATGTTAGACACCGAACCGACGCTTACAAATTAAGTTGCACAATGGTCAAATAGTCCAACCTTGGATCTCTTCTCTGGAAGCAACTTGCTTCATTTCAGAGAACTTTTCAGTTGCGGGGTAGGGAGAAAGGATATTGGAGCAGGCTGAAGTGCCTTGAGCCTAAGTTTATTCATAAAATGCACCCAACAGAGTAAGGTGCCCAGTTGCCCTGAAAAATGCAGCTCCCAGAGCCTCAGAGCACAATATCACCCCAAGAGACAGCTGAGTGGGGACAGGAAATTTTTCCATAGACAGAGACTCAGGTAGTGTTAATTACCCTTCCCCCATCCTTCCCAACCCTGGTGTATACTTTAGACATCTTACCTCTTTAATTCCCCGATTCCACCTGGCTTTCAGAATGAATCAGTGGAGACCAGTTACTATCCAAAGTGTCTATTTTCAAAAGACACCCGTCTATATGTGGCCAGAGATAATAGACTGAGCTGTGTTCGATAGCTTCTTTAGGAATGAAAAACCCTCCACAGAGGCCATAGCTTTGGGGTTCCTGTCAGCCTGCCGCGTGTGTTGATTGTTTCTCTCTGAGATGTGTATCTTCATTATTTCTGTTCTCCTCCTCTTCACTGTGATCAACACAAAGAAGAGTCATCCTGGGTTTCTTTCTAAAAGATGCCTTTTGAAATTTAATTTAAATGTCTTTGACTCCTATTTTGCAGCCATTTCTCATGGGATTGCTAATTTCCCTTTCTCCCTGCAAAGTCTGTATCTTCCAATTAAAAAGTGAAATCACATATGAATATATTCAAGAGACTTCAGTACATATCAGTTTCTAAGCTACAGTGTGATATGAAAGGGGCTCTGATGTCCAGTTGTTATATCCAAAGGAAGTGTTGGTCTTTAATCACAAGCCCTCGTTCCTTCCCCCAGAATAGCAAGCTCAAAGTGTCAGGAAAGGTGACTTCATTAACGTGAAAAATACCGCTGTCCAAGTTTCAACGTGAACTTGGCCGCCGTTGTTTATCTGTTCTGCTGGTACTTCTCTTGCAGTCATTTTCCTTTGCTCAGATCACCGAACCTCACACTGATAGCGCCTTTCAGTAACCGTGAATTTGCAGGCTTAATCTTTCGCAGGCCAACTGGAGGGAAATCTGGGGAGTTACTGACCTGTTGAAATACCATATGTTTCTGCCATCTTAGGTGGAAGTCTTCACAGCTAAGGGCTGGCTTGTGTTTCATCAGCTCTAATGCTACGGGAAAGGCTCTGACTGGGTAATTGCTCATGGCATTAAAAATTTATGTTGGCCAACGTATCACACAGACATTTATTTTTCAGCTGTGAGATGAATGGGCCCTTGAAGGGAAAAGGAGGGGAAGAAACACGGGGTTTAACCAGTAAATATCTTTGCCCGTGCTCCTTCTTCTTCCAGGAACATCGACTGCAAATATTGAGTAATGAGTGAAGTAGATCAGTAGTCACCAGTCCTTGCTGGACAGGAGTCCTGGGAGCTGCTTACTGCTTTTAACCCTTAAGCTGCTGGATCATGGGCAGACCTAGCAAAGCCCTGGCAGAAGGGGGACCCTGGAGGGAGGAGGGCAGTGCTGTTCACCAACTTGGGGGAGGACATTTTTGTATTTTAACAACTCATAAGATCGTTCCTGTGTATATGATTACATGTGAGTCCTATCTCAACCTGCCTCCCCCAGGTATGTCATTTCCTATATGTCCTTGCAGGTGTGGATCCAGCGTCACTCACTCTGCAGAACCTTCCCTGATTCCCAGCTTATTCTACTCAGCAGCCCCAAAGCACTGTAACCATGACTGAAGGCATATGCCCAGGACCAGAGAACAGTTCCATCATGGAGGAGAAAAGAGTATGCCCCCTGAAAGGCAGTTAACCTCTCTAGGCCTCAGTGGATACTCCTGGAAAGTGGGGACAACAATACTGTCCTGAGCTACTTCCCCCAGAGGCAGATTATGAGACAAGGGTTTGGGTGAAGCATTGAGAAGATGATGGCAGTAAACTTGCAAGAGGATAGGTGAGGAAGTGGGGTGGACAGAGTGTGTTTACCGACAGGCTACCATGGTGAGTGCCTGGAGCCAAAGCTCACTGGAGACTCTGAGAGTGTCTAGAACATTCTTAGAATCACAGCAAGGAAGCTGGGGGACTTCCTCTGCAAACTCCCATGCCTTGCAGGCTGAGGGATGCTCCATGGACACTGTCTGCCCAGCATTTCCAGCTACTCGTGACCAGAAACCACCATCAAGCAGGGCAACAAGCAATGCCAGGGTCGGCTCGTTGGCAGAGCAGTTGGCGTGTACCAGGGCTGTCCACCAGGGACTGATGACGTGGGCCAAGGAAGTATGAGTGGATAACAAACAACTCCTCTATAATTACCTCCTTCGTAGAGTTTCTGTGATAATCTGTGCAAAGGAGCTAGCTCCACGTCTACCACATGGGGCCCCGAGATCTTAGATTAATAACAATTAGTCATACAGGGAACATTGTGATTACCGATTGTATCCTGACTGCTGTGCTGTGTGCCAACTTGTTTAACTCTCAGGAATAATTTATTAGGTAGGTACAATTTTTATCCCCATTTTACAGATGAGGAACCCCAGATCTTCAACTACATTGTCAGTCAAGGTTGCCTAGGTGATTAATGAAGGTGATACGTACACCAGGCCTTCTGGTTTTATAGTCTGCACTTATCACCACTGTTGAACATGGTCTGTCTGTGAGCAAGAGGAAAACAAAAATTGGTTGAAAAAGAGCTTTAGATTCATACAAATGTTAACTTACTCTTACCTTACCCTTATTTTGCTGCTCAGGAAATGTGTATGACCCCAGGAGCAGACCTCTAGGATAAAGGTCTTGGCACTTTTCTGAACTTGGACCAGGCCCTTTCATTCACATGACGCGTAGCTACTGGGCATGTGGTACTACACAGAGGCCATTATTAATCAAGAGCATTTACTTCAGGTCTCCCATGTGCAGAGTGTGGTTGCCAGGACTGTGGGGTCACGGAAGAGGTGGGGGAGATAGGATCATCCATCACAGAGGCTAACAGGCTAGTAAACATGCCCAGATACCTCCCTAGGTGGCAGAATTGAAAACTAAACATGCAGCTCAGCCTGGCCTCTCAAGGTAGCAGAATTGGGTCCTTCTTTTGCCCCTGCAATGTCTCCCTCAAGTTCCAGCTGGTGAAAATACAGATTTCAAACCACATAATAGAAAAAGAAATCAGAGAGTGGGGAATGGAAAATGGAAGGGCCTGCCTCTTCATATCCAGTAGAGAAAGCAGTTACACATAAACAGGCCTGCCAGTGAATGGCATTAAGCTGGGCTTTAGGTTAAGAGCTGTGTTAACAGCAACCTAACCACTCTGAGATTGAGCTTCAGAGTATTAAATTGGCCCAGTAATATTCAACTCACCAATGTGTTGCATTGCTAACTAAAGAACTACCCCTCAAAATGATGGTCCATCAGGGTTACTTTTCTTCCCTTGCCTGCAGTCTGGAGGTAGTGATTCACTGTGAATGTTGAAGACTGATTGCTGGTTGGGTATAGGAGATGTTAAATGTAGAGTTTAGAGTTTCAATTATTACTATTATTTCGGTTGTGCTGGATCTTTGTTGCTGTGCACAGGCTTTCTGTAGTTGTGACGAGTGGGGGCTTCTGATAGCTGTGGTTTCTCTTGCTCCAGAGCACAGTCTCTAAAGCACAAGCTCAGGAGTTGTTGCTCACAACCTTAGTTGCTCCATGGCCTGTGGGCTCTTCCTCAACGAAGGACTGAACCCAAGTCTCCTGCAATGGCAGGTGGATTCTTTTCTACTGGACCACCAGGGGCGTCCTAGAGTTTCCATTTTTGCCATACATTCGGATAGATTGCCATAAATGCTGCTGGGGGTGAACAAACAGGATGGATGTTGAAATCGAGTTTACCAGAGGCCACAGCCACCTTCAAAATTCCAACTCACTAAAAGCAACATCATTTAGTGATGGAGATAATTCTGAGGTAGATGAGCTGTGGCCCGCACTTTGAGAAACACTGGCCCACATAATTAATATAATGGTCAAATAACTACTTACTTATGTAAATTTAAAAATGGATTTAGAAAAGGAGACACATTTTAAAATGGGACTATGTCTATTAGAGTCCAGAATGGTTACCTAGATTAGAGTGTGCAAAGGGTGTGAGTGGGTGGGTAGGCTTGAGAAAAGGCCACAGGTTGCATCGGTCTTTTTCTTTCTCAAATCAAGTTCAAAGTCATCCTTAATTCAGTGCATATGATAGGCAGCTAGTGAGATGGACTGGGAATCCTAGATTTGTCAAATAATGGCTAGAAAGCCTTAAGCAACTTTTATGGCCTCTCTGGGCCTTAGTTTCCTAGGTTGAGAAAAGGAATAATATCCAGCTAATAGGGTTGTTTAAAGGATTAATGATCGTTGTTATCACTGTGACTAAGCTCTCTGTATTATTTGGCAGCAGAAAGCTTTGTCAGAGAGAGAAAAGGACTCATGTCTATTACAGTGGATATTGACCATGCATATTACCTGCTCAAGGCTCTCAGAGAATCCAGAGGAAAGATTTTCAGTGTTGCTGGGCTGAGCAGAGGCTGCCGCGGTGCAGACGGCTCTGCTGTGAGCTGCAGAAAGCACTGGAGCTGTGAATGCACTTCAGAGGTCAAAGCATTTTGCTAATTAGAAATTAATATTTCACACCATGGCAGGCGAGTTGGGTCCTGTGAACCCAGTGACTTTGATTAAATGTGTCTCAATCTCATAGACACTGCTCTAAACAAAACATCTGCCACTTGACTGCTTCCAAGTATCCTCACATGCCACCTTGTTGAACTGCGAGCAGGAGAGGAAATTGATGCGTAGGGGACCCACTCCCATGAGAGCTGGTACCAGCAATTTGACTCTGCCTGGGGAAACTGGGAAAGGTCACTGAGAGTTAGTGGCCTGGCGTGCTGCAGTCCATGGGCTCCTAGAGTCAGACATGACTGAGTGACTGAACGGAACAGGTGTGAGTTAGGGCCTAAAGAAATGCAGTGCCGGAAGGGAGCGGCACGTCCTTGGGCCGTCATGATTTGGGGGAGAGGCAGTGATCAGAGAGGCTGAGGATGCCAAGGACACTGTGCCCTGTATAGGCCAACAATAAAGTCCAACTGTGAAGACCATTTGTAGCAATTAGGGTGATGGGATTCTTCTGTGGTAGAAAGTTGACCTAGAAATAGAGGACATTCAAGTGAGAAAAATGGCAGACAGAATGAGCAGCCTTTGCTAGTGAGAAGTTAACCAGCAAGCTCTCAGCAGCACTCTGGGAACACATTAAGGATGCGGTTCCTCTGTTCCTGAGGATCCCTGTGTTCCCTCTTATAGAGGATGTTTTCTGAAATAACTGACATTAAGCAAATGATGCATTCTTTAGGAAGAGGAAAGGAAGAGCTAACACTTATTGTATGCTTACTGTGTGTTAGGCTTCTCACTGAAAGTTTACTTAAATCATCTCACTCAGTGTTCCCAACAAAGTTAAGTATGCGTTTCTTGACTTCCCAGTTCTTAAATAAGGAAATGAGCAATAAGAAAATGAATGATGTGAATCCCTTCCCAGCATATTCATTGATTCATCCATTCACTCGCTAGATATCCATTGAATACCTGTTAAGCAAGATTCTAAATACTGAGGGTTCTTCCTTAAACAGGAGGGAGTAGGTTTCTGGTCAGGAACAACACAGCATTGGTGTGCAGGTGTGTGTGTCAGAGAAATTAGTTGCACAAACCCCATCGACTGAAGCCCACCAGGCTCCCCTGCCCATGGAATTTCCCAGGCAAGAGTACTGGAATGGGTTTCCACTTCCTGTTCCGGAGAATATTCCCGACCCAGGGATTGAACTCGCGTCTCTTACGTCTTCTGCATTGGCAGGTGTATTCTTTACCACTAAAGCCGCCTGGGAAGTCCGATGTGCAGGATATGGCAGTAAAGCAGTAAATACATTAAAAGTTCACCATAGACGCTGTAAGGCAATAAAATGGGGTGATCCAACACAGAGGAACACTGCAGAGTGGAAGGCAGGTGTCTTCGAGGAGATGACAGGTGAGTTGGCATGGGAGTGAAAAGAAGCGAAGACACTGATGTGGGTACAGAGCAGACTTGGTGGAAGAAAGAGAAAGCAACAGAAGTCTCAAGGAGGCCAGACCCTGGTGGGTCCTGGGAGCTGAAGTAGCCACTGGGCTGGGGGAAGGTGAGCAGGAGGGACAGGGACAGGTGACAGGGTCAGTGGTTGTCAAGGACCAGTGTGTCCTGGGTCCTGGGAGGAAGTGTCTATACTTCCATCAGAGTACAGTGGGAAGTCATCAGGGTTTTAATTAGGATTCTATCACTGGTTTGGGGACTGAGGCTAGGTAGAGAACAGAAGTAGGAAACGCAGTTAGGCCACTTGGTTGTTATTATTCCAGGTGAGACAATGATTTATAATGACTTTAAACTGGAAATCCCAAAGAGTAGAAATATCTTTTAGCATTCTCAGTTTCTCCTATCTTTTTCTCTATATAGGTAGGTAGGTAGACAAAGATATATCAGTATATGCTTATGTCTACACACATATATTAATATATCAGTATGTGTATATATAATATATATATTATGCATATAGGTGTATATAACATGTATGTATAAAACGAATTATGTATTAAGTACTATAATGTTATTTAGAAATTATAAAACACACAATATAAATGTTAGGAAACTGCTAAAGAGGAAAGAAACATTTTAAATAACTTATTGTTTTAAAAGTAAAAAATCACTCTTGCTAAAATCTTATTATTAAAAGCACTGGTGGCTCAGATGGTAAAGAATCCACTTGAAATGTGGAAGACCTGGGTTTGATCCCTGTGTTGGGAAGATCCCTTGGAGAAGGGAACGGCTACCCACTCCTTTATTTTGGCCTGGAGAATTCCATGGACAGAGGAGCCTGGTGAGCTACAGTCCATGGGGTCGCAAAGAGTTGGACACAATTGACCAGCTTTCAATATAATGGACTGTGCTCCATACTTTGAAAAAGTCAGGTTTTGGTTTAATACCTTCTGATCAAGAGACTGAGAGACCTGGCTCTAAAATCAGTTTATTTCCAAACTTGTTTTTGAATAGTGAATAGTTTCTTTATGAGAAAGCACTTCATAAAGAAATAGTATGTAGATGTGACATACATAGGCTTCAGTGTGTTACGAACAGCAGAGCAGTGGAGCGGTCTTTGATTGTCTTCCTGATATGTTTGATTTTTATGTGTGAACTTTGTCAGACCTAATTGGATCAGAATATTTTCTACATTTAAATGGCACTGGAAAGTGAAAGTGAAAGCCACTTGGTCATGTCTGACTCTTTGCGACCCCATGGACTCATCCATGGAATTCTCCAGGCCAGATACTGGAGTGGGTAGCCTTTCCCTTCTCCAGGGGATCTTCCCAACCTAGAGATCGACCCAGGTCTCCTGCATTGCAGGCATAAATGGCACTGAAAAAGGAATTTTTTAACAGTGTCAGTTGTGCTATTATCTTAATGTTCAATTGTCTAGTATTAATATTTTTATTCAGTCCAAGGTCCCATTTGAATCCATTTGTCCATATTGTGAGGCTTACTTTACACTGAATAATGTCAGTATACTAAGTAGAGTACGTGGCAGTTCTCATAATGTGTGAAAATATGTCTCCTCCAGTGCCCAGATCCGGAAAAAACATGGAATAGAGATTACATACTCCAAACCCCTAGATGTGAAGATGATCAAAGGGAGGCCCAGATAGGAGGCATGGCTTGGAACATCCTCCACACATTGCTTCTTCGATTATGTGTCAGGCACTGTGCTTAGAACTGGGATTCAGTAGGATCAAAACAGAAGAGAAATAGTCCCACGTGTAATATGCTTATACAGTTTCCTTGTAACTCAACTTCACTGATCTCTAATGCTGACGAATTTAGGATTAGACAGCACCTTCCAGTCTCTTGAGGCAGGGCTGCTACAGTGACGCTGAGTGGTCCTCACCTCCTGGATTCACGCTCTTGAGCACTCCCTTCCCTGTGTGCATCAGCCAAAACTACTCACTTCTAACAGATAAAATAGACAAAGGTGTGGATGTTCATTTCTGAGATATGGTTACATAATGACTCTGGCATCTGCCTTGGGTCTTCTGTCTCACGCTCTCCCTCGCTTACTCCGAGAGAAGTTAGCTGCTAGGTTGTGAGTTGCACTATGAAGAGACACACATAACAAGGAGCTGAGCCTTCCTGCTGACAATCAGGAAAGAACTGAGGCCTTCAGTTCAACAGGCGTGTGCTGTCAGCAGCCACATAATGAGCTTGGAAGACCACCCCCTATCTGAGATTCCAGAAAAGACGGTCCTAGTTGTCAAGTGTAGCAGTCAGTGTAACAGACTCTGAGCCAGAGGACCCAATTAAGCTGTGTCCAAATTTCTAACCCATAGAACATGTGGCAAAATAGATATTTGTTGTGTTAGGTCAGGAAATGTTGAGGTGCTTTGGTATAGCAGTAGGTATAACTAATAAGCCTCCTTTACCTTAGGTTCATTTTTTTAATGCATACACTCTCAGGAGGATTAGAACTTACCCACAAAATATTCCTTAATGAGCTTCTCAGCTCACCTAGTGCCCAGGACACATCAATTAGATCCATCTCACTGGGGAAGTATGCCATACAGCAGGATGAAGGAGCTTATTTCTAAGATCTCCAGTCCTTAAGTTTCTGGGAGATAGATTTGTTCAGATTGTATTTGTCATTTCATATCACTTGTCTTGGTACAACACCAAGAGAATTTCTGGTGCCTCTATGTAAGAAGTTAATGAAATAGATTATTAACCCATGTTCATAGACTGTCTATGTGTAAGGATGAAGTTGAGAATTGGAAATAGTTAAATATTTGGTTTTTCTCCAGCAATTTACAAATAACTGCTAATAGAAGCTATAACTTGAGGCACCTTTAACATGTTGACATAAGCAGATGTATAAGTAAGTGCTTATATGTGTATAAGTAAATGTATGGTACCTGCAATCAGATCCTCCAGAAAGTTTCTAGAGGCAGAGTTTCATAGACTTTAAGCAAATGCTTTAAGCTTTTTGAGAGAGTTCAAGAACAAAGTGAAAATGTGGATTTTAAATGTTGCTTCTTGATCTGACCCTGATCTAAGAATATGTTTCACTCTGCTCTGATGAAATACAGGTAATACATAAGATTTTCATCAATTTCAGTGTATCTGGTTAACTTTATTAGTTTTTTTCCCCCGTTTTATTGTGACATTTTCTTGTTCCTTAAGAAATGATGATGGTAATGATGGTGATGATAGGCTGTCTTATTTGTTTTTATATCCTTGGAGAAATAGAAAGTTAGTTGTCTTTTTTCAGACTCCTCTCCCTACTATTTGTTGTTCTACATTCTGGAAACCACTGATCTAGAAAGATCTTTGTTTTTTATTCTAAAAAAGGTACTGGTGGTAGACAAATGGACTTAGAGTCACATCAGATAATACTCCTCACATAGATGGGAGTCTTCCCTGGTAACTCAGCTGGTAAAGAATCTGCCTGCAATGCAGGAGACCCTGGTTCAATTCCTGGGTCAGAAAGATCCCGGGAGAAGGGATGGGCTACCCACTCTAGTATTCTTGGGCTTCCCTGGTGGCTCAGCTGGTAAAGAATCCACCCACAATGCTGGAGACCTGGGTTTGATCCCTGGGTTGGGAAGATCATCGGGAGAAGGGATTGGTTAACCACTCCAGTATTCTGGCTTGGAGAATTCCATGAACTGTATAGTCCATGGGGTCATAAAGAGTCAGGCACGACTGAGCAACTTTCAGTTCAGTTCAGTTCAGTTCAGTCGCTCAGGCGTGTCCGACTCTTTGTGACCCCATGAATCGAAGCACGGCAGGCCTCCCTGTCCATCACCATCTCCCGGAGTTCACTCAGACTCACGTCCATCGAGTCAGTGATGCCATCCAGCCATCTCATCCTCTGTTGTCCCCTTCTCCTCCTGCCCCCAATCCCTCCCAGCATCAGAGTCTTTTCCAATGAGTCAACTCTTCGCATGAGGTGGCCAAAGTACTGGAGTTTCAGCTTTAGCATCATTCCTTCCAAAGAAATCCCAGGGCTGATCTCCTTCAGAATGGACTGGTTGGATCTCCTTGCAGTCCAAGGGACTCTCAAGAGTCTTCTCCAACACCACAGTTCAAAAGCATCAATTCCTCAGTGCTCAGCCTCCTTCACAGTCCAACTCTCACATCCATACATGACTACTGGAAAAACCATAGCCTCGACTAGACGGACCTTAGTCAGCAAAGTAATGTCTCTGCTTTTGAATATACTGTCTAGGTTGGTCATCACTTTTCTTCCAAGGAATAAGTGTCTTTTAATTTCATGGCTGCAGTCACCATCTGCAGTGATTTTGGAGCCCCCAAAAATAAAGTCTGACACTGTTTCCACTGTTTCCCCATCTATTTCCCATGAAGTGATGGGACCAGATGCCATGATCTAAGTTTTCTGAACGTTGAGCTTTAAGCCAACCTTTTCCACTCTCCTCTTTCACTTTCATCAAGAGGCTTTTTAGCTCCTCTTCACTTTCTGCCATAAGGGTGGTGTCATCTGTGTATCTGAGGTTATTGATATTTCTCTCAGCAATCTTGATTCCAGCTTGTGCTTCTTCCAGCCCAGCGTTTCTCATGATGTACTCTGCATATAAGTTAAATAAGCAGGGTGACAATATACAGCCTTGACGTACTCCTTTTCCTATTTGGAACCAGTCTGTTGTTCCATGTCCAGTTCGAACTGTTGCTTCCTGGCCTGCATACAGATTTCTCAAGAGGCAGGTCAGGTGGTCTGGTATTCCTATCTCTCTCGGAATTTTCCACAGTTTATTGTGATCCACACAGTCAAAGGCTTTGGCATAGTCAATAAAGCAGAAATAGATGTTTTTCTGGAACTCTCTTGCTTTTTCGATGATCCAGCAGATGTTGGCAATTTGACCTCTGGTTCCTCTGCCTTTTCTAAAACCAGCTTGAACATCGGGGAGTTCATGGTTCACATATTGCTGAAGCCTGGCTTGGAGAATTTTGAGCATTACTTTACTAGCATGTGAGATGAGTGCAATTGTGCGGTAGTTTGAGCGTTCTTTTGCATTGCCTTTCTTTGGAATTGGAATGAAAACTGATCTTTTCCAGTCCTGTGGCCACTGCTGAGTTTTCCAATTTTGGTGGCATACTGAGTGCAGCACTTTCACAGCATCATCTTACTTTCTCATAATTGGAGACAGAAGGACAGTAACACTGATACCAACAATAACTAATAACTAGTAATTGTTAACCTGCAACAGTCGCTCACCTTGTGCAGGTGTTGGTTCAAGTACTTTAGCTGTTTAACATTTAGAAACAACCATATGAAGTAGGTACTGATACCATCCTCACAGTATCAAAGTGTCTCCACAGGTATATTTTTGGAGGCTTATTTTTTCACTTTGATACACAGTAAGAAACATCTTACATCACAACTTAAACACATACATATTCTTACTACCACAGAAACACACCCACAGAAAAATATTTTCTAATTCAAAATATACATGTCTCCCACTGTTCATAGCAGCATCATTTACAATAGGCAAGACATGGAAGCAGCCTAAATGTCCATCAACACGTGAATGGCTAGAGAAGATGTGGTGCACATATGCAAAGGAATACTATGAAGTCATAAAAAGAATGGAGTAATGCCATTTGCAGCAACATGGATGGACCTAGAGATTACCATTTTACATGAAGCCTGCATCAAAGCACACAAACAAGGACCTTAGAAATAGAAAGGAAAAAGTTGGAAGGAAGCAATCACAAAACAGATGCCTAATAGAGAAACTGTTCCACTTGTCCAGAGGTGGGAAAAAAATGACATAGACCAGTTGAAGCATGAACTTGGATGGTATTTAAGTATAGGGGACCCCAGCCTCCAGGATCTAATCCTGGATGATCTGGGGTGAAGCTGATGTAATAATAATAGAAATAAAGTGCACACCAAAGGTAACATTCTTGAATCATTCCAAAACCATCCTCCTACCTCTCTGGTCCAAGGAAAAATTATCTTCCATAAAACCCAGTTCCTGGTGCCAAAAGAGTTGGGGACCACTGAAGATATATACAAAGATATTGACAACAATTCATGGTCTCATAATTAATGAGAGATAGTGGTCTGTAGTTCTTGTATCGGCTTTGCAGGATTTTGTTATCAGAGCAATATTGACTTTATAAGATGAGCTGGGAAGCAGCATTTCCTTCTTTTTTTCTAAAAGAGATTAGATAAAATTGGTGTTAATTCTTATTTATATGTTTGGTAGAATTGTTCAGTGAAGCCATCCAGGCCTGAAGATTGCTTTGTTCAGGAGATTTAAAATTACAGATTCAATTTATTTGATGGTTATAGCACTATTCAGATTGTCTATTTCATCTTAATTGAATTTAGGTAGTTTATAGTTTTCAAAGAATTGGTCTATTTCTTTTAAGTAGCTGAATTTAGGAATGTAAAGTTGTTGGTTGTCTTCACTTATTGTTTTAATGACTGCAAGATCTGTTGTTATATATCTTATTTAATTTCTGATGTTGTTAACTTGCATTTTCCCTTCATTTTCATCACTCTTGCTAAAAGTTGATCAGCCTTATTGATTTTTTTGAAGAGTCAGATTTCTGTTTCATGGATTTGTTTCTATAGATTGCCTATTTTCCA
This sequence comes from Capra hircus, assembly GCF_001704415.2. NCBI lineage: Eukaryota > Metazoa > Chordata > Mammalia > Artiodactyla > Bovidae > Capra > Capra hircus. The sequence goes on along the minus strand of NC_030829.1, from coordinate 18,712,575 downwards.
GTCATTTCTACTCATATCTTTCTGCTTCGTTTGTATTGATTTTGCTCTTTTTTTTTTTTTTTTAAATAGTTCCATGCAGTTGGAACTTTTCTCATTTCTAAAGTAAGCATTCAGTGTTACAGATTTCTCTCTTGGCAATGTTTTAGCTATGTCCTAAATATTTTGATATGTCAGGCTTATGTCCATTCATTTCTTAGATATTTTAAAATTTTCTTTCAGATTTGCCCTTCAACCATGAATTATTTAGAGGTGGGTTGTTTAGTTTTTTACATGTAGAGATTTTTCTCTTGTCTTTCTCTTACTACTTTCTTCTCTGATTCCATTGTTGTTCTAGAACTCTCTTTCTGATTTTAATTCTTCTTAATTTATGGACACTTGTTTAATGACACAGGATATGGTCTACCTTGGTGAATATTCTGGTGACACTGTTAAAAAATATCTACTTTTCTCTTGTTGAATATTCTATTCATGTCAACTGGGTCCTTCTCATTGACTTTATTTTTGTTGTGTTCAATACCCTTGCTGCGTTTTTGTCTACTTATTTAACCAGTTGCTGAGAAGGAAGTGTTGAAACCCCCAGCTATAATTGTGGATTTATCTGCAATACTTTTCTGCCATATCAATTTTTTTCATGTATTTTGATGCTCTACTTTTTTGATGATAGTACATTTCAGATCATTGTGTCTTCCTTGTGGACTGATCCTTTCAGTATTGTTATGACATTCTCCTTTGTAGTAACTACTTTTGTTCTGAAGTCTGCTTTATCAGATATTAATACAGCCATTATTTAATAATCATTGCTTTTTATATTATTCCCGCTTTTAATTTCAGTCTGCATATGTAATAGAATTTGAAGTGAGTTTCTTTTAAGCAGCATATGTTTTGGTCATATTTTTATGCGTTCTGTCAATCTCTATCTTTAGATTGGCATATTTAAGCCATTTACATTAAGGATAATTATTGATATGTTAGTGCTTCATTCTGCCATTTTACATACATGATATTATAGTTTACTAGAATCAACAATTTACCCCTCTGAGTGAATTTTGGAGGTCTCACTTCTATTTAGGTCTCTTTATCTTCCTCACTTTTAAACATCATTGACTTGTATATCAGGCAGTGTTATAATTTTTGTTTCAGTTATCAAATCTGACTTATGAATCTATGAGGAAAATTATAGACTAATATATAAATATATTTATAAATAAGTGTACCCATATTTCTACTCTGTTGTTAATTTCTGACATTCTGAGATTCCTTCTTTAGTCATTTCACTTTTGTCTGAAGAACTTTGTTCAGAGTATTTCTGTTAGCAACAGATTACTGTTATTTTTCTTCATCTGAGAAAGTTTCCATTTTGCCTTCATTCATAAGCATAGTTTCCTTGGGGATAGAATTCACAGTGGGCAGTTCTCCTCTTTTAGCACTTGCGCAATATGTCTTCTGCCCTTCATTGTATCTATGAGAAATTTACTGTCATTCACATTGATATTCTTCTGTAGAAATGCTCCTTTCAGAATTTTTTCCTTCATCTTTATTTTTCAAAAGTTTAATTATGATGTGTCTTGGCATGCATTTCTTTGGGTTTATGCTTTATGGGGTCAGTTCAACTCTGAGAATATGTAAATTTGTATCTTCCACCAAAACTGTAAAGTTTTCAGCAATTATTTATCCTCATGCTCTTTCGCCTTACTTCCTTTCTCCCTTCCTTCTTAGACTCTAGAAATGCGAATACTGGTTATTTTGTTATTATTCTATGGATGACTGAGGCTCTTTTCATTGTTTTTTTCAGTCTATTTTCTTTTTTTTTTTTAGTTTTTTTTTTTTAGTTTTTTATTTTTTAAATTTTAAAATCTTTAATTCTCAGTCTATTTTCTATCTGTTGTTAAAACTAGGCAAGTTGTATTGATAAGCTCTCAAGCTTACTGATTTTATCTTTGTCTTCTCCATTCTTCCCCTGAGCTTATTCTGTGAATATTTTTTTATTGTTGTAATCTCAGGCTCTATCATTTGTTTAAAGACCTTCTGACATGGATTATGGAATCATTTTTATGATGGTGGCTCTAGAATCTTTGTCAGATAATTTCAAAATCTGATTGACTCAGTGTTGGCCTCATTTGGTTGTCTTTTCCCATTTGAGCTGCTATTTTCTTCATTCTTAGCATGGTAGGTTATTTTCACTTGTATCCTGCGTGTTTTGTTTATTGTTTTAGGAGACTCTGGGTCTTGCTTGAATTTTTTTATTCTGGCAGTTACTGCATTAAGTTTAACAGGTGGTTCTTGGCCTATTTCTATGAACTGTGGTTCCAACGACAGTTTACATTTTTGCTGCTTTTTGCGATGTTATTTTCATCTGCTTGTTTTATCAAGTGTTACTTGTGCTTCCATTGGTCCCTAATGGTGTTGCGTAAGGAAGAAGTTTCCTCAGGCCAGGCCTGGCCTCAGATGTCTTGTTGGAGGAAAACTGTGGCAAGATCCTCCTACTGCTCACCCACTCTCCAGGTCTCTCTGGGTAGGGGAGGAAAGAGAAGAGTCTTGGTCTGCAGGAACACAAAGATTCTTGGACTAGGCTGCTTGCTGTAAATATATCCCTCCCTCACCCACCCATCACAGCTGGATGGGGGAAAGTAGTCTCACGGCCTATAGGGACAAAAATCCTTCCTGAACCAAACGCTTGTAACAACTGGTTCCATTTGCTGGTTTGGCGTGCCTACCCACCTCAGAACCTCTTCAGAGAAAGGGGAATCTTAATCCAGCAAGGAAGCAGAGTGTTTACCCCTGGCTGCTTATATACGGTGAGACTCCCAATTGACTTCCCTTGCCAGTAGGATCAGACTCCCCTGATGTTCTAAGAAGCACTCCTGTTTTCTCTGGCAGAAAAATAAGCTTGTTTGGACTGTCTTCTGTTAGTATTAAAAGGTCATGAATAGGGTAACATTGGGCCTGGGTCACCTTCTATTGAACAGAGGGGTGGAAGATGCTCTGCCACTATGCCTTTCTGCCATTCCTGGGTTCTCAAACCAGATCATCTTTTTTCTTTTCACCTTTGATTGTCTCTTCCACTAGTTCTAGAGTTCATAGATTTGCTTAGTGGGAAAAGAACAAGGAAATATGAATCTATCTTAACTTATCTGAAGAGGAAGTAAAAGTGCTTCTTTTATTGCCACCTTTTCTTATAACAGGTATTGCCCAAATGATTATTATGAAACTCAGCTTTCATCCTTCTTGTCAGTAGGGGAATGTCAAAACTTATATAGCAGAGACCCATAGGCAGATGAGGTGGTGGTGTAGTCACTAAGTTGTGTCCAGCTCTTTCAACCCCATGGAATGTAGCCCACCAGGCTCCTCTGTCCATGGAATTCTCTAGGCAAGAATACTGGAGTGGGTTGCTATTCCCTTATCCAGGGGATCTTCCCAACCTAGGGATCGAGCTCAGGTCTCCTGCACTGCAGGCAGATTCTTTACCGACTGACCCACCAAGGAAGCCCAGATGGATGAGGGTCTGACCCTTAATCATGGACTCAAACATTAGTACTGCCACAGTGTCTCCCCACAGATTACTTACCAGTTTCTGGAGTACCTAGTCAGTAGAGAAGCCCGGTAACATCTTGACTGAGTGACCATCAGCAAGTGCAGGTGAATACCATGGGCCTCTGAATATGGTAGTACAATGAAAAGGACACATCATTATCCTTATAGTATTCCAGTCAGGAATCCTCTCATGAGGGAACATCAGAAACAAGCAAAGTGAGGGACATCTATCAAACATAAAAATGAAAGAAAAGAAAATGGCTTATATACTTCCTAAATAGCAAGACTTTGGTTGAATTGCCTGAATTGATAAGTATACTGTGGTTTCGTAAGAGAATGTCCCCATGCTTGATGTTTAGAAAATAAACATGGAAGTGTAAAGGGATACACACACACACACAGAAAGTATATGATGAAGAATTTGCCAAAATATTAAAAGTTGGTGAAAAAGTATCTGAAGTTTTTCTGCATTGTTTTTTGCAACTTTTATGTAAGTTTAATAGTGTGGTGTGAACTGTTTTTAGTGGTGTGTGAAATTTATGTCGCCTCAGTAGATAAACCCTGAGGTGCTTCAAAGCTGTCCAGACTCAGCAAATCACAGCCAAGCCATGACATGGGTCCATAAGTAAGAAACGTGACAGGGGTTTCTCACAGTGTATCAGGAACCACATACAGGTGGAGCCTGAAGCCACCTGTCAAGATCTGTTAGGCCTCATGAATCTTTCCTTCCTCCCAGCTGCTTTCGATTCTTAGATTTCTCTCCATGTAGCAATTGTCTGTCGATTTTAGTGCTTATCTAGATTTATCTTTTGGTCTCAGGATCATGTTTTCTTACAGGTTACATGTAGCACTCAGTATACAGAGCATATCTACATACTCCTTGTTAAATGATTTTCTCTTGCATCTAAAAAAATTTGAATGGAAGACTAAAGTGTTTTATAAATATTAATATATATATATTCTTATATATAATTCTTATGTATAATCATAGTATATATATATTCTTTTTCATTCTTTATATGCATTATATATACTATTTTCCATTATGGTTTATTACAAGATATTGATACAGAACATGTATATATGTGTGTCAATGTGTATGTATGTATATACATATATACGCACATACACGTCTATACGTAGATGTATATATGTATAGTTCTCTGTGCTATACAGTAGGATCTTGTTGTTTATCAACTCTATATATAATAGTTTGCATCTGCTAATCCTAAACTCCCAATCCATCCCTCCCTTATCCTTCTTCCCCTTTGGCAACCACAAGTCTGTTTTCTGTGAGTCTATTTCTGTTTCAAAGTTAAGTTTTTTGTGTTGTATTTTAGATTCCACATATAAGTGATACCGTTAAATCTATCTCTTCTGACAGACTTCACCTAGTATAATAGTCTCTAGATCCATCCATGTTGTTGCAAATGGCATTATTGTATTCTTTTTTATGGTTGAGTAGTATTCCATTGCATATGTGTACCACATCTTTATCCATTCATCTGTTGATAGACATTTAAGTTGTTTCCTTGTCTTGGCTATTGTAAATAGTGTCACAATGAGCACAAGGGTGCATGCATCTTTTTGAATTACAGTTTTGTCCAGACATCATCCCAGGAATGGGATAGCTGGATCATATGGCAAATTTATTTTTAGTTTTTTGAGGAAGCGCTCTACTATTTTCCATGGTGGCTGCACCAGTTTACATTCCCATCAATGATGTATGAGGGTTCCCTTTTCTATGGGTTGGGAAGTATTTTAGAAGCCAGATGGGTCATGTAGTAGCCTCTCAACTTACAAGTGAATGTGGCCTTCGTTCACAAGCAGCTGTCCTTAAGCAGCATGAGCACTATTGCTTGGCAGGCAGTATAGTTCACTTTAGGAGTATTGTTGTGTTATTTAACTGGAAGTGTGGGCCCTGAGATCAGGATATCTGGGTTCAGATCCTGCCTCTGTTCTTCTGCAGTGGATTTAACGTGGGCTGGGGGGGGGGATAGTGAACACGTAATGATTCATTGTACATAAAACACTTTGCACTCTGTGTGTAGCTTCAGATTTGGGCATTGCTATTACTCAATGTGAATTTCAATTTTGAAACTGTGAATCTAGAAAATATTGGAAGTATTACCTGCTTCAATAGTTTTCACAGATTTTCTTTGATCAGTAGAAGTCTTGTTTCCTTAAAATGAAAAAAATGTGTAGATAATTCCAAACTCTGGGAGATGATGAGAGACAGGGAAGCCTGTCCATGGAGGTGCAGAGTCAGACACGACTTAGCAACTGAACAACAACAACACAGAATTCTAGTGCAGGAAAGCCAACTATTCTCACTGACATAGAGTCAATCAGAACCCCACCCACTGTGGCCACCCTGGCCCTTTTCTTCCGCTGTAGTGGCTATAGGATCACTGCCATCTCATCTGGGTCTATTGGTCCATGACACATCATGGGAAAGCGGTGACTTAAAACAAAAAATCATTGACTTTGCCCCTGAATCTAAAGTTGACTAGATCTGGTAAGACAGGTCTCCAGATTCTGCCATATAGTTGCAGTCAGGTGGTGCCTGGGCCTAGCAGACATTGAAGTCTTCTTTGCTCCAAGTCTGGTTCTGGGTATGGATGAAGAAGCTGGTCAGTTAGAGCATCTCTTACTCTCTGTAAGGTCTTGGGATGTGGCCTTTGTGCGTGGCTGCCTTAAGATCTCTGGGCTTTTTACACAGCACCTGGCACCTCCCAGAGAGGGCACCCCAACCAGAAACCAGCAGAAGCTGCAGGCTGTATCTTGTCTTGCCTCAAGAGTTATCTGGAGCTTCCAAAGTGTTCTGTTCCTCTAAGTCACAGACCCACCAGATTCAAAGGGAGATGGCACAAATACTGACTCTTATTGTTCTATGATTTGAAGATCCTTATCAAACACCACCCCTTGCAGTCTAGAGATTCTGTTTTGAAGATCCCTGATAGAGTAAATTCCTTTACACTCTCATTATAGATGCAGTGATGGTCTTGCTGCTGACATCCATAAAGTCTAATATGAAATGAGAGATTACTCTCTAGCAAGTACTACTTTAAACACACAGACATACAGAGGATCATAAGATATTATGAACAATTCTATGCCAATCAAGTGGGCAACCTAGAAAAATGTGGATATATTCCTAGAAACATGCACTCCCCTATGACCAAATCAGGAAGAAATGGAAAATATGAACAGACCAATGAATCAGTCATTTTCAAAAACCTCCCATCATATAGCAGTCCAGGACCAGAATTCATAGGTGGATTCTACCAAATATTTAAAGAAGAGTTAACACCGAGCCTTTTCAAACTTTTCCAAAACACTGAATAGGAAGAATTGCTTCTAAACTCGTTCTCTGAGGTCAGCATCACCCTCATACCAAAGCCAGAAAAGAAGACCACAAAAGAACAAATTACAGGTCAGTATCTCTGATGAGCAGAGATGCGAAAATCCGCAACAAAATGTTAGCAAACCAAATTCAACATTACTTTAAAAGGATCATACATCACGATCACAGTTAGGAATTAAAGCTCAAGTCTTGATCACTGCAAAGGTAAAACTGCTGAGCCTGAGAAATCAGCCACCAGTCAAAATGAGACACTTTAATTACAGAGTAGGTGCTAGACATTGTGCTTTCTCAGTTCCCTATACCTCACACCCTTCCACTGTCACATTATTCCGTATGAGCTATTTTTGCAAATCTATTTTGACAAACTAGGGTAAGGTGCCCCCTTAAATTCACTCTGAAACTCATGTGAGTTCTTGTCTTTTTGGGTTTTGGCCTCCTTTTGGTCCATTGTATATTAAACAGTATATTGAATCAATTGCACAGTATTCCTATATCACCTGTCATCTGATCTGGAAAGAAATGGGTTTTGTTTTGAGGTAGATTGAAAGTGTCATCCCTTCGATGGTAATCAGAGTTGGGAATTGGCATTTGCGTCACTGTGCAGTGCCCTAAGCTCTGACTTTCCTTAATTGGAGTTTCAAATGCATCCTGGCTGCCAGAAGGTCAGTTTTCTTCAACTTAGTCTGCAGGAAAAGCTTTAGAGAGGAACTGAACCTGCCCTTATCCAGTCCTCCAAATCCTGAGGGTTTAGCTGTCTGGAGGCCTGGAGGGAAGTTCACTTGATACTGGATGATAGTGATTACATTGGTCTATCCAACTTGTGAATGCTTGGAATCCAACCACCATGAATTTGATGAGTAGTTATCAGATCTTCGTTCCCATCCCTCACCCCTTCAGGCAGATATGCCTTTCTTATCCACCTGCTTGCCACATGACTTGCTTTGGTCACTAGACTGAGGCATGATTTGGCTGATGGCTGCACTCCTAAAATTCACAGTAAGATAAACATGTATTGCGGATCCACTGGTAAAGGAGGATGAGAAAAACACAGATCAATTTCAGAGTCAGCCTGCAGCCTACATCCAAGTCCAGCCATCCCATGTCATGAAATGGAGCTGCCCAGCTGAGGCCAGCCAACCGCAGCCAAATCGGTCAACCTGCAGATCCATAAGAGTGAGAAAATATTGGTCATTGTAAACCACTGAGGAATTTCTCTTTTAGATTCTTTTCCATAGAATTAATGAAGCAGAAGATAACTGATGTACCAATTAACATTTTAGGAACTAAATAGTTGTGATGTGGTTTAAAATAAGAAGTATATATTTATATTTGGTTTCCCTTCCTTTCTAGCACAGAGAATCTAAAGCCCTGGGAATTTCCTAAGTGAAGTGAAGAAAGTGAAAGTGAAGGTCGCTAGCTGTGTCCAACTCTTTGCGACCCCATGGACTATAGTCCATTGAATTCTCCATGCCAGAGTATTGGAGTGGGTAGCCTTTCCCTTCTCCAGGGGATTGTCCCAATCCAGGGATCAAAACCGTGTCTCCGTCATTGCAGGTGTATTCTTTACCAGCTGAGCCACAAGGGAAGCCCAAGATACCAGAGTGGGTAGCCTCTCCCTTATCCAGCAGATCTTCCTAAGCCAGAAATCAAACAGGGATCTCCTGCATTACAGGCAGATTCTTTACCAACTGAGGTATTAGGGAATCCCAAGTGACAAGATCAATAAAAGTGTCTTTGGTTATGTTAAGAAGGTGACTTTTGGAAAGCACCAAAGGTTGGAGGCTGGTTGCTAGCAGTCAAGCATGTGATTAGAGGGTTTGAATTGTCAGTCCTACCCCACCCAACCTCCCAAACCCAGTCTCTAAGGAGAAGCTGGAGATTGAGTTCAGTCACCAGTGGTCGATGATTTAATCAGTCAGGCCTATATAATTAAGTCTTCTTAAAGACCCAAAAAGAGTTCAGAGAGTTTCTGGGTTAGGAAACACCTGGAGATGCTGGAGAACATGGAAGCCCCACCCCTTTCCCTGTACCTTGCTCTGTGCATCTCTTCCATATGACTGTTCTTGAGTTACATCCTTTTATAATAGACAAATAACATGAGTGAGTAAAATGTTTCTCTAAGTTCTGTTAGCCACTCTAGCAAATTAACTGAACTCAAGCAGAGTCAACAGTCATGGGAGCCCCAGATCTATAGCTCTGTGATCAGAAATTCAGGGAATAACCTGACCTTATAATTGGCATCTGAAGCTGAGATGGGGATAGTTTTGCAGGACTGAGTCCTTAACCTGTGGCATCCGATGATTTCTCCAAGTAGGGAGTGTCAGAATTGAGTTGTAGGACTCCCAGCTGGTGTCAAAACATTGCTTGGGAGTGTAGAGGAAACCCCACACACACTGGACGTGGTACATCAGGGTCTTGATATAAGGTGTTTGCTATTTTAAAATTGGTCTTAGTAAGTATGTAAGATGTGGTGTCAGGCACCACCCAAGCGTGTCATTCACTCTCAAACAAGTCTATAAAGCAGATAATATCATTATCTCTGTTTTAGTCTTAGTGAAGACTTTTTCTTTGATAAAAATGGTAAAAATAGTTCATCAGAACTTTCACTTTTGAACAAGGAAACAAAGTGGTTTGGGGAATCCTTCTTAAGGATCAGAAAAGCAAATGCTTCTGAAATTCCTAGGGAACACTGACAGCATATTCCTTGTAAGAGAAGATCCTGGTAGAGTCATGTTGCAAACCACTGTCATAGGCATAGCTGGTAAAAGAATAGTGATCAAGAGTGCTGTTTATTGATTGCTTGTGTCAGAGTGGATGCTTTGATCATATTCATGAACCCACAGTAGCCATCTGGGGTTGCTAACCTTTATCCTTCTGTATTATAGCTGGACAATTGAAGTTCAGAGAGGTTATGTAATGTACTTAGTCTCACAACTTGTAGATAACTGAAGTGAAAAGTGAAAGTGAAATTCGCTCAGTTGTATCTGACTCTTTTCCACCCCATGGACTATACAGTGCATGGAATTCTCCAGGCCGGAATACTGGAGTGGGTAGCTGTTCCCTTCTCCAGGGGATCTTCCAGACCTGGAAACTGAACTGGAGTCTCCTGCATTGCAGGCAGATTCTTTACCAACTGAGCTTTCAGGGAAGCCCATAAGTAACTAAGCTGGAATTCAAATACAGACCCATATTCTTATCTAATAGACTAGCTACCTATTAGTAGCCAACAGTCATTGGATCATAGAGAAAGCAAGGAAATTTCAGAAAAACAACTATTTCTGCTTCATTGACTATACTAAAGCCTTTGACTGTGTGCATCACAACAAACTGTGGAAAAGTCTTAAAGAGATTGGAATCCCAGACCATCATACCTGTCTCATGAGAAACTGAACCCTGTATGTGGGTCAAGAAGCAACAGTTAGAACTGGACATGGAACAACAGACTGGTTCAAAATTGGGAAAGGAGTATGTCAAGGCTGTATATGGTCACCCTGCTTATTTAATTTATATGCAGAATTCATGCAGAATGCCAGGCTGCATGAATCACAAGCTGGAATGAAGGTTGCCAGGAGACGTATCAATAATCTCAGATATGCAGATGATGCCACTCTAATGGCAGAAAGTGAAGAAGAACTAAGGAGCCTCTTGATGAAGGTGAGAGAGGAGAGTGAGACAGCTGGCTTAAAACTCAACATTAAAAAATACAAGATCTTGGCAACCAGTCCCATCACTTCATGGAAAATAGAAGGGGGAAAAGTAGAAGCATAGTGGATTTTATTATCTCAGGCTCCAAAAATCACTTAAACAGTGATTGTAGCCATGAAATTAAAAGATGTTTGCTCCTTGGAAGAAAAGCTCCAACAAACCTAGACAGTATATTAAAAAACAGAGATATCACTTTGCTGACAAAGGTTCATATAGTCACAGCTACGGTTTTCCAGGAGCCATGTACAGATGTGAGAGTTGTATCATAAAGAAAGCTGAGTGCCAAAGAATTGGTGCTTTCGAATTGTGGTGCTGGAGAAAACTTTTGAGAATCCACTGGACAGGAAGGAGATCAAGCCAGTCAATCCTAAAGAAAATCAACCCTGAATATTCATTAGAAGAACTGATGCTGAAGCTCCAATAATACTTTGGCCACTTGATAAGAAGATTCAGCTCATTGGAAAAGACTCTGATTCTGGGAACAATTAAAGACAAAAGGAGAAGGGGCAACAGAGGATGAGATGGTTTAATAGCATCACTGACTCAATGGACATGAGTTTGACCAAACTCTGGGAGATAGTGAAGCTGGGTGAGAGTGAAGGACAGGGGAGCCTGGCGTGCTGCAGTCCATGGTGTTGCAAATAGTTGGACACAAATTAGTGACTGAACAAGAAAACCTATTATAGTAGCTATTTCTTTGCTGCACGATTTACCACCTTGCTCACAATGATTTCTCTGTATAAATGTTACAGTTTTATTTAAATGATTTTAACTTATTTTGCAATTTTTCCTTACATAGATAATTATTGAGAATATATTTTGTGCCAGGAACTATGCAATGTAGTGCAAGTGAACAACTGGAAAGTGCTTGGGTTTGGATGTTGGAAAGCATACCGACTGTATGATCATAGAAGAGAAAGAGTCGAGTAGGCTTCATATGCCACAGGGCTTTCTGTCCAGTGAAATGTGTTGCCTCATGTGGTGAACGATGCTGTATGGCATCGTGGTAGAGAGCACTTGTTTTTGGAGTCAAAGAAAATTGGACATAAATTCTAGTGTTATCAGGTTGGTCCCACTGCTCACCAGTTTACAAAATCACTACCCACAGATGTTGGTAGAACGGAAAAGTACCAATAAACAGAATGCTAACAATCTAGGGAGGTGGGGGACTCAGTGTTTCCCCAAAAGCCACCTCTGAAGATTCTGTTCAGCCATGAAAGCTTTTTAAAGGAAGCAGGGACGTCAACTCACTTCATCACTGAGATAAGGGCTTGGAGTCTTTGCCATCAACCCCTGTGTGCAGGCTTGTCGATGCCTCGTGATCTTTGTTTAGATGCTATCTTGCTCACAAGGTTTGTTTGCTAGATTACTGAAGGGGAAGCTAAGGAAGAGATCTGCCATCTATTATTTGCTTCCTTTTCATTTCTACTTCTTTGATCTATGGAAAGAACCAAGAAGTTAGGCAGAGTATTATATGATTTGAAAAGTGTGCTAGGGCCATAGACAAGTAGAGCGTGGGGGTACCTGGTTAAAGGTTAGTGACATGACAAAGGGGTGCCTCTTGCAGAGACCCCTTTCATGCAAATAGCTTTTTCCTGCCAAAAGCTGCTTACAGTGGCTCTGTGTGTGTGTTCAGTTGCTCAGCTGTGTCCTACTCTTTGCGATCCCATGAACCATAGACCACCAGGCTCCTCTCTCCCTAGGATTTCTAAAGTGGGTTGCCATTTCCTCCTCCAGAGGATCTCCCCAACTCAGGGATCAAACCCATGTTTCCTGCATTGGAAGTGGATTCTTTATCTACTGAGCCTCGAGAAAGCTCACACTGGTTCTGCTTCTACCTAAGAACTTGGGCAAATTACCTCGCCTTGCTAAGCCTCACCATCTTTTATCTCTTCAACTTTAAATGTAGAGCATATCTCATATTGCTGTAGAGTGAAGTGTTGAAATGTGCTAAAACTCCTAGGTCAAAGACTGCCCCCAGTAAACAATCAAGAAATTATATACTACTAATCTCTATTGTCTCTGAAGGAATTTTGTCCAGGCCACTCACCGTCTGGATCATTCTCATTGGAATACATCCTCATTTGAAAGCATTACTCCTAAAAACATTACAGAAGTGAACACCTTTTTCTAGTTGATTTTCAGCAGTGGATGTGTGGACACCAAGCAGTTATCAAGTCTGTTCCTCTCATGGGACCTCAGTTCTTTGACATTAAAACATTTGGACTAGGTCAACTTTGGGTTCCTTCTGGCTGTAGAACAAAACCAAACCAAACCAAGTAATAAACCAAAATGTATGATTCAAAGAGGAAATCTGGGTGAATATTAATTCTCATGTTTTGTGTATATGTATGCATGGCTGAGGAGAAGGCAATGGCACTCCACTCCAGTACTTTTGCCTGGAAAATCCCACGGATGGAGGAGCCTGGTAGGCTGGCTGAATGCTTCTAATTGGTCTTTTTAAAAATAGGTTCACTGTTATCTCTGTTTTGTGAAATGTTTTGTGCCCCAAGAGGCTCAGAAGAAATGTATGATATGTTGGTATTTCTCCAGAAAAATGCTTCTCTTCTGCTCACTAAATAGCTGCTGCTACCCAAGTGGGTGAGAATCTTGGTTGCAACAAATCAAAAGCAAAATACAAGATTTTTTTGTTTGCTGAAGTGGTGGTGGTTTGAATATTCATCAACATCCATTTGAATTCTGAGGCAGCTCTTGAAATGTGATAAATCCTGTTTCACAGATGATGAAACTCAGAGAAAACTTGTAACTAGGTGGTTTCCATTCAATTTTATAGTAAATTATGACTTGTGATCCTTAAATTCCTGCTGCTTCTTTGTCCATATGTAGACTTAGTAATAACTGATGATGTAATTCATTCTGTATGTGCATGCTGCTGCTGCTGCTGCTAAGTCGCTTCAGTCGTGTCCGACTATGTGTGAACCCATAGACAGCAGCCTACCAGGCTCCCCCGTTCCTGGGATTCCCAGCCAAGAATACTGGAGTGGGTTGCCATTTCCTTCTCCAATGCATGAAAGTGAAAAGTGAAAGGAAGTTGCTCGGTCGTGTCCAACTCTTTGCGACCCCATGGACTGAGGCCTACCAGGCTCCTCCATCCACGGGATTTTCCAGGCAAGAGTACTGGAGTGGGGTGCCATTGCCTTCTCCCTGTATGTGCATGCTCAGTTACTAAGTCATATCCAACTCTTTGCATCCCCATAGACTGTAGACTGACAGGCTCTTCTGTCCATGGGATTTCGCAGGCAAGAATACAGGAGTGGATTGTCATTTCCTTCTCCCGGGGTCTTCCTGACCCAGGGATTGAACCCGTGATTCTTATGTCTCCTGCATTGGCAGGCAGGTTCTTTACCACTCAACCACCAAGGAAGAGCATTTGGTTCTGTAGGATATTACTGTTCCTGTCATAAAAAGCAGGGAGGGTGAGAATCATCCTGGCTGGCACGACTGCTTTCCTAGGGTAAAGACGTTCCCCCATATCAATATATCAAACAAGGTCAAACAGCCTAAAGAATTCTTAATATTCATTAACAAATGAAGAATTGCTGGAGGTTGGGGCAGAGAGGGGAGAAAGATAATGTTCATCTCCCTCATTTTACTCTACTTTGGCCTCTCCACCAGGAGAAAAAAGAGAGATATTTTCCAGGATTTGCCTGAGACATCCTTGCATATTACATCATATGCAATCACTTTCTAGAGGCATACCAGACAAATCACTTACACACCCTTTGGTATATCTCTAGTGATTATTCCTTGAAAAAAAAAAAATATATATATATCTGTTGTGCTGGAAACATTATCTTTTAATCATCTCCTATGGGGGACCTTCCACTTGGTAGTATGTCACATACACCCTCTGTGTCTGGTGCTAATGCGGTATATTAAATGTGGTTATTTCTGGGCGTTAGCCGAGTTTGGAAGGGTCTGTGTGTTTCTCATTGTTAGCTAAATACTGTGAGGTCAATGGCTAATTATAAGAGATTGTAACTTTAGGGATTTAGCTGATGAATCCGATTGAACTGTCAGCCTTTCTAGGCTAGATTGGATATATAAAGAATCTCCATCCTAATTGCTTTAATTAATGAATGCTGAGATAAGGCCACCCATCGAGAGAAACACTGCAGTGTCTTTACAGCTTCATTGCCACACGTGGTGACAGACTAGCAATAATATGGTCTGGAGGGGTGCTTGGCATCTCAGTTGCTCCCATTTTATGGGACACCTACCATGACAATAATGTGTGGCATATAAACAAAGAATCTGACATCTCCCAGGCTCCAAAAAGGCTTATAATTTTTACTAAGAAACAAGCCTCAAGTGTATCTAACAAGTTTAGAGTAAATAAAAATGTTGTGTTAAAATAATTTTAGAGAAAAGGAGATGTTTCTTTGGAGTGAGGTTTGCTCCTAGGGACTTTATTGCCTTGGGTGATTACAGGGGCAGATAGGAGAGATCAGGGCCCATTGACTGAATCAAACCGTTCATCCTTTAACCTGGAAATTGCCAACTTCTTTCCTCCTGCCTTTGTATTTAATAGTTATTCTACCCTTCATATGGATGGATTCTTGTCCCAGTTGTTCACATGGCTGCCTCCCTTTCTGTGGTTGGGTCTGAACTCTGTCATTACCCCCACAGGTTTGTCTCTCCATCCCCACATCCAAAGGGACACACTGTTCTTCCTTGTCTTCTACCCCTTGTCTTTTACCAGTCAGCCCTCACCACCGTTTGCACAATCACCTCTTCTAGTCTGTGCACCCCTGTGAGCAGAGACCTAATGTTTGTCCATCACTGAATCAAAAGCACCAGACAGATGTGGGCATTTAAAAAAACATTAGTTGAAGAAATGGTTTGTCAGCTAGCAACATTTTATTTCAAGCACTAGACACAGACTCTGGTTAGTTGAAGCAAAAGAGAATTAAATGGCATTTTCTCTTGTAAGGTTGGAGAACCAGGCTTGGAAGCAGGCAGTAAACAGCCCCGTCTTAAGGACTAGGAGGCAGGAACTATGTAGAGGGCTCAACAGGGAGCATCTGCTCATGGCACAGCTGTTGGAGTCTGTAAACACCAACCACATCTTTTAACTTTGAACATGCGCAGATTTGTGTTTCTACACTGAGAAGTATGAGGAGATAGGAATCAAACAAAGCCCTGAGAGAGAGCAGCTCCAACCCTGTGTGTCTGTATTTTAGGGAAAGCTGCTTCTGGGAAGACACTGGCTATTCCAAAGATTTGTCAGGCTAAAGAGACTACCGTGGTTCTAATAAGGTGCACATGCTAATGAAAGCCAGTTAACCTGGCAGCAGATGAAAGCTGAGGCCACATCCTCTCTTAATGTAGAGTCCAATTGGAAAACTGATTCCACTAACTTTACGTAGGATAGATGGAGTAAAGCGTGAACTGACTATTATTTGATCTCCCTAGTGGCTCAGACAGTAAAGAGTCTGCCTGCAATGCAGCGGACCTGGATTTGATCCCTGGGCTGGGAAGATCCCCTGGAGAGGGAAATGACAACCCACTCCAGCATTCTTGTCTGGAGAATTCCATGGATGAAGGAGCCTGGTGGGCTACAGACCATGGGATTGCAAAGAGTCGGACACAACTGAGCAACTAATATTACTAATTACAATAGAGACAAGGCTTGTTGTTGTTCAGTCACTAATGTGTTCTGATTCTTGGAAACACTGCTTATCTTCAGACTTCTGTGTACTTTATTACTCTTTTAATGATTTCATAGTAGATAATGTAGCGTTTGGTTTTATTTCAAAAAAGGTATAATTTGTAATATTTTTATGTCTCAATTTGGTTGGAAAAGAGATAATTTCTGGTTACCACTTGCTTATTCAATGCCTATTTGCATTATTCTGGTAATAGTATGTTGATTTTTAATTTGAGCAGTCACTCCTCTTCCCATATCCTCTTTCCAAGAGTAGATTTGTAGTATCTGAAAGCAGAAAAATGTCTTATGTATTACATGCTTATCAAGTATATTAAAGACCAAAGTGATACTATGAATGTCCATGCACTAAAAACACTGGGCTGCATTTTTTCCTCTTCAGATATTTAATTAATGCATTACTAATTTCTTATACTTAAGTAAAAAGGCAAATAATTGATCCTTGTGAATGGAGGTGGTAAGGGATATAGCTGTAGTGAGACTGTCAAAATCAGAATATGTATGTTAGTCTGTGAGTGATAAAATAGCACTAGAAGCAGAAATCACATTTTTAAAAAGCCCTGTTGGAAATACAGAAAGAAAGTGAGGATTAAACTGCCGCTGCTGCTAAGTCGCTTCAGTCGTGTCCGACTCTGTGTGACCCCATAGACAGCAGCCCACCAGGCTCCCCTGTCCCTGGGATTCTCCAGGCAGGAACACTGGAGTGGGTTGCCATTTCCTTCTCCAATGCATGAAAGTGAAAAGTGAAACTAGGGAGTGGTAAATAATGGTTGAGATATTGGGGAGAAAACACAGATCTGTTCCACAAAGTTGAAAACTTTAATGTTACTTCAAATGATGTGTTTTTTTCTTTTATTTAAATGTGATGTACAAGCAGCTCATCCAAGTCAATACCGTGTATGACCAGAAAACAAATACCAGAAAAACAAACAACCCAGTCAAAAAATGAGAAAAAAAACTAAACAGATATTTCTCTAAAGAAGACATACCAATGGCTAATAAACCCATGAAAAGATGCTTAACATTGCTCATTATTAGAGAAATGCAGATCAAAACTACAATGAAATATCACCTCACACTTGTCAGAATGGCCATCATCAAAAAATCTGTAAACAATAAATGCTGGAGAGGGTGTGGAGAAAAGGGACCCTCTTGCATTGTTGGTGGGAAATGTAAATTGATGCAGCCACTATGGAAGACAGTATGGAGATTCCTTTTTTTTTTTTTTTTTTAATTTTAAAATCTTTAATTCTTACATGCGTTCCCAAACATGAACCCCCCTCCCACCTCCCTCCCCACAGCACCTCCCAGAATTCTGGAAATAAAAGCAAAAATAAACAAATGGGATCTAATTAAAATTAAAAGCTTCTGTACAACAAAGGAAAATATAAGCAAGGTGAAAAGACAGCCTTCTGAATGGGAG
Organism: Capra hircus; assembly: GCF_001704415.2. Classification (NCBI taxonomy): domain Eukaryota; kingdom Metazoa; phylum Chordata; class Mammalia; order Artiodactyla; family Bovidae; genus Capra; species Capra hircus. Next base: position 18,694,860 of record NC_030829.1, on the reverse strand, counting down.
AAAATAATAGCAAATGAAGCAACTGACAAACAACTAATCTCAAAAATATACAAGCAACTTCTGCAGCTCAATTCCAGAAAAATAAACGACCCAATCAAAAAATGGGCCAAAGAACTAAATAGACATTTCTCCAAAGAAGACATACGGATGGCTAACAAACACATGAAAAGATGCTCAACATCACTCATTATTAGAGAAATGCAAATCAAAACCACAATGGAGATTCCTTAAAAAACTAGGAATAAAACCACCATATGACCCAGCAATCCCATTACTGGGCATGTACCCTAAGATAACCAAAATTGAAATAGACACGTGTAACCCAATGCTGATTGCAGCTCTATTACAATAGGTGGGACCTGGAAGCAATCTAGATGTTTTGGTAGGCTGCCATCTATGGGATTGCACAGAGTCGGCCATGACTGAAGCGACTTAGCAGCAGCAGCAGATAGCTGATTCCCGTTGATGTTTGGTATAAACCAATGCAATATTGTAAAGCAATTATTCTTCAATTAAAAATAAATTTTAAAAACGTGAATGCAAAAAATATGTTTAGCAAATATTCGTCTGCTATATCGTCTATATTGTCTGCAAATAATAGTGTGTAATTTATATGCATGTATATGTGTATACATACTTCTGAAAGTAAAGTGAAGCTGTGTCCGACTCTTCATGACCCCATGGACTGCAGCCCACCAGGCTCCCCCATCCATGGTATTTTCTAGCAAGAGTACTGAAGTGGGTTGCCATCTCCTTCTCTAATGCATACATATACACATGTGTATATATGTACATATATATAAGTATAAAAGAAAGTCAGTTTGTTTCTGGTACACTAAATTCTCAGAAATGACTTTCTTAATTGTTTACCTTTGTTAATGAGCAGGACTGTGGTGAGGTAAGAATGTATTTCTAAGGATGTCTTAGCCCTCTGTTTTTGGTCAGTTTTCATTTTAGTAGATTGAAAGTAGTAACAAGTCACTACTACTTAGCAGAACTAAGAAACAACATTAGTAGTAGTTTTGGAAAAAGTGGCTAATAGGGCATTTCTTCTGAAAAGATTACAGAGGAAAATGAAATCGGAGGATTGAGAATTTACAAAATCCTCGGGGAGGTAGAAATAATGTCATGTCAGAGTCAGTTCAGAATATTCCCACTTGCTTGCTAGGCATTTACTGAACTCTTGCCAAGTGCCGAGCACCATCTCCACTGGACGGTATGTCCATACTGGCATGCCAGGATGAAAGAAATGCACTCTGGACCACTCAGCTTCACATTAAGGAGATCCAACCTGTCCTCTCATAGGATACTTCCTAATCAACTTTAGCTACAATCCATCTGGGAACAAGTATATTCACCCAAGTTAATTAAGCCCAGAGAATGACAGTCTTAAGGTCAACCCAGCAGCAGTCTTTAGTTGTACTTCAGAACAGCTTGATAGAAAAGGCAGCTGCAATTCATTTCCTCCAAGTACATGACAAGTGGGCCTAGGCTTATATTTTCAGCTGGTGAGATTATATTTAATATTAAGAAGATGTTCCCAAAGCTAAATATCAAGGGATAAAATTTTTTAAAAAAATAAAATATATGGAGCCATCAGTAAGGACTTGAAAAACCAAAACCTTGGTTCTGCTTGTTTAATTGTATATCGTCTTGGAAGAGAGTTAGATAAGATCCCTTTATTATATGTGATTCTGTCCACATCTGGCAAACCATGAAAGTAAACCAGTGTGATCACTAATATTTATTTAGTTAATGATTATTATAGTTATTTTTATTATAGTTGTTAATATTATTTCTTTGATTAACTATTAAAAATGTCTTAAATTGAATGTGTTTGTTTACACTGATTTTGGGGATTTTGATTGTTTATTCCTCTACCTTCTCACTAGTGTTTCAAAGTCCCCCTTTGGTACACTTTACCTTGTTTCTATTTCTAGAAGCTCAATTATCTGGACTTTCTCTTGCCATTTAAAACTTTGTAATTATTTCCCCCTCTGAATATGCCTTTAGAACATCCAAGCTCCCCAGGGAATGTCATGTGCAGCCACAGGTGATAATTTAAACCCCTACCTTTGTTTCCCGTCAGGATGGTCCATGCCTGTGGTATAGAAAGCTCCCTGAGGAAGACAGGATGGTGTTGCCCTAAATTGTGGCTGTATTTTCAGTGCCTGCTACATACAGTCCCTGGAGCATAAAAGGTTCTCAACACAAATTGAATGCATGAATGAACAAAGAAGGGACTGAATAGTATTCACTGGGGAACCTTGTAGCCAATGTCCTTTAGATCCAGATGAATTCAGTGCACAGTATAGTCACACTTCTTCCCTTGAAGGCAAGAGAAACTGACTGCAGTTAGATTAGGTAAAATGAAGGGAGTTAGTAGAGGGAAGTGCCTTGGCCCAGAGGGAGTTAGGGGTCAGGTCAAGCCAATTCCTCTACCTGTTTTTATAGCCCACAGGCTAAGGATAGTTTTTACATTTGCAAATAGTTGAAGCAAATCAAAGTAAAAACACAATTTTCTGACAGTGTGACAGGTACACACAAGTCAAATTCAAGTGCCCCTAACTAAAGTTTTGTTGCGACACAGGCATGGCTTTTGTTGATGGGTTTCTGGGACTGTATCTGCATTGTGATGGCAGAGCAGAGTAGTGGTGAGTGAGACCTATGGCCAGCAAAGCTCAAAATAGCCTCTTCTTGGTCATTTTCAAAAGAAGTCTGCTGATTGCAAAGTTAGCCTATGGAATTCAAGCCAGGCAATCAGAGCTCAGGGAATTCGGAAACCAGCATACTGTTGGGAATTCAGGTGGCAGAAAGGAACAGATGGTGTCGGTTGCATTGCCACCATCAGAGGAAATCTGTTCACCCCCATCTTTATTCCATTCAGATCTCAAATTCAAGTAAGAGGGAGCCTGGTTTGGGTGGCTTAGGGTCCATGCCTACTCCTTGACTATAGGGACGAGGACGGAGGAACCTTGGTTAATATCCCCATCATCAAGAGACTTGGCAAAAAAGAGCAGATGTTCACTACTTAAACAGTGACAGCAAGATAAAATCATAGCTAAGCCTGTTGCCTTCTGCTTCCAAAGATAAACAGTAGCTATTTGCTACCTGGTCATCGCTGCTGAGCGGTGGTGGGTACATACCTGACACCGTGACCTCTTGTCATTAAGATTGAGTGGACTCCTCATTATGGAGTGTGTTCCCATTCACCACAATGTCAATTTCCATCTCTTCAGCTGTATGCTGTTCAAACTGATCATACCCAGAGATACAGCATCTCACGCCAACGTAGCCCAGCACCATGGCAGGCACTGGACTTCATTTTTAAAGATTTCTTTTGATTTTCAACCAAGTTTCAAAACTGCTTTCAGTTTTGAATGGAGCTAAACTGGCAATGTCTAAGTGAGATCACAGAGGCATCAGTGCTTGTCCCAAGAGGTGAAAGGAGGGCAGACTGGGAAACATAGGCCTACTCAGCATCCTGTCTTTGGTGTGTGTCCAGCCTGCCCGCTCAGGAGTTAGTAACATGAAGTTTGAAAGCATCCAATCAGTGCCCATGGAAAGGCTTATAATAAGCAACAGGTCTCAGTGCAAAAAACATTTTACCTTTGTTCTTTCTCAGAGACTCATGTTAAACAGGATAGGAGGTGTAGGTCACTTCCAAGCCTGAAAAATGCAGGCTTGAATTTGAATGTAAAAATTAAGTTTTATTAAAAATATTAAATGTGATAGAAAGATGAGAGTTTGATAATTGCCTTCCAGTATAAGAGTCAACAGTATCAAACATGACTGAAGCAACTTGGCATGCATGCATGCATTGGAGAAGGAAATGGCAACCCACTCCAGTATTCTTGCCTGGAGAATCCCAGGGACAGAGGAGCCTGGTGGGCTGCTGTCTATGGGGTCACACAGAGTCAGCAGCATAAGAGTCAAAGTTTCTCTGAAAGAAATTCAACTTCTGTAGAGCCCATATGAAGCTGTTAGAGAAATGAGCCTGAATGTGTATGTGTTGTATATAATGATGTGAAATAGTTGACATTTTCCCATGGCCTTGACATGGCCTTGTGTTGTGACTCAAACTTTATTTTTCTTCTTCCTGGGATCTAGAGGAAGAGACCTGTTTTGAGGAGTCTTTTTTGGGAGGAAGTGGATATGCAGGAGGGGAGGTGGTGTTTATCTTTTTCTTTTTTCTTCATTTATTGTTTTTGGAACTGAGGAGTCTTTTGGGAATTTGAGGGATTGGAGAGAATTTCAAAGTGTTGGTGGGTATTCTTCCTTCAAGTCAAAGATACGAAATGACGTCAGTTTCTATTAAAATGCCTTCCATTGATGCTGTGGACAACATTTTAACCCAAACAAGAGCCCACTTGGGAGCAACTGCAGCTACTGTTGCTCTGAGAAGGAGAAGCTAAGATAGACAATCTTGGGGAGGATGGAGATGAAGCAGGATGGGGAGCATGGGACTGGTCAGTCTGGACTCTGGGGCTGTCCTTCCCCACCTAGACAGTAGCTGCGGTCACCATGTTTAAAAAATTCATCAATGTGACAGAGGCAGGAATACTAATTAAGTGTTTTGAGCATAATAGAAAATCAATTTTAATTGTCCCAAATGGAACTATTGTTTACAGTTACAGATGGCTGCCAGGCAGTACCTGGAGAAGATAAATGAGTCTGGGGAGTAGGGAATTGCTTTCAGTTCTTGGGAGTATTGCAGAGAAGCCATTCGAGAATTCTGCCTAAGACGGTTATTGCCCAGAAAACAGATTACCTATAAAGTCTGAAAAATGGTGTTTACCCTAAGACCCTGCAGTCCGTGGTATCATGGATGTGCACGTTCTCACCTGCAGCCTGGTGTTGCTATAGAAGGACAGAGCGCCCAGAAATAGTTATGTCTCCACGTGGATTAAAAACCACAGAAGCAACCACCACGGCCTCCCGCCATGGTCACTAGGTTAAAATTGTTGCGCGTACTCAAGGCTTATCTTTCTTCTCATCCACCTTCTTCTACTTTCTGTGCTGTGTCTGCCTTAAGAATGGTGAAATGGATGACCACATACCCCGCACCCAGATTCACAAAATGTTTACCACTTCACGTGGGGGGCAAAACCATCCCTTCCATGACTGAGCATGTAGAGACCAGCTCAGTTATCTTCTTGTCCCTTTTCTTTGAAGAAATACTTGGATTCTATTATATACAAAAATGTATAATTTTCCTATTGAAAAATCCCAGGAAAGGACAGAAATAAGAGGTTGGAGACAGAGGCCCACTGTAAGAGATGCTCAGTATGGGTTGAAAGCAATAATTATAAGGGCTTCTTGCAACAGAACTACCTGAAGTACTTGTTAACGTTGTGGATTCCTATTGAATAGGAATCCCTGAGACAGGACCCCAAAATACTTGCATTTTTCATAAGCTACCCAGGTCATTCTGATGAAAACTAAATTTGGAGATTTTTGTCAATGAAAAATGACGAGCCATGAATTTACTAAGAGGTGAAACCCGAGTGCTGGCTATGATAGGCACCAATTTGTTTTCTCATCAAAGGGCCCTCAGTTGAGATGGCTATAGCCAGTCAGCATCCTAATTGTTCTCTACCCACTCCCCTGAGGATAATTGATTTCTCAGGTAGTCTCCTGAAGCTTTTGGGCACTGCTCCTAGGACTTCCCTGTCACAACTATCAGACCATGTCATTTATAGGGTGTAATAATGGACATACATCATGGCATGATATGATCTAAGTCCAGGGTGAGCCCAGCTTTGCTCTGAGTATGAACTGAAATTGAAGGAGACATTGTGGCCCTTCTCCCACTGCATCCCAACAGAGTACTTTTCATAAGACACTAGCACTTGAGTTCATCCTCCAGAGTCCTTCTCATTGAAACTTTGCTCAGATTCTAATACCTCTAAAACTTAATTGGCATTTGAGAATTAGCTGGGTATTTTTTTTTCCTGATTTTAAATTAGAAATCTGAATTCAAAGAGGATATCTAGTGTATCAAACAAATCTGGGTTTGAATTTTGTTCTTCTGTGACCTCAGGCAAATTCTTCAACCTTTCTGACCCTCAGTCACCCCATATATAAAATGGGAATGCTGATGGACACCTCAAAGCGCCTTGTGAGACTTAAGAATACATGTAAAAGTACTTGCTCCCCTGGCAGAGTCCCAGAGGTGGTAGTTCTGTTGTTCTGAAACACAGGAGCAGTGTTAGAAGACAAAAGAAAAAAAAAAGAAAAACGTTGTCTCTTAGCTAATGGTTTCCCAGCTTCAGGACCATGACATTGTGAGCAAGATAATTGTTTCTGTGTTTGTTGTGGGGTGGAGAGGGGCAGGGGGCGGGGGTGACGGAAGCTGTCCTTTGTGTTGTATGAGCTTTAGTAGCGTTCCTGGTCTCTCCTCACAGAATGTCAGTGGAACACTCGTAGGGCTATTAGGATATAGTAAAGGAGTGCAGGTTCATCCCCCAGAGGACTCACAAGCAATCAATGATTTAGCCACAGCAAAGGACTAGATTCTCAGCCTTGAAAGGCCGTGCCCTCAGACTTTCTCATGTCCTGGATCTCAGGGAACTAGGGCTGGGTGTCTCTCATTGCAAAAACTAGGGAGCAATGACCCTGGCATAAGGCTGATATAGCAATAAGATGGTTATTTCATTGCTCTGGACAGAGAACTGCAACTGTCAGGAATAGCTTCATTCAAGTTAGTGTGCACAGTGCAGCTGATGCCTAAAATAATCGCAGGGAAAGCCAAAGCTGCCGTAAGCAGCCCTGGCTGTTGGGTGGCACCCAGGCGTGGGAACCTGATGGATCTGTCCCTCGAAGGGGCTGTTTACCCATGAGGCACTTGTAAGTGCTTTGGTGGGCATGGCCGACACCGCCTCAGCCATCTGACTCTTCCTTTGCTTCCATGGTCCTTCCACTTCGTTTTTTCACTAAGGTTTAATCCAATCCTATTAGACTTAGTGCCTTCTTATTTGTATTGAGACAATTTGTGAATCTCTATAAAAATCTAACGTGCTTTTATTGGAGAAACTTAATTCCAAGTTTCTAGGAGGCACCTCTTTCCAGATCCCCTCCTCCACCTACCACCTGGAAAGCCACAGCCTCCCCAGAGTATGCCAGTCCCATCCAAAATTGCTGTTGCAAGTGGGGTCATGATAGCTTTCTCACTCTGTGACTCTCCTTGCATCACAGTCCCAGGACATGCTGAGAAGGGAAACAGCGGACTAGCCAGGCCTGTGTAAATCACACTGAGACCCCAGCTGTGCCCTCACCTTCCCTGGTGGTAAAATTTTGAGGTGGGAGCCTGGAAGTGTTTGTTATTCTTGTTTTTTGTTTTGTTTTAACTGCACAGAAGTTGTTTCACTCTCACTTCACATGTAGTTATGAAACATTAATAAATATTGATGGAATGAGGAATAAATGCAGTTTGCCTCGATTTACAAATGTTTGGTAGGATTGTTATAACATTGGTTGTTACTTATTGATATTAGGTGCTGGTTCTTTTTAGGGCTTGTGTGGCCCAGAGAATCACATTTTGCACACACTATCCTAATTTATGTACGTAATGGTCCAGTGAATCAGAACTTCTTGTGTTTTGGGGGGGTGGAGGGAGGTGGGTGGGGAGCGCTCAGCATGTGGGATCTTAGTTCCCTAACCAGTGATCAAACGCAAGCCCCCTGCACTGGGATGCTGACTTCTAGACTGCATAGAAGTCCCCATAGAAGTTGACTGACTTCTAGTCAGATTCTAGACTGAATAGAAGTCCCCAGAACTTCTTTTATCCCCAAGTTTTAAGTGAAGTACCCAGAGGATATGTGGCAGAGGTGGGATGTGACTGCTGCCCAAAGGGCAGATTTCAGGTGGCTGATGACCCCAGGAGATAGTCTGCCTGTCATAGCCAGATGGCTCCCGTCAGATAGTGTAAGTCAGGCGTGATCAGCTTCAAACAAGAGTACAGAAAGATGCTAGCCACATTGATCTTTCCTCTCTTCCTAGGAAAAGACTCCATATCTAAGACTGCCCTTCCTAATTTTACCTGGCTCCTTTCACTAAGCCTTTAACTCACTGACATTAAAACGCTAAGTAAAATACCTCTGAACCAATTGGACTCGTCAAATGTAGAAATTACAATACTGCAGCCACCAGCCCTAGTTTCCTGTAGCTTATGTTTTGACTCAAAGCCTAACATCAGCCCATCAAACTCTGAGAAGCCAGGGGAATTTGAAATAATAGCCGCCTAAATAGAAATAAATAAGACGGTTATCAGTAAATGGAAAATAAGTGTCATGTAATACCTCTGAACATAGGTTAATGAAGTAAGTCCTTAATTTCCCTCAGTGAAAATGAGACCTCTGACTATGTTAAGATTTAGCTGGCTATTTTTAACATTAATCCTTTTCTAAAAAAAAAAAATCTCTTGAAATAACTCTCATAATTCTCATTCATGTAATAATTTTGAGCACTTTTCTGTCTATTAACCCACTTAATTAAATTTTCACAGGAACTTTGCTATGAGACATAATTCTCAACCCAATTTGAATTTCAGGAAACTGAGGTCTGGATACATTAAGGGACTTGCTCAGCTAGAAAATGACACTGTAAACATTTCAACCCATCTTTTTCTCCCTGTAGATGTACTACTCTTCATGAGATCAAGTGGCTTCTCAGTAGAGCTTAATAGTATTTCCTTGCATTAGTAAACCTGGTTTACTCTAATTTTGCCATTATATCCTTTATGAAAATCAATATGTTCATCTATCATGTAGTCTGGGTCTAGAGCTTTGTTGTTGGGTGGGACTTGATGTTAACTTTAATATCCAATTCAGATAACAGTATTCAATTAACAGTATATGGTTAATTGGGGCAGAAGGGTCAGAGGCCAAAGGTCTTAGATAATTCCAAGTTACCAATGAAGCAAAAATAGGATCATTTCTAGATGAGCCAGGGATCAATTTATTAGTACCTTCTTATGCCTGAGTAATATTAGGCACCTGCATTTGTTGGCTTGGATTTCTATAATAGAATTTGTAGAATGGATACCTCAAACAACAGAGATATATTTCTCCCCATTTTGGAACAGACCTATTCAGCAGTAAGTTACCTCTAAACAATATAAAAAATTACTCTGAAATGTCATGGTTCTAAGCAAAATACATTGAATTTGCTCATGAATCTGTAGTTTGGGCAGAGTTTGCAGGGGTAGCTCATCTCTGCTCTACTATGCATCAGCTGGCACAGCTCAGAGCCTGAGCATTGGACTCTTCTGAAGCCTCATTCACTCGCTGGGGTGTTGTTTGATGCTGGCTGTTGGTTGGGGGGCCTCAGTTCTGCTCCACATGGGCTTGTCCATGGCATCTACCTGTGGCTAGGTTTTGCTTCCTTACAGTATGGTTCCTTGTTACTGAGGAAAAACATCCTAAGAGTGATATTGAGAGAGACAGGTGGAAGCTATAGTCCAAGGACCCAGCCTTGACAAAAATAAGTATAGCATCGTTTCCACTATACTCTGTCATCTGGAAGAAGGATGAGCACTGAAGAACTGATGCTTTTGAACTGTGGTGATGGGGAAGACTCTTGAGAGTCCCTTGGATGGCAAGGAGATCCAACTAGTCCATCCAAAAGGAGATCAGTCCTGGGTGTTCTTTGGAAGGACTGATGCTGAAGGTGAAGCTCCAATACTTTGGCCACCTGATGTGAAGAACTGACTCATTGGAAAAGATGCTGATGCTGGGAAAGATTGAAGACAGGGGAAAAAAGGGATGACAGAGGATGAGATGGTTGGATGGCATCACCAACTTGATGACCTGAGTTTGAGCAAGCTCTGGGAGTTGGTAATGGATAGGAAAGCCTGGTGTTTTGCAGTCCGTGGGGTTGCAAAGAGTCAGGCAGAGCTGAGCAACTGCACTGAACTGTCATCTTGGGCAATCCCATTCCCTGACCAGTATCCAAGAAGAGGGGACAAAGATCTCACTACTTGAGGGAGAAGATGTCAGTCATATAGTAAGAAGAGCTTGGGACACATCACCTTTCCATAACAGCTAGGTCATCAGTTTTCCATGGTGTTAGAACGCTGCAGGAAAGGCAAGACCACAACAAAGAGGCAGACACGTTCTGCCTGAATTAACAGGTTTAAGAACCACTTTTGTGGTTCACTAGGTATATGTCTGGTCTTATATTTATTAATCCTCCTGACTTCTGATCGTCCTTGTATATCACATCCTATTAATGTGATATTAAATCCCATCCTATTAATGTCCCAAATTCAAGTGACCATTATCTGTCCATTAAGATAAAATGTATCTAAAGCCCACAGTCAGCTGAAACTGACCCTAACACAGGGAGTAAGCCAGGCTGTCAAGCGGTCTAGATAGCTTCACCAAAGGGCTCTTACAACCTTGTGTGTGCGTGCATGCTCAGTGACTCAGTTGTGTCCATCTCCTTGTGACCTCATGGACTGCAGCCCACCAGGCTCCTCTGTCCATGGAATTATCTAGGCAAGAATAGGGGAGTGTGTTGCCATTTCCTTCTCCAGGGGATCTCCTCAACCCAGGGATTGAACCCCATCTCCTGCATTGCAGGCAGATTCTTTACCACTGGGAAGCCCTTCCTGGCAATCTGGAGAGGACCCCAGTCCTGAAGGAAGAGGGAACTTTCCTGATATGCATTGAGTGTCTGTTTAGTGGTTGACTGCCATCTTCCCCCTGTGCTGGTTGAAATCAATAGGAGACTTAACGAAGTGAAGATGAAATCAATAGTTAATTCCCACAGGTAAGAGAGACTTCCATGGTCTACATTCAGCTGCCAACTTCCCCCAGCTCCAAAGGATAATAGGAGATGGTCCATCTCCACCTCCCACCTGAGACTCATCCCTGTGCTTTCTTCCTTAGTGACTTATTACTTTCCTGTTATGTGTCAGGCATTATGAATACAATTTTACCGCATCCACACAATAACTCCCACAAGGGATTTGTTGACTGAGCATTAAGTAGTAGCACAGAGAGTACTAAATACCTTAAATACACCATCTCAGTTAAGTCTCACTGCCGCACTCTGAGGTAAATGTTATTGTCTGAGTCTACAGAGGAGGAAACTGAGGCACAGAGAGGTAGAGAAAGTTGCCCTGAATATCACAGAGCCCATATTTGAGCCTATGTCTGGCTAATTGCTCATCATGGGTGTTTAACACCATTCTTTGCTATCACCCATTTTACAGACGAGGAAACTGAGTCTTAGAGATGACTTTGTAGGCCACATGGAGCTAGGTAATTGGTCTTTCACTTTCGAAAGTGTACTTGTACTCCTTTGAAGTACAAGTTAAATATCAAGTGTGCCATTTGTCCTGTTTACTAAGGAGCTATGGTGAAATGGCTCTACACTCAGTCCTGTGGGGACTATAAAGTTGAAGACATGGTCCTTGTCCTTAGAAAATGTATGGTCTACTTGACATCCATATGAGAAGTGGGAAAAATACGCAGAATGTGGGAACCCAGATGTTCTGCCTCTGGCTGCAAGAAACAGAAATCCATGACTCAGCCTGACTCAATGCATAGGAGATGCATTGATGTAATGTAAAGACCATAGGCAAGTGGGCTGGGGTAATTCATTCTGCATCTCAGGATTGTTAGGATGCAGATACAGGCTCTTTCCCCCTTTCTGCATTTCTACCTTTGTTTTGTCATTTGTCTTCCAACTGATCTCCTCCATTGTTTCAGGGTCATTGTGTGAGTATTAGGCGTTCCCTTCAGAAATGACCACAAATGGACCACATGCCATCTCTTCCCATTGTCTCTTTTCCAAGAGTGACGAAACCTTTCCTGGGTGTCTCCCTGAGACCCCAGGGCCTCTTCAGCCAGAAGTACTTATTATGCATCCTCCCAACTATTAGTGTCTCAAGAAATGGGACAACTGTAACTGACTTAGAGGACTTGTGGACCAGTACTGAGATAACTGGAGGAGGATGGGTATTGGAAAGAAAAATGAAAATTATGTTTGAAACAAAGTAGGGGAAAGTTTCAGAGCACCAGAAGGGGACAGTATAGCTTTTAGTAATAAACCTGAGATGGGCACATGGTAGTTGTAGGACCTTGCAGGATGACTGTTATCGGTTGTGGGAATGTCATAAGAGGTCAGAGGGAAGCTTGGAGCCATAGGGACAACAAGCAACTCTGCATTTGGGGGGACTTGTAAGGGCAGCCGTGCAAACTGGAGTGTGACCTTTACACCTCTGAGCTTTAGTTTTCGCTCCACTTTCTGCCAGCTACTCTTTGGCACGTCCCTTTCCCCTCCCTCTCCTTTTCTTTCCTCTGACTATTTAATCCTTGACAGATTGATTTCTGATAGCATCCACTTTCTTGACAAAAGCTAGGGTTCTTGACTCTCAGCTGAGTCCAGCCCTGAAGAGCTACCTATGCAGACTGAAGGTGAATGTCAGATCTAGTGAAAAGCTGTTTTGTGAACTGAGTGTGTGATTCTGTGGCTTGAGGCAAGCAACTGGGTACACCAGGGCAGATGCTGGAGAACTGGGAGGACAAAGGGAGTAACTCTCCAACAAATTAAACACTAGATGAGAAAGGCAGGTGGATTGCTTGCATTTGATCTCAATGCAAATACCCGCAGGCCCTTGCTTTTCTTGTGACATGAAGTGAAGTCGCTCAGTCATGTCTGACTCTGTGATCCCGTGGACTGTAGCCTACTAGGCTTCTCCATCCGTGGAATTTTCCAAGCAAGATTACTGGAGCTGGTTGCCATTTCCTTCTTCAGGGGATCTTCCCGAGCCAGGGATCAAACCCAGGTCTCCCACATTGTAGACAGATGCTTTACCGTCTGAATCACTAGGAAACAGTTGTCATCTCGTGGCTCAGACCTCAGGTCAGCCCCATAGAATGTGCTGGAGGCCTGATAGATGGAGACAATGCATGAGCAGTATTACTCCCCAGAGACGGATTGCAGAAGCTTCCTCCTCTCTGAAATGCAGGCTGGTGGGGAAGGGGGCCCAGAGGTGATCAGTTTCATATAAATGCTTCACCTGAGGGTGTAGATGTCCATATTTAAGAGAGAAAGTCTATTGCTTTTGACAGATTATGTTAAGGACCCCCATCAAAGTGTAAGAACCACTGATCTAGGGCAGTACTGTCTACAATTTGGATCAACATGACAGAAAATAAAGCTTCCGCAGAGCTTTATTTTAATTTTTTTTTGAAGAGTCATGGCAAGATGAAAAGAGTATTTCAAAAGAATGAGCCCAGTGGCAGCATCCAAAGTTGAGCTGTGTTTAAGCTTATCATTTCCTTGTTTCTGCTGTTTGCATGACTCAAACAGGGGTTTGTGCCTAAGCGGGTGATGCATTTTGATTTAGGAGCATTTTCTCTGGCCTAGTTTGGCTACTATTGCCTCTGGGCTAGGAGCACATAGGCCAGACCTGAGGGACTGTGTCAGTAAATGCCCTCTCTTTCCACAAGTCTGAAGAGTATCCAGGTTGAGTTGAGTCAGCTTTGTTGATTGGTAAAAGCGTATTAGTGTGTTGGCAGTTTTTGAAGTATTGGTAAAATTATATTCAAATCAGGAACTGTTAGATAGTGGCAGCTAGATGTCAGATTTAGGGCTTTGTAGCAACTAGAGAAAGGAAAAAAAAGAAATGTGACAAAAAGAGCATATAATTAAACATAGCACAATAGTTTTTGAAGAATTCAGAAGGACTATTGATTGTTTGAGGAGCATTACATACAGATTTTGTTTTTCCTCTTTTCCTAACAAAATGAACTGAATAAGTGCAGGATAAACCTATGTTATTAAGCAGGTTATCAGAACAGGGACTTGGCAGATCAGATATGATTTTATGCTTGACTGCAGTTCACTTCAGTTCAGTTGCTCAGTCACGTCTGACTCTTTGTGACCCCATGGACTGCAGCACGCCAGGCTCACCTGTCCTCACCAACTCCAGGAGCTTACTCACACTCATGTCCATAGCGTCAGTGACGGCATCCAACCATCTCATCCTCTGCCATGCCCTTTTCCTCCTGCCTTCAATCTTTCCCAGCATCAGCATCTTTTCCAATGAGTCAGTTCTTCACATCAGGTGGCCAAAGTATTGGAGTTTCAGCTTCAGCAGCATCAATCCTTCCAATGAATATTCAGGACTTATTTTATTTCAGATTGACTGGTTTGATCTTGCAGTTCAAGGGACTCTCAAGAGTCTTCTCCAACACCACAGTTCAAAAGCATCAATTCTTCGGCACTCAGCTTTCTTTAGAGTCCAACTTTCACATCTATACATGACCACTGGGAAAACCATAGCTTTGACTAGATGGGCCTTTGTTAGCAAAGTAATGTCTCTGCTTTTTAATGTACTGTCCAGGTTTGTCATAGCTTTTCTTCCAAGGAGCAAGCGTCTTTCAATTTCATGGCTGCAGTCACCATCTGCAGTGATTTTGGAGCCCCCCAAAATAAAGTCTGTCACTGTTCCCATTGTTTCTCTATCTATTTGCCATGAAATGATGGGACCAGATGCCATAATCTTAGTGTTTTGAATGTTTTAAGCCAGCTTTTTCACTCTCCTCTTTCACTTTCTTCAAGAGACTCTTTAGTTCTTCTTCACTTTATGCCTTAAGGGTAGTGTCATCTGTTTATCTTAGGTTACTGATATTTCTCCCAGCAATCTTGACTAAAGCTTGTGCTTCTTCCAGCCCAGCATTTCATATGATGTACTCTGCATATAAGTTAAATAAGCAGGGTGACAATATCAGCCATGGCATACTCCTTTCCCAATTTGGAACCAGTCTGTTGTTCCATGTCCAGTTCTACCTGTTCCTTCTTGACCTGCATACAGATTTCTCAGTCGGCAGGTCAGGTGGTCTGGTATTCCATCTCTTTAAGAGTTTTCCACAGTTTCTTGTGATCCACACAGTCAAAGGCTTCAGCATAGCCAGTAAAGCAGAAGTAGATGTTTTTCTGGAACTCTCTTGCTTTTTCAGTGTTCCAGCAGATGTTGGCAATTCGATCTCTGGTTTCTCTGCCTTTTCTAAATCCAGCTTGAACATTTGGAAGTTCTCAGATCACGTACTGTTGAAGCCTGACTTGGAGAACTTTGAGCATTACATTACTACTCTGTGAGATGAGTGCAATTGTGCAGTAGTTTGAACATTCTGTGGCATTGCCTTTTTTTAAGATTAGAATGAAAACTGATCTTTTCCAGTCCTGTGGCCACTGATGAGTTTTCCAAATTTGCTGGCATATTGAGTGCAGCACTTTCACAGCATCATCTTTTAGGATTTGAAATAGCTCAACTAGAATTCCATCACCTCCACTAACTTTGTTCACAGTTATTCCTCCTAAATCCCACTTGACTTCACATTAAAGGATGTCTGGCTGTAGGTGGCTGTTCACACCATCGTGGTTATCTGGGTCATGAAGATCTTTTTTGTATACTTCCTCTGTGTTCTTGTCACCTTTTCTTAATATCTTCTGCTTCTGTTAGGTCCATAACATTTCTGTCCTTTATTGTGCTCATCATTGCATGAAATGTTGCTTTGGTATCTCTAATTTTCTTGAAGAGATCCCTGGTCTTTCCCTTTCTATTGTTTTCCTCTATTTCTTTGCCTTTCATTGAGGAAGGCTTGTTTATCTCTCCTTGCTATTTTTTGGAATTCTTCATTCAAATGGGTATATCTTTCCTTTTCTCTTTTGCCTTTTACTTCTCTTCTTTTCACAGCTATTTAAGGCCTCCTCAGACAACCATTTTGTCTTTTACATTTCTTTTCCATGGGGATGGCCTTGATCCCTGTCTCCTGTACAATGTCACGAACCTCCGTCCATAGTTCATCAGGCACTCTATCAGATTAGTCACTTAAATCTATTTCTCACTTCCACTGTCAATCATAAAGGATTTGACTTAAGTCATACCTGAATTGTCTAGGGGTTTTCCCCACTTTCTTCAATTTAAGTCTGAATTTGGCAATAAAGAGTTCATGATCTGAGCCACAGTCAGCTCCCAGTCTTGTTTTTGCTGACTGTATAGAATTTCTCCATCTTTGGCTGCAAAGAATATAATCAATCTGATTTCAGTATTGACCATCTGGTGATGTCCATGCGTAGAGTCTTCTCTTGTGCTATTGGAAGAGGGTGTTTGCTATGACCAGTGCATTCTCTTGGCAAAACTCTGTTTGCCTTCGCCCTGCTTTATTTTGTACTCTAAGGCCAAATTTGCCTGTTACTCCAGGTATCTCTTGACTTCCTACTTTTGCATTCCAGTCCCCTATGATGAAAAGGACATCTTTTTTGGGTATTAGTCCTAGAAGGGCTTGTACATCTTCATAGAATCATTCGACTTCAGCTTCTTCAGCATTACTGGTGGGGACATAGACTTGGATTACTGTGATATTGAATGATTTGCCTTAGAAATGAACAGAGAGCATTCTGTCATTTTTGAGACTGCATACAAAAAGTGCATTTTGGACTCTTTTGTTGATTATGAGGGCTACTCCATTTTTTCTAATGGATTCTTGCCCACAGTAGTAGATACAATGGTCATCTGAGTTAAATTTGCCCATTCCAGTCCATTTTAGTTCACTGATTCCTAAAATGTCAGTGTTCACTCTTGCCATCTCCTGTTTGACCACTTCTAATTTGCCTCGATTCAGGGACCTAACACTCCAGGTTCCTAAGCAATATTGTTCTTTAGAGCATCGAACTTTACTTCTATCACCAGTCACATCCAGAACTGGGCATTGTTTTTGTTTTGGCTCCATTTCTTCATTCTTTTTGGGGTTATTTCTCCACTCTTCTCCAGTAGCATATTGGGCACCTACTGACCTGGGGAGTTCATCTTTCATTGTCATATCTTTTTGCATTTTCATACTGAGCAAGACCTGCCTTTGAGTGGTTGAGTGTCTCCTGTGGAGGCACAGGTCAGCAGTTGCCTACTGCAGGGGCAGAGGTGCTGGGTGTGGCATAATCCCTCTTGGAGGAGGTCGCCATTAACCCCACCATACAGCCACCAGAACTTACACAGGACTGGGGAAACAGACTCTTGGAGGTCACAAACAAAACCTCGTGCGCACCAGGACCCAGGAGAAAGGAGTCACCAGCAGAGGCATGGGTCGGTGGTGGCCTGCTGCAGGGTCCGGGGTACTGAGAGTGGCAGTGGGTGCACAAGACCTTTTGAAGGATTTCACCATTATCTTCATTACCTCCACCAAAACTTAGTTTCAGGTCAAACAACAGGGAGGGAACACAGCCCCACCCATCAGCAGAAAATTAAATTAAAGATTTACTGAGCATGGCCCTGCCCATCAGAACAGGATCCAGTTTCCCCCACAGTCAGTCTTTCCCATCATGAAGCTTCCAGAAACCTCTTATCCTTATCCATCAGAGGGCAGGCAGAATGAAAAGCACAGTTACAGAAAACTAATCAAACTGATCACGTGGACCACAGCCTTGTCTATCTCAGCAGAACTATGAGCCAAGCCATGTAGGTCCACTCAAGATGGATGGGTCATTGTGGAGAGTTCTGACAAAATGTGGTCCACTGGAGAAGGGAATAACAAACCACTTCAGTATTCTTGCCTTGAGAACCCCATAAACAGTATGAAAAGGCAAAAAGATATGACACTGAAAGATGACTGCAGCTAGTAGAAGGAAAAACTGAATTTTCACTGTGCTGTGCCTTTGTTTTTTGGAGAGAAATGCATAGCAGCCTCCACCCTCAATTTAAGCATCCCTTCATCAAATGATGCAGAATTTGGTTCCTCTTCATGGACCTCTAAAATTAACTTTCAGGTGGTTGATTCTTATAGATGAGGTCTGGGATTCTAAATACACAGAGGTTGTCAAATGTGTCTGTTGAGGTCATTCATTATGTCCAGGTCAGCAGAGAAATGAGCGACGTGATAAAAGGGCAGACCACCCCACTCTCCACCCAACCCAAATCTTGACATTTATTCCCTGGCCTCTGGCAGAGTCTGATGCAAGTTTCTAGGGGAAAAAAAAAAAAAAAGATCCTATATGGATAATGTGCACAATTTCATGAAAAAGAAAATGCACCTTTCGTCTTACAACTTACAGGAAGTTCTTCTAAACATCTTGCTGAACATTTTTTTATTTTTTTTTAAACCCAGTCCCTCATCAGTCAGTGATAGCCTCAGAAAGGCAGACCACAGAAATGCAGAAGGAGAGGTTAAAAGCTTAAATTGCTAGGGTTCTTTCAGCCTTAAGAGTTCATTAGAATTGTAAATAACATTGGCACTGAATTGAATTTCAAAGATCACTTGTCTTATTTAGCTATTAAAATATTGTGTGTGTCTCTGTAGCACAGGCAAGAAATACTCCCTATATTTTCTGTTCCTTTCCTTGCTTCCATTGGTGTAATAAGGATAACTATCAATTTAGAAAGCATTTTCATATCTATTACTCTTCCTAATAACTTTGCAAAGTGGATTTTCTTATTATACCCCTACTTAAAAAACACAAAACTCTATGTAATCAAAAGACAGGATGGTAACAGGTGTTGGCAAGGATGTGGAAAAATTACAAACCACATACATTGCTGGTGGGAATGTAAACTGAAGCAACTGCTTTGGAAAATAGTTTGGCATTTTCTGCAAAGGTTAGCAATGGGTTTACCAGATGGCCCAGCATCCTCACTCCTAGGTACATATTCAAGACAATTAACAACATATGTCCACAGATAAACTTGTACATGAATATTCAGAGTACTGCTGTTCATAACACCCAAAAAATGGAAACAGTGCAATTGTCATCAACTGATGAGGGATAAATGTACTCTTTCCATTCAATAGAATATTGTTTGACATTAAAAAGAAATGATGCTGATCCAAAAATGATCAAATATCAACCATTTCATAAAATACAGGTTTTTTTTACAATAAATGTAAAGAGAATAGCAATTTGGGCTCAAACATTCTGATCCTAAATTTAACTTGGTATACACTGCAGATGGTGATTACAGCCATGTAATTAAAAGACACTTACTCCTTGGAAGGAAAGTTATGACCAACCTAGATAGCATATTTAAAAGTAGAGACAGTACTTTGCCAACAAAGGTCCGTCTAGTCAAGGCTATGGTTTTTCCAGTAGTGATGTATAGATGTAAGTGTTGGATGGTGAAGAAAGCTGAGTGCCGAAGAATTGATGCTTTTGAACTGTGGTGTTGGAGAAGGGGCTCTTGAGAGCCCCTTGGACTGCAAGGAGATCCAACCAGTCCATCCTAAAGGAGATCAGTCCTAGGTGTTCATTGGAAGGACTGATGTTGAAGCTGAAACTCCAATACTTTGGCCACCTCATGTGAAGAGTTGACTCTTGGAAAAGACACTAATACTGGGAAGGATTGGGGGCAGGAGGAGAAGGGGACACCAGAGGATGAGGTGGCTGGATGGCATCACCGACTTGATGGACATGAGTTTGGGTAGACTCCGGGAGTTGGTGATGGACAGGGAGGCCTGGTGTGCTGCGATTCATGGGGTTGCAGAGTCGGACACAACTGAGCAACTGAACTGAACTGAACACTTTGGGGGGCTAAGTTTTGTACCAGACTTTGTTAGGTTCTGATGAAATAATGTTAACATTAGCAAGAAGAGTCAACTTTTTATTAGGCACTTATTATGTGCCAGGCACTGAGTAAACCTTCATAGAAAGTCTGTGATTCATACTTTACAGGTAAAATTGTGGATCAGTTTTAAGAACTTATCCAAAGTGATTTGGAGTGCTAGTTCCTATGTCTGTTTCTGTTTGTTTGTTTTGAAGTATAGTCGCTTTACAGTGTTGTGTTTGTTTCTACTATACGGTGAAGTGACTCAGGTATACGTATACATAAATCCCCTCTTTTATGGATTTCCTTCCCATTTAGGTCACCACAGAGCATTGAGTAGAGTTCCTTGTGCTATACAGTGGGTTCTCATTAGTTTATTTTATATGTAGTATCAATAGTATGTGTATGTCATCCCCAGTCTCCTAACTCATCCCACCCTGCCTTTCCCCCTCGGTGGCTATATATTTGTTCCCTCTCTATGTGTCTCTATCTCTGCTTTGTCAATAAGATCATCTGTACCAGCTTTTTAAGGTTCCTCATATACACGTTAATATGGGATACTTGTTTTTCTCTTTCTTACTTGCTTCACTCCTTATGACAGTCTCTAGATCCATCCACATCTCTGCAAAGGACCAAATTTCTTTCCTTTTTGTGTCCAAGTAGTAGCGGATTATATATATATAATCCTCTTCTTTATCCATTCCTCTGCTGATGAATGTGTAGGTTATTTCCATGTCCTGGCTATTGTAAGTAGGGCTGCAATGAACATCAGGGTGCTTGTGTCCTCTTGAATTGTCCTATGTTTTTACTGCAGTCCAACATAGAACTATAGGCTCCAATTAAAACAAACGAACGAGCTAGCCCTTTCCATTTTTAATGTAACA
Source organism: Capra hircus (assembly GCF_001704415.2). Taxonomy (NCBI): domain Eukaryota; kingdom Metazoa; phylum Chordata; class Mammalia; order Artiodactyla; family Bovidae; genus Capra; species Capra hircus. The sequence goes on along the minus strand of NC_030829.1, from coordinate 18,674,430 downwards.
AACAAGGCACCATCATTTTTTTTTCTCAGCTTCTGCAAGTCTCCAGTATTCCCCACTGCCTTTTTGTCCTGTCCTCAGTCACACAGAATAAAATCTGAATTCCTTTATAGTATCTCTGAGTTTGTGTTTGTTTCCTAGGGCTTCCATAACAAAGTGCCGCTGGAGGGCTTAATATAACAACAGAAATGTAATCTCTTACTGTTCCAGGACCTAGAAGTTCTAAATCAAGGTGTCAGCAGGGCCATTCTATCTCTCTGGGTGGAATCTTCTTTGGTGCTTTATAGCTTCTGGTAGCAGCTGGAAATTCCCAGCATCCCTTGGCTTGTGGCTACATCCTTCCAATCTCTGCCTCTTTCATGACATTCTTGTTGTATGTCTGTCCGGTATCTTTAAAAAAAAATGTCAACTAAAATATATGCACAACTTGAGAGTTGTGAGTTGTTTTATTTCAGGCAAAATGAGGGCTGCAGCCTGGGAGGCAGCACCTCAGTTAGTTCTGAGACACTCACTGCTCCAGGGAGGCAGGAGGGGAAGTCCAACTATATACAAGTTTGTAACAAAGGGAGCAGGCCTTCTGAACAATGAGGATCAGGTATCAAATTAAGGAATTTAGCATTCTGTGTATGGGAAGATGCAAGCCTCTGGGCTCACTGAATTCATTTGTGAGGGCGGGGGCAGCATCTGTTGGATCACAGTTTTGGGAGGCCTCATTCACATTTAGAGACCAGAAATTGCTGATAGCTGTGACATTTCTTGCTTATAGATATGGCAGGAGATATTTTCATTTCATCATATTTGATTAGTTGTCGTTGTTCAGTCACTAAGTTAAGTCGGACTCTTTTGCAACTCCATGGACTATAATCAGGTTCCTCTGTCCATGGGATTTCCCAGGCAAGAATACTGGAGTGGGTTACCACTTCATTCTCCAGGGGATCTTCCCAACCCAGGGATCAAATCTGTGCTTCCTGTATTGGCAGGCAGGGTCTTTACTACTATCTCTACTACTGAAGGCCCAAATACTGGGCTTCCCTGGTGGTGCAGTGGTTAAGATTCTAAGCTCTCAATGCCAGGGGCCAGGGTTCAGTCCCTGGTCAAGGAACTAGATCCCATTTGCCATAACTAAGACCCAGCACAGCCAAATACCCAATTTGGGGGCTTCCCACGTGGCTCTAGTGGTTAATGTCGTGGCCTGTGCATGGATTGGAAAAGAATTTCCAGACATGAGGCAGGATGAGAGGAGAACAAAGTTTATTAGAGTGGGAGACACTGTTAGAACTGCAGGCTGGCTCAAGGGAGAGCCAACATTGAACAGGGGTCTTTAGTTCGTCTTTATTCCCAGTGTACAAGGTGCAGGTTAGGGATCTTGCAGGTCATTTGCTGACTGGATGAGGCACGTATACTGGGTGGGGGAAGAGTAGGGCAAATACCTTCTCTCTATGGGGTAGGAGGGGGAGACAGGGTATGTTGCTCCGGAGGATCTGAAATTCATTAATAGTTACAACATGGGTGCGAGGGTGAAGGGGAAGGACAATAAGGGACTGGTTTTTTCCATTCCTGCCTTCCAAGGCCCTCCTTGTTTGTTTGTTTGCTTGTTTTCCCCTGTTCTTTTGTCCTTGGGCTGCTACCACAGTAAATAACTCACTTGCCAGTGCAGGAGACAGACGAGACACAGGTTCGATCCATGAGTCAAGAAGATCCTCTGGAGGAGGGCACAGCAACCCACTCCAGTAATCTTGCCTGGAGAATGCCCATTAACAGAGGAGTCAGGCAGGCTATAGTCCACAGGGTCGCAAAGAGTCAGACATAACTCAAGTGACTCATCACGCATGCACGCTAATCAAGTGTGACCTCATCCTAATTTGATCTTATTAAGACCTTATTCCAAATAAAGCCACATTCTGAGGTTCCATATATAGTTATGGAGGACACAATTCAACCTATATCAGTGGCCTTCTAAGACCCAGTGCCCATTTCCCCAGTATGTTACTGCACTGATCTTTCAGTTCCTAGACCATCCAAACTAGTTTCTACCCCAGGATCTTTGCATTTGCTACTCTCAGCCTGGAATATACTCCCTCAGCTTTTCTATGACTTGCTTGTTCTCCATGTTTAGGTCTTAGTTTTAAATAACAGATCCTCTAAGATGTGTTTTCTGCTTTACTTCAGTTACACCTAAAAATAGTTTATAAATATATTTAATGATTTACTGCTTATTTCTGCTCTTTGCCTCTCTCCTCCCAAATATAAATGCTATCAAGGGCAGAAATCTTGAGTCTTTGGTTCTTGATTATAGCTCTCTGCTTGGCACACAGTGAGAATTTCAGTTTTTGTTGTTGTTGTTTGTCTATTTGAGTGAATCAGTGAGTGAACAAATTAGTAAATGAAAAAGTTTGTATTTAGTTTGTATATGGTACTTGCATACTGTACTAAGCAAGTATAGTATGTATAGTATAGTATATATGTATGTATAGTAAATACCAAGTAGTTTGTATATAGCATGCAAGTATATATTTGCATACTATACCAAGCAAGTATAATTGGTCTTCTCTGAAACACACAGCTCTATTGGGAAGTCAGTTTTATATAAAAGGTTCAGAGCAGAGAGGTTAAAATGAGACAGACCTTTCATTTCTACCACTTACTATATGACCCTGACTTTTCTGTAAGTCTCTGTTACATTGTCCAGAGAGCAAGGCTGATCATAGTACCTACTCAGCTCAATAAATAAGGAGCAGGAGGAGGAGCGGGGACATAGGTGATGGAGGAGGTAATGGTGGAAGGACAATTGGGGAATTTATCAGAAAGCAGAGATGTAAGTCATAGCCAGCCCAGAAGCTCCCGAAGGAGCAGCCCTGTCCCCCTCAGGTCATGCACCTGCTCCAGAAATCTGGAGAAGAGAATTATCTTGACGCTACTTTGTGTGTGCATTTCACTTTTGCTGGCACATTTCGGCTCTTTGGTTTTTCAACAATTTTGCCATCAGGCTGGCAGGTCTGGCCGTCCATCCATCACAGATGATAGTTCACATCCTTGAAGCAGGAAGATGGGAGTCCAGGAGCTGGAAAAGTTGCATAGACTTCTGATAGTATGAGGGAAAAAAAAATAATAAGGGGCTATGAAGGGAACAGTAGCCAGGATTTAATGCAGGAAAGGGATTCTGTGGGTACACGTTTGTGGCCGTGTGCTCAGTCCCTTCAGTTGTGTCCTGCTCTTTGAGACCCCATAAACTGTAGCCCGCCTCTCTATCCACAGGGTTTTCCTGGCAAGAATACTGGAGCAGGTTGCCATTTCCTCCAGGTGATCTTCTGGGCCTGGGGATTGAACTCACATCTCCTGGGGCTCCTACATTGCAGGCAGATTCTCTACCACTGAGCCACCAGGGAAGCCCTGGATACACCCTGAAGAGGCAATAAAACAACACCAAAGTCTGCAACCAAGGGAGAGCACTTGCCCCAGGGGCACAGGAGATAAAATGCGAGTCTGGGGATGGCTCTGCACTAGAGATCCCTTTAAATGAAAGGCACAGATTCCTTCCCAGTGACCCAGTAAGAGCTGAGTCTCTGTGCACTCTTTGGCAAGGATCTTAGCTGTTCCTTAAATCAGAGCTTTTCACTATTAAAAAGATCAGTCATATAAATTCTACGATTACATCTAAAAGGTACCTAGATATGAAGTTCTTAGTTGATTACAGGCAGCATGGAGTAAAGTCACTGTTCGGTGTCCAGAGAAGACAGACTCGAGATAGAATCCCAGATCTGTCCCTTGTAAGACCAGAGGACAAATGCTCACTTGGGCTTAAATCAGTTAGAGAAACTGGAGTGAAATCAGATCTGCTTGCTTACCCAGTGGGTAAGTGATCTTAGAGGATTAGAAACCTAAGTGAGCACAATATCTCATTTGTAAATCAAAAGATGATAATTGCTCCAAGAATCCCTTTAGGTGGCAACCTGGGATCACTTTCACATCCCCACTTATGAGGACTTGAGAGTTTGTTCTTCTTGGGACCCCTGGATGGCTTCTGTTCTAATCTGCATGGTTTAGTTTTATTGCTGTGTTCTCCCCTAGGCCTGTGTGTCTCTCTTGGTTTTTCACAATCGCCCATTATGGAGTATTTTTGACTCCCCCCCCCCCAATTGTGCTCTCTCTTCCCCATGATATTTTAATACCATAGATATTCTGTATATCAGTTTGTACACTGTGGTCCTTTGAAAGGCCATATGGAATTTAGGAAGATGGCAATGACGACCCTGTATGCAAGACAGGAAAAAAGACACAGATGTGTATAATGGACTTTTGGACTCAGAGGGAGAGGGAGAGGGTGGGATGATTTGGGAGAATGGGAATTCTAACATGTATACTATCATGTAAGAATTGAATCGCCAGTCCACGTCTGACGTAGGGTGCAGCATGCTTGGGGCTGGTGCATGGGGATGACCCAGAGAGATGTTGTGGGGAGGGAGGTGGGAGGGGGGTTCATGTTTGGGAACGCATGTAAGAATTAAAGATTTTAAAATTTAAAAAAAGAAATAAAATAAAAAAAAATAAAGCTCCCTGCTCCCCATGAAAAAAAAAAAAAAGGCCATGAAACTTTCTAAGATTTATCAATCCAACCCCTTTAAGTCTATTCTTGTCCCCCTAAGGGCAATATTGCCCCCTGTGGAGAACGTGTGCCTCAGATTGTAAGCTAGAAATCAGCAAGAAACATGTGTCTTATTTACAAGTTTCCTCAGCACATGACACATAAGAAATGCACAGTGAGATTTATTGGATGGGGAGGAGGTGTGAGTCAATAAATGGACAAAAAGATTAATTGAGAAGAATGTAAAGAAAATGCTTAGTCTTATATCAGCTACATAGTAAGTAACAAATGCATATGTTTGCTCCTTCTGCTAAAATCCAGTCTGAACCTTCTAATAACACTGATCAAAATCACATCCGATCTTATTTGAGTTAATGCCTAACCCTTCTACTGATAACGTTGAGGGCCTCTATTAATTGCCTATTGCTCTGTATCGTCTGCCTCGTCTGTTCACTGTTTAATAACTGAATACATGCAAGAAAGAATGGAAAAGTAGCGCTCATCTCATCCTTGGTTGGACCAGTTCTGATTCTAGTGACCTCTGCACTGGCCAAGGAGTGGAACCTTAGATATGCAGATGACACTACCCCTATGTCAGAAAGTGAAGAAGAACTAAAGAGCCTCTTGATTAAAGTGAAAGAAGAAAGTGAAAAAGTTGGCTTAAAGCTCAACATTCAGAAAACAAAGATCATGGCATCTGGTCCCATCACTTCATGGCAAATAGATGGGGAAACAGTGGAAACAGTAAGAGACTTTATTTTTGCGGGCTCCAAAATCGCTGCAGATGGTGACTGCAGCCAGGAAATTAAAAGATGCTTACTTCTTGGAAGGAAAGTTATGACCAACCTAGACAGCGTATTAAAAAGCAGAGACATTACTTTGCCAACAAAGGTCTGTCTAGTCAAGGCTATGGTTTTTCCAGTGGTCATGTATGGATGTGAGAGTTGGACTATAAAGAAAGCTGAGCGCTGAAGAATTGATGCTTTTGAACCGTGGCATTGGAGAAGATGCTTGAGAGTCCCTTGGACTGCAAGGAGATCCAACCAGTCCATCCTAAGGGAGATGAGTCCTGAGTGTTCTTTGGAAGGACTGATGCTGAAGCTGAAACTCCAATACTTTGGCCACCTGATGCAAAGAACTGATTAATTTAAAAAGACCCTGATGCTGGGAAAGATTGAGAGCGGGAGGAGAAGGGGACAGCAGAGGATAAGATGGTTATATGGCATTATCGACTGAATGGACATGAGTTTGGGTAAACTCCGGGAGTTGGTGATGGACAGGGAGGCTTGGTATGCTGCAGCCCATGGGCTCACATGGAGTCAGAAATGACTGAGTGACTGCACTGAACTGAACTTTCTTCCCCTAGCTTCAGTTTCCTTCTTTATAACACAGAATATGCCCACACCTCCCTCACAGGTTTGATGTGAGGATTGAATGAAACAGAATACAAATCAGTCAGCAGAGTGTCTGGTGTCTGGTTCCTTGTTTATTTGTTACTATTAATTAATTCTTATCCATTATCATTATTCATTTAGCACAAATTTATTGAGACCACACCAAAAGTGTCAATCACTGTTAATCCATGTGCGGCAAGGGTCTAAATACAGAAACAGGGTAAGATGAGGTTTTTCTTTCTCTTCAGCAGTCCATCACAAAAATTGTCAAACACACAGAAAAATTGGAAGAACAGTACAGTGCACTTGCATAGACTTTTCACACTCAACATTTTACTGGATTTGCTCTTTTATGTAGCCATCTATCTGCCCTTCCCTCGGGCCATAATTGGGCTTCTTGTTGCAGAGACCTGACCAGGGCCCTGGGGCGGAGATGACCAGGGAGATTTAGTATGGAATACTAAATACAATACTAAATACAATACACTAGGTTCAGGATATGTCCCAGATAAACTTACCCGCTTGGTGGCGTTGAATAATTCAGGTCTTCCCACCCAAAACTCTCAGCAGTACATAAGGAAAAGAGCTTGCTTTGGGAAAGGGAGGTAACACGGCTTCAAGGCTACTGTGTCCTCCGCAGAAAGCCTTTGGCTGACCTTGGCTGGGCTAAGCGGCCCAAGAAGTAAATTCTCCCCAGGAACTTCTGAATTCATGAATTAACACTGACCTTGAATGAGGCATATTTTCCACTGAATGAATACTGAAAAACCTAGCATTATTTTTCTCACCACAGACATGCTGAGTTTCTCTATTCTAATTTTTCTATAATGACTACGGATCATTTGTACAATAAGAGCATTTGTTTGGGTTTCTGCTTTAATAAATTGTGGTTCTGCCTTAATGAACAAAAATGATTTGTAATTGGTCCATTAATTATTTGCATGTAAATACCTCTGTTAGAGTAACTTCATACGCCACTGAAAAACATCCTGCTTTGCTAACTGAGTTATATGCTATTTAGAAAGCAACTCTTTTTGGGGGGAAGGTTGTTTTATTTTGTTTAAAAACAGGGAGCCATTAGGAAACTTAATCAGACTGAATCTCACACATCTGAATCCTCGTGAATCCATGCAACCTCAGGTAGTAAGGGGTGGGGGGCTCCATGAAAGTCTGATTAATTGAAGGGTTAACTAATGAGTCTATTCTTCTGAAGTTGATGAGAAAGCCCCTGGGAGAGGGCCCTTTCCAACGCAGGCATCCACAGGCTGAAGTTTGAATAACTAGAACAGTGTTTGCCAAACTTTGCTGCACAGAGGAATCACCAAGAGAATTTCAGAACATCCTAATGCCCAGGCCCCACCTCCTACCAATTAAATCTGAAATTCAAGGGTGGGAACCCCAGTATTAATATTTTATTTACGATATAATGGACATGTGACATTGTATTAGTTTCAAGTGTCCAACGTGCCTTGATATTTGTCTATATTGCAGAAGGATCGCCACATAAGCCTTGCTAACATCTGTCTTCACACAGAGTTACAAACTGTGTTTTCTTTTGAGGAGATCTCTTCAGATTTATTGTCTTAGCAACGTTCAAATGTGCCATACAGTATTATTGACTACAGTCACCACGTTCTGTACCGCATGCCTGGGACTTGTTTACTTTATAACTCAAGTTTGTTCCTTTGGACTCTCTTCACTCATTTTGCTCACCCCTCGCCTTAGACAACTGCCGATCTGTTCTCTGCAAGTTCATTTTTACTTATTTATTTTTCAATTCTGCAAGTCAGTGAGATCATAAGCATTTTATCTTTCTCTTTCTGACCTGTTTTACTTAGCGTGATGCCCCTAAGATCCTTCCCTGTTGGCAGGCATCACTGTTTGTTAGAGACCCCCAGATGGTTCCCAAGTATAGCAGAGTTTGTCAAATGCTGGCCTGGGAGCTGATCCTCCACCTTCATCTGTTCCCCCATGTACCCAAAGGAAAAATACAGTAAGGAAAACAAACAAATACAGGCATAAATGCCCCCCTAGGCACATACATATTGTAAGAAGCACCCTTCCTTTGGCTTTTGAAAGTGCAGGCGACTTGCAGTCAGGCTGGTCATTTGGATAGCTGGAGATCTTTTCTTCAAGAGCTAGTTTGGAAGGGGAAAAAAGGCCAGACTGTGGATCCCAAAAGGAAACCCCAGGAAAGGACAGTGCTGGAGATGGGTGGAAGTGGCAAGGAGGAGGGGAATAGCACCGGTAAAGGTGTGTCGAGTTGGAATCCTAAGTGATTCCAACCAGCACAACCAGCACCCTAGAGAGTTACAGAGAAATATTCCAAAATAAATCTAGGTTTTATCTAAATGGGAAACTGAGGCAAAAATATTTTACATAATTTTTTTAATGTGTTTTCTGGGGAGTGTGGGAAGGAAGGCTAGCTGTTGCTCAGTCTGAGATTTTTTTTGATTCTTCTCTCTACCTTGACCACCTGGAGTTACCTCTCATTTGTCCAGCTCAATTAAAATCACACCTTGAAGACCTCCTAGAGAAGCAGAACAGGAGAGTTAAGAGCAGGCATGCATCTGACTTGGGCTGCAGTGCTGGGTGTTCACCTCCCAAAGAACCGTGCCACCCCCACCCCGCATTTTTGTGTGGGAAACACAGAGATGAAAGTTTGTACAGTTAATGTGAAGGTACAATGAAATCGTGACCAAAAGCACTTCTCACAGCGTCTGGAACTTTGTGGGACTCCGTACATTAGGATGATGGTTATCATCCAGTCAGCTTGTGTGGGTGTCTTAGTGAGTATTTCCAAAGTTTGCTGTGTGAGCCGAGTGTAGAAGGAGCACGTCCTTGAGGTCTCTGGTCGGTTGCATGGGAGACCTTATTCTTACCATCTTGTACCAGCTCATGAGCGCTGCCTACTAAATTTCTAGAATGTTAGTGAGTTCGTTTTTATATATTCTTTTTCAGATTCTTTTCCATTATAGGTTCTTGCAAGATATTGCGTTTAATTCCCTGTGCTATACAATGGGTCCTTCTTGGTTACTTGTTTTATATATGGTAGTATGTATATTTTAATCTCTAACTCCTAATTTATCCCACTTCTCCCTTTTCCCTTTGGTAACCATAAGTTTGTTTCCTATTCTTGTAAGTTTATTTCTCTTTTGTAAATAAGTTAATTTAGATCAAGTGTAAATTACATGCATAAGTAATATCATATATTTGTTCTTCTCCGTCTGACTTCACTTAGTATGATAACCTCTAGGTTTATATGCTACAAATGGTATTATTTTATGCTTTTTCATGGCTGAGTAGTATTCCATTGTCTGTATGTTACCACTTCTTTATCCATTTATTTCCATGGACACTTAGGTCTCCTCCAAATCTTGGCTGTTGTAAATAGTGCTGCAGTGAACATTGGGGCACACGTGTCTTTTTCAATTATGGTTTCCTCGGGGTATAACCCAGTAATAGGATTGCTGGGTCATATGGTGGTTTTATTCCTAGTTTATTCTGGTTTTCAGGAATCTTCATACCATTCTCCGCAGTGGCTATATCAATTTACATTCCCACCAACAGTGTGTGAGGGTTCCTTTTTCTCCACACCCTCTCAGGGACATATTATTTATTGACCTTTTAGTGATGGCCATTCTGACTTGTGTGAGGTGATACCTCATTCTACTTTTGATTTGCATTTCTCTACTAATTAGTGGGTTAGTTTTTAAACAACCATTGTTAAACTTAAACATAGACTTACAATTGGTGGTGATGGTGGTGGTGGTTTAGTCAATAATTCGTGTTTGACTCTTGCAAGCCCTGGCTACAGTCCCTGGGATTCTCTAGGCAAGAATACTGGAGTGGGTTGCCATTTTCTTCTGCAATTAATTATAATAAAAATAATAAATACTCAAAATTATAATTTCTAATTATTTCACTATATTTACCATTATCTCTGTGCTTAGGAGTGTTTATATCATTTGAATAGTGGAAATACTATCTAAGGGTATGCTATGCCACCTCATGGCATCGTATTAGCAAAGTAAGACTGTCTTTATTTATAGCATGGAAATCATCAAATACTACCAACTGAGGTGTTTCCCTCCAAAAGCTTATCAGAAACACGGAGGCACGCCTCCAGGGAAAGGCAAGTGTGTGAGAAAAGGAAGGCTTAGGTACAGATGAAGCATTTTGCTATTTTTAGGAAGCACAGTCGTAAGTTAGAACTTCGAGGAAGATTTTCCCAAAGTTGTCTAGAAAACCAAGTAGAGACAGAGAGGCAGAAAAAAAAAATCTTAGCCCCTTACTTAAAAAAGGCCAGACGAGAAAAGAAATCCAACAACTAGCTGCAGAATCCACACTCTACTTTCAAATGGCAAAATCAATCTGTTTCCATGAGTGATGATGCCAGAGGATTTTGCAAGTGCCTAGTGAAGACCAGCTTTCTCAAATGCTGAGACTTGATCTTACAGAACAGGTCATCCTTGATCATAAATTTTTAGTGTTTGCGTTTTTACATGTAACCTTTAGAAGAAATGTATTAAGATGGCCCAAACAATCAGAACATATAGAAAATTGTGAATGTGTCTGCCATCTTTCTAACATCCCCAGCAGTAGTATCATTCCTGTTCTTTTTATACATACTTTCAGGTTCTTTTTTTGCACATATAAGTAATATAAACATGTATTTGGATGACTGTCATCCTTTCCCTTATTACACAAATTGTCAAATAATATACTGACTCTTCTGTACCTTTCTATGTTTCCATTAGTAATAGTTTTGGTTACCTTCCCATATGAGTGCATACAGAGCTCCTCCATTTTTTAAAATAATAGCTGGATAGTGTCCCATTAACCGTATGAGCTCTAATGTATTTAATCGGTTGCTTAGTTGTTGATCCTGGATTATATCCAGTCTTCTGCTCTTGCATAGTACAACGATAGCTAGCTTTTTATAATGTTAGCAGCCTAAGGGGTGCCTGTTTCCTCACAGTCTAGCATAGTGAATGAGTGGTCAGAGTTTGGAGTTTTGCCAGTCTGACAGCTGTACAATGGTGCATCCAGGGGATTTAATTCCTAGTTCACTTCATTCTGAGTGACAAGGAGCTCTTTTCATATGTTCAGTAGCCATTCTCATCTCTTTTTATCTGGCTTGCTTTATATATGTATTCTTAATGTGCTATCTGTTCCTATCCTTTGCTCATTTTCCTTTGTGTTGTTGCTATTGTTTAGTCTCTAAGTCGTGCCCAACTCTCTCTGCTCCCATGGACTGCAGCACCCCAGATGCCCCTGTCCTTCACTACGCCCGCAATTTGCTCAAATTCATATCCATTGAGTCAGTGATGCTATCTAACTCTCTCATCCTCTTCTATGTCCTTCTCCTTTTGGCTTCACTCTTTCCCAGCATCAGGGTGTTTTTGAATGAGTCAGTTCTTCTCATCAAGTGGCCAAAGTATTGGACATCAGTCCTTCGGCACCAGTCTTTCCAATGAATATTCAGGTTGATTTCCTTTAGGATTGACTGATTTGATCTCCTTGCAGTCCAAGGGACTCTCAAGAGTCTTCTCCAACACCACAATTTGAAAGAGTCAATTCTTCAGGGCTCAGCCTTCTTTATGGTCCAACTCTCACATCCATACATGACTACTGGAAATCCATTTCTTTAACTAGATGGACCTTTCTTGGAAAAGTGATATCTTTGCTTTCTAATACACTGTCTAGGTTTGTCATAGCTTTTCTTCCAAGGAGCAAGTGTCTTTTAATTTCACGACTGCAGTCACCATCCACAGGGATTTTGGAGCCCAAGAAGAAAGAAATCTATCACCGTTTCCACTTTTTCCCCTTCTACTTACTGTGAAGTGATGGGACCAGATGTCATGATCTCTTGAATGTTGAGTTTTAACTCCATTGTGGGAGTTGTTTGATTCATTAGAAAGCCTGTAGACATCACCTCACAAGTCTACTAGGACAGAGCCTGTATGTGATGGCTGGAGCCATCTAATCTTTTTTGTTCTTCCATCATGTTCAGCTCTCAAATGGATGGAGGGGAGGCAGTCACAGTGTGGTGTGGTGCAGGCAGGTTTGCTAATCTGAGAAGAGAAGGCAAGTCCCTCCCCAAAATGTCTGTCCATTTGGATACCTCCATTTTGAATCGGATGACTGCTCAGGGCCTGAAGACAATGAAGTTAAAATCAGCCTCCAAAGTCAGCTCTGGCTACTCCTTCCCTGCCTCCCTCCCTCCCTCCGTCCATCCATCCACCCATTGCTCTCCTGGTGTTCCTCTACTCCCCCCACCGTGGAACCTCCTCCCCTCACCTTAGCAAATGGTTCTTCCTGTTCTCTCCATACCTTTCTTCACTTTCTTTGCTTCTCTTGGAATGTCCTGGGTCTCCCAACAAACTCATGGGGGGTCTGGTGTTTGGTCAGTAGCTGTGGTGTGAGGGTGAGATGACCTGGTTTCGAGTTGGATGCTGTGGATCAAATTTCAGTTCACTCATACACTTACAACCTTCATCTACTTAATCCTCAATTCCTCTAATTAGTCTCCTGCTCAAAAAAACCTGGAAGCAGTGTTGCTTAGTGGCTGGGAGTGTGACATGTAGAGCTAGTCTGACCATGGTTGACATCCCTTATCATCCTCCTAGTTATGAGTTAGTTGGCTGGGTGAATTAGTTAATGACACTGGTCCTGTTAACACATTTGTGAAATGGTTGAAACAGATCTCCATGGATTTGTCACATTTCGGCACATTTTGTGAATAGATAAATTCAGCTTTTGTTTCATACTTTTCTTTTTAAAGGATATTTATATAGAGAACACTCTAGAAGGTAATGATAAGAGTCTCCTTATATGGAACATGGGATGGATTTGTTTTCTGCCCCAGATAATGAAAATAACATCTCTGTCCATGGCAGAGCTTAAACAGGTTTGTGTGTAAGATACTGGAGTTTCCCGAAATTAGGGTTCTGTGCTTGGAATGCAACCCAGAGCATGTGCAGCATCCATCTGGCTGTCTACACCTTGCCCTGTGGGAATGGGGCTTGGGAAACCAGCGCCCATGATATGACTCTAGCTCTTGCTGTGACTGTGAATAGTAAACGGCCTTTGTAAGGACATAACCCAGAGGTCACATATCTTCTTCCAGTGTCCACCAGACTGTGGCAGGCTAACTTGATAGCAAGTAGGGTCAAATCCCAGAAGCTTTATACTTCTTGATATTTACTTCATAGATCTGTTGTAATAATTAAATGTAAAAATGTATAAAGCACATAGGACGATGCCTATGCCTCATTCATAATAGTTATACAATAAATGTGGGCTTGCCTTAGTATTACCCCTGTTATTACTGTTAAGATCACCTTGGAGGATTGACTGGGGACTAAGGTAAATAATGTTAGCATAATGTCTCAGCCACAGTAGGCTTTCAGGCACAAGATTTTTCTTTTTATTCATATATTGTATCATATCAGGGAGGCTATAATAGCAGGAAGGGATGGCTGCTCCTGTTAAGTTGCTTCAGTCACGTCCAACTGTGTGACCCCATAGACGGCAACCCACCAGGCTCCCCCGTCCCAGGGATTCTCCAGGCAAGAACACTGGAGTGGGTTGCCATTTCCTTCTCCAATGTATGAAAAGTGAAATGTGAAAGTGAAATCGCTCAGTTGTGTCCAGCTCTTCACGACCCCATGGACTGCAGCCTACCAGGTTCCTCCGTCCATGGGATTTTCCAGGCAAGAGTACCGGAGTGGGGTGCCATCGCCTTCAGACCCACCTTAAAGGTGGATTTAATTCTTAATCTCTTTTCCAAAATTCAGTTGAAGGAAGGTGGCCCCACAGGGCAGGGACAGGGACCTCAGGCCTCCTTGCAGCTTCCTAGGACTGTGCCCTCCATTTAAAGCCATCATGAATCACACCAGACAGAGTTTTGCCAGATCTAGGGATATCTCTTGGTGCTGTGTTCTAATTCCATACAAATTCCCCTCTGCAAGAAGAATATTCTCTCTTTGAACCTAAGGTTTCCATTTAAGTAAATGTTTGCAGACACTAGCACTCTTGGTTCTTGAACTACGTTCTGTTCCATGCAGTCACATGTCATCAGGCGGGAAGCGCTTTGTGACCCAGTGTCCCTGATAACTTGTAGTCACTCCTCAGCCTCCCAACCTTGATCTGAAAAATCTGATCACATGTTTGCCAGAGGTTGGGCTTTTCCTATACTCTAGCTACAGTGGTGGAGGAAAGAGACTTGGCCCCTGCCCTCAGGGAGCTTAAAATCAAGCAAAGAAAGCACCACTAAGTAAGTAACATACTAATGAAATAAGATTGTAACAGTCATAAGTGCTGTGGAGGAGACCAGCACTGTTGATTCACAATGACTTTGAATGGAGGGCATGGTCCTTGGAAGCTGCAGCGAGGCCTGAGTTAAAGAACTCACTTGCGAATCTCAGCAGCTTAGCATCATGAAAGTGTGTCTCTTGCTTATGCCCAATCCAGTGTGGTTTGACAGTGGGGAATTGGGTTGAGGTGGGTATGGAAGGGCCTCTTGCCCTTCTTCAGTCTTTGCAGGATCCAGACTCTTGCTCTAAGCCCTGCCCTTCTCTGTGTCCAGCCAGCAGATGAGCATGCTGGTGGCTCACTTTGCTACAATTTATATTGTAAATTCAAGAGAGGCTCAGAAACATGGTCCACCCAGGTGCCTAGAAGAAACTCTAGTTGTTTTCTGACACAGAGGAGATGGCAGGAGAGAACCAGATGGTCAGGGATGGCATTGCCCATAAAGAGTCTTTGTTAAGACCCCAGACTCTGGAGGCATACTGCCTGAGTCCCCTCCTGGCCCTTCCACTTGCCAGCTGGGGACCTTGTGTTTAGTTTTGCAGTAAACTAGGCTTCACTATTCTCAGCTGTGAAATGTGGGTAAAAAAATAGAGAGTTCTGAGAAAGCAAATGAAATAACCGGTGCACTTCAAGAACATTTAGCACAGAGTTAGCTCACTGGTTTATTCTAAGTACATTGGTACAGTCAAATTATTATTGTGGTCATCATTAGTAATGGTAAGGCAAAACCTGAAGGCATTAGAATGTTAAGCCCGTGGGGCGGAAAATACTGTGTCTAACTCTTAGGTGCCATATCCTCCATTCCCTCCTCACCTGGTGCTTTGCTAACTAGTACTGGAATAGCCTAGTCTCCTCCCTTCTGGTAATTTCCCTGGTTATATCAGGCTCCGCATGCCTGGCTCCGGACTAGCACTCTGGATCCGAGTAGATGCATGCTTTTAATTTTAACTCAAATGTTGCCAATTTCATTGTTTCTTTACCCTCTTAAAGTGTTTCCAACTCACATTTCTCCACATTTTGTCCTAACAATCTGTGTAACTTGTCATGGGAAATTAAAACATTATGATGACTGCCTGGATTCCAGGTCTTGTGTTTGGCAGTAGCAGTCTTAAAATGGCAAATAGTTTCCTGGACTGGCACTTAGACTGGAGGCAAACACCAAGAGTTGAGTAGAGTCATGACTTATCACAGCGGAATGACTAGCTGCCCCTCAAGTCATCAGCCTGCTAAACGTTTCCCTTTTGTGCTCAGTAGAACCAGCTCAGACTCCTGTCGCTTGTGTAGCTGGGCCTCCATGTAGTCAGAAGACTGCCCCTCCTACCCGCATGAAAGGCGCACTCTGCAAGGGCCAGGGATATTGTTAAACTTTATAAAATTAATCTCTAGATTAACTTCTTAAAGCAGCATTGGCATTTGAGACGTCATAGACTAGGCTGTATGTTGGAATTATCTTCACCTCTATGAAGTAGGGTTCAAAAGGCGTAGTATTTGACTCTGGTCTTTATTTGCTGTGTGTTTCATACCCAGCACTGTGCTGGCTGATGAGGACATATGATGAAACAAACACTGTCCCTGCCCTCAGTGAACCTACCACTTGGCTGGAAGAACAGATAACAGTCAAATGCTCACTCATATACAGTATCTAACGCCATCATAAAAATGAATGAGGCTGTAAGTGTCCATTGCAAGGTGATTTCACTGACATGGGTGATGAGGAATACCTTCCTTGAAGAGGTGGTCCCAGAGCTGAGGGCCAAGTGATGGAACAGGAGTTATCCAGGCACAAGGGGAAGGAAGACTGTCCATCAGAGGGAGCAGAACGTGCTTAAAGGACTCAAATGTGGGTCAGCCTTTGAAGAAAGCTCAGGGGACTGTGATGTATGGGTGAGGCCAAAAGGGCAGGTGCTGCTGGAGGCCGCCACATGATTATAGACTTGCACTACAGAGCAATGAAAACCCATGTAAGGACTTTGAGCAGAGAAGTGCGGGGCTGCTGTGACTAGGTCAGATTTGCCTCTAGAGAAGACTGCTGGGTCTGGAGGGTGGATGTGTGTGGACCAGAGGAGAGGTTCTTCTGTTGTCAGGACTTTGTGAGAAATGAAGAGAGCTCTGTCTCTGGGGGATGGAGGTAGACAATGAGAAATGTAAGCAGCTCTGGCAGGCACTTGGATGGTGAAATCTACAGGACTTGACAACAGATCACATGTGGAAGACGAGAAGGATGGAGTGTCCAATGAGACTCTCCAAGGATTCTGACTTCCTGATTTGCATAGAAAGCCTTGCCATCCACAGGCATGGTGCCAAATCTGGTGAGGGAGAGCACGGAATAGTTTTGAAGTTTAGGACATATGCCATCATTTGTCGATTCACAAAAAATACATATTGTGGAAAGAAATAAAAGGAAGTAAATTACTATGTCTTCACCATCTCCTGCATTTGGAGTGCTTTTAATGTATCTCGGTTTATCTTTCTAGTAACCTTGTAAGGCAGACACAGCCCTCATCTATCAGCTCAGAAAAAGGTCCTGAAAAATCTGCTGACTGGCCTGTGTTGTGCTATACTGAGTTGCTCAGTCATTACCGACTCTTTGTGACTCCATGGAGTTAGCCTGCCGGGCTCCTCTGTCTATGGGAGTCTCCAGGCAAGAAGAATGGAGTGGGTTGTCATGCCATCCCCAGGGGATTCTTCCCAACCCAGGGATCTGACCCAGGTCTCCCACATTGCAGGCAGATTCTTTACTGTCTGAGCCACCAGGGAAGCCCAAGGATTCTGGAGTGGGTAGCCTATCCCTTTTTCAGGCCCAGGAATTGAACTAGGGTCTCTTACAGTGCCATTGGATTATTTGCCAGCTGAGCTACCGGGGAAGCCCTGAGAACATACAATCAATGATAAGAAAAATATGGTTTTGATCACAGGTTTTTGTGAAACCACAATCTTCTACAGGCTTTTCCAGCACAAACTATTTCGCCTTGTATCTACTTGATGTTGGTTTTCTGAGAAACAGCATGGAATTCTGGCTCTCAAGAAATTTACAGTGATCGCTGAGAAAGTTGTTGGTTATGATCCCACAATGGTGGATGAAACAAGATGTCCTGGGTTTATGGAGGAAGAGGTTTGGGACTGCAGTGTGCACGTGACGGGATCTGAGCTGTGTCTGAACAAGATATTTACTCTGACCAGGGGCAAGGACATATAGAGCTGCAGATGTGCTCTGGCCTGTACAGGCTGGAGAGATTGATGAAGGGGAGATGAAGAGAAGGGAAACAGGGAGAGTGAAAACTCTTTGCTTTCTTGAGAAACTTAATTTTGCCCGTGAACGCAGTAACCAAAAGTCAAAATTAAACAGACTTGGTAACAGTAAGAGACTTGAACTCCTTAACAGTCTTCAAATAATTTATAATTAGTAATATTAAGAAGAATTCTGAACAGGGTCATGAATATGCAAAACTCCTTTGTGTTCCCTTAAGCCAGCAATTGCCAAACCCAGCCACTCTCTTCCTATTTGTACATAACCTCAGAGGGCCACAAAGCTGGGTGAAGAAGAAAACAGTTCTTAAAAGGAGCAGGATCGATGTTTAATGATTGCCATTTTGAACCCCTCAGAGCTCTTTTTTTTTTTTTTCTTGTTTCTCCTGGAAAACACACACACACACAGAGACATTAACGTAAGCAATGCAATTAATGCAGATATTTTCACAAACCCACTAAAACACATATAGAAGACTGCTAAGAGCATTTGCCTCCACAAAGTTGGTTGTAAGAATGGAAAGGGGACCAGCTTTTCATTGTCTGTGATTATGCACCTCTTAAGTTTTCAGAAGACGAGTAAAGAAGTACACTTTCAAAAGTCCATTATTTTTGTGGCTTGAAAGGCACCAATAGGTAAATAAAAAAGTTATGGACTCAGATTCATACTACCTGAGCCCGAGTTTCCTTAGTCACCGAGTACAGGAAATAATTCTTGCCTTGCATGTCGTTTTGTGTGTGTGTGTGTGTGTGTGAATTTTATTGTTCATTCATTTTCGGCTGTGCTGTCTTCGTAGCTGTGCGGGCTTTTCTCTCGCTGTGGCAAGCAGGGGTACTCTCTGGGCACAGCGCATGCACTTCTCATTGCGGTGGCTTCTGTTTTTGTGGAGCAAGGGCTCCAGAGCACATGGGCTTCGTTCAGTAGTTGTAGCGCAGAGCTTAGTAGCTGCGGTTGCCAGGCTCTAGAGCACACAGGCTAGGCAGTTGTGGTGTGCAGGCTTAGTTGCTCCGTGACATGTGGGATCTTCCCTGATCAGGGAACAAACCCATGTCTCCTGCATTGGCAGGTGGATTCTTTACCACTGAGCCACCAGGGAAGCCCCCCTTGCGTGGTTTTTAATGGGGTTTAGGGAGAGAGTGTATTTAATACCCGGCGCAGAGTGAATGTTCAATTGGCGCAGAGTGAATGTTCAATTATACAAATTGTACTATTGACAAATGCAAGTCTTTTTGATAGTTTGTAGCTAAATAAACCATTCTCTGGCTAAGTTTTAGGTCTCAAGAGGTTTTGCACATCGCAATACTGATCTGGTATTCAGAAAGGAAAAGAAAAGGGCACCTGGCTTTGATGTAGTGCTTCTGAGTGATGGGAGAATTCCACAATTTCAGTGCAGTTAACCTGCTGGGAGGGAAGACAACAAAATCATAACAATAGTCATTACTGTTATTGTTATTAATGGTCCATTATTATGCCCAGAAGACTTATTTATCTGACACAGGCCCAAGCTAATTTCATCTCCATCTCATGTGTTTAGTAAGAGAATTAGGGGTTCATATATTTCAGTGAATTGTGTTGCCTCAATGTTATTGACATACTCTGAGCATTAAACTATTATCATTTTCAAGCCCCGGATTAAGAAACTAATTAGGATGCTTTAATAGTTAAATCCTAGCTGCCAAGTCTTATGAATATTGCAGCACTGTCTATAAGGCTGAATAATTGTTTGATCTGCTGACTCGGTAACTCTTTTGCAAAAGCAATCTGAAAGGTTGCCTTCAGTCTTCGAAGCAGTCCTCAAGCATTGTGTTCAGATATGGCCGCTGCAATCTGGGAGGCCTGTTATTAAAAGCATGACCAGAAAAGTGTAATTTTCCTGTGAGAAGATGTCAATTAACCCTAATAGAGTTATTTGGGGGCTGATTTTGTTTAATCAAACATCACAAAATAATTGAGCAGTGAACAAATGGCTTATCATAGAAATGTGTAGGTTGGCAAAAAAGCTTGGAGCGTGCCTTTCAGTAACTCCCATTTATTAACAGTTACTTTTTTCATTCAAATGGGCAATTACCAAGGGGCCTGGTGCTCAGAGCCTTAATAGGATCCTGTGGCCCTTACAGAGTGCTTGGCTCCTCATCCAAGGCAAAGTCAGATGCTTTGACAGTGGACACTGGGAAGTTTGAAGGAAAGGGAAGCTTTACTTCTTATTTATCACCTATCAAGTCTGAAGAAGGACAAATCCAAGGTTCGTGTCCCACTTTTATTTATAGACATCGTACTTACTGTCCCTCTGGGTTCTCCAGAAGCATCTTTAAGAACATAATTTAACCCACTGTTTCAGACTTCTTAATGCATTTAAGAATCATGTGTGTGGATGTGTGTGTGTTTTGAGGAAAGTTTTCACTTTTGTCTCAGGTTCAAAGGATTTGTTAGCACAATAAGCCACTTGTTATATACAAATAAATGATACAAATATGTAATAGAGAATTATCTAGCTTACTTTCAATATACTAACGTTAAAAGACAAGAGAGAGAGTAGAGAATACATCACTAAATTGGGTTTTGACCAACATCCAGATTTAAATGGCACTGGGAAATCCCATGTCATAGCACAGCTAGAGTCCCAGCTGGGAAAGGGTCCCAGGCAGCGTGTCTGCTCCATGGACGAGACTTCAAAGATTGCAATCTGGGGTTCACTCTTATTATGCCAGGAAGGTCATAAATTGATATCACCATTAATCTGTGAATATGCCTAATGGCTGGGACCCATCCCTAAGCAATTAAATCAGAATCCCTCTGGGTGGAGGCTGGGCATGGATATGTTTCTAAAGCTCTCAGCAAGTCCTGGGCAGAGGACCATTGCTTTGAGCCATCCATCATTTCTGGGATCATTTCTCAGCTCGTCTGCATAGGTGAATGAGCACAAAGGATTAGACTGTCCAGTGTGATTTGCATTGGTGATCTTACCCAGTGTACCAGTCAGCTGGGACTGTGTAACAGGGTGGCTTCAACAACAAACATTTGTTTTCTCATAGTTCTGGAGGCATCACCTTAAAGCCTCTGTCTCCAGTTGTTTTGCAGGGTTAGAGCTGCAACGTAGGAATTTGAGGAGGGCACTTTTCAGTCCTTCACAGTAATCAATGTTACTCCTAATTTCAGAATTAAAAGTAATTGTAGATACAGGTAAATTTGGGAGAGGTCCAGAAGTATCAGTATCACTCCCCAGGTCCTTTCTTGCCTAAGTTCATACTTTGGCCAGGATAATAAATTAAAACTTTAAGTAATGTATGGGTCTGTATACAAAAGTGAGAACTGTTTTTGTCGTGAAACATTATTATTTTAAACTTAGGTACACAGCTTCATGATGTTTTCCAGGGACTCATATGCTGTAAATTGACTGACTCTGGATTTATTTATCAAAATCCATCCCAGACAGACTAAGTACATCCTGCTAAAAGCATTCCATAGATACAAAAATCTCAAGTTAGAATACACCAGTTGTTTGTTCTCCATGAGATCTATTGTTAGCAAAGGAAATTTGATCAAGCGACCTTTCTTTTATGTTTCTGGAAGATCCTCCCACATTCACTGCACTCCTGCCCCAAGAAAGGAGGAGGACAAAATATAAGCCTTCTTCTAAACATATCCTTTCAAATGGGGCATTCGACAGTCTTGAGCTGACCTTATGCATCCTGACACTCTGCTGGAGGGTGTTGTTACCCTTACCACGAAGCTCCAGACAAACCCTGTGACTTGTTTCCTCTAACACTTTGGCCCTAAAGTATGATTCCCAGACCTGGACCATCACCTGGGAGCTTGTTTAAAATTCAGACTCTGAAACCCACCCCAGGCTGAGTAAATCAGAAATTGCATTTTAGCAAGGTTTTTGAGAGATTTGCTGGCACATTCAAGTTTGAGAACCACAGTTCTAACACACCAGGTCTTCCCTGTCTCAGGGCCTTTACACCTGCTCTGTGTCCTCACCTTTCAGGTCACAACTTAAAAATCACCTTTTCTGCCTCTCTTGTCTTCTCTTTAAAGTAAATGCACCAGTGTTATTCTAGCACTTGCATTCCTGCTGAAAACTTGTTGTTCAGTTGCTAAGTCATGTCCAGCTCTTTGCAATCCCATGGTCTGCAGCTCACCAGGCTTCCCTATCCCTCACCATCTCTTGGAGTTTGCCCAAGTTCATTTTCCACTGAATCGGTATTTCCTTCCAATCATCTCATCCTCTGCCACCCTCTTCTTCTCTGCCTTTTGTCTTTCCGAGCATAAGGGTCTTTTCCAGTGAGTTGGCTGTTCACATCAGGTGGCCACACTGGTGGCCAAACTGTTGGAGCTTCAGCATCATTGACCACACCAATCGATCCTAAGGAAAATCAGCCCTGAATACTCATTGCAAGGGCTGATGCTGAAGCTGAACACTTGTTACAATATACAGTTTATTAATTTGTTGTATTGTTGCTTCAGTGGTCCCACCAGTTCTAATTCAGTTCCTTGAGGTCAGAAGTCTTAACCAACCTGTTTATAAGCTGTCTCCTAATGAATATCACTTGGTGTATTGGGTGGCCAGTGAATAGCTGTTGACTCAAAATGAGTAAACTGATAGTCCATGATTTGGTACCCACCTGCATCTCTAACATTATCTTCTTTATTCTTTCCTTGCTCTCAACTTAGACTACCTATAGCCCTTCATCCTAACCCCCATCACTGAATCAAATGCCTTCTTGGATTTCCTTAAGCTGCTCACTCTTCCTGAATGATTTTGCCCATCTACTCCCACTAAAGGACTCTTAATCATCCTCAGAGACTCTGCTCCAATATTCTAGAAAAGACAGCTTAAGGATCATTTGGACCACAATTGTATTTTGAATTATACTGAAGTTTAGTGAGTTTACATGCATATTCCACTGACACCAAGATCCTCTAGGGGGAAATGGAATCATTGTCTGTCATATCTGTATTGTCATTGCTTAATATAGTGCATGAGATGCAGAAATGGCTCGGTAAATGGCCTTTGAATCATGAGCCAGGAGAAATATAAGAGGATGTGAGAAGGATGGTATAAAGAAAGCCCACCTGTGTCAACTTCAAAATCCTGGCATAAAAGGAAGAAAATAGTCCCTGTAGTCTCATGTGTACTTTTCTTGATGAAAAAGTACTTTTCATCTCCCTCGTCTTCCAGCAGTCCTGGATATAGAAGCTGAATCAAATAAACACTTCATTTGTCTCACTTTCCAAAGAAAACTTAACTTCTCAATGTAAAAATAAGCCAATAGGCTGTCTTAGACCATTCAAGCTATTAGAACCCAATGCTGTAGGCTCTGTGACTTACTATAAAATAAATGGATTTCACACAGTTCTGGAGGCTCAAATGTCCAAAATCATGACCCCAGCAGATTTGGTGTCTGGTGAAACCTGCTACTTGGTTCATAGATGTCTGCATTCTCCCTCTTTCCTAACTGGTACAGGAACTCTCTGGGGTCCCTTTCTAAGGGTATGAATCCTATTCATGAGGGCTCCACTCTTACAACCTCATCCCCTCCTAACAGCCCCCCTCTCCCACCAACACAGACATTCAGTCCATAGGATGTGCTGTTTGGTAGAAGCCACTTGTCTCTTAGCTTGTGGACTACTAAGTGTATGAGACAGTAGACTCAGTTTCTGAAATAGCCTAATGTTGTTGGTATACCTGTGGATATAGACATCAACACACATACATCTCAAGAGCTTTCTGCAGAACTCCTTAGGGCATGAAACAAATTCAGGAACAGTATGTGACTACTTATGTAGATGTAGTATGAAGGCTAGCAAAGAATCACCTGCCCAAATATGTCACGTCCACCACATCTTCTGAGCTGGCAACTGAGCGTAAGAGTCCAACTATTTGTGTTGTTTCCTTAGATTAACATGGAGGTGTCAAAGAGATGAGTGCTCAGCTCTTCACTGGACAGTATGTGCCCGGAAACAAAACTTGTGAGCTTATACTCAGTCTTTAGGGAGTGGTAACCCAGGTCTCTGTAGTACAGAGGTTGGCTTTTTAGTCTGACTTCACTTGGTGTTCACCTGGAGACGTATTTGGCTTGGTCTTGATAAAATAAGTACCGGAGAGGACATGCCAGTGAGTAAGGGTTTCATGAACCTAGGCATGGAGACATTATGCAAGAGAAATCTGAAAGCCACGTGAAATAAGATCTTCTTTGTCTTATAATGAAGATCTGAAAGGCAATGCGAGGATCCCAAGCAAAATATTACTTAACCAGTGTCACTGTTTCCTACAGTGTTACTGGAGGGGTGCAGATTCTGCAGTGTATGGAGATGGTAAATGTTATAAGAGGAGACAAAATTATTTGGTCTGGGCTCCAATGAATTAGAAAGCACTGTCTTAAATCAAAGCATGTTCTCTCCTTAATAGCATTACTTCTCAGGGTCTTTAATAAACTAATGTGCATTGTGGCTCCCCTGACATTGTGATATTGAACCGTGTGGTTTTCTATGTTCAAAAGATAATGTTGCAGTGCTCGTATTCATCAGAATGAAATACAGGATAATGGTGCTAAATAATCTGTATAAAAACAGTTTCTATCCTCTAGTTCAGAAAATGGAACCAAGAGATTCAGAGGCTTAGGGGTAAAAAAAAAAAAAAAAAAAAAAACTAGAAAGGAGGGAAAAGAAAACAGGAAATCAAATGCTCTCCCTGTCTCCATGGGTAAACTTAACTGATCAGCATGCTTCCCCACTTACCTGGCAGAGAGCGTGACTCAGCCCAGGTGAGTGGGTGAAAAGCAATTTGCAAGTTGTCTGGAGTGTGAAAACCTAAGCTGAATGGCTGAGCTGGATAGAAAAGAAGATTTAGTAGCAGGGATAGGAGGACTTCTTTTGTTCTTGCATGTATATTTAAGCAAGTCAGAGTTGGGAGGCTCAAATAAAAAGGAAGAATAAGGAGCATTCAATGACAATAAAAGGAAGCATCTTCTCCTACGGATTTATACCTTTATGTCTTACTTGGAATAGAATTTGTCCAAGTTCCATTCCACCTTTCAGGCTCTGTAGGAGATTTTTTTAAATGCATAGTAGCCCTATTATCCCAGTGGAAGTGGAGGAGGTAGAATAGTATAGATAAAATGCCAAGAGATTTCAAAAGAAAGTAAGGACATCAGAGAAGGACATCATCAGGACATCAGAGAGGACATCAGCTTGGAGGCATCAGAGAAGATTTGGGTTATTTGAATGGTTGCAGAATTAGGGGGAAAACATGACAGATAAAATGATGCATATAAACTGAATAATGCCAATGGGGAGCCATGGGGTCTTGAAGAGAAGCACAACCGTTTACTAGAAGAAAAATGGATGTTGAGGGCTGGAGACTGATGAGGCTGGAGGAAAGGTTTAGGGGTTTGCTCTGCAGTGACTTGAAGGCTGAAATGAGGCATCTGCACTATCTCAGATGGACAGTGACTTGGATCCAGGGCGCAGCGGTGCCGCAGGATAAAGAGTGAGGCGCGAGAGGATGGTCACATCCCAGATCATGTCCAAACCCCGAGGATAGTCACCAAGCATAGGTTCTTGGATTCACACAAGCAAGAATTCAAGAACAAGGCATAATGAAGCGAGAGAAGGTTTGTTCAGGGAGGAAATGCACTCCATAGACAGAATGCGAGCCATCTCAGGAAGCAAGAGAGGACCCAGGGCATGGGGCTGTCCATTTTTATAGGGGTGGGTGATTTCATAGGCTATAAGTAGAAGGCGTATTCCTGCTATTTTGGGGATTTCCAGGAATTGAGCCATCACCCACTTTTTGACCTTTATGGTCATGGCGCCTGTGGGTATGTCACTTAGCTTGCTGGTGTCTTACTAATGATGTGAGCGTATACCACAGCTCAAGGTCTAGTAGACATCCATTCCTCTGCCATCTTGGACCTGCTTGCTTCTAATCAGTTTGTGTCACGTCCTCAGGCTATGTCATTCTTTTAAAGGTTGCACCCTGCCCCCTTCCTGTCTCAGTAGAAAGGAGGGAAAAGAAAGGAGACATAATAAATGTTACAGGAAGGGAAAGAACTATTTGTTCAGGACTCCAGTGAATTAGAAAGCTTGACAAATAGCCCCAGTGAGTGAGCTGATAGTCCAGGCACAGGGTGGCCTAGAAACAACATAAATGTGGTGTCTCTCTGGGTGGAGGGAAATGAACCCAGAAGTAAACACCCAGGTGGTTAATTTCAGGTAGTGACTTACAGTGAAGAGAAATAAAGCAGAGTAAAGGAATAAGAAAATGACAGGGAAGGTTGACATCAAAGAGAGTAATTAAGAGAACACGATAATGCAACTTTAATAGAGCAGCATTTAGGGACAAAGAGGAAAGGGGTTTATGGAAATAAATTGGAACAACTTATGCCATTTTTTCAGGGGAGCAAGGTGGAAAGGGTGTCAAAGATGACAGTATAGTCACTAATAATAATAATTGCGGTGGACATAACTCGTTCGGTTTTTTACCATGGCCCATACTGTCTGCTTCACATATATTACTTTCTCATTAATTCTGAAACCGAATCCAGTACCAAATTAATTCTAAGAGACAGTTTTGGATGAAGTATAAAAGGACAAATTGATTGATTTGCCAGATAAAAAGTGCGCAGTGACCTAGTACCCTCCAGAATCCCTGCAGATGGTGACTGCAGCCATGAAATTAAAGGACGCTTGCTCCTTGGAAGGAAAGTTATGACCAACCTAGATAGCATGTTTGAAAGCAGAGACATTACTTTGCCAACAAATGTCCATCTAGTCAAGGCTATGGTTTTTCCTGTGGTCATGTATGGATGTGAGAGTTGAACTGTGAAGAAAGCTGAGAGCCAAAGAATTGATGCTTTTGAACTGCGGTGTTGGAGGAGACTCTTGAGAGTCCCTTGGACTGCAAGGAGATCCAACCAACCCATCCTAAAGGAGATCAGTCCTGGGTGTTCATTGGAAGGACCGGTGCTAAAGCTGAAACTCCAATACTTTGGCCACCTCATGTGAAGAGTTGACTCATTGGAAAAGACTCTGATGCTGGGAGGGATTGGGGGCAGGAGGAGAAGGGGACGACAGAGGATGAGATGGTTGAATGGCATCACCGACTCGATGGACATGAGTTTGAGTAAACTCTGGGAGCTGGTGATAGACGGGGAGGCCTGGCGTGGTGCAGTTCATGGGGTCGCAAATAGTCAGACACGACTGAGCAACTGAACTGAACTGAACTGAATGGGGATGAGGAAAGTCAAAGGGCAGGGTTGTTGATAAAAATTAAGGTGCCTGAAGGACCTGAGTACCTTCAATCAGGAAATCTTCTGGCTTCAGATAATGATGCGTGAACTGGAACTTTCTCTGGAATGAATGGAGTTTCATCAGGTAGTCGACACTTTCCATTTGGTGGGGGTTTTAGTTCTGCAGAAGAGCTCAAGAGACTGTTAGGTATATCCCTGGAGGAGAAACCAGGATGCTGTCCTGAGGCTATGCTATTCTTTGCTCCCATATCACTACAACCTGTCCCTTCCCTATTTAGTATCTGTTTGAATCTGCTCTTTGGAATTCAGGGAAGGGGACACAGAAAAGCTTTTCTTTCCAGGAGCCCCATAGAATCATCCTCAGTTTCAAATCTACGAGGTAGTCCATGGAGTTGCAAAGAGTTGGACAGGACCGTATGACTGAAGAATAGTTCAGTTCAGTTGCTGAGTGATGTCTGACTCTTTGTGACCCCATGGACTGCAGCATGTCAGGCCTCCCTGTCCATCACCATCTCCCAGAACTTACTCAAACTCATATCCATCGAGTCGGTGATGACATCCAACCATCTCATCCTCTATCATCCCCTTCTCCTGCCTTCAATCTTTCCCAGCATTAGAGTCTTTTCCAATGAGTCAGTTCTTCACATCAGGTGGCCAAAGTATTGGAGCTTCAGCTTCAGCATCAGTCTTTCTAATGCATATTCAGGGCTGATTTCCTTTTGGATGGACTGGTTGGATCTCCTTGCAGTCCAAGGGACTCTCAAGAGTCTTCTCCAACACCTCATTTCAAAAGCATCAATTCTTCAGCACTCAGCTTTCTTCACAGTCCAACACTCACATCCATACATGACTACTGGAAAAACCATAGCCTTGACTAGATGGACTTTTGTTGGCAAAGTAATGTCTCTGCTTTTTAATATGCTATCTAGGTTGGTCATAACTTCTTCCAGGGAGCAAGTGTCTTTTAATTTCATGGCTGTAATCACCATCTGCAGTGATTTTGGAGCCCCCCAAAATAAAGTCTGACACTGTTTCCATTGTTTCCCCATCTATTTCCCATGAAGTGATGGGACCAGATGCCATCATCTTCGTTTTCCGCATGTTGAGCTTTAAGCCAGCTTTTTCACTCTCCTCTTTCACTTTCATCAAGAGGCTCTTTAGTTCCTCTTCACTTTCTGCCATACGGGTGGTATTATCTGCATATCTGAGGTTATTGATATTTCTCCCGGCAATCTTGATTCCAGCTTGTGCTTCCTCCAGCCCAGCGTTTCTCATGATGTACTCTGCATAGAAGTTAAATAAGCAGGGTAACAATATACAGCCTTGACTGAAGAACAAGAACAAATCATAACTGTGCTTCACAGATGAAAAAAATAAGGTTCAGTAAGTTCAAATGACTTGACCAGTGTCACTCTGCTAGGATTTGAACCCATGTCTGTTGTAGTCCAAGGCATGTGTGGTAAGATTTAGAAAATGAGAAGGAAGGCAATACTTACAGGGTCTGAAATGCCATTATTGCATTAATTGCTGATACTATGTGACTGTACGAATAAGAGCTCAAGAGAGAGGTGAGGCCTGACAGTGGCCCTCTTGAAGTTTTTGCCTGGATTAAGTTGATCATTGAAACCAAAATATCATAGTCATAACATTCCAGTAAAAATAATAATTATTTATAAAGCTACTCAGGCACTTGCCTTACACATGTTATTTCTTTTATAACAAATGTCTCAGTCATAACAAATAAGGTTGGGCAACGGATGCTCCAAATCGTTGACTCGCCTTTGGTCGCAGTGTCTGGAGAGATGAAGCCCTCCTTTGAACCCAGGAAAGGCTGCCTTCCTAGCTACTGTTCTTTCTATTTTGAGCTGTAGCTAAGTTTACCAGGGGAGAATGTACAGAGAACAGTCAGCAACCTATTGAAGTCCAGTTGTGGCCTTGTCTGCAGACTGTTTTTTTTTTTTTTTTCCACTCTCCATGGTGTATTAATTATTTTCCACTACCTAGCAACTCAGTTCTCCAGATTTAATTCCCTTTCTTCCCTCAAAATGCCAAGGACATTTCAAGTGTAAACATCCACTCTATAGATGTGTGTGTATTAAATGAACAAAAAATAGATGAGACTCACATAAGTCCTTAAGAATCTTTTCATCAAGTCTAATTACAGTAAAAGTGCATGAAACTGCAGTTTTGGCTGGGGGAAAATCCCTTCTAGAGGAGGGGTCAATCTTTTCTCTCACCTCTTTCACCTGCCAGGGCTCTTGAGTCCACTCTCAGATACTGAGCATCCGTCACTGAATAAATGGACAGAAGCTCTGACCTCACGGAGTTTACAGAGGAGTTGGGGGACAGACTTTAATGAGTTGCATATTGGCATAATTACAAATGCTGCTAGAGTCTTTGAAGAGGGATCCATGAGGGGTTATAAAAGGAGGAATCAACCCAGTGGAGGTGGGTGTCCTGAGCAAGAGTTGAGTGGGTCAAGGAGTTGCTGAACATCCCGTGACAGCAGAAGGGGCTCTGTGGGACAGGATGCTTCATGGGACTCATGTAGCCAGCGGGGAGAAGCCACCTACTGTGTGTCCCTGACAGACAACACTTGCTAGCAGGTCTAAGAGCAAGAAGAAGTCACTGAGGAATAAACAAAAAGATGATGTGGTCAGATATCCACATAAATCTGTCTAGCTGTAGTCAGAGGATGGGAATAGAAAATGCCAGCAGGAAAGGGAGGCCAAGAAACCCCACAGAATGCTTTTGCAGAGGAGGTGTGATAACAAAGGTGAGAAAAGAGAATTCCTTTCTCAAAAGTGTTCATTCTTGTCTCCTCTGGTCCTGACCCAGGAAGCTTACTTATGATACAGTTTGTTGGATAAACTAGTTAATGTACATGAAGACAAGAGATAAATCCAGCACAGGTAGCTGATCACTTGGATATGGGAGGGGGAGTAAAGGAAGGGAAGAGGTCTAGGATGACACTACTCCTGGTTTATGGATTGATAAAGCTGCCACGTGCTAGGGCTTTGTTCTTCTCTTTTCATTTCCTCTGAGTCAGCCAGTGTTTTCTGCAAAAGACCAGATAGTAAATAAGTTGGGTTTTACAGGCCCTGCGTTCACAGCCCCTCCATTCTGTCATTGTAGCCTACAGTCAGCCATAGATAATATGTAAATGAACATTGTAGTGACGGGAGTCTGATAAAACTCCTCATGAAACCAGATAGTGGGCAGGATTTGGCTCACTGGGGCCATAGCTGGCCAGTCCCTGGTGCAGATCATGAGTTCAATTTTGACCAAGCTTGTCTGAGGTATTTTTGAGGTATATTATGTGAATATGTTTATGGTATACATTATCCTTAAGTCTGTGCTTAAAAAAAAAAAAACAAACCTACTTTCAGTTGTCTCTGATAAATAAAGCACGATTAGATACCTAATGTTTATTGGTAAGCATCGTTTAGGGGACTGTGTCCCCGGAGAGGGACTAAATAAGAAGTGATTTGTGGTTAGCAGGTAAATTATAAGGAAATGGCTCCTCTCCTGGCAGTATTGTTTCCAAAAGAGATAGCTGACCAGTGTCAGCTCAGTGTGGCCATCTGAGTGTATGGTATTTTTGAAGAGTGTCAACACTGTGAAAAAGTGAAGGTTGCACAGAAAGCTGATTCTTCTGGGGAAAAGATAAATAAAAGGAAGTTCTGAAGCCAAGTAAAGTCAACCTTCTGTAATTAGAAGGATAGAAAGGTTTGATAAAGAAAGAGAAATCTACAGTTACTGTAGGGGTAAACTGTTCATTCAGTCTGGGAGCTTTTAATTATGCAAATGTAACAAGAACTACCCCATTTTCTATTGTGTTTAAGGAAAATGCAAGCATTGAAACAGTAAATGCAGATCATTTAGGCAGAATCGTTGTGAAATCTGTTCTTGATGTGTAATTTAATATATATTTATATGGACATATAATTTGATTTGTGTTCCTGTAGACTTTGTTTTTTGGAGCAAGAATTATTTCTTACTCCCACCCACATCGTTTGTTTATGTGCTGGGCCTCTGTAGGCATTTTCTGTTATTTGGCCAGTAACATTATGAAACATAAGTCTGGAGACCTTTCTGAACTGTGGAAATTTGTAATTCCACTGCAGCTCCATACTTTCCCATTAAATCATAAAAAGAGCATAACTGTACATTTTAGGCGACCTTCTCAGACTTTCATTAAAAGCACATTAAAAGAGCTAGTGCATCATAAGGTCAAGAATAGAAGCCTGCGGTCACTAGGTTCTCTAAACAACACAAATATTTTCTTCCAAATCCCATCCCTTCAGAGAGTATAGTTCATCAGTTCCCAAACTTGTCTACATATTATCAGAGGAGCTTTTAAACACAATGCTGCCCCAAGAAGATCCCCAAGTGATTCAGATGTACAGGCAAGCTTGGGAACAGCTGTTTATCAGAAAAAAAAAAGTCTCAGTAACAATACAGAACTATCTTCATCTTGGAGCTCAAGGGACTTGATAGTGAGATGAAGCTCTGAGTCCCTCTGTGGATGCCCAGTGACTACTGTAGTTAAAAGCCAATCTTTTACGTACTCTTTTATGTATTAATCTTTTATGTACAGTTTTATGAAGCAAGTGCATGGTACTTTCTTCCTTGAGTACATTAAAAATGATGAATTGTACAAGTAATTACACATTTTGAATACGTAGTATCTGAATTAAGTGTGTTTATAGCAGTCCTGAAATTCTGGTTTATAGTCCAGTCATGCAGCCTAAGGTTTAATAATCAGGACTGAGTCTCAAATAAAAAAAAAAAAAAGACATAGACGTGCTACAGAACTCCTTGTGAAGCCGTTTCCCCCTGCCCACTCCACACTGGAACCTAAAGCTGGTTCTTTTCTAGTTCTAGGTATTCCACCTTCCTGTGCATTTTTCCTGGAAAGATGTTTCCATAAATTAGACAGGACAAATATATTTTAATGAACAAATGGGGTTTTAATAGAAAGCTCTTTTTTAAATTAGCTCATTCTGTTGCGGTTTTAATAAGCAAAAATAATATTGCAGGGATTTGGGCAATAAAAGCACCAGCCAGCCTGCTCTACAGAGTATGCGCTGGAAGGGTGCAAATGGAATTTCAGTGAAGAAAATATCTCTGGAGTGACACAATTTTCTTTCAAAGAGAAAACGTCTGTATGGGGAAAGGAACAGATCTCTTCTAGATAAAAATGGATGCACTGAACAGTGTTTATAAAAATCCTCTCAGTTTGATTCCTGCGTTTGGCAGTAAGACAGAAACTCATTGGGTTTTATTTTAAATTCCAGTGATTATAATGTTTCTGCACCCCCTGTGGAGTACAGAGCCAGACCCTTTTTTTCTTTGCCAGCACACGTGCTAAGAAACTTCAGCTGACAGGTGCTTTTTCATTGTCTCTGTATGAGCCAGAAGCAGTGGGGTCACAGCTGATTTTCTGAGTCCAGGTCTTCCCCACCCTCTTTTCTGAGTGCTTTCAGGAGACAAAACCAAGTGCTTCTGACTACATGTAATTCACAAGTTTGCTTTTCTTCTGGAACTCTCTGCTACTCATTCAAGAGCTTGAATTATTGGCTAACTGTCCACTAGTTTCAGGCCTTCACACACCAGATGCAGAAATAAGAAAGCATATTAGTTAGAATGTTTGACTGTAAGGAGTGGGGTACCCATGAGGTATTGGTTAACCAAGGGAAGTTTATCATTTCATGTTCACAATTCAGGCTTGGGTGGTACCAGTATTGGTTCATTTGGTTGACATCATGATGCCACTGTTAAAAAATGATTAAAGACAATTTAGGTGGTACCAGCACACTTTACTTTACACTTTGTGGACAGTCTCCTTTCAGAGAACTGAAAAATGGGGTGGAAAGCAGAAAGCTCCTATAGGATAAAAAATGAAGAACAAGGAAAAGACATATAAAGATCATCTGATCAGCCCACATAGTCTTTTTTGGGTGAGAAGCTCCTGAATTCACTTAGCCTTTGAAGACTGGCTGATAGCTAAGTGGACATACTGCATTTCTGGCTGAATGAAGCTTGTCTACAGGAATGTGAAAGTTGTGTAAGTGTTGGCTTACTAACATGACACCCCATAGAGGAGTTGCTCCATGTGGACCCTAGAAAGTTATTTCAACTCCATCAAAGATACAAATTCCATTTTGGTTTTCTTTCACTAGGCTCAGCATGTTGGGTTTGTTCTTTCCATTTGTTTCTTCGTGGTGGCAAAATGGCTGCTTCAGCTCCATGTATCACATCAGCACACATCAAAGACTGATGACACCATGTCAATTCTTTGTGTCTTTTCTTCAAAGAGTGAAGAACACTTTTCTTGGACACCACAAAAGACTTACTTTTGTTTTCATTAGCCAGAATTGCCTAATTTTCTCTTTATTAAACTTTTGATTCACTTACTTATAAAAATCTATGTGCCAGGCATGGTGTTAATCAAATGGTACTAGCTCTACAGTTCTGTTCTCTTGCCAAGAGCTGAGATCTCATCAGGCCTTCTCCGTGAGCCAGCTACTGAGCTGATCCAGTCTCCATTAACCATAAACTTTGGGTGCCCAGGAAGAAGATGCATCCTTATCAGGGAATTTAGAACTATGTCTTCTACATAAGATGATGGTGACCATCCTAACCTTTTTTCTAGTCTTTGTCAACCTGAAATAAATAGACTGACATACATTATTCCAGCAAAGATGGGTTTATTTGAACAAGGGAATTATAATTTGGAATCTGAAACTATGGCAAGCCACATGCAAGACTCCTCACAGCAAGGGAAGGAGAATGCTTTTATAGTGGGAAAAAGAAATTGGAGGGAGGCCAAAGGGTCCGTGGCTTTTCATTGGCTGACTCCTTGCCAGGGAAGAGAAGTCTTCCTCCTGTTGAGTTCATCTGTGGGCACAGGGCCTGGAATCCCCCCTTTTTGGTCACC
Organism: Capra hircus; assembly: GCF_001704415.2. NCBI lineage: Eukaryota > Metazoa > Chordata > Mammalia > Artiodactyla > Bovidae > Capra > Capra hircus. Next base: position 18,640,694 of record NC_030829.1, on the reverse strand, counting down.
TGACACTCTTTGAGATTTCTTTTCTTTTTTTCCACATCTTTCTGCAATTTTATTTTGCTTTCTGGCTAACTGAAACACAGTTTTGTTGCAGAGTTCAGAGCAAACTTCAAATTTGCATTCTTTCTAGCCTTTTGACAAGCCAATTGACATTATAGTTGCATATTTGACAAAGGATGAGATGGTTGGATGGCATCACCAGCTCAATGGAGATGAGTTTGAACAAACTCCAGGAGATAGTGAAGGACAGGGAAGCCTGGTGTGCTGCAGTCCATTGGGTTGCAAAGAGTTGGACATGACTGAGTGATTGAACAACAACAAATCCGTAGCCCTAAATTATTATTCTCTTTTAAATAGGTGCCCATGGCATTTGCAGCTGTTTATTCTTATTAAACAGGCTCTGAATTTGTGTGGATAGGTAGAGACATAGACAAATCATGTCTATCGCATTAACAAAATTCTCACTAACTGGAGTTCTTAAAGGTTAGTCAGTCCATTTATGGAACATAGATTATATTTTCAATAATGATTCTTGTTGTCAAAGCAAGTAAATGACTTTTGTTCATTTGGAGCAAGAGGCAACTTTGCTGCTTAAATATATACAATTAAATTGAGTGGAGATCTACTTTAAATGAAAATTGAAAACAAATTAAGTAATCAGTCAATGTAATGTTTGTGGTTATAGCTTTTGTATATATTTGGTTAAGTCTGAGGGAAGAAAATCTGTTCAACTTTGCTGACCATTTTGTTTAAAAGGAAGAGGGTGTTGCAAGATGGCAACATTTGAAATTGGCTTTAAAATATTACATATAATGATAATTTGTTTTTATATTTGAGCCCTACAGCTGTTCCATAGATCAAGTTTAATCATATGACATTTTAGTTTCCACTCATGTTGGAATCAGGCAATCTCAAGCTTAGCTAATGAAATTTATTTGTAAGTTTTTTGTTGTTGTTGTTAATCTTCCTTACTGATCATGAGTAGGGCCTTTTACTTTAACATTTGGAAACATTTGTATTAATAATAGCAATTTTTTTAGGCTCCCCTTCTTGAAATTGGACATTTGTAAAGTTATTGCATGTCTCTTTCCCTCTTATTACAAATTATTTCCTTAATTTTATGATTTTGGGACAGCTGACAGTGACTTACTGGCTCAAAAATGATGATGTTGAGAAAGAAATGATTATGTTTTAAATTTCGTTAGATTTATTAGTGCTGACTTGGGCTTTGTCCTCATGCAAATGAGTTCATAGAAGTCATCCGAAGATTCTTGGGTCTCTGATTAAAGTTTAAATTCAACCACTAGAAGGTTATATTTTATAAAGTTTAATCTTTGAACCATTCTTTTTTTCCAGAGTTAACTACATTTGATTTGGATGTTAAATGTAGTTCTCATTCAAGTTTTGATGGAAATATCACACCCTACTATACACTGCATCCTGTTTTAACACAGCAATGGAGTTTCACTGTGCAATAAATTAGTAACCCCCCTTATCTCTTAAAAGTAGGCATTTTTTTAAAGTCTCAGACTTTCCAGTATCTTTCTAATCTATATTTTAGTTCAAATATCATAAAAATTTAATTAACTAGATATGGGGATTATCAGCCAAATTTTTCATTGGAATTTATTCTGTATTTTTCTCTTTTAAGTGAATCTTTTTGCAGATTACAGATACTGAAGTTATTTATTTAGTTGGTATATTCTTCAGGACCCTTCAGTTCAGTTCAGTCACATCCAACTCTTTGCGACACCATGGACTGCAGCACGCCAGGCTTCCCTGTCCCTCACCAAATGTCCTGACTCCAGGACATTATATAAGTAATATAAAAGCAGTTCAAAGTATTTCAGCATCGCAGAATTTCCTGGCTCACATAATGACACAATGTATGGAAAACCTGGTTCAGGCATAGCTATATCCAGAAGCCTAAGCAGGCTCATGGATAGAGAGTTCTTTTCAACTCTCTGCTCTGCTTTCCTTTATATTGGCTTCCTTCTCTGGCAAATGCCTTTCTTCTTATAGCCATGCACACCACATCCATATATCCTGGAAACTGCAAGTCCAGCAAAAACAAAGACTTTTGTCCTATGTGATCTCTATAAAAGTCACAAAGTTAAATTCTGTGTCATGCCATAATGACCCCATTCCTGATGCAGTCTCTGTGACTGGGAGGTTGGAACGTGTCAGTGTTTACAAGGTGTGATGGACAGAGAATCTATAGCTACACCGTCTGAGATTTTGTTAGAAATACATACTCTCAAGTCCCCTCCTAGTCCCAGTGAATCAGAAAATCCGAGAGTGGGGCTCAGCATCAGTTAAGTTTAGTCACTCAGTCATCTCCAACTCTTTGTGACCCCATGAATTGCAGCACGCCAGGCCTCCCTGTCCATTACCAACTCCTGGAATTCACCCAAACTCTCGGTAATGCCATCCAGCCATCTCATCCTCTGTCGCCCCCTTCTCCTCCTGCCCCCAATCCCTCCCAGCATCAGAGTCTTTTCCAATGAGTCAACTCTTCTCATGAGGTGGCCAAAGTTTTGGAGTTTCAGCTTTAGCATCAGTCCTTCCAATGAGCACTCAGGACTGATCTCCTTTAGGATGAACTGGTTGGATCTCCTTGCAGTCCAAGGGACTCTCAAGAACCTTCTCCAACACCACAGTTCAAAAGCATCAATTCTTCAGTGCTCAGCTTTCTTCACAGTCGAACTCTCACATCCATACATGACCACTGGAAAAATCATAGCCCTGACTAGATGGACCTTTGTTGGCAAAGTAATGTCTCTGCTTTCAAATATGCTATCTAGGTTGGTCATAACCTTCCTTCAAAGGAATAAGCATCTTTTAATTTCATGGCTGAAATCACCATCTGCAGTGATTTTGGAGCTCAAAAAAAGTCTGACATTGTTTCCACTGTTCCGCATCTATTTCCCATGAAGTGATGGGACCAGATGCCATGATCTTCATTTTCTGCATGTTGAGCTTTAAGCCAACTTTTTCACTCTCCACTTTCACTTTCATCAAGAGGCTTTTTAGTTCCTCTTCACTTTCTGCCATCAGGGCGGTGTCATCTGCATATCTGAGGTTATTGATATTTCTCCTGGCAATCTTGATTCCTGTTTGTGCTTCTTCCAGCCCAGCGTTTCTCATGATGTACTCTGCATATAAGTTAAATAAGCAGGGTAACAATTTCTCTTCCTATTTGGAACCAGTCTGTTTTTCCATGTCCAGTTCTAACTGTTGCTTCCTGACCTGGATATAGGTTTCTCAAGAGGCAGGTCAAGTGGTCTGGTATTCCCATCTCTTTCAGATATTTCTACAGTTTATTGTGATCCACACAGTCAAAGACTTTGGCATAGTCAATAAAGCAGCCTCAGCATACTGGGTTGTAAAAACCCCTCCAGGTAATTGTCAAAGAACCTCCCAATATCTCACAGGAAGCACATGGCGGGGGTGAAATTCAGAGGACTGATATCAGGAAAATAAAAATAATAGATGCTGTGCTGGAAAAGATGAGATTTCATCCCAGCATTAAAGCTCTTATTTGTATCTAATGCCGTTACTTCTCAGAAAACTGTTAATTATGAATTCCCCTCCAGAAAGCCAGTATTCTAATTAAGTAAGCATACTTTCATCTTCCTCTAGGATATAGTATTTCAGTTTAAATTTCATCTTCAAATAGGTACATGGCTAATCTTTAGAGGTTTCCAGACTGTATTATTTTCTTATCAAATGCTTCCAGAGCTACAATTAAAACTTTTGATAATGAACCTTATCACTCCTCTGTGAGAAATAGAATAGGTTCATTCAGTTCAAAACTTCTCAATGAAATGGCAGTGATGCTTACAGAATTTTAGAAAAAGTGGCTAGCTCTGACATATCTTCCCAAATAACTGAAAAACACTTTTGTTTTTTTTAAAGCATCTAATAAGGGAAATGAATGTAGCATTTCATATTAAAGATTTTTAACTTAACTTGGGACATTTGCACTTATTATCCAGGAGACGGCAGTAGAGAGTGTGTCAGTAATCACTGACTAATTTTAAGAATCTTCTGAGTACTTGTTGAAAATAAAGCTCCAAATGCTCCTTTTCAGGATATTCTTATTTTGGGGTTCTAGGTGGGAACAGGAAATTGGTACTTCTGAAAGCTACCGCAGGGATTCTTATAGTCAGACATGCTTGGCACACTCTGTAGTAGTTTGGAGCGCTTCCCTGGTGGCTCAGATGGTGAAGCCTCTGCAGGCAATGCGGGAGACCCGGGTTGGATCCCTGGGTCGGGAAGAATGAGGATGCTACAGTAAATGGTGTGGGTTGAATCTTGGTTGTAGCTTCTACCAGCTGGGGTTAGTTAGTTTACCTGGTCAGTTCTCACATGTTGCTGTAATTACTGGTTGTTTTTTCCTCTTAACTAACCTACCTGTTTCACCTCCTTGTTTCTTGCTACAGATAGAGGACATGCAATGGGGTAAGGGAGTGCGGGAGATCCCCGCCTCTGTGTGCACGATGCCCTGCAAGCCTGGGCAAAGAAAGAAGACGCAGAAGGGAACTCCTTGCTGCTGGACCTGTGAGCCCTGCGATGGCTACCAGTACCAGTTCGATGAGATGACATGCCAGCATTGCCCCTACGACCAGCGGCCCAATGAAAACCGAACTGGCTGCCAGGATATCCCCATCATCAAACTGGAGTGGCACTCGCCTTGGGCTGTCATCCCCGTCTTTCTTGCCATGCTGGGGATCATCGCCACCATATTTGTCATGGCCACATTCATCCGCTACAACGATACTCCCATCGTTCGGGCGTCCGGGCGGGAACTGAGCTACGTTCTGTTGACGGGCATCTTTCTCTGCTACATCATCACCTTCCTGATGATAGCCAAACCCGATGTGGCGGTGTGTTCTTTCCGGAGAGTTTTCTTGGGCTTGGGTATGTGCATCAGCTATGCAGCCCTCTTGACCAAAACCAATCGGATTTACCGCATATTTGAACAGGGCAAGAAATCAGTGACAGCCCCCAGACTCATAAGCCCAACGTCACAGCTGGCGATCACTTCCAGTTTAATATCAGTTCAGCTTCTCGGCGTTTTCATATGGTTCGGTGTTGACCCACCTAACATCATCATAGACTATGATGAACACAAGACGATGAACCCCGAGCAGGCCCGGGGGGTTCTCAAGTGTGACATTACGGACCTACAGATCATCTGCTCCCTGGGATATAGCATCCTTCTCATGGTCACGTGCACTGTGTATGCCATCAAGACTCGGGGTGTCCCAGAGAACTTTAATGAAGCCAAGCCCATCGGATTCACCATGTACACGACATGTATAGTTTGGCTTGCCTTCATTCCCATTTTTTTTGGCACCGCTCAATCAGCGGAAAAGGTAAGTGAAAACGCACACCCTGCCACACGTTTCAAAAACGTGTTTCTTTTTGTAAATATTGAAACCAGATTGAATGTATAGAGCGAGAGGTTTTAGAATGTAGAATGATATTCCCGAGCCTAGACAAATCCTTAATTAGTACAGATGGATGCTGCAGAAGTCTAAAACCTGCATTGAGCTGAGCTACGTTCATTCCACTGGAAACCAACCAAAGGTAAGCCTTTTCAAGTTAACTTATTAGAGTGATTCAGTGTAGCAAGAGATTATCCAGCATAAAATAATCTGTCTCAACTACGCCTTCGTGTTCATTCATTACCCACTCCCTCTTCTTTCATAATTATTTCCTCAGGGTGAGAGAGGAGGGACATGGTCCATTATTCCCAAGGATGAGGGTGATCGTTGCCAGCTCTCTTTCTTCCCAGCAGCTGTGTAGGCAACTCCTTGTGGGTTGGGTCATGTATTTGAGCTATACAACATCTATTTCTACATGGATCTCTAAATTGGTGGATATAGGAGAACTTTGATTATGATTCTACTCTAGGCTCCTAACAGATGGATGTACATTAATTGTCTCAAATGATGGAATTAATGTAGCTGGATTAGCTATATTCAGCCATAAAAATTCAAAGTTTTCAAAATGACTGGGCTTTACTATGTTGGTCCAAGGTATGTTCAGTATCCATGCTCCCATCATATAGTTACATGTTTTATATGAGTCGGTGAGTTTAGCAGTTGTAATATGTTGAATCTTAATGCAATCAGTGTGTGTCTGTCTGGAGATTTGAATGTGGGCAAATTGTGCAGTGCTACAGTGTTGATTCTAAACGTGATTTATATATATCTGAGTTCTGTGCTTACCCATGTATGGTTGTGGGTATATGAAAATTGGGCAGCCCTAACAGGTTGATCTTAATGAGCTGCCTTGTCCTTTACTCACTGAAGTTGGCTCTGATTTGTTGGTACAGCTGAAACGAGAACTGGGACTAAGCCCTCACCAGCATGCTCTAGAGAGAGAGTACAAGTGTAGCTTGATGAGATGTCAGCACATCAGATGTGGAGCCTGATTCCATGCTGCTTTGGAGAAGTCTGTTAAACATTCAAGGACTTAGTGCCTTAAATGGGGAAAATAAGGATTGAAGTCAAAATGTCTACAAATTTACATATCCTTGCTTCTCAAATTAGTTGAATCTGACTGTTTACATTGTTACTTCTGTTCTCTGTATAATCATAGAAGGGATTAGTGGACTTTGGCTAGTTTTCCAACTGAAGATATGTCTTTCCCCTAAATGGTCTGATTCAGCAGCTCGAAGTTTGGGCTGTCTTTAAAATGAAAATGGAACCACATAGTATTCTAAAACCAAGGACTGTGAATGGTTCCAGATTATGGTTTGAGTCATAAAAGGAAGTTCTTAGAGTAAGTTCTTCTAAACTATATGCTTAAGGAGCACAGTATGTGTCAGAAATGTGTTTCAAATTCATAACGCATGTGTACTGTGAAACCAACCTGAGTATCATTTCATTACTTTATCTATCCATGGGCCAGAGGAATAGTGACATGCCAGTTGGGGTAGTGAAATGCAGTATATGCCAGTTAGTTGATGACCATGGACATGTTCACGGGGAATGATGTGCAGCATCAAAGTCTATGGACGTGATAATTATTACCCATGCGACAGGTTAAAAACAGGAAATCTTTTTCTTGGAAATTTATGCTTGAGAAATATGAAAGACAGGCATCACTGCAGTTGTTCTATAGATGAGCCTTGTTTTAATGAATATTTGGCAATATAGGTCTCTACCATTTCATTTATTATTTCTGGTCATGACTCTGAATCTTGTCAGTTAAGATCAGGGGTATAATTTACCCATTTAAACACTTGAAAAGTATAGAAGTTTTCAGGATTTGAATGCACCGATTCTAAGTGTTCTAGAGGACATTGCATTGGGAGAACAGGGTTACAGGAATAATTAAGCTGTCTTTAAGCAATGTGCTTTGTATAGCAGGGTTTAGAAGGCATGTATTTCTATTAGTGTATTCTCAATGGATTATGATGTTTTACATTGTCGATTCACACAGTTAAAGGTACTCAAGTGCCAAATGGAAACAGTGAATTTTGTATGAAAATGTGGATGCCTTTGTGGTAGGCCTATGGCTAGAGAAGCATGAGTGATCAATTAAAAATATTTTTATTCTGTAAACAAAACCATGAAATTTGAATTGTGGAAGGCAGCAAATTGCAAAATGCAAAAAGACATCACACTGAAGGCATTATTGCCAACCTAAAACATACAAAATCACAGTCCTTCCATTTTTGTTTAGATTTAAGAGCTGAAGTATTTCAAATGGAAGAATTCTGTTGTTATAAGACACACAGAAAAAGAAAGATTAAGCAATGAGCTCAGTAATAACTGTTTACCCTTTCAGGAAATTGAATTTGTTTTGATTATATAACGATATCTTTGTGAAACTTCTCATCAGTTGAGTTCATTAGCACAGCATAAAATACGAGTACGTACATTAGCACAGTACGAAAAGTATTGTCCTGCAAAACTTCAACCCTCATGAATTTGATTTTTGCTTTTGTTAAGGGCACAGAATATGACCATTGTCTTCTCTTATCCTTGCTAACCTTGTGACTTCTAGAATGAGGATCTTGTGACGTGGCCAGGGATGGAAGAAGGAAACTCTAGCCATAAAATAACGTTTCCTTAACTAAGGATTAAACTTATGTGACTGAAATGATGCAAGGAAACACTGTAAATGGTAGAACACTAGCGCAGCAAGAGCTAGCTGGTCTAGAGAAGTGCTCTGATATCCTGCTGTTGCACACTGGCACAATCTGTGAGAGACGGGGTCGTCTTCATGGAAAACAGGCTTGGCTTGTGGGTATATCTTTACGAAGACTTGTGTGTGCACCCAGGGATGGAGGATGCAGGTTACCCTGCCCAAATCTGGGAAACTCTATAGATGCTATGTTTATCTGGGGTTTTTATCCAGTTGTCTGGAGAACTTTCTAGGTAAGCCAATATTTCATTTCTTACACATGGTCAAGAAGACAACTTTTATACCCATTGGCTCTACAAAGGCAATAAGTACCTTTTCCTTGGAATAAAAGGAAAGGGATCAGAGGGCCTGCCTAAGTATTTTTCTTCTAATCCACAAAAGGCTATGGTTTTTCCAGTAGTCATGTATGGATGTGAGAGTTGGAGTATAAAGAAAGCTGAGCACTGAAGGATTGATGCTTTTGAACTGTGGTGTTGGAGAAGGTTCTTGAGAGTCTCTTGGACTGCAAGGAGATCCAGCCAGTCCATCCTAAAGGAAATCAGTCCTGAGTGTTCATTGGAAGGACTGATGCTGAAGCTGGGACTCCAATACTTTGGCCACCTGATGCAAAGAGCTGACTCATTTGAAAAGACCCTGATGCTGGGAAAGATTGAGGGCAGGAGGAGAAGGGGATGCCAGAGGATGAGATGGTTGGATGGCATCACCGACTCAATGGACATGGGTTTGGGTAGACTCCTGGAGTTGGTGATGGACAGGGAGGCCTAGCATGCTGCAGTTCATGGCGTCACAAAGAGTTGGACACGACTGAGCGAATGAACTGAACAAAAGACACTCTCTAAATATTTCGTGATTTCTAATTTAAGCACCTTTGGGAATAAATTAATTCTCATGCCAAACAAATGGGGGATCCATCAAAGAACCAAAAGGTCAGAAAGATACTCTCCATGGTCAGAGACAAAGTATAGAGTCAGAAGGTCTGAGTAAAGCATCAACATCATAGTTTGGACTGGAGCCCTTAAAAGCTAGGCCCAAGGCACTGGCTCTGAACCAGATATAACAAGAGAGCAGGCAAGGAGATGTGTTCCCCAGGAGTATTTCCTGAAGGACTGGAGCTACACACCAGACCTTCTGATCTTTCATTGGTAGCAGATTACACCCCAGAATCTGAACACAAAGCAAGACCCAGCCCAGTATCAGAAATACTAGGCAGGGAGGTAATCATTCCCTAATCCATGCCCAAGGCAGACATCACTAATCAGTCATGGCACGCTTCCCCTGAAATCCTGGAGTGGTCTTAAAATCCATATCGTTACAGTGTTTAGGCAACCTCTGCCAATGCATCTGAACTGGAAGGAACTTGACATGTGCTATTTCTGACTTAGAGTTGGGTTCCAACAAATGACTGCTGATACCTCTTCCCATTGAGCTGTTTGTTGTCACTATGCTAAAGATATTGAACAGTTTTCATTAAGATTAATCTGATTAAACGCAAAGAATAGTCAGGGAAATGGGATGTGCTTTAATTAGTCTTCCTTTTGTCTCTGATCATACATCTCTTTTTTAAAAATTGCCCAGTGCCGTGCAGGAAGGAAAAGACCTAGTTCTCTTGGAAAGTAATAGATCACTTTACGCTTCAGTGCTATTTGAACTGATTAAAAATTTCTCTTGGTTTTTCAGCAATTGGAAGAACTATTGTAAAATACCTAGTATGTCCCTAGTGCTCTGTGAAGCTCTCTGATGCAGATGTAAAGACGACACCATCCTTGTAGGATGGGAACGGGAAGCTAGTGGTCCACACAGGCCTTTTAAAAATATTACCTAGTGTAGGATAAACTATAGTTGTCACACACAAAGTACAAGATGGACACACAGAGAAAGGGACCTCCAGTTAAGTGTCAGGAAAAATGCGATAAAGAACCAGAAGTTAACAAGCAGAGGAAATGCTAAGACAATCCAGTAAGAAATTATATCCAATGTGACTAAATAAAAGGAAGCTGCTTTCAACATATGGTCTGTGGAGTGAGGAATTAAGACTGCACTTAGGATATTTTGACTTTGCAAACCTGAGAGGGTGTAATAATAAAATTTAACTAAAACCTCATCATATGGGCAACATTTGACACAATGTGAACCCCATGTTTCCTTCTCACATTAAGCTTTTGGCAAGAATCACATCTTTTGGGTGGGCCAAGTGATTTTAAATACTATAGCGTGTGAACTGAAAGCCCCAGTGTTCTTTCTTAAAATGAAATAGTGCCTTATGCATATGCTGAGTTAGGTGTGGTCTTCCCTGTGATGTGGGGTTTCCCCGGTGGCTCAGGTGGTGAAGAATCTGCCTGCAATACAAGAGACCTGCGTTTGATCCCTGACTCTGGAAAATCCCCTGAAGAAGGGAATAGCAACCCCCTCCAGTATTCTTGCCTGGAGAATTCCATGGACAGAGGAGCATGGTGGGCTACAGTCCATTGGGTTGTAAAGAGTCAGACATGAATGACTGAGTGACTAACACTTGTTCCCTGTGATGCAACCCCCACCTTCTTCTCCGGTTTTGGGGGCCTAAACTCTGAAACAGAGATAATGAGGAAGTGAAAGATTAACAAATCCAAACTGTGAAGGGCTGTGTTTGGAGCTTGTCCTTAAAGCTATGGAGATCCATCAAAAGTTTCCAAGTGTGGGAGGAATGTGAGCATAGGTTATCTTGGAAAGTGAATCCCAGCAACAGTACTGGAGGATGAACCAAGGTGAGGCGACTAGGTGACTAGTTGAGTAGCTATTGTCATACATGGATAAAAAGACGGCATTGGCTTGAAGGAAGCCTGAGGGACTAGAAAAGATAGAGCAGGTCTAAAAGCTGTTTTGAATGGTTTGAACATTAAAAGAATATGTAAATAGGTTTTACTTTATCTTTCTTTTTGTGTTATTCTGCTTTATTGCTGAAATAAGAGATACGGATTTTTTTGTGTATGTAGTTTTTGCAAGTAACAGTGCCCACTTTTAATCTTTTCAAATAGCAACTAAGTGAGGAAACAAAGGGCTCTTATCGTCCAACCCTCTAGAGACAATCATTGTCAACAGCCTAGATGTATGAGTACACTCCCCCCGACACACACATTTTAAAATAAAAGTTATTAGTTTCCCTTCTGAAATGCTTACTAAGACCTTCACCTCACATCCAAACACAGTGGAGGGAACTATCCCAGGAACTGACGATGCTGAGGCCCTCCCTTCGTCCACCCACACTGTGATGGCCATGGATACTCATGGTTGAGGTGTTACTTCAGCCCTTTAGTCTTGTCCATTCAAATCTTTATCACAACCTTGTGAAACCATCTCTTCTCTGCTTCCTACTGCGACCTTGGTGGTAGCTGATCTCTCCTGACAGTCCTCTGAAGCCGGCTGTTTGCACATCTGGTAGTACCAACGCATGGGATAGGACAGTCCTCTTGTCTCCCTTCATGATGTGTCAGCTAATTTCAAGAGCAGAAACTTAGGACAGTTGGTGCCTTCACCATCTTCGTCCTTTCCTTTATCCAGAAAAGGTCATTTGACAGGGAAAACCCAAGAGCCTGTGTAAAACTGAACTGAGCTGGAACTAATAAGGAAATAACTTAGTACATTAAAACAAAGGCCCCGATCGTTGAAGGTCTGAACACAGTGTCCAAACCTTGTTTTACTCAAGAAAAACATTTCTGCTAACAAGATGACTCAGCAAGAGTCTTAAGTCTGCTCCTCCCCACAGTACGCTCCCTGGAGCCCAGTTTCCCCATTAGAAGTCTTTCATTTTGAGACCTCAGCCACTGAAATACTTGGTAACAGAGACCAAGGCCTCACCATTATAACTAGGATCAGGAGAATCAGACAAATCTCTGCTCTTAGGCAAGTCTAAAAGTGTCACAGACCACTCATCATTTTCACAAACAACTCTTCTCAAAACAACTCTTCCAACTCTTTTTCATTGGAAATCCCAACAAAGCATGGTCTACTCGAGCAGTTAGAGGACTGCCAAATCCAGCCTTGGGGGCCTGAGGTCCCCGTATCGTAGATCATAATACTGGTCCCACTAGCATTTCTTTCAGGTCCCAGTTGTTCTCTGGTCCTGAAAGACCATTCCTCCCTATTCAATCCTCCTGTGGGTCTCTGAATCTAATCATCACACATCTGGAGGTGTGTCATTTAACCTTTCTGGTACTAGGGTTTATCATCTGCACAATGGGTATAATTATTTCTGCTCCGAGGTTTGTTTAAGAGCAAATGAGCAAAACATTCAAAATAATGAAGAGACCAGATACTAGTAAGGCTGTGGGGCAGGAACTCTCATACTCTGCTGGTGGGAGTGTCAACAATATGATAATCACTTTGGAAAACAGTTTGGCAGGTTCTTAAAATGAAAAGCATGCACCAGCCATACTCCTAGCCATTTCTCCTCTGTCTTCACCCATGAGACATGAATGAATAAGTCTATACAAAGATGTGCAAGTGAATGTTTTTGTAGATTTATTTTTTATTGTTCAAAATTGAAGACAATCCAAGTAAACATCAGGAGGTGAATTGATAAGCGAATTACAGTCTATCCATAAGATAGAGTACTGCTCTTCAGTAGAAAGCAATGGGCAGTTGATACATCCAGCACCATGAACAAATCTGAAATAATTATGCCAAGCAAAAGAAGGCAGACTAAAAAAGAATGAATATTCATGATTCCATTTATATCAACTTCCTTTTAGTATACAAACTAATCTATAGTAATAACAGATCAGTTGTGGGCTGAGGGTGACGATGGTACTGAAGAATTAGAAGAAGCATAAGGAAATTTGGAGGGTGATGTATGTATTCATCACTTGACTATGGTGATGGTTTCATGTGTGTGTGTGTGTGTGTGTGTGTGAAAGTTCATAAAATTGCACACTTCAAATGTGTACAGTTTATTAGGCAACAGTTCATTGTTAACTGGCTCAGTCATGTCCGACTCTTTGCGACCCTGTGGACTGCAGCACTCCAGGCTTCCCTGTTCTTCACCAACTCCTGGAGCTTGCTCAGACTCATGTCCGTTTAGTCAGTGATGCCTTCCAACCATCTCATCCTCTGTTGTCCCCTTCTCCTCCTGCCTTCAATCTTTCCCAGCATCAGGGTCTTTTCCAACGAGTCAGTTCTTTGCATCAGGTGGCCCAAGTATCGGAGCTTCAGTTTCAGCATCAGTCCTTCCAGTGGATATTCAGGACTGATTTCCTTTAGGAATGACTGGTTTTATCTGCTTGCTGTCATTATATATCAATCAAGCCTTTAAAAATTGCTTTGCACAGAAACCCTTTCCTGCCTCTCCTTTTCCTTCTTTTTCTCCAGACTTAATAGTTGTTTTTATACCTATTTGCCTGTTTGCCCAGTGCTGACACTAGAAATTGCTTTGGAAATAAAATTAGAATTATATAAATAACAGTATAGAGAGCACTTCAACACTCTCTGATAAGTACTCAATAAAGGACAACTGTGTCCTCTCATGCTAGGCTCCCCTTAGCAAAAATTTCTGTTTAAGTCAAGGCAGGAGGTTGAACCTAGATAAGATAGTCATGTATTTGGGGAAACTGTAAGTAGAGGCTGTTGTGTGGATTAGAGGGAAATAAAGAGTTAACTCGGGACAGGTGGGTAGAGCTGAAATCCTAAAGGATCCTATACGCTTGACCTTGTTTTCTAGGGAAGAGGGAGGTGTGCTTCAGTGATTTTTAGGGCAGAGATGTGACCTTGTTGGATTGATATTTTAGAGCGATTACTCGTGGCTTGTGAGTAGTAGTTTGCATGATAGTTGTAATATGGTGATTTATGAAATGAAATACATATTTGATCTTCATCCCATTTATAGCATGTGCCTTGTGCCACGCTCAGTCACTTTAGTCATGTCTGACTCTTTGCAACCCTATGGACTGTAGCCTGCCACGCTCCCCTGTCCATGAAATTTTCCAGGCAAAAATACTGAAGTGGGTTGCAGTTCCCTTCTCCAGGGGATCTTCCTGATGTAGGGATCAAACCCAGGCTTCCTCCATTGCAGACATATTCTTTACCAACTGAGCCACCAGGGAAGCCCAGTGGTAGCTGATACATATTTTGGGCATTAGTAAGAGTTTATTTTGAAGAGTATCTACATCCTAGAAATACTGTCTGCATGTTGCCACTACTCTAATTTCTTCTGAAGATAATGGTTCTGTGGGTTTTGAACTGTAAGCAGTGGTTCCTAATGAATAAAGCTGGCCTCAGCTGATTGGCCCTGTGTCTTGAGAATCAGGGGGCACATCATCTGCTGTGGAGTTACACACCCTCTGTGCAGCTTATTATTCTATGCCTTTGGTTGTCCCCCCTCCCCCAGCTCAGCACTGCACTTGACTCTCTAGGTCTGACTGAGTTTGGACATATAATCATTGGGAAGTCAGTGCATCAAGAAGCAAATAGTCTCAAATGACATGCCACTTACAGACTTTGAAGAGGCTCACGTGGGATTTCTCACCTCTGATTGAACAAAAGCCACATTTCCCCATTTGAGTCTCAGGCAGATACGGGTATTAGAGAAGGGAGGCAGGCCACAAATAGTCAAAGAGAAATTTGGGGGGCAAGGCTGAGAGTACACTGTGGGAAGGAATTTAAAGGACAAGTCCGTGCCACTCAATCAGCAATCCTGTGAGGTTTTCAAAAGTCTAGATACACAGGCATAGAGAACAGATCTATGGTCATTGTGGGAGAAGGGGAGTGGGGATGACTTGGGAGATAAGAATTGGCATATATACACTACCATGTGTGAAACAGATAGCTAGTGGGAAACTGCTGTAAAGCACAAGGAGCTCAGTTCTCTGTGATGACCTTGATGGTGGGAGGAGGAGGTGGGAGGGAGGCCCATGAGGGAGGGGATATACATATAGCTGATTCATTTCATTGTATAGCAGCAACTTACCCAAAACTTAAACTTTACCCATTGTAAAGCAATTGTACTCCAATAGGAAAAAAAAAAAAGCCTTTTTATATATGAAGGAAGAACCTCAGACACAATGGATCATCAGTAAAAATCGTTTGGTGGACAGTTGAATAATGAAACATAAAGTCCTATTTTCTTTTCTGTATTCATTCTTCACTGTGAATGTAGACACAGTCATCTAACTTTTCTGATTTTTCTCTTGCAAGAAGCTGAAAACTGTTTCTAAAGAGGCTTGATTTATATATAAGGAGTCAGTTTTTCACACCTGGGAGATTCTGGCTAACAGACTCAAAGCCCCAAATCAGTTTGTGGTGATTGGGTTTTCGCCTCCAAGATCGGATATGCGGGCTGGCTAAATCTACCTTCCAGTTGTATCAATTCTGTTGGGTTTCTCCAGTAACTTCCCAGTGCCACGTCAAGGTGACTAGATTGGAGTACCATGGCCAGACTGCTCTGTAAATGTGGTGAGGGCTGCTGCCGGTGCTGGCCCTCATGCCAGATGAATGAGTTGCTTAGTTTTAACCCAGTAATCACATAATTTTCTCCTTGTGTAACATTCTAGATCTTGAGACCTAGAAGTATGTTGTACAATTTTTTGCTATTTTAAGAAATTTAACTAGAGGCAAGGAACCACCCACATGTTTTGAATAGAAAAAAATTAAAAATGTAATTTAGGAGTAGAGATTAGTGTATAGGACTTTGGTGTTTTTTATGTTTTGAAATTGAGACATTACTCAGCTATATTGTAGTGGGACATGGGCTCAAAATCTTCAGATTTTCCACTAGTGAAAACAGGGCACAAGAGCTTATGAAGAAGAAGGGCAAATTGCTGACACAGGAATTGAACTGGACACTCTAGGAATACCCATGTAAGAGGAGGAGACGTCACCATCTAATTTCAGGATTAACAGCTATGCAGAAGATTTGTAAGAAAGCTCATTAAATTTTCGATCCTAATAAAAAAGCATTGGGGAAAGAAGGGACTACAATTTCATCATAGAAATCTAGTTTCCCACTACAGCTGTTACAAAAAGAAAATGTAATAAAATGATTTTTTAATGGTGATGCTGGCAATCGGTCTGCCTGATACAGAAGCATCGGTATCTGTAACAGGTCCTCAGGTACCTAAAATTGAAAATTGTGTCTCTAATGTGTCTGTGCATTCCACTCAGCTGTATGTTCCAGTTGAATGCTTGGCTTATAACCAACAGTCAGTTTTTGGATCCAATGCCTCCCACTGCACAGGCCTGAAAAAACAGTTTAGTAGATGTACTGAAACCAGCAAATATGAAAGTTGTTTGTTTGTTTTTTTCCCCAACAGTGGCACCATTTTTGTCCCCCTCCATGCCTACTACCTCTGAACTAGATATTATAGGAGAGGGAATTTTAAAATGGTTTCCTTTTCTTTTACAATGTTGCTTGTTATTTAACAATTGATTTAAGTGCCTGTAACATGAAAGGCCCAGAGACCTCAACAACTGAGGACCATATACCTCCTTTAAAAAAAAAAAAAATATATATATATATATATATATATTCAGTGGTTTCTCACTGATAGTAATAATTATTACAGTAATTATTATTACTGCCTCCCTACCACCATCAGAATTAGAATAGTATTTAAGCACTTCCTTAGAGCCTGTGAGACTTAAATTAAGGGCCATAAACTATGGCGCATGAGCCAAATCCAACCAGCTGCTTGTTTTTATAAATAAAGTTTTATTGGAACACAGCCATGTTCATTAATTTGCATATTCCCTATGAATGCTTTCATGCTACAAGGGCAGACTTGAGAAGATGTGGCAGAATTAGTATGGCCTGCAAAGCCAAAAATCTTTGTAATCTGATTTATTAATCAAAACAGTTTTGTGTCTCTGACTTAGATAATCTTGTGCCTTCATATTTCTCTGATCCTTGTGTCCTAGGCATTTCATGCTCATTGACTTCCCTTTGGTCTTTTTTTTTGTTTGTTAGTTTGATTGGAGGGTAATTGCTTTACAATGTTGTGTTGCTTTCTGCTGTACAACAGTGTGAATCAGCTGTAATTATATGTCTGTATCACCTCCCGCACAAGCCTCCCTCCGCCCTCCAACCCTCCCCCTCGGGTCATCACAGAGCCCCGGGCTGGGCTCCCTGTGCTCTACAGCTGCTTTCCACGAGCTAGTTATTGACTCTCGACAGTGTGTCCATGCCAGCGCTACTCTCTTCATTCATTCTGCCCCCTCCTTCCCCCTCTGCGTCCACACGTCTGTTCTCTGTGTCTGCCTCTCCATTCCTTCCCTGTAAATAGGTTCATCGGCGTCATTTTTCTAGATGCCATATATATGTGTGTTAATATACAATACTTGTTCTTCTCTTTCTGACTTACTTCACTCTGTGTAACTGGCTCTAGGTTCATCCACCTCACTACAGCTGGCTCAAATCTGTTCCTTTTTACAGCTCAGTAATGCACTATTGTGTATGCGTTCCACATCTTCTTTATCCATTCAGCGGTCGATGGACGTCTAGGCTGCTTCCGTGTTTTGGCTGTTGTAAATAGTGCTGCAGTCACCGTTGGGGTACACGTGTCTTTTAGAATCATGGTTTCCTCAGGTTACATGCCCAGTAGTGGGATTCCTGGGTCATATGGTAGTTTTACTCCTAGTTTTTTTTTTTTTTTTTTTTTTTTTAAGGAATATCCATACTGGTCTCCAGTCCCTTTGGTCTTGCTGATATTATTTCTTCTCCTCAACATACTGAGACCATTTCCTTCCCAGGACCTTTGCTCAGGTGTTCCCTCTGTCTCAGATGATGTCACCTGGACCTTCTCATGCAGCCTTTTTCATCACTCAGCTCTCAGTTTATAGACATATCAGAGGGGTCTTTCAACTCTCCTCCATCCAAGTTAAAGTCCTCTCTCTCCCAGATATATTCTGTTTCTTCCTAGCGCTCATCACTACCTGCTGTCGGTTATTGTTTTCTTTATGTGTTTTTCACCCAAATGCTTTGTTTGTCCAGTTTTTCTCTGAATCCCTGGGACCCCAGGCAGTGACTAGCCCTAGTAAGCAATCAGTGCATCTCTGTGGATTGAATGAATGAATAACCAAGGGAATGAATCTCTTTTGAAGTAAGATACAGTCCCTGCCCTCAATAAACTGTTTAGCAGTAGGGAGAGTCATGTAAACTAATGTCTATGAGAAGTGCTAAAATATGAGACCATAGGGAAGTTGGTTTATAGATAGAAATGAGAGAAATCAGCCTCACTGGAGGAATATATGTATGATGACAAAGCAAATCTTCAAAGATGACCAGGCATTGTTGGACAGAGAAAGGCTTTCTAAGCTGAAGAAATTTTCCATGTGCTTGGTAACATTCATCCCAAGGTATTTCTTTATTTTTTTCCCCAAGAAATTATAAATGGATTGTTTTTTTAATGTCTATTTCTGACAGTTTGGTAGTGGTATATAGAAACACAACTAATTTTTTCTGTATTGATTTTGTATCTTGTAACTTTACTAAAGTAGTTTACTGTAATAGCTTTTATGTTGAAGTCTTTAGAATTTTCTATAATATAATGTCATCTGCATATAGACACAGTTACTTCTTTGTTTCCAAATTGAATGCCTTTTATTCATTTGCCTAAGTGCTTGGCAAGTCTTACCATACTGTGTTGGATAACAGTGTGGTGAGTGGACAACCTTGTCTTGTTTCTGATCTTAGAGGAAAAACTTTTAGCTTTTTCTCTATATTAGTTGTGGACTTGTCACTGTGGCCTTTGCTATGTTGAGAGATGTTTTCTCTCACCTAGTTTGGTGAGAGTTTTTATCATAAATGGATGTCGAATTTTGTCACATACTTTTTCTAACACCTACTGAGATAATAATACAATATTTATTTTTCATTTTGTCCCTGTGGTATATATCACATTGATTGATTTCTGCATCCCAATTAATCATAGTATGGGATCCTTTTCACATACTATTGAATATGGGTTGCTAAAATTTTGTTGAAAATGTTTGCACTTACGTTCATCAGGGATATTGGCCTATAATTTCTTTACTTGTTGTGTCCTTGTCTGGCTTTTGCATCAGAATAATGCTGGCCTTGTAAAATGAGCTTGGAAGTTTTTTGAGGATTTTGAAAAGGATTTGTATTACTTCTTCTTTAAATGTTAGGTAGAATTCACCAATGAAGTCATATGGACCTGAAATTTTCTTTGTTGTGAGGTTTCTGATTATTGATGTCATATCCTTACTAGTAATCTATCCTTTAAGGTTTTATATTTCTTCATAATCTATTGTTGGTAGGTTGTATGTTTGTAGGAATTTTCCATTTCTTCCAGGCTGTCTAATTTATTGGTATGTACTTGTTCATAGTAGTCTCTTATGATCCTTACCCTGGTTTAATTACTTAACCATTTTGTGTATCAACGCCTTTATTTATAAAATGAGAATGTCAATAATATTTATATTTAAAGATTATCAGGAGGGTTGAATTGGTTAACTCATTTCATATGTGTATGTTGTTGTTCAGTCTCTAAGTCATCTTTGACTCTTTGCAACCCCATGGACTGCAGCACACCAGGTTTCGCTGTTCTTCTCTATCTTCTGGGGTTTGCTCAAACTCATGTCTATCATGTCGATGATGCCATCCAACCATCTCATCTTCTATTGCCCCCTTCTCTTCCTGCCCTCAATCTTTCCCAGCATCAAGGTCTTTTCCAATGAGTCAGATCTTCACATCAGGTGGCCAAAATATTAGAGCATATATATATATATATATGTATATGTATACAATACACACACGTACACACACCAGATATGGTTTTATACGGTGAGGAAATAGCAAGAAGCAAAAGAGATTAATTTATCAGTCTACGTTCCACTGCATGGAAGAAAGACTTTGAATAAATATATGAAACATGTAGAGACTGTCAGACTTTGGCAGGTAATATGGAACAAAGTAAAGGGGAAAGTCAATGGCAGCCCACTCCAGTGTTCATGCATAGAGAATCCCAGGGACGGGGGAGCCTGGTGGGCTGCCGTCTGTGGGGTCACACAGAGTCGGGCACGACTGAAGTGACTTAGCAGCAGCAGCAGCAAAGGGGGAAGTAAGTGCCAGAATCACAGGAGGGGCAGTATTTGAGATTATGCAAAGGTACTCAAAATCAACCCCAAATACTCTTTGGAAAGACTGATACTGAAGCTGAAGCTCCAGTATTTTGGTCACCTGATGGAAACAGCCAATTCATTGGAAAAGTTCCTGATGCTAGGAAAGATTGAGGGTAGAAGGAGAAGAGGGCATCATGGGATGAGATGGTTGGATGGCATCACCGATATAATGGACATGCACTTGGGCAAACTCTGGGAGATGGTGAGGGACAGGGAGGCCTGGTGTACTGCAGTCCATGGAGTCATAAAGAGTTGGACATAACTGGGTGACTGGACAATAATAACTCAAAGAAGGCCTCACCAGGAAGTTGAACTGGGGGCAGGAAGTAAACTATGAGATCTGGGAGAAGAACATTCCAGGTTGAGGGAAGAACATTGCACAGACCTGAGGCAGAAGGAAGTCAGGAATGTTTGAGAGAACAAGGAGGACAGTGCCTGTAAGGAGGTGAATAGTATGAGATGTGCACAGAAGGACTGGGAACACAGCACCGACTCACGTGGGAATCGGGGTGGATAACAGTGGGAAAATCTTAGAGGATCTTGTGTGAGAGCAAATTCATTTCACTTTGATTTTTAAAGGATCAGTCTGACATCCATTTTATCTTCCGTGAAATACTCAATACAGTCATGGCCTGGTACATAGTAAGTAGATGAAATGCTCCATCAATTCATTTCAGTCACCCAGTCGTGTCCAACTCTTTGTGACCCCATGGACTCCATGCTTCCCTGTCTTTACCAACTCCTGGAGCTTGCACAAACTCATATCCATCGAGTCGGTGATGCCATCCAACCATCTCATCCTCTGTCATCCCCTTCTCCTCCTGCCTTCAATCTTTCCCAGCATCAGAGTCTTTTCCAATGAATCAGTTGTTTGCATCAGGTGGCCAAAGTGTTGGAGTTTCGGCTTCAGCATCAATCCTTCCAATGAATATTCAGACAGATTTTCTAAAGGATGGACTGGATGGATCTCCTTGCAGTCCAAGAGACTCTCAAGAGTCTTCAACACCACAGTTCAAAAGCATCAATTCTTCAATGCTCAGCTTTCTTTAAAGTCCAACTCTCACATCCATACATGACTACTGGAAAAACCATGGCTTTGACTAGATGGACCTTTGTTGACAAAGTAATGTCTCTGGTTTTTAATATGCTCTCTAGGTTGGCCATAACTTTTATTCCAAGGAGCGAGTGTCTTTCAATTTCATGGCTGCAGTCACCTTCTGCAGTGATTTTGGAGCCCAAAAGAATGAAGTCTCTCACTGTTTCTACTGTTTTCCCATCTATTTGCCATGAAGTGATGGGACTGGATGCCATGATCTTAGTTTTCTGAATGTTGAGTTTTAAGCCAGCTTTTTCACTCTCCTCTTTCACTTTCATCAACAGGCTCTTTAATTCTTATTCATTTTCTTCCATAAGTGTGGTGTCATCTGCATATCTGAGGTTATTGATATTTCTCCCTGCAATCTTGATTCCAGCTTGTGCTTCATCCAGCCCAGTGTTTCTCATGATGTACTCTGCATATAAGTTAAATATACCACTTTGACATACTGCTTTCCCAATTTGGAACCAGTTTGTTGTTCCATATCCAGATCCATGTTGTTTCTTGACCTGCATACAGATTTCTCAGGAGGCAGGTAAGGTGGTCTGGTATTCCATCTTTTTAAGAATTTTCCACAGTTTGTTGTGATCCACACGGTCAAAGGCTTTGGCATAGTTCATAAAGCAGTAGTAGATGTTTTTCTGGAACTTTCTTGCTTTTTTGATGATCCAGCTGATGTTGGCAATTTGATATCTTATTCATCTGTCTTTTCTACCCACTTGAACATCTGGAAGTTCTCAGATCACATACTGTTGAAGCCTGGCTTGGAGAATTTTGAGCATTACTTTACTAGCGTGTGAGATGAGTGCAATTGTGCGGTAGTTTGAGTATTCTTTGGCATTGCCTTTCTTTGGGATTGGAATGAAAACTGACCTTTTACAGTCCTGTGGCCACTGCTGAGTTTTCCAAATTTGCTGGCATATTGAGTGCAGCACTTTCACAGCATCATCTTTAAGGATTTGAAATAGCTCAGCTGGAATTCCATCACCTCCACTAGCTTTATTCGTAGTGATGCTTTCTAAGGCCCACTTGACTTCACATTCCAGGATGTCTGGCTCTAGGTGAATGATCACACCATCGTGATTATCTTGGTCATGAAGATCTTTTTTATACAGTTCTTCTGTGTATTCTTGCCACCTCTTCTTAATATGCCCCATAAAATTTAAATACTTTCATTTGAAGAATTAGAATCATCAGCAGCAGCAGTAGCAGCATCTAGCTTGAATCCATTTTCTAAAATTTACCAAGAGCCATACACACACACACACACACACACATATATATACATACACATATACATTTTTATTTTTTAATATGAAAACCTTCATCTTCCCTCATTCCCTTACACACCTATACTCACACCACGGTCCCACCATGGTGGGTGAAAAGCAAATGTGGGTGGGAAACACAAGAAACTGAATTCTTGCACCAGCCCTGCCCAGGAACTCAGCCTAGAAGCAGTTGAACCCAAGTGGAGCTGGGCAGACTGGTGACTTCATTCCTAGGACCAGGCACTGGGGCTCCTACATGTAATCATGCAGTAATTTGAATACAGTATAACAGCTTGGAGAGTCTTTTTACAACACATTCATCTCTACAGCGTTGATCTGACAATAAGAATTTGGCATTTCAAATACTGTTTGATGCAGTCATTGCTTCTGGCAACTGCCCCACTGTATTTCTCCTTTGGCCTTTTGTTAAGTGTAGTTTCATCAGGTAGCTATAGTGACAGGATGTTTCCAAATCCACAGCCGTGTTTTCCTGTGATTTTCTGTTTATTCACTCTGCTGCTTTGGACAGTTTCCAGTTTCCAACATTACTCATTCATTCATCCCACACGTATTTATTGGATGCCTACTATGTGGCAGGTAACTTTTCCAGGTGTTGGGGGAATAAAGCAAAAAACAAGACAATTATCTGGCCTCATGGAAATTACATTCTAGTGGAATAGTAAGAGAGTCGACAAACAAACAAATGGATGATGATGAGAAGAAAACTGGAGAAACACAGGAGAGGTTGGAATAGACTTTTCAGGAACTCTGTTTTAGGTAGGACTGATCAGGGAGGTCTGCTTGGAGGAGGTACTCTCCAACCTGCATGAAATGAAATAATAGAGGGAACAGCTTGGACAGGGTCCCTCAGAGGAGAGGGACTTGGCTTGAAAAATAGAATGGGGGGTTTAGAGGATGAAAGTAGGAGGCAGAGTCAGGGAGAGCGCTGGGACTTTAGAATCCATTCAGAGCAGGACAGCTAACAACAGGAGACCTCAGAGTATGTTGTCTGATGTATGTTGTAGAAAGACCACTTTTACTGCCTGTAGAGGGGAAAGGAGAGGGTCAGAGGGGCCAGACAGAGGCTTCATAATCACTGCACGTTTGATAGAACTTTTGAAATCATACCCTTAACACAATCCATGGAATGAATAAAAACAGTGATCTACCTACAACATAAGCATCACACATTCCTACCTTTGGGGATCCCATTTTTATCAGTACAATTAGGCAGGCAAGATTCTACAGCTTCCCTCAAGTCGTAAATCCCGTGGGCAGTGACCCAGGGTTCCTGACCCTAATAGGTCCTCCCTTCTCAAAGGTTATGGCAACCCACTCCAGTACTCTTGCCTGGAAAATCCCATGGACGGAGGAGCCTGGTAGGCTGCAGTCCATGGGGTCGTGAAGAGTCGGACTTGACTGAGCGACTTCATTTTCGCTTTTCACTTTCATGCATTGGAGAAGGAAATGGCAACCCACTCCAGTGCTCTTGCCTGGAGAATCCCAGGGATGGCAGAGCCTGGTGGGCTGCCGTCTATGGGGTCGCACAGAGTTGGACACGACTGAAGTGACTTAGTAGTAGTAGTAATCTGAAAGGTTGCCAATGCGAGTCCTGTGCTACACTGGGATTCATTACCTCCAGAGGAGAGGATTTTGATCTAGGGTCAGAAACCAGGCTTGACCACTGGAGCTTTTTGTTAACAGAATTTTATTAAAGTATAGGAGAGAGAAAGCTTCTGATACAGACATCAGACGGGGGCAGAAAGAATACCCCCTTGCTAGTTTTTAGCAAGATGTTTTATGTCTGTTAGCAAGCTATTAATCAGAAAAGAGAGACACCTCAAGGCTGAGGGAGTTTCACCGGGCCCCTCTCCGACAATATGCATTTTTGAGATAAAATGGCAGGAGGTGTGTCATCCCCAGCCTTAAAACAATTGACATGAATACTGGTTTGTTGAGCCATTATCAGCCCAAGGTTTGAGAAAAGAAAACAAGTTAGTCTTAGGAGGAGCCATTTTAAAGAAAGGCAGATTCCAAAGCAAATACGTAGGTTAATTAACATAGCTTAAGAAAAACATTTCCACAAGAAAAACACATTGGTTAGTTCAAGGCAGAACCAGTTGTGTGGCCTGTGAGGAGAATTCTGTGGACTTGCACAGTGAGCAGCCTGCCCAGCAGTCCTCCGCGTCCTGCCTCTGTGCTAGGCAGAGAGAACAGAGCTTACCAAGACCTCGTCTTTTCTCTTCCTAGGGGTTACACTGTATTGGCTTTCTAATGAGTTCACTCATCAACATTTAGAATCTTTTCATTTATTTATTTTTCGCTGTGCCGGCTCTTCGTCGTGGTATGTGGGCTTTCTCCAGTTGCGTTGTGCAAGCTTCTCATTGCAGTGGCTTCTGTTGGAGAGCACAGGCTCTAGGGCACACAGACTTCAGGAGTGGAGGCGCATGGGCTTAGTTGCTCTGCGGCATATCTTATCTTCCCGGACCAGGGATCGAACCCGTGTCCCTTGCATTAGCAGGTGGATTCTTACCCACTGGACCACCAGGGAAGTCCCTATAAACATCTTGTATGTAAATATAGGAGTGGCTGGACTAACAGTAGGGTACATTTCCAAAAAAATGAACTCCCCAACCTGTCTCCTAGACAGGCCTGGAAACCCATCATAAGCGTATCATATCAAAGCATGTAGCAGAGGTGAGCTTCAGCCTGACTGATTGGAGATTCCATACACACCCCTGAGCACCATCTGGGCCTCTGCTGGAGCATCTGCAATCTCTCCTCAATGCTCAGGGCCCTCCCACCACGAGCAAGATGAGATATATGATCTAGGAGAAACCAGCAGATGGCGAGTTGGCTCATCTCTCCCAGGGGTTAAAATCATCAACTCAGCATCATTGTGGGAGGAGGGGTTAAGGCCACCATCTATTTGCGGACCTTTCTGTGTGTGTGTGTTTGTGTGTGTGTGTGTACATGTGTGTTTCTGATATAGTCCACATTTTCTCATTTTACGTGCTCTGGTGCCTTTTATTACAAAGAAATGATCTGCTCAGTCAGTTGGTTCACTTGTTCATTTATCCATCCCTTCTCTCACTATGTATTTAGGAACGTCACTTTTGTGCCTGGCACTGTCTAGGCTGTGGGAACAGTGATCAAAATTGACAAGGCTCATGTTTTCACAAAACGTACATTCTAGTGAGCAAGAAAGCTTAACATACCATTTCAGAGAGTCTTGGGTATTCTGAAGACGTAAAACAGGTAAAGGGGGAGTAGAGGGTAGCTAGAGAGAGCAGTGCAGCTTCAGATTTGATGGCCATGGAAGGCTTCACGGAGAAGCCCTGTTATTTAAGGTGAATCAGCGATGAAAGGATCCAGAGGGTAAACATGTTCTGTTCAGCTCACTCACATTAAGGAACCAAATACTTCCCTTTATCCTTTCCCTCCCCAATACCCTTGTTTCTTTTGTTCACCAAATATGCATTGGCCATCTACTTTATGGCATAAAAGAGTTAAAGAATCATATTACCTGTTCTTATGGTATTTCAGTTCTAGAGCAGGAGAACATATTCAGTTTAGCAAATGAACGTGTAATACAGTGCCAGTTGCTTAAATGCTGTGATATGATGGGATTGAGAGAGGAGAGGCCTTGGTGGGGGAAGGGGTTACATTTGAGCAGAGAACAAGGCAGGGGAAGGAGCTATGAATATTCCTGGATGTGGGGGGCAGATGATGGAGATGGGGGAGACGGATGAGCAAATGCAAGCCCAAGAACTGAGACAGGGGCATCACTTCCTAGAGGAGGAGCAAAGAGGCAGAGCGGGCAGGAAGTGCCCAAGAGGGGCAGGAAGTGCCCAAGAGGGGCAGGAACCAGATCATTTAACTGTATGGGCCATGGTGAGAAAGTCTGATTTTATTCCACATTGTGTGGAAGTCACTGGAAAATATTGAGCAAGGACATGATGTGACCTGACTTACATTTTACGCAGACCATCTGAGTGTTGTAAAGAGAATAGACTCTAGAGGTTAAAGTAGAAGCAGGGAGATGAGGTAGGGAGATGATGAAGCAATTGCTATAATTCAGGCGAGAGGTGACAGGAACCTGGTTCTGGAGGAAAACTGGAAGAGCTGACAAAATGTCATCTGATAGGGAGATGTAAAGATGAGCTAGACAGAATTTGGTGATTGGTTTTATGTGTTAGTCACTCATCCTGCCTGACTTTTTGCGACCCCATGGACTATAACCTGCCAGGCTCCTCTGTCCATGGAATTCTCCAGGCAAGAATACTGGAGTGGGTAGCCATTCCCTTCTCCAGGGGATCTTCCCGACCCAGGGATTGAACCTGGGTCTCCCACATTGCAGGGAGACAGAGGCTTTACCATCTGAGCCACCAGGGAAGCCCCTGGTTTTGTATGGGGAATGAGCAAAAGGGAGAAATCCAGATGGCTGTGTGGCTGTCAGTGTGAAGAGCTGGGTAAATGGCAGTGTCACTTTCTAAAATGGAAGCGACTTGGGGAGGGGTGGACTTGGTGAAGGTGGTGTGCCCTTGGACATGTGAGATGACCATGAAAAATCGTGACAGTGTCAGGAAGGGCTGGATATACGATTCTGAAATCCAGGAGAGATGCTGGGGGTTATTGAATTACCAATGATGCATTAAACCTTGAGACCTCCATGAGATCATTTAGGTGTGACTCCAGGCAGAAAGGTCAGAGGAATGATCCTGAGGATGTACTGATATTTGCAACTAAGGAAGAGGAGGAGGAGGAGGAGGAGGTAGCAGAACAAGAACATCCAGGTAGAGGCGAAGAGAACTGGGTGAGAACCATCTGCCAGAGGCCAAGGGGCAGGGAATGATCAGGAAGCGGAGTCAAAGGTCGGGTACTGCGGAGAAGTGGAGTAAAATAGAAACCAAGATTCACACATTGGATTGGGCAGTGGGGTCATCAGCGGAGACCTCAGAGCATGGTCTGATGGAGTAGCAGAGGTGAAAAGCTAATTAGAGTAGATACTAGGGAGAATGGGGAGACAGAAAGTTACATCAGTGAGCATAGTAAATGCTATGAAAGGGCTTTACTCTAATGATTCCATAGAATACCCAAGGATAGCTTTAAAGACCCAAATGGTAGGTGGAGAATGGGGTAAGCACGAAGGAGAGGGTGTCTTTGAATGTTTGTGTGGTAAAGAGAATGATCTTGCAGAGAGAGAAAACTGAGAAGAACAGAAGAGCGAGGGGACCATTATAAGACTGACATGATTGTTGTTATTTGCTTATTTGTTATTTACAATCTTTTAAACATGTTAAAAAAATGTTTTTACAGCTTTCAGCTCATACAAAAACAGGCTAGGTGTACAGGTCACATTTGGCCCATGAGCCATAGTTTGCTGACCCCTGCTATCCAGTGGACTAGTGAGTTATCTTCCTTGACTGGAATTGGATACCCTGGTTTTAGCACATTACTTCTTCTATGTGTGGAGGGGTCTTCAAACTCCAGTCCACTGCCGAGTACCTCCTGTCAGATCAGCAGCAGCATTAGATTAGAAATCTAGTAAACAATCCCTGGAGAAGGAAATGGCAACCCACTCTGGTATTCTTGTCTGGAAAATTGCATGGACAGAGAAGTATGGTGGGCTGCAGCCCCTGGGGTCACAAAAAAGTTGAACAGGACTTAGCAACTAAACAACGAAATTAGTGCACAATAAACGTAATGTGCTGGAATCATCCTGAAACTGTTACCTTCACCCGCTTGCCCTTGTCCATGGAAAAATTGTCTTCCCCAAAACCAGTCGCTGGTGCCAAAAAGGTTGGGGACCTCCCATAGTAAGGCTTCAGATCGCTTTGCTTCTTGGTGTGGCTCTTTTTGTGTGTTTGTTTCCATGAGGATGAGATTTTTCAAGTGTGTTATGTGCTGGAATGATGTCCGTCACTAGAAGTTAAAATTGCAGCTGTCAACAAGTCGATCCCATAGCACTGGCTGATGCCAGGGAAAGAGGAGCACGAGGTTGGAAGCGGCACATGCTCTGGTTGACCAGGGCATGTCACAGATAAGGAAAAGGGCAAGTTCTGGGATAGACGACAGAGCCCTTATTGTATCTGAGACAGTAGGGATCTCCCTTCTCTTTCTACCTCCTACTCTCCCAACAGCTGGAGAGTGAGAGAGAGCTTCATTGTCAGGAAGGCCAGAGGACAGAGTCCCCTTGACCACTGACGCCAGGTGTTTTAGCCTTGTGAACGGTAAAATTTGCATGCAAAATTTCAGGACCTTCTCTAAATCTCAAGAGTCTCTTCTACAGTCATCAGTATCTAATGTAAAGATGTAAAGACCTAGTCAATCCAGCCTAGGGAACGAAGACCAATCCACACATCCCAGTGGCTGGTGCCAAGGTCAGGTTTGATGAAGGCTGGGCAGAGACTCTGTCCTCTAGGGATGCGTTCTAAAACACGTGACTTCAGAGGTTGCAGTAGCAGGGGAGGGTCACGGAGAATCTGGGAGATGCAAGGGAGGACCTGGGAACTGGGCAAGCTGCAGCTCTGCCCCAGGATACACTGTCACCACCCACCTGTCTTTGGTAACACGGGTATAATTCGGTCATATTCCCCACCCACTTATCCAGTATCCTCAGTGAAGACACAGTGCCCCAACCCTTCCACCAGAAGAAAGATACTTTCTTTAAAACATTTTAATGATTTAAAATGACCATCAAAGGAGTCTCTTGCATGTGAACTTTGATTACAGGGTCTTTCTAAATAGGAGTATAATTGCTTAACAATGTTGTGTTAGTGTTTATTGTACAGTGAAGTGAGTCAGCTATATCTAAACATATATCCCCTCCCTCTCGGACCTCCCTCCCACTCACCCCCCATCCCACTAATAGGATTTTCAGAAAGTTGAGCAAGAAGTTGTCCTTCAGAAAACACAATACCAACTAGAACTTTTTAATCCTTGGAACAACTGTAAAATTCATTTTAAAAGTTGTGACCTTTGCTCAAGTTTCTGAAAATGCTATTGGCAGTTCTGTAGTTAATCAGGCACACTTCAAAGTGGTCCAGAAACACGTATTTCCTGATGGAGCAGAAGAATTGGTCCGTGCTGAAAAAAAAATACGTATTTGCATCAATAGTGAAATAATCAGTAATTGACTTTTGTGTATTAAAAATGGAGCAGCGATGACTTGAAATGTGCATTTGACTTTCCAGAAGAACTACCAGTTTGAACATAATGAAGATATCTAGAGTTAATGAAACAAAGGACAAGAATGCAGGGGCTTTTTTACTTCTTTTCTTAAATCTTCATATTTGCTGCTTGGAAGAGAATTCTCACTCACAGCATATTTGAACTGGAAGGAACTATAGATGTAATCTGGTCCAGTTATTTTATTCTCTACAGATCTGAGGACATAGATTCAGATTGGAAATGACCTGCCCAAGTGTCCCATCAACATTGGCAGCCTTGATTTCATCTAACTGGGGCTCATGTAAATTATGTTTCCCATAATGCACTGAGAGCACCTCAATATCATTATTAATGGCCTTTTAATCATTTTTTGAAATTGTTCTTGATTTTATTTATTATAAAAGTAATGTGTGAAGAAAGCTGAGCACTGAAGAATTGATGCTTTTGAACTGTGGTGTTGGAGAAGACTCTTGATTTTTATTTATTTATTTATTTTTTAATTTTAAAATCTTAAATTTACATCGTTCCAACATGAACCCCTCCACTCCTCCCCACATCTTCTGGTCATCCATGCACCTGCCAAGCAAGCTGCACCTACGTAGACATGACTGCGATTCATTCTACATGACAGTATACTGTTAGAATCCATTCTCCAAATGTCCACCTTCCTCTCCTCTGAGTCAAAGTCGTTATACATCTGTGTCTTTTTCCGTTCATACAGGGTCGTCATTGCATCTCTAATTCTATATATGTGTAGTATACTTTGGTTTTCTTTCTGCTACTCATCTGTAATCGCTCAGTTCATCATCTCATCGAATGATCAATGATTCTTTTAACGCTGAGTATACTCCATGTTATAGTACCAGCTTTCTATCCATTCTGCTGAGGACATCTAGTGTTCCATGTCCTGCATTATAACAGTCTGCGATGACATTGGTACATGTGGGAAGACTCTGAGAGTCCTTGAACTGCAAGAGATCCACCAGTCCATTTGGAGATCAGCCTGGATTCTTTGGAAGGAATGATGCCAAAGCTGAAACTCCAGTACTTTGGCCACCTCATGCGAAGAGTTGACTCATTGGAAAAGACTCTGATGCTGGGAGGGATTGAGGGCAGGAGGAGAAGGGGACGACCGAGGATGAGATGGCTGGATGGCATCACTGACTCGATGGACGTGAGTCTGAGTGAACTCTGGGAGTTGGTGATGGACAGGGAGGCCTGGCGTGCTGCAATTCATGGGGTCGCAAAGAGTCAGACACGACTGAGCAACTGAACTGAACTGAATGTTTGTCATAAAAATTAAACACTGGAAATTTTATAGTCTTTTGTTCTTTTTCTTTTTACTGTGAAACTTTAGTACTTTAATACATTTATATTAATATAATGTATTCATTAATATATTATGTAATGTAATACATTAATTCAAATGAATTAATACAATATACATGTATTTTAATAATAATATATTTATTAATACAAATACATGTATTTTAACACATTTACTTCCTCCTAGCTATTGTACCTGCCCAGCGTGGTTCAGAGCATCACTTGAGGATGTATTATGGGCATATGTTTACACTTTAGTCCCTGTATCCTGAATGAGTGATGAAAAATCTGGTCCTCGAAAGACTGTCATTCAGTTTTTGTAGTAACCCCTGGTGTGTGAGTTCTCATAGTTGGGAGCCTGCTCTTTTCCTCTACACAGTGGCTGGCACAGGGGCATCTCTGCTTGCTTCAGTATCAGAAGAAAAATGCAGGCTCAGTGACTAGCAGAGCACCACATGGAGAAGCAGTCTTTACATGACTGTGAAAGCTGGGGAGGGATTGTCTGAAAGACACATGAGAGCAACTGACAAAGGATCTTGGTGTCTCGAAGTTCCGGTAGATTACTGGCAACTTGAACCTGTGCAGCCCTAGGTAAGGTTCTTGCTGCTGCTGCTGCTAAGTCACTTCAGTTGTGTCCGACTCTGTGCGACCCCATAGACTGCAGCCCACCAGGCTCCCCCGTCCCTAGGATTCTCCAGGCAAGAACACTGGAGTGGGTTGCCATTTCCTTCTCCAATGCATGAAAGTGAAAAGTGAAAGTGAAGTCGCTCAGTCGTGTCCGACTCTTAGTGACCCCACGGACTGCAGCCCACTAGCTTCCTCCGTCCATGGGATTTTCCAGGCAAGAGTACTGGAGTGGGATGCCATTGCCTTCTCCGAAGGTTCTTGCCTAGCTGCTATTATTTCAGGGGCACACAGTTGGATGCTGAGTTTTTAGACCCTGACATATGTGACTGGGGATATGTGTTTCTAGCGAGAAGTTAAACATTGTTCAGACCCTTTGAAAGTTCCTCCTGTTCTTGTTCGTTTGTTTGGTTTTGAATGATAGAATGGTATATTTCATCAGCTATTTTGCCACCTTAGGAACAGTTCAAGCAAACAGGTCATTTAGCATTGGTCATACAAAATACATGTCTGGACAACTCAAGTTTTTACTGAAGCTGATGAACTGCCCAGAAATGTTGCCACCGTGGAGATACAATGGCTGTCTCCAGGAAAGGAATTCGTTCACATAATTAAATTGTTCAAAAGGCACACAGCGGCACCATGATTTTTATGCTTCTTATTGTTTTTTTCTTCCAGTGGATACTTAAAAATCAATTTATTTTTATTCTGGTGTGTACCAGGGGTATAGTGTTGGCTAGGATAAAAAAGCAATTTTAATTTAGTGGGAAATGGATTTTCTTTATCACAGAGAAAAGCGTAGACTAGATGAGAGACACACCCAATAAAACTCTCATTCTCCATCCCAGGGGATGAGGTGGGGAGATGGGCCTGACAGGAGGACGAGTTGAAATTTTGATAATTCTGTTTGAATTTCTCCTTAGAGCTCTTAGTTGTCAATAAAAACTCTTGGTTAGCAACACAAATGACCTAGTTATTCCTTCCCTGTTGAATTGGATGTTCAGAAGCTGCAGAATACAATGAATTAAAGGCCCAGGGCTTAGAGCCGGCTCTGCATTGGTCTACCTGTGTCGCCTCCAGCAACTGATCTCTCTTCTCGGGGCATCGGTTTCCCCATTCATTAAACTGACTTTACCATCATCTTAAGTCTCAGACTCTGAAGTTAACTGAGAAAATGTCTTCTAATTTGCCCATATCATCTCAATCAAGGTTTTTTGACTATAATTGACTATGGATTATAGTGACTCTGGGAAAATTGGTGTTTAAGTGAATTGATGAATAGACCCATTCATTTCTAAAGCTGCATCTGCAGTTTCCTTTCTATAATTATTTCGTTGTCATTTCCTGTCCTATTTCAGCCAATTCTTAGGCTATTTCCTTATTATAGTTATTTAAGTGTGCGTGTGTGCATGACTGTGTGTGTGTGTGTGTGTGCACACGCGCACATCAGTGTGTGTGTGTGAATGAGAGGGACAGAGAGGAGCAACCCATCTTCACTGATGCAACTTCATTCATAGCCTTTTGCTGTTTTTCTGTTATCCAGTCACTCTGTCTTTAATCCCCAGTACTCGCCATGTTTTGCCCTGCCACAGGGCCTTCGCACATGTTAGAAACTCACAGACATATTCAGATCACATTATACTCATTACAGCTACCTAACTGTATCATTGATGTTCAGCACTACTTTGTAATTCTACTGGCTATTAAACCCTCCACCATGATCTTATTATTCAAGCCATTGATAGGGAAGCATGTATATGATATTACCACAGTTTTAGAAGCACTTTCCTAACTTTAACATATCTTCTTCTTTTGTAGTGCCCTGTATCTTATCCTATGCATCTAAAGGCAGTATTAGGAGAAAAGGTCCACAGGTTTCCCCAGGTTGCCAAAGAGGCCTTTGGGTACCTCAAAGCTGAAGAAAATCTGTGAGTCCATAAGTTAGGGAGAGCAGGAGTTATGTCTGGCTCCATGCATCAAAGTTTTTGGCAGACTACTGGTGGTAAATAATTGCATACTGAGTTAAAAAAAAAAAAAAGCAGAGATAGAAGGTTGGAGAAGAAAAGTATTCAGAGATTTAGTTATTTGATATAACCTGTGAAAGTTGCTCGGTCAAGTCTGACTCTTTGCAATCCCATGGACTATAGAGTCCATAGAATTCTCCAGGCCAGAATACTGGAGTGGGTTGCCTTTCCCTTCTCCAGCAGATCTTCCCAACCCAGCGATCGAACACATGTCTCCCTCATTGCAGGCGGATTCTTTACCAGCTGAGCCACAAGGGAAGCCCAAGAATACTGGGGTGGGTAACCTATGCCTTCTCCAGAGGATCTTCCCAACTCAGGAATCAAACTGGGATCTCCTGCATTGTAGGTGGATTCTTTATTAGCTGAGCTATCAGGGAAGCCCTGATATAACTTGCTGAAGCTTCATTCTTGGGAGAAAAGGTATATTAAGCCTTTTGTATATTTAAAATGGTTAGGCCACAAAGAACAGAAACCTGACTCAAGCTGCCTAGAAAACCAGAGATGTGTGTTCATGAGTCCAGAGGCAGCCAGGCTTTGGGTAGAATGCGGTCAGTGTCCCCACAGGCCGTCGGGAGTGCAGCTTCCGCCCATGTTTGTGTGCTGCTCTCTGCCTTTGAGATCACAAGATGCTGAGGGTGGCAGCTTCTTTGTTTGTGTCCAGTAGCAAAAAGAGACCCTCATCCCATTCACAGGAAATACATCCTCCCCGTCAGTCTTGTGAAGCTAATGGAGAATTCATGCCATTCCCTGGACCAACAGCTGCCAGGGGAATGTCACATGTCAGTAGGGTAAGACCACACAGAACCCAGCATGGCAGCCGAGGTGGGCAGATTAAGGACGGAAACAAAGGCCATGCAGGAAGGAGGAAAGGAGACAGGTTGGGTGGGCAACAGACAGAGTCAGAGACTCTTAACTCTTCAGGAAGGCTCATCAGAGAACACATACTAGCAGACCAAAAACAAAAACCAAAAAACTGCCATTCTGTGTATGTTCAACTCTCATCTTGGTCAAGGACAATAAGGGGAGAGCCAGTCTGAAAGGCATAATGACGTACAGGTTTGCAGGCTTGCCCCCTGAAGGGGAGATGCTATCTCTCAGAAGTGACCATTCACATGTTTCCAGTCTTATCCCCTGCGTCCTGGCATTCTGCATCAGGGAATGACTCGTGCGTAATTAGCCTTCCATTGATTTCCTGAAATTTCCGCTCTTGGAGTAGAAATCTTTATGAAGATGCCGTTGTAGTTAATTTGCCTGCTACTGTTTCATAATAAAGAGAGTTACTTCGGGAGACATTATGCTTTTATAAGCCAGAATTCTCTAAGGTAGGCTGGTAGTCAGTGTGAAATTCTTTGAAGCTTGCAAGTTTTGTGCTTTGATGTTTTTTTTGGTAGAAAATTGGTATTCTGCCATCATTGCCAACTATGAGTAATTATTCCAGCTACCTATATACTATTTCCAGAGGCTTGCTGGCAGCAGGGTATGAATGAGTAAGTTAAGCTTGTAAGTTTTAGGTTCTCTGACAAGCAAAGCATCAACTGTCAAAAGAGGGGTTATCTTGTGAAATTTTTATAGTAGGAAATGAGACATAAAATCACAGACACCCAGTTTCCTTTTAAAAAAGATGCGTACCTCAGAAAGAAACTGTCTGGTACAACTACTGTTGAATATGGCAGTAATGCTCACATTGTTGTTGAGTCACTAAGTTGTGTCCACCTCTTTGCCACCCCATGGACTGCAGCCCGCCAGGCTCCTCTGTCCTTGGGCTTCTCCAGGCAAGAATCCTGGAGTGGGGTGCCATTTCCTTCTCCAGGGGATCTTCCCAACCCAGGGACCAAACCTGCATCTCCTGTGGCTGCTTCATTGGCAGGTCGATTCTGAGCCACCTGGGAATCCCAATGCCGAGATATGTACCTTTTAATCAAACTTGCCTATTTTCAGTTAATACAAAAGAGTTTAGATCTCTTTCCTAAAGACCCAGACATACACCTTGCTCATGTGCAAACCTTTACTTATTTAATGGGGGGAA
Organism: Capra hircus; assembly: GCF_001704415.2. Classification (NCBI taxonomy): domain Eukaryota; kingdom Metazoa; phylum Chordata; class Mammalia; order Artiodactyla; family Bovidae; genus Capra; species Capra hircus. The sequence goes on along the minus strand of NC_030829.1, from coordinate 18,604,886 downwards.
AAAAAATATCTGTCCAGTCAGATCTTTAGTCCGCAAGCCTGAGACTGCCTTTTGTAACCTGGGAAAAGGCAGGTCACTGCTGGTTACTGTGCTGTGCCACTTAATGGAAGTTGTTGTTGTTGCCTATTTGTGTTTTTAGCTGCCCTCTGCTGCCAAATTTATATTATTTTATGATACATGTCAACCTCCCAGGTGATGGGTGAAGAACCCACCAGCCAAGGCCCAAGACTCAGGTTTGATCCCTGGGTAGGAAAGGTCCCCTGGAGGAGGGAAAGGCAACCCACTCCAGTATTCTTGCCTGGGAGGTCCCATGGACAGAGGAGCCAGGCAGGCTACAGTCCATGGGGTCACAAAGAGTCGGACATGAATGAGCGACTATCAACAAAAGAAACATAATACATGTTACAGAGACCAGGACCCCTAATAGGGCACAAATAGCACTAGAATAAAAGAGTCATCCTTCTGAGTTTTGCTGCCTCCCAGAGAATAAAACTGCAGTTGAGTTGTTTCCAGAATAGCCGTTCATGGCAGTACCTTTTCCTTATGGTACTGTCACACTGAAATGCACTATCGGACTTACATACTTAGTTTATTCATTGTTCCTGTCCCTCATTTAGAGTGTAAGTTGTAGTGAAAGGATTTTGTCTATTTCACCCCTGATTATCACATTTGTCATAAGTTTTAATCAAGCACGAAGGTAGGATGGAAGTTAATTTGATACTTTTGAAAAAAAGCCCAACTTTGCCAGCAATTTCCAAGAAACATTCCTGTGTATGCTTCTTATTTTATTGTATAGCTGCTCCACCCAGATAGTACAGGCAACTGAAAAGAGAAAACCAAAGAAGCGCAAATCTGTATGGAATAAAGACAACTTGATATGAATGTATAAATAGATCCAAAACTGGCTTTTGCTTTAGGGTCGAGGTAGGGGTGATTGGGAAAAGTCAATTTCACTCCTGGAAATACTGCACAGACTTATCTCCTTGTCTGTAAACAAGAACTATTTTACATTAGTGAGTTAACTGTAAGTTATGGAGTGTAAGATACCTGAAAGGCAACGAAAGGCCACATCAGGTAACCAGAAAGGCTTGCTCTAAAAACTCATAGTTTTCCACTACACATTTCCATAGTTTGTCATCATTTTGCATAATTTCATTTTTCTTAGTCTTCTCCCCTTTGGATCACAGAAATCTCAAAAACAGTTTGTTCTTAAAAAAAAATTAGTATAGTTGAATTACAATGTTGTGTTAATTTCTGCTGTATAAGAAAGTGATTCAGATATACCTATGTACATATGTTATTTTTAAATATTCTTATCCATTATGGTTTATCATAAGATATTGACTATAGTTCCCTGCGCTACACAGGAGGACCTTGCTGTTTATCCTGTTTTTCTTGACTGCAAATAAGCCTGGGCTCATGAGACTTGGCCTGGTTTTTGACATCGGTGCAGCTAGTGCTAATTTACTGTGTGCAATAGCTTAAGTTTGCTCTGTTGGAAGTCTTTGTAAGGAATCCCAGATTGGACCTTGAAAAGCTCTACCATTCACCATTCTGAGGCCAGAAGGCCAGCTCCAATACTGCAGGGGAAGCCTGCCAGATTTCCCCTTCAGTATTTATAAATTTGGGTAAGCTTATCTCTTCTTGAGTTTCCTGAATTATTCCAGGACTCTTGGCCTGCCAGAAAGTGAGATTCTTTATCACTTGCAGTGGTGAGACCCCTAAAGCCAGATGCCAAACTCTTTTTCTTGTGAGGGCTCCAGAAAAATCAAAGTGAAAGTTGCTCAGTCGTGTCTGACTCTTTGTGACCCCATGGAGCATCCCCCACCAGGCTCCTCTGTCCATGGGATTTTCCAGGCAAGAATACTGGCGTGGGTTGCCAATTCCTTCTCCAGGGGATCTTCCCTCCACACAGTTCGAACCCGGGTCTCCTGCATTGCAGGCAGATTCTTTACTGTCTGAGCTACCAGGGAAGACCCAGGACTCCAGAAAAGTCAGTGTTATTCCTTAAATGTGGCTCACCCTACTGGATTAAACAAGTATCATCCTCAAGTATAATATACTAGGCAAGCCTTGGTTGCAAAACCAGGATTTCCTATATATATTGGGGAAAAAAGGGAGACAGACTCTTATTTAATCTTTGCAAATAATGATACAGTTATGTAAAGTAAGTAAATTCAGTACATTTCTGAATTGGGGATGGGAGAGTCAGTAAAGAAGCACAAATCAGAGAGCAGTTCAAATGTTTATTTCCATTTACAAAAGCAGAACCTACTGAATCTGTTCTGAGTTACAGATAGCTTAAGGAGGAAATCACCTTATCTATTCAAAAAGTAGGACTTTAGGCCACATCAAGCAAGTAACAATACAGTTTATCTCATTAGTCCATTCAGTCCTAGGTAATTAATTTTTATTCCATTTGGACTATTGGGTAAGACCTTTATGAAACTGCCTATTTTTTTTTTTTTTTGTAATTGATGAGTCCTGCAAATCTTGATAAGGTCTGAAAGTTGTGCTGATGATACTGTCCAGGTCAGATAGAGCCCTTTCCCTCGGGGTTCTGAGAAGGTCTATAGCTCATTACAAAGCCTTCAGGGAAAAGGCAGAGGGAAATGAAGAGACTTATAGTGGCTGTGGTTTAACCTGAAGGTCCACTGAAAGTTCAAATCAAAAATAATGCAACTCGCAAGGAAATTTGGTTGTTCCTGTATCATGGAAAGCCAGATGAAAAAGCTAATCCTGGAAAAGTTTTAGACAGGATATCTCTAAGAATCATGGTTAAGGCTACTCTCAAAGAAGAGAATGGCTGCTGCCTATCTTTCATATACAATAAATGAAAATAGTTTTTACAGAGGAAACAATGTGAATATGTAACATAATAATTTTGAGACCTCATTTACATAAGATACCAGTGAGGTACCAAGAATATGGCAGGGATGTCAACTAATGAGATTCAGTAGTTCTGAAGTAGGTCGTAGATGCCTACACTTTTATAAAACTCCTTACGTAAGGCTGCTGTTTATCCCTAATTAAAATCCATTGTTCTAGAAAATGCTAGATTTAAATGAAAGAAGCAATGCTGTGGCCAAGTAAGCCTTTTGATTAATAAATGAAATTATGGAAGGTAACACTATACGAGGAAATTGCACACGTTTTTGGTAGAAGGTCAATTGGTACATCTTTTGGCAGGTGGGGTATAAGTTCTCTGTGACTGCTGACTCCTCAACTTTGCTATAACAGTGCAGAAGCAGCCATAGACAGTATGTCAACAAATGAGCTTGTCTATGTTCCAGTAAGACTTTATTTGTAAGCACAGGCAGTGGGCTATTGTTGACCAGTGTCTGTCCTGTGCTGTTTTTGCCTGCTATCATCAGAGAAAGCATAAGCAAAAGTCTGAAGAAAAGAAACATGCAGAGTGAAGACACTGGTGACTCCCTAGGAACTGCCCACAAACCATGTAATTTCTGGTTATTAATGTTTGTAACATTGACCTTATACAAATTTAATCTGGGGAAGGCTCATCAGCTTTTCTAAGTTAACTTTCCCCCATGCAACTCATAAACAGTAACACAGCAAATGAATCTATTTCTAGTCCCTCTCTTTTTATAAGATGAGAGAGCAAATCTTTGTGATTCTAGATGCTCTCGATGAAATCTCAGAGATAGTTTTAGGCATAAAAGATAGCCTGAGAGCTTTACTCTTTTTCCTACATTAAGAATCTCATTTGTGGAAACTTTTGTTGTTGTTGTTAGAGATGATTTGCACTCTTGATGATGCGGCAATAAAACACAAGGTAAGCTATACACACTAAACCGTTTTTAAGAAATAGAGCTTCTTTATAAAAGTGAGAAGGCTTTGTTTTCTTAATAGTCAAGGCATAAGAGAGCTTCCCTGGTGGCTCAGACATTAACGAATGTGGCTGCAATGCAGGAGACTTGGGTTTGATCCCTGAGTCAGGAAGATCCCCTGGAGAAGGGAATGGCAACCCACCCCAGTATTATTCTGGAAAATCCCATGGACAGAGGAGCCTGGTGGGGGCTACAATCCATGGGGTCACAAAGAGTCAGACATGACTGAGCAGCTAACACTTTCACTTTCTTTCAAAGGCATAAAAAGGTCATCAGAAAGCATAGAAAGTCTTGCAAAATGAATTATTTGTTACCTAGGTAGGCTACACAGGAAAAATGTAAGTCTTCATATTGATGCTTATTGAGTTAATCGGTACATGAAAATAAGAAGTGCACCATGAGATTCAGTAGAAGAAACTTATTAATATTTGAATACATTTATAGCTTTTTAGATTCAGGTCTCATAAACAAGGGCAAGTAGTGTCAATCATGCTCTTTGTAATTCTGGACAAACCGACACTTCATTTTAGGACAGATCTCAAGAGGTCCATGAGGTCGGAACTGATTGTATATTATCACTAAGATGTTTTTAATACACAGTGTTGTCATCTGTGGTATCATCACTTGAATCATTAGATAAGCCTTGTAAAAAATGGTTTCCTTTACATTTCCAACATGGTAAATATTGATATTTTCAATCTACAAATAAAACCTCCTTTGAGTCTTCAGTAAGTTTTAAGAATGTAAGAGTAGATGGTGTGTACAGAGTGTAAAGTTTAGAGTCCAAAGGAGACAAAACCAACAACAAAAAAGTGATTTTCCACTTCCCTTGAAAATACAGTCTCTGAGTAGGAAGCAAACATAATTAAGTTAGCAGTACAGTGTTCTCTATTAGAAATGATCTAGATATCCAAACTCCAGAGAGGCTGGGAAATGGTATTTTAGGCAGTGAGGGAATTGGCATATATGTGGATAGGGAGATTTAGTGGACAGAGGAAAAGTGATGTTGAGGCAGGCTGGGTGGGGGGGGTGGGGGAGTGGAAATTGCCAGAAACATTTCCTTGAGTAGGGGAGAGTAGATGAGCCCCAGAGCACCAGTGGAACAATTAACTGAACTGAAGGTATATGGGCCATTCTGTCGCCGGGAGGGAGGCAGAGTCCGTGGGCACAGATGTATATCACTGAGTAAATGTGGATTTGGAAGATGGTGGAAATTTCTTTTTGGTGGCATCTATCATGGCAACCCACTCCAGTATTCTTGCCTGGAGAATCCCATGGACGAGGAGCCTGGTGGGCTACAGTCCATGGGGTCACAAAGAGTTGGACACAACTGAACAACTCCACATCCTGTGAACTAGTACGAAAAGTCATCAGATGAGGATTAAGGCTAGGGGTGGAGGTGTTGAGGTCTTAAGGAGAGGGGACAGTATATGAAATGGTCAAGGGAGTTGGAACGCATAGTGCCAGCAATACAATCTGATGGTTGGGTCATGTCCAGAACACACTAGAGTTGTTAGTGTTGAATTTCAAGTAAAAACAGCCAACTTGGGGAATCCACTTGAAGAACACCTCGCTTAAACCAGGAATACTAAATAACTGATGCCAGAAGGAATCACATTCAGAATGTAAGTGGCCCATTTATACCTATGTGTTCACGCCACAAGATTCCTAGTCCGTTAACACTGGTTCTCAGTTGACTTTGGTTTTATTTATTATACAAGATAGACTCAGTACTGCTGTCCTATGCCTGATGCATATATTTCACCTTTATGAGAAGAGAGGTGATCATCCAGCAAGTGTGATTGGGCATTTCTCTTACTGAATGAAAGGCACTTTGACAAGTTCTTGGCTAACTGCCTTGAGCTTGAATTTTAAGTCTACAATAGCATAGGATTTTAATGCCTCAAAGTGGTAGTTAGCTCTAGGAATAATTCTTTAAAAATGTGCAAAGTCACTCATGAATTGTGTACTGAATAAAGAATTAACCATAATAGAGACGCTTTTCCAAGTAATTTGCACCCCATCCCCCCAACGCCAGTTAACATGTCAGTTCATTACCAGGAATTTCCAACAGCCGTGCTGATACCGGTTTAATCTAGTCAAATGAAGCAATTACCTTGCAGATGAAACAACCAGATAGTATGTTTTTAATCTCTCCAATGTCATAAGGCATTTTCTTTTAAGTTCTAATTTCTATTAAAATACACAGCAATGGCCATGAAACTAGTCCTTAGAATTAAATGATCTGTTCTGTATTTGGGGGGATTTTTTCAGTTTTCAGTGGGTGGTTGGCCTAACCAAAAAGAAGTACACCAGAAAAAAATGCCAAGCAGCTATTGCAAAGGAGACAAAGTGGATTAGGTGTGAGTCCAGAAGAAGCATCTTTAAATTTTGTTTCTTACTTTCATGATTCAGGTCTGGTCTATCCTGTCGCCTTGTAGAACTTTAAACTTTAGTCTCCCGCAACCTCCAGATCCTCCCCCAAGCTGAGTATTCTTAGATGTGAAGGATTTTTGGTTTTGTTTTTTGGTTTCTCCTATAGGCATCCCATTGTCTGGTGTAGTGGAAGATTATAACCAACAGGATATCATTAGCGGAAACAGTTCTGGGACCGTACTGCTCTGAAAACAAAACAAAAAACAAATAGCAGTAAAAAGACTTTTAATATACACTGAGAATGTTCTGTTCCCTAGACATAGCTGAGCCAAAGGAGTACTGTCAGCTCTCACATATTCAGGTAGCTTTTGAAAGCAAAGCATCCTAGACACTATGTAGAAAGGACTTGTACATTTCCTCATAGGCCACACCCAGTTTAATTCTACAGCGTTCCTGTTACTTAAGCTTGCTGAACCTTGTATTCCTCATCTACCAAGTAGAGATGCTAATGGTACTTATCTTCTTGGACTGTTGCTGGGATTAAATGAATCAGTCCACCCAAATTCCTTGAAACAGTGCCTGGCCAATAGTGAGTGCCAATAGTAATTACAGGAAACTGTTCCCTTACTGTATCAAGGAGTCTCTTACTTTGTAGAGAAGGGTGGGTGTGAGATCATTGCGCTGGGATATGTAGATGAAAGACCTCTGTGTGATGAGGAGGAAACAAGGAAGTTGGGAAGGAACCATGGGGATGCAGAAAGTCCTTCGAGGACAGTGAGATAGCCTGTGATAAAGTCCTTTCTGAAATCTGTGTCTGTAATCCCACTGTTCTTCCTATGTCCACTGCAACCACCTGAATATGCCCTGCCATTTCCCCACGGCTGATGACACCCTCTGGACTGGGAGCTCCATTTTTACCCAGGTACAATTTTCTAATGGCTTCTCACTGCATCCACTATTCTTTGCAGAAAGTCTAGAATTTCAAAGACCAAAAGGAAACATGGTATCATTCCTGCCTCCATTCTAACCAAGCTCACCCACTGTGTTATCAAAGCCTTCGCTTTCTTCATCCCCAAGCTTTCTCTTTCCATTTCTTGGGACACATGATGCTCATTCCCTATTATACTTCGACTGCTTCTGTACCACCTCCTGATAAGTACAGAACCTGCTTTCTTCAGCTGCTCTCATACCTCCAGGCTAAACACGAAGGCCCCCTCCTCAGAGAAGCCCTCCATTGCTGCGCTGTGGAGGGTGGCTCTCCTCCCATGGTCAGGGCCTCCCGGGTTCCTGTAGGTCACGTGGTTGTGTTTAGTCATCTCCATAGGACTCATCTGTGTAATTAGGTTCACTCCTGTCAGTTGTGGGACCATCTGATTCAATTCCCTCCTCTATAATAAATCCACTCTAATTATCCTAACTCAGGAGCGTGATGTATAAAAACTGAACTAGTGGACTGTTAGTATGCAACATCAAACAGAATTGTCATGGAAACGAGCACGTCCAGTTCAATATGAAGAGTCCTTTTTCTTATAGTCAAATGATGTGGGAGCAGATGGCTGAATGGTTAAGGGCTTCAGCTGAGTTAACCTAGTAACTCCTCAGTCTATACTCTTGCCGAGAGAACTGGACACGCCTGTTGGTACCTAGCTCTTAGATGGTACCATCTCTAAGCTGACCTGGCAGACCAACCTCCTCTCTTATTCCCTGAGGGTCTTTTGGCCTCATGTCGTCTTTGGCTTTAGACGTCTAGGCTTGGCCTTCTCTGTCTAAGGTGGCTTTGCATATACTGATCCCTTATGGTGGGCTTAAAGATTGAAGAGAAGCATCTTATTTTGGGGACAGTAGTGAGAGAAGACTCTATATACTCCCGTATAATAATAATAATAATAATGGTTGCAGTGGGATTTAAAAATTATGCTGGTAAGCTCTAAATAACTTTTTTTTTTTTACTTTATTTTACTTTACAATACTGTATTGGTTCTGCCATACATTGACATGAATCCACCACGGGTGTTGAGAAGGCAGGTTATGTGCTTGAACCTGTAATTTACTTGAGAGTGGTGTCAGTGAGGAGGGGACAGAAACTAGCATCTGTTAAATTTCTACAGTGGGTCAAAGTGTAAACAACGCCCGTGGGATCCTTTCAGCCACCCAGTGTAAATTAGGGATTACTTGTGTTTTATAGAGAAGGCATCTGTGCCTTCAAGTTACAAAGCAGGGTTGGGGATATCCCCATTTGTAAGGCCTTTCTCATCCCTAACACACCTATTGGAATCACACCTAACATATCAAAGAGTCAACCAAAAGAAAAAAAAAAAAAAAAAGAGGCCAAAGAGAAAGATGTCATAGACTTAGGAAGGCTGGACAGGGTCTTCATGATTTCTGAGGCCCAGTCTCCCAACAGCTGGAAATGGAAATGGAGCCCAGAGGACTAGATAGCTGTGTCCTTGCTTATTAAAGTAGACCCATGGACCCAAAGCCTTGGCATCCTCTGAGAACCTGGGAGAAATGTCTAGACCTCTCAGGCCTGGCCCCAGACCTGCTGCACCAGAATCTGCATATGCCCTGAAAGGTGCCAAAGCGCAGTTCTGTGGTCCAGGCCCTGAGAGGTCTAGACATGTGGACCGCTGTTGCTGAGCTGCTCAGTCATGTCCGACTCTGCGAACCCATGGACTGCAGCATGCCAGGCCTCCCTGTCCTTCACACTTCCATGTGGACCATGGAAGGACACAAGTCATTAGCATATGGCTCAGAGAACTTTCTCAAAAAATACTTTTTCTATAGTATGGACATTCTGGTGATTGAATTTTTTTCTGTGTGTGTTTACTTGAAAATATTTTTGCCTTAGTTTCTGCATATAGCATTCTGGTTTTTCCACTATCTTCTCACTTGCATCATTTCCAACAAGAAATCTGCTATCATGCTAGTCCCTCTCTAGGTAACATTTTTATTTTCTCTCACTGATTTTAAAGGAACTATTGATAATTTAGGCTTGAAAGTGTCACTCAGTCAAGCCTGACTCTTGGTGAACCCCTGGACTATATAGCTCACCAGGCTCCTCTGTCCATGGGATTCTCTAGGCAAGAATACTGGAGTGGGTTGCCATTCCCTTCTCCAGGGGATTGTCCCAACCGAGGGATCAAACCCAGGTCTCCCACATTGCCAGCAGATTCTATACCATCTGCACTTTAGGCTTGGAGAATACTCAATCATGCATAATAATTTTTTAAAGCAATGGACAATATTTTTCTTAGATATTCACAATTCTCATGAAGACTTTTATAGGAAGAGCTTCAGCCTAAAAGCCTGGAATTTTGATCCTTTTTTTTACCTTAAAGCCCCTTGACCTCTCTTAGAATCACTCCTTTACCCACGTGGCTTTGCTTGATGCTTTCTAACATCCTTCTGAAAGACTTGGATTATAATTCCATATTTGTGGTACTAAGAGTATAGGATAATAAGATGATTAGAGAGTAGCTTCGCAGCGAAAAGCCTGGACTCCAGAGTCAGACCTCAAACACCGTGAGACTCACTCATATATGTGTCTCACCATGAGACTCATATAACTGCTGGGTTATATGCCCTGACTCAGGTTTCTTTATCCACTCTGTGTCTCAGTATTTTTGTCTGTAAACAGAAGCTACTTCCTATAATCTGTTTTCAGAATTAAATTAGTGTTTACTAAGCATTTAAAACCATTGAAATACATGTGTTCCACGTGCAAGGTCCTGAGCTAAGTTAAGGTGATCAGAAGTGAAGAAAGGCCCTGCTTTTGAGCAGGAAACTCCAAGCGGAAACTCCTTGGGTAGGTTGGACTCAGGTTAGGGCTGGATTAAAGGGAATGACCGAGTTTAAGAGGATCACTGAAAAACTAAGCTCTAACTCAGGGAGGAAATAGGATATATTTAACTCAGCCAAAGAGACATAATAGCTTTCTTAAAATAGACAGCGGGTTGTCAGGGAGCAGAGGCTCAGATTTGTCCCTGTGGCATCAAAGGGCAGAATGAAGATAAAAGGTGGAAGCAGTCGCAGATGGGTGACCAGGAAAGATCTGGAAAATAGTTGTTCAGATTTGTTAATATCTGGGAAGGCTTAGATTTAGAGGAGAGAATGCTATTTATTTGGGCACCAAGGAAGAATCTTAAAGACAACTTCAGTAACACTGCATGAATTTGAATGAGTTCATGGAGAGGACCAATGAGATTCAGTAAAAGATCCATTGCTTATCTTCAAGGAAGAAGAATTTCATTTCTTTTCAAATATGCACAGTAACTTGAACCAATTACTCTTTCAGAGCAAATTAATGAGCTGCTTTAATGAACAGATAATATGAACATATAATTATCAGCAATATGAATATATAATTACTGTTTCAAAGTCTTTTCTCACATATTTATGTGATGTAAAGACCTTATAAACAATCTCCCAATGTATTTACCCTCTCAGTTTGCCTGGGAAAAACTTTTTATCAGCCATGTTGAATTCTGCCGGTTCTGCTTCGTCAGAATGAATGTGAGTTTGAAATCGAGGGCTATAGGATGTGAGAGAGTTTGCTTAGACAGTGAAGGCATTTGGTTAACTTGACCATGAAGGCCTGCCCTCACTCTTGTCCTTTACCTTCTGGAGAGCATTCAGCCTGCGCAGTCATTGTCCTGAGCAGAGAGCATCCGTATGTCAGGCATATTTCAATAGGATTCAATTATAGCTGACAAAACATTTGTAAAGGCAGCTAGAATTCAGCCCAGATGGTGACTGGGCATTTGATGAACACTCCCAATATGTGGCATTATTCATCCCTGACACTCAGAAAATAAACATAAGGCCAGCATTTTTCCCAGGGCAGGGAAGCAAAGAAGAAAAAGGTCCTCCTCTTCCAAATTTACAGAGTTGCTGTTTTTCCCTAGGAGTTGCAGAATGTTTTTGGCTTTTTAATTTAACAGTTTAGTTCAGTTCAGTCGCTCAGTCGTGTCTGACTCTTTGCGACCCCGTGGACTACAGCATGCCAGGCTTCCCTGTCCATCACCAACTCCCAGAGCTTGCTCAAACTCATGTCCATTGAGTCAGTGATACCATCCAACCCTCTCAACCTCTGTCATCCCCTTCTCCTCCTGCCTTCAATCTTGCCCAGCATCAGGATCGCTTCCAATCGGTCAGTTCTTCACATCAAGTGGCCAAAGTATTGGTGTTTCAGCTTTAGTATCAGTCCTTCCAGTGAATATTCAGGACTGATTTCCTTTAGGATTGATTGGTTTGATCTCCTTGCAGTCCAAGGGACTCTCAAGAGTGGAGAACCAACACCACAGTTCAAAAACATCAGTTCGTTGGCACTCAGCTTTTTTAATAGAAGCTTTAACAAGGGAGGACATTCTTAAATGTTTTCCCCAGTATATGTGATTTGTGACTAGGGAAGTAACCAACCTGGGTTTCTTCTCTATGGCTCCTTCTAAACAGCATGAACAGCAGAAGACGGTGATATTCAGTCTTAACTTGTGACGTGAATATCCTGTGTTGGAATTTTGATTAATCTACACACCCTACCTAGGTCCTAGTACAGGAAAAGTCTGAGAAAACTTATTTTGTAAGTATTAGAAGTTCTGATAAGATCATTTAACTTGTGGAAAGCCCTAATTTAAAAAAAGAAAATCAACAAGTTGATTGAAGAAAGTGCCTGAACCATACAGGGACATCTCAAAGAATGTTCGTGAAATGAGTACCTACAGATAACCCAGGCCCAAATAGGTAATCAGATTAATTATCAGCATTTAGAAATCTCTTTTGTCCCCCGCTTTCTGTCACTCCTTCCTTAATAGACATGGTGACAGCAGAAACTGAAGAAGCGGGTTGAAGGTGAAAACCCCGAGTCCCCAATCTTAGCTCCTTCTCGGGAGGTTAAGAGTAAATGGCCAAGTTCAAGAGGAAGATCTCTCCTCCCCCTTTACTCCCAACCTTCTGTCCTCTTGCATTTAAAGTATCAGTATATAGCTGGATTTTACTTTATAACTTAATCTAGCAGGCTTGATCTTTTACTCTGTCACGCTTGATTAATCCATGCTTGAAAGCAAGCAAGGAACATAAGACAGATGTCTACTTTTTCCATCACCCTCTCCTGCATTAATCTGTTACACAGGTTTTTCGTGACCGCTAAAAGTACAACAGGCAATCTTGAATCAAGGTCTAATAGAAATAATTACCTTTACCATTTTTTTCTCATAGTGCTTGTGTCTTGGACTAGTTACATGAACTAATTACACGAACTCCCTTCCTTATTTATAGGTCACTGCTGTCATGCATTTTATACCACAAAAGCCAATATTGTTGTATACTAGATTTAAGATTCATTTATACCTTCCAATTTGTGTATTCTTTCTGACATTTCTTTTCTTCTTAAATCTGAACGATGATCTGAACTCATTCTTCCTTTTGCCCGTGTCGTACTATTGGACAGTTCAGTTTTTGTTGAGAAATTTAATTCCATTTAATTTCTTTTTTATTTTTATAGAAATACACATGACTTGCTATGTTATACATTATACCTCTATCCTTTTTCAGATTCTTTTCCCATATAGGTTATTACAGAGTACTGTGTAGCATTCCCTGTGTTATGGGTCTCGAGGTCCCTGTAGAATAGTGCGTATATGTTAATCCCAAACCTTTAATTTACGCCCCCACCCTTCCCCCTTTGGTAACCATAAGACTGTTTTCTGTCTGTGAGTTTGTTTCCATTTTGTAAATAAGTTCATTTGTACCATTTTTTTTTTTAGGTTCCACATGTAAATGACATCTATGATATTTATTAGTTCCACTTTAAAGATAGTGTTTTATGATATAGAATTATATTGTTTTTGTTGAGAAGTCAGCCATAGTTTCTCCTTTTTGAAAGTAAAGTGCATTAACTTTTTTCTACCTGTTTTTATGGTGTCCTCTTTGGCTTTCATCGATTGTGTGTGTGTGTGCGTGGAGCATGTGTCTGGGTACGTGTTACGATCCTGCCATAGAGTTCTGCAGCACTTTTTAAATCTGTGTATCACTGTCTCCATCATATGTTACTAGTTTTGTACATTCTGACCCATTATCTAATTACATATTATGTTTTCCCCATGCTCAGTTTTAATTAATACTGAAATTCTAAGTAACTTAGAATGATTTAATGCAACCATTCTTTTTCATAATTTTCTGCTTTTGGTTATTTTCTTCTGACAAATCTTCTAAATCTGTTTTCTCTTGAGCTCTGCCCTAATGCACTAAATTCTGAAAAAGCACTAAAATTGTTGTCATCCCTTTCCAATCCTGTTACCTTGACCTTGGATACCTAATAATCAATGCCTGCCTGCTGACACTGTATGGAAGAAATTGTACAGATAGGTTGACATAGTAGATACTAATACTTTATCTAGAGAACACTGACTCTTGCTTTTAAGCACTGCTAAGCTGATTCCCTAGGCATCCTTATGACACAAAGAGGTCTCACACTAAAGCCTGGATGTACTGGAGGATTTTCCAAAATAAGCATATCGTTGTTGAGGAAAAGCAAAGTAGAAAGGGGAGACAGGCTGCCCCCATACCACAACTGCTTCACTCTGATTTTTTTTTTTTTTCTGGCTTCAAATAATCCACCTGGGATTCTTATCTGCCTTGTTAGCTCTTCAGTGCTTAAAACTGACTAGATAATATATTTAGATATATATTAGAGAGAGAGACAGATGAAAGTATATTTAATTTTGTTCAGTTTTTTCTGTTATCCTCAGTGGAAGGGTTGCTCTGAAGTAAGTTGTAAGCCATTAGCAGAAATGTCCCAAAATGAAATTTTTAATGGTATTCTATTTAGATATTATTTTAATTTATGATAAAATTTTAGAAGTTTACTTTCTATGTAGAAAATGTAATATCTTGCACTAACAGACTTTACCACTGGCAACAATTTGCACACATTTTTTTTAAGTTTCTAGAGTGAAAAGCACAGAGCTCTTTGAACTCTAAAGACCACCCCCACCAAAAAAAAAGTTTTCTTCATGACTTAGAGTATTTTCAAGTATAGAAATCTGTGTATTGTAGGCTTGTTACACACGACATACACCATCCTTCCCGAAACCTTAAAGCCTGGGCTGCTAACCCAGAATTCCCTGTGCATGTGGGAGCTAATGCCTTGTTGATGGCACAGGCTGCTGCAGATTTGCAATAGGTCTGTAAGGACAGAGCTCCTTTCCCCACCTCTGCCGAGTCCCATCAGGACTCCAGCCACACTGAACTCTCCTCACACAACAGGCCAGCACTCACAAACTCGTGCATCCTGCAGCTTCTTTCTGTATGGCTTTATTTTCTTAAAAAATATATACATTTGGTTTCTCCTACGTATGTGTAATAAAATTCTTAAGGAGTAGATAGGACACACAAGAGAACCTTAAAAATGTTTTGACCATCACAATGGGAAGCTTAAAATTACTAATAAAGGCACTGATTGGCTCAGAAACTGGGCCTTAGACAATATTTATGTTCGGTTTTATTGCTATAATGAATGACTTCAGGAGCTGAAACTTAAAAAGATGCCTTATGAACTGAGAGAGAAGCTTTTGGAGGGAAAGCAGAACTGATTATTCAGTTCCAAATTCACCTGTGGATTCAATGTAATTCTGATGATAATTGTAATTAGGTAAACTGATTTAAAGGCAATCTGGAAAAAAATAAGACAAACAATTTTGGGAAAAAGGAGTGTTAGAGACTTATTTATCACATGTCAGGATATACATCCAAGCGGATGTAATTAAACTGTTGTGGTATTATTGTTTAAGAGTGATAAATAGTTCATGTGAACATAACAGAGAGCCCAGAAAGAGACTCATGTTTATGGGAAAAATTGTTTTATAATAAAAGTGTCATGGCATATCATGAAGTTAAGATATTCTGCTCAGTACAAACTGTGAAGTGAGCTGGGAATCCATTATGGAAGGAAATATATTTCAACCCATATTTCATGTCTTATACAAAAAAGAAACTCTAGATAAATAAAGCAGCTAAAATTAAAAAGAAAAAATCTATAAATATAATAAATTTGAGAAATATTTGAAGGCAGTAACTTTATCAGAAAAGCAATAATCAAGAAACTGTACATAGATATACACACATACATACATCTACATAAACCATATATATGTAATTCTTGCAGTTCAGTTCAGTTCAGTTGCTCAGTCATGTCCAACTCTTTGCGACCCCATGAATTGCAGCACGCCAGGCCTCCCTGTCCATCACCAACTCCCAGAGTTCACTCAGACTCACGTCCATCGAGTCCGTGATGCCATCCAGCCATCTCATCCTCTGTCGTCCCCTTCTCCTCCTGCCCCCAATTCCTCCCAGCATCAGAGTCTTTTCCAATGAGTCAACTCTTCACATGAAGTGGCCAAAGTACTGGAGTTTCAGCTTTAGCATCATTCCTTCCAAAGAAATCCCAGGGCTGATCTCCTTCAGAATGGACTGGTTGGATCTCCTTTCAGTCCAAGGGACTCTCAAGAGTCTTCTCCAACACCATCTGAAATAGCTCAACTGGAATTGATCTACTTTGTATATAGTTGAGTATATATATTAATACCAAACTCCTAATTTATCCCTCCCCCATTTTCCCCTTTAGTAACCATAAGTTTGTTTTCTACATCTGTGAGTCTATTTCTGTTTTATAAACAAGTTCATTTGTATCATTTTCTATATTCCACATGTAATATCATATGATATTTGTCTTTTTCTGACAAGCTCACTAAGTATGATAATCTCTAAGCTCTTGTTCTGGTTCCAAAGTGACTGAGCCCAGTTAAATATTGCATATAGAGTAAGAGTAGACTGTTGAATCAGGATGAATATTATTTTCCAGAGTCTATTTTGACTGTAACCTAGAATCCCTTGCATAACTCACCAAGACAGATCCTCTCACCTTTCAAGGGTGCTGTCAGCGACTGCTCCATCCACTCACTTTTGTAGACCAACAGACCTTGACGGGTGTCAGTTACAGTGGGACAGGCAAGTCCACAGCTCCTTCATGATATTAACATAGAAAAGCTATTGGAAGGTTCAGTCCTCTTAACCATGGGCACCAATCTACAAGAAATTGCCCATGTTCAGCTGGAGAATGCAAACCTGTAGTGAATGTTGCTTGGTAAAAGGTTCATCTCTGGTGGTCAACAGACTGTATTTTCAGAAATTGGGCATGTATCAGACTGGAGAGTATGTGGGTGATTTTTCCTCAGACCCTAATGCTAGTGAGGACGAGGTGACGGGCAGAGGCACAAGAAAGCTCAGGATGTTCAGGAAATAAGATGCACTAGGCTTAGTCTGCCTATTTTGGAAACACGTGCCATGCAATGCTGTTACCCTTAATGAAGGTAATTAAACATAATTTGAAGGCACATATTTTTCCTCTTGAGTGGTGTGATGCAGCTCCTGCTAACAGTTTAGGTTTTTGACCTAAGTAAAGGCTAAATTGGCCCTAATGGATAAAATTGAAGAGTCAGAATGTCACTCAAATGTCAGTTCAGTTCAGTTCAGTCACTCAGTCCTGTCTGACTCTTTGTAACCCCATGAATCACAGCACATCAGGCCTCCCTGTCCATCACCAACTCGCAGAGTTCACTCAAACTCATGTCCTTCGAGTAGGTGATGCAATCCAGCCATCTCATCCTCTTTTGTCCCCTTCTCCTCCTGCCCCCAATCCCTCCCAGCATCAGGGTCTTTTCCAATGAGTCAACTCTTCACAGGAGGTGGCCAAAGTACTGGAGTTTCAGCTTTAGCATTAGTCCTTCCAGTGAATACCCAGGAATGATCTCCTTGCAGTCTGGTTTAGACTGGACTGGTTTGATCTCCTGGCAGTCCAAGGGACTCTCAAGAGTCTTCTCCAACACCACTGTTCAAAAGTATCAATTCTTCAGCACTCAGATTTCTTCACAGTCCAATTCTCACATCCATACATGACCACTGGAAAAACCATAGCCTTAACTAGATGGACCTTCGTTGGCAAAGTAATATCTCTGCTTTTGAATATGCTATCTAGGTTGGTCATAACTTCCTTCCAAGGAGTAAGCGTCTTTTAATTTCATGGCTACAATCACCATCTGCAGTGATTTTGGAGTTCAAAAAAATAAAGTCTGACACTGTTTTCACTGTTTCCCCATCTATTGCCATGAAGTGATGGGACCGGATGCCATGATCTTAGTTTTCTGAATGTTGAGCTTTAAGCCACCTTTTTCACTCTCCTCTTTCACTTTCATCAAGAGGCTTTTTAATTCCTCTTCACCTTCTGCCATAAGGGTGGTGTCATCTGCATATCAGGTTATTGATATTTCTCCCGGCAATCTTGATTCCAGCTTGTGTTTCTTCCAGTCCAGTGTTTCTCATGATATACTCTGCATATAAGTTATATAAGCAGGGTGACAATATACAGCCTGGATGTACTCCTTTTCCTATTTGGAACCAGTGTGTTGTTCCATGTCCAGTTCTAACTGTTGCTTCCTGGCCTGCATATAGGTTTCTCAAGAGGCAGATCAGGTGGTCTGGTATTCCCATCTCTTTCAGAATTTTCCACAGTTTATTGTGATCCACACAGTCAAAGGCTTTGGCATAGTCAATAAAGCAGAAATAGATGTTTTTCTGGAACTCTCTTGCGGATCCAGCGGATGTTGGCAATTTGATCTCTGGTTTCTCTGCCTTTTCTAAAACCAGCTTGAACATCAGGGAGTTCACAGTTCATGTACTGCTAAAGCCTGGCTTGCAGAATTTTAAGCATTACTTTACTAGCGTGTGAGATGAGTACAATTGTGCGGTAGTCTGAGCATTTCTTGGTGTTGCCTTTCTTTGGGATTGGAATGAAAACTGACCTTTTCTAGTCCTGTGGCTCCTGCTGAGTTTTCCAAATTTGCTGGCATATTGAGTGCAGCACTTTCATAGCATCATCTTTCAGAATCTGAAATAGCTCAACTGGAATTCCATTACCTCCACTAGCTTTGTTCATCGTGGTGCTTTCTAAGGCCCACTTGACTTCACATTCCAGGATGTCTGGTTCTAGGTGAGTGATCACACTATCGTGATTATTTTGGTCATGAAGATCTTTTTTGTACAGTTCTTCTGTGTATTTTTGCCACCTCTTCTTAATATCTTCTGCTTCTGTTAGGTCCATACCATTTCTGTCCTTTATCGAGCCCATCTTTGCATGAAATATTCCCTTGGTATCTCTAATTTTCTTGAAGAGATCTCTAGTCTTTCCCATTCTGTTCTTTTGGTCTATTTCTTTGCACTGATCACTGAGGAAGGCTTTCTTATCTCTCCTTGCTATTCTCTGGAACTCTGCATTCAGATGCTTACATCTTTTTTTTTTCTCCTTTGTTTTTCACTTCTCTTCTTTTCACAGCTATTTGTAAGCCCTTCTCAGACAGCTATTTTGCTTTTTTGCATTTCTTTTCCATGGGGATATCCTTGATCCCTGTCTCCTGTACAATGTCACGAACCTCCGTCCATAGTTCATCAAGCACTCTATCAGATTAGTTACTTAAATCTATTTCTCACTTCCACTGTATAATCATAAGGGATTTGATTTAAGTCATACCTGAATGGTCTAGGGGTTTTCCCCACTTTCTTCAATTTAAGTCTGAATTTGGCAATAAGGAGTTCATGATCGGAGCCATAGTCAGCTCCCAGTCTTGTTTTTGCTGACTGTATAGAGCTTCTTCATCTTTGGCTGCAAAGAATATAATCAATCTGATTTCAGTGTTGACCATCTGGTGATGTCCAGGTATAGAGTCTTCTCTTGTGTTGTTGGAAGAGGGTGTTTGCTATGACCAGTGCGTTCTCTTGGCAAAACTCTATTAGCCTTTGCCCTGCTTCATTCTGTACTCCAAGGCCAAATTTGCCTGTTACTCCAGGTAGCTCTTGACTTCCTACTTTTGCATTCCAGTCCCCTATAAAGAAAAAACTATACCTTTTTGGGTATAGTTCTAAAAGGTCTCATAGGTTTTCATAGAACTGTTCAACTTCAGCTTCTTCAGCGTTACTGGTTGGGGCATAGGCTTGGATTACCGTGATAATGAATGTTTGCCTTGGAAATGAATAGAGATCATTCTGTCATCTTTGTGATTGCATCCAAGTACTGCATTTCAGGCTCTTTTGTTTGCTATAATGGCTACTCCATTTCTTCTAAGGGATTCCTGCCCACAGTAGTAGATATAACAGTTATCTGAGTTAAATTCACCCATTCCAGTCCATCTTAGTTCACTGATTCCTAGAATGTCGACGTTCACTCTTGCCATCTCCTGTTTGACCACTACCAATTTGCCTTGATTCATGGACCTGACATTCCAGGTTCCTGTGCAATATTGCTCTTTACAGCATTGGACCTTGCTTCTATCCCCAGTCACATCCACAGCTGGGTATTGCTTTTGCTTTGGCTCCATGCCTTCATTCTTTCTGCAGTTATTTCTCCACTATCCCCAGTAGCATATTGGGCACCTAATGACCTGGGGAGTTCCTCTTTCAGTATCCTATCATTTTGCCTTTTCATACTGTTCATGGGGTTCTCAAGGCAAGAATACTGAAGTGGCTTGCCATTCCCTTCTCCAGTGGACCATGCTCTGTCAGACCTCTCCACCATGACCTGCCTGTCCTGGGTGGCCCCACATGGCATGACTTAGTTTCATTGAGTTAGACAAGGCTGTGGTCCATGTGATTAGACTGACTAGTTTCCTGTGGTTATGGTTTCAGTGTGTCTGCCCTCTGATGCCCTCTCACAACACCTACCGTCTTACTTGGGTTTCTCTTACCCTGGACATGGGGTATCTCTTCACGGCTGCTCCAGCAAAGCACAGCCGCTGCTCCTTACCTTGGACGAGGGGTATCTCCTCACGGCCGCCCCTCCTGAGCTTGAACATGGAGTAGCTCCTCTCATCCCTCCTTTGCCTGCGCAGCCACCGCTCCTTGGACGTGTGGGGTAGCTCCTCTCAGCCGCTGCCCATGACCTCGGGTGTGCGGTAGCTTGTCTCAGCCAATGCCCCTGACCTCGGACGTGGGATAACTCCCCTCAGCCGCGCCTGCGCCGTCGCAGCCTGGTACTTTCAGTCGCCAAATGTCAGGTGTCAGTAAATGTCTGAATTCGACTGTGCAACACAATGGCGGAGTCTGCCTGTGGGCACTTACACGGAAGCGAGGAAGGGGTGGGTTTCAGAAAACACTGGCCTCTGCATGGAGAGAGCTGCCTGGTTTCAGGAGGTCGGATGAAGACAAAAAGCAAGACATCAAGGGTCTACGTGCTACCCAGTGTGACTTAGTGGAGTAAAGGAGCTTGGTTTTAGAGCAAAGCGAGAGTGTGAGGTGTGACTCCAGACGCTGCTCCAGGGGGACCCAGCCAGCAACGGCTCATTGTCAGCTGCTGTGCTGGCCATGTCTTCTGAGCCAAAGCACTGAACATGGGTGTTATCCAGGGACTGATGATTAAGACGCCGTTCTAGCTATAGATGATGTGCCTATGTAGGCAGCATTGAGCGTGTGGAGGGCTTCCTCAAGATTGATGTTTGTATCAGAGCAGGCAGCATACTGTCACGCGGGCCCAGCACCAGTATTATAAATGATCCCATCCCTGTATGTATGTGACTTTGTTCCTGAGATGACTTTTATATGCTGGTGGAGGCATGTGGCCTGTTACTTTTCTCTTCATTCTGATATCCAGTTATTGAGTACAGAAACTGCTTTAAAATGATCCAAAAGGTAAAAACTCCCATTTAGCAATTCCTGTTCGGGAGCAACAGATTCCATCTTCTTGCCAGTTACGTTACAGCAGCCTTGTCCAGAATTCCAATAGTGTGCCTGTGTTTCCTTGCCAGCAGTGGAGCAGACTCTGGCGGTAAAATGACCAAAATGAATATTCTTGCCTCACAGGAATAAGGAGAAAAATCCATCTCAAAGAGGCAGGTGAATAACTAATTTCCTGGTTGTCACAGCACTAGCCTAACACATTTTTATCTTCTCCTCGTTAGACCATAGAATAGGGATTCATTTCCCCGCCCCCATGGTGAATTCAGATCTATTTTTATGAACTTCAATATCTCTCTAATTGAACATAAATAGGAAGGACCTGGAAATGATTAGGACTTGGCAAACCTGAGTGAAATGAAAGACTCCTTATAATGACATGTGTCAGAAATGGGCTTCCCGTTTCATTCGAAAATGGCCAAATCCCCATTTAGCAATAACCATAAACACATACTGTGCAGAGTTGTGTGCTTGATGGGCTCCAAAATAAAGCCATCCTCATTTTAAGAATTATGATGGAACCAGTGGTTTCCATGGCTACCGTTTGCTCTAATTGTGATACATGAGTAGAAACAAGGATTGGATGGCTCAACTCATTTAATTAATTAAACACAGGACATGGACTCTGCCAGAATTATGGATGAAATTAACATCCACCAGCATGTACCTGTAAAATGTGTATCACATTAGTCCTGGCAGCTGAGGGTGAGAGGGAGGGGAAGTGCTTGGATATTCAAAACATGTCTCTCTTACCCATATGCCGTCACAGGACTCTCTTCATCAGTTAGTTTTATAATGCCTCCTCAAATGAAAGACAACAGCTCTCATCAATGAAACGTGGTTTCTTTGTTGTGGCTGCTCAGACCAAGGAAATATGTGAGATTTCATTCACGTGTTGGAAGGTGGCAGCTCACAGCAATTACAGAAAATGATGAAACCAGAGAGTCTCTACTAGCACACTGAGCTCCTGAAAATAGGAGTTTATAATGGAAAAAGCCGACTGAGGCATAACTGTGGCAGCCTGGCTATGTGCTGACGTCATGGGAAGCCCGGTGGACTTTTTACCAAGAGAAGCCGGGACATGATAGTCGAGTTCAAGATAAAGGGGTGTGGAGGGGGTTAAATTCTGCTGATGAATCTGGGGGAGAGCCTAGAATGGCAGCCCTCTCTCCTCATCAGGCTTTGTAAGTTTATGTCTGGATCCATTATGTCACTTAATATGTGCAGTTCTAGTAAAAAGGTGTGATAACCTCCATTATTTGTTTCATTGGCATATAATTGCTTTACAATGGTGTGTACAGTTTCTGCTCTACCGCGGATGAATCAGCTATATATACATATACCCCCTCCCTCTGGAGCCTCCCTTCACCCCACTATTCCACCCCTCTAGGTCATCCCAGAGCCCCAAGCTGAGCAGCCTGTGCTATATAGGAGGTTCCCACTAGCTATCCGTTTTACACACGGTAGTGTATATACGTCAGTCCTAATCTCCTGATTTGTCCCACCTGTTCTCTACATGTCTTTCTATTCCTACCCTGCAAATAGGTTCATCTGTACCATTTTTCTATATTCTGTGTATATGTGATAGTATACAACATTTATTTTTCTGACTTCTCTCTGTATGACAGAATCTAGGTCCATCCACATCACTACAAATAGCCCCGTTTTGCTCCTTTCTATTGCTGAGTAGCATTCCATTGTAAAAAAGTACCACATCTCCTTTATCCATTCAGATAATCTCCATTTTTCAGACAAAAGAACTGAAGCCTGGAAAGGAGTAACCCCATATCAGACACCAGAGTCATTCCTGTCCCGAAAACTGCAGAGCAGAGAATCATAAATAGCTCAGGGATGGATTTTAGGATGTCAGCTTGTTCAGTCATTCAGTGATCACATTCATTAAGCACCTGCTCTGTGGTAGGCACATGGGGTAGAAAGCTGAGCAAAATCTAGGCATGAAACATCCCCACCCACATCATCCTGCCGTGCCGCCCTTTCTTTTAAAGTGCAGGAGGGCACCTTGGCTTTGAACACGTGCTCTCTCACTCGTACTTTCCACAAATATCCATTGAATGCACACCCTGAGGAAGGGTCCAGCTGTGAGCAAAATGGACATGGCCCTTGTTGTCAGGAACTGGGCAGGTAGGGACGCGGCGGTTCTTTTGTCATCCCACAAATAAGTGGAAAATTACAGTGATGGTAAATGCTATGGCGACAGATGTGATGTTCTGGGGCACAAAGCAGGGTGGAACTGACCCAATTTGAGTCAGGATGGAGGTGAAATCTGAAAGCAAACTAGTACAGGCTCAGTAAGAGGGGCAGAACCACGAGGGGGCTGCGGGAGCTGGCAAAGCAGTGTCAGTAAGACACGAACTTGATGCTGAAAACCCAAAGCCCCCAGGACAGGCACAAACCCCTCTGAGCTGCAGCCCTTTGTAAGGAGAGGTAATCAAGTCCAATAAACAGGACTGTTTGAGAATTAGATATAGCAACACACCAAACTCAACAGCCTCAGAGTTCACATTTGACAGAAATGCCAAAAGTGAGCTGACGGCGATTGCTGTGAAGAGCAGTAAAGCACATGAGAGATCGGAGCAGAGGGTTGCTGTTTCACATGCGGGCTGAGGATGGCCTCTCTGAGTCATGCCGTGTGAGCCTCGGCGACTCGGGATGTGAAGGAGGACCTGCACAGAAAACCGTAGTTGTGCCTACACACTCAGCAACTGCAAAACTACAGATCACTCACGTCTGGCTTTGGAATAACAATGCCGTCACACTTGGTTGTGATAACCCTAGTATCCTGTAAGAACTGCTAGGAACACCGGAAAACCTACACATGGAGTTCAGTTTACAGAATGCTTTTTCACACGTTATAAAATTTTAATGGACAACTATGGCTGACTCATGTTGATGTTTGGCAGAAACCAGCACAATATTGTAGAGCAATTATCCTTCAATTAAAAATAAATTATTAAAAAAATTTAATTTCTAGAAAGTGCTATATAGTAGCTTGCAGGTTTTCCACTTAAGCAATTAGCAAATTATCTGTAGAGACCTGGGTTCTACCCCTGAGTTGACAAGATCCCCTGGAGAAGGGAAAGGCTACCCACTCCAGTATTCTGGCCTGGAGAATTCCGTGGACTGTTTAGCCCATGGGGTCGCAAAGAGCTGAACACAGCTGAGCGACTTTTACTTCACTTTGCTTCACTTCACTTCAACAGTGATGTAACCTACTATTTTCAAACTGTCATGAAGTTTTAATGAAATCATGTATGGAGAGTACCTAACTCAGGGTCTGAAAAGTTCAGGGGCCTCAGTGAACATGAGTATATCTTAAAGTTTTTTTTTTTTTTTTTTCTTACTGCAGATAGGTTGAGTTATAACCTTCTGACTGTTCTTTGCCTTTTCAAAGTCTGTATTTGCCCTGGCTAACAACCCTGGGAAGATTGGAGAAGGAAGGGAAAGTCAGGCTTTAGCAAGGCCTGTTTAGACACATCAGTGCTGACAGTGGGCAGTGGGAACACTTCCAGGACAGGAGGACTCTTTCAGATCCTCTAGTAGCCGCCCATTGTGTTCAGGGTAGGCTCTGAGGTAGCACCTTGGGAATGCTGAGTCACGTCCATGCAAGGGACCTTTCAAAGAAAGAACAAGATCTGTTGGAGCAAATAGGAATGAGAAGACTCCCAAATTCCACATCTGGAGGGCCAGAGAAAATGACGAAATTCTAGCATAAAACAGGGCAACAAGTACAGCCGTTAGATAGATATAGATATTTTATATCTGTTGGCATCAAGGCACTTCACTAACGATATCAGCGAAGGGGAGAGGAGAGAAAAGGCGAGCAAAGACAGAATTAAAAGAGAACAAGAAGGCAGAGGGTGTGCAGGTTATATATTGTCGTTAGAGCCCAAAGAAGGGTCATTTCAAGGGGGGCATGTTGTTGGTCATCGTAGAGCTGTTCCGTGGGGAGAACGGGAGCTATTTTAGGATAGCAGGAGATCCAGAGATCTTATCACAGGAGGGGAAGGAGGCCCATTTCAGAGGCCAGTTTCTCTGGCAGCTCTCTCTTCTGGGACTCCTCCAGTGTCACCTGGGCACCGCCCCCCCCCCCCCCCCGCCTTCCAGGCCTTAGCCTGATCATGTGGCTCCCTAATTGTAATGGGTGGAAGCAAGCCATTCTGTTTGGTAGCAAAGAGTAGTTCTAAGGTAAGGTAGAGGTAAGTGGACAGACTGGATCCTCCAGGATGAAATGTCCAGAAGGCAGACCCCCCCCTATCAGTTCTAACACCATTATCTGAGGATCCTTGGTTATGAGGACTGTATCATTTGCAAGGACACTGAATCAAAGGAGCACAGACTAGGCGGCTTAAACCATGGAAATGTGCTGCGTCACAGCCCAGAGGCGGGGGGTCCACAGTGTGGGCAGAGCTGGGTCCTCTGAGGGCCGAGGCAGGCACTGCTCACTGCCGCTCCCCCAGCTTCTGGGATTTTGCTGACAGTCTTTGGTGTTCTTTGTAGAACCAACACTCCACCCTCTGCCTCCTCTTCACCTGGCATCCTGTCTGTATGCGTGACTGTGTCCAGATGCCCCCTTGGCATGAGGGCACTTGTGTGCATGGGTAAGTCTTGTCTGATTCTTTGAGACCCGTGGACTGTATCCCACCAGGCTCCTCAGTGCATGGAATTCTCCAGGCAAGAATACAGCAGTGGGTTGCCATTTCTTTCTCCAGGGGACTTTCCTGACCCAGGGATTGTGCGACCCCATAGACGGCAGGCCACCAGGCTCCCCCATCCCTGGGATTCTCCAGGCAAGAACACTGGAGTGGGTTGCCATTTCCTTCTCCAATGCATGAAAGTGAAAAATGAAAGTGAAGTCGCTCAGTCGTGCCCGACTCTCAGCAACCCCATGGACTGCAGCCCACCAGGCTCCTTCATCCATGGGATTTTCCAGGCAAGAGCACTGGAGTGGGGTGTCATTGCACTAGTCCTACTGAATTACAGGCCCACCCACTCCAGGATGACTGCATCATAGCTAATTACATCCATAGTGGTCCTCTGTCTAAATAAGATCACATTCTGAGGCATCAGAGGGTTCAGACTTCAGTGTGTGAATTGGAGTGCAGTTCAGCCCATAAGAAGAATCAAATAGTTGGGCATATCAAGCTCTAACCTTACTATTGTCTTACAGAGGCTAAGCAAGAAGTTCCTTTTAGTTTGCCTTTTCTAGACACTCTGAAGTAATAACTCTGTTGCCTGCCCCTGGCTGGTTTAAAAGGGTCAGTGGTTGAGTGGGAGAGAAGCATCATTGGACCACTCTTCTATCTCAGCTGTTACCAGGCTCTTCAGTTTTGAGTAACCTTTTGAGCCTCGGCTTTCTTGTCTATAAATTGGAAATTCTTCCTTCCAAGTCTGAGTGTTGTGGTTCAGATCAAATCAAGTGCACAGATTGGAAAAGCGATAAAGCATACTCCATGTTATTTTTGGCACTTACAGTTAATGCATACAAAACCAAGATGAAATCTGGTCTTTTTTACTTTTTCTCACATTGATCAAAGGATGTTGGAAGTCAAGCACACACCTAAGGTGGCAAGTTCATCTCAAAAACGTTACCTGGAATACAAATGGATGCTCTGGCTTTCAGAGGATGTGGATCAGGGATCATGTCCTCTGTTTCAAATGGCATTAGCTCCTTAAAGTTAGATACCTTAGGAGATAATTGTTCTCTATTGGAAGAGTAGCGTCTCATAGTCATCAAGACAATGAGAAAGGTGAGAAAGGTCAGCACGACAGATCTACACACTGTTAAACCCACAAGACGTCAACTAGTCAGAGGCAGAAGCTGGTTGCGGTAACTTGCTGGAAACACTTGTGTCTCAAGTTATGGGTGGGGTGGGGCTTAATCATCAGAAATGCATCGTCTCGCAGACCTGGATGCTGCAGGTCGGAAAGGGAGGTGTGGGGCTGGTTCCTTCTGAGGCTCCCCTCCTTGGCTGGCAGAAGGCCGTCTTCCCCCTTTACCTTCATACGGCCTTCTCTCTCCTCATCTGTACGTCTGTCACCAGATTTCCTCCTCTTAAGGAGACCCATCATATTGGATGAGGGCCACTCTACTGACCTCATCGTAACCTAATTAGTTCTCTAATAACCTTTTCTCCAAATACAGTCACTTTTTGGATCTATTGTGGGTTGGGATTTCAGCATATAAATTTGGGGGAGTACAATTCAGGCAGTAACACTCAGCCCTCTGACCCCTCCAAATTCATGTCCTCCTCACAGGCAGAATATATCTGCCATTTTACTTTAGAACCCCAGAGCACAGCTCCCAATATTTTTTTTTTCTCTCTCTCTCTCTTTTTTTTTTTTTTTATGAATAGAGGCAACTTTTCCTCGAAACATCAAGGGTCATTGTTCCTTCCTCTTAAAAATAGGTGGGGTATACATCCATTATTGGAGAAGGAGATGGCAACTCACTCCAGTATTTTTGCCTGGAGAATGTTATAGACAGAGGAGCCTGGTGGGCTACAGTCCATGGGGTCACAAAGAGTCAGACAGACTGAAGCAACTTAGCACATACCTCCATTATAGTATAGGTATGAGCTGATATATCCAACACACTTTTCCTGAAGGCCTACTGTGTACCAGCGACTTCAGATCTAGTTCTTACTCCAATAGGCTCCGGTGTATTTCACAACTTGCTGAGGCCATGATTTTACAACGAACTGGACCTATTTCTTCTCCCTCTCTCTATCCTCAGTGCTTGGCACTCAGTACTTATTACCAACTGGCTCTTCTCCTTTCAGGTACATATTAAAATTATTCTGGGTATAAATATTTTAATGTGCAGAGGAGAAGTGTGGACTAGGAGTCCTGGTCCTGTGAGCTCATTCACCTTACATTTTTCAACTCTACAATAATGTAATTTGGATAAGAACTCTCTAAGTGCACTTGCAACTCCATAATCCTATGTTTATCTCAAGTGTGTGGAATTGAGTCTCGGAGGAGGAGGCGCTTGTGATCTACCCCCACATGTTAGCACGAGTTGGTTGCAGGGCACCTTGTGCAGTGGCAGGATCAGGAGTGACAGTAGTCCCAGTGAGCTCCTAGAACTTGACCCACAAACCCACCTTGCTGGTATTTGAGCCCAAGTCAGGAAGAGCCCCCGGAGGAGGACATGGCAACCCAACCCAGTGTTCTTGCCTGGGGAATCCCAGGGACAGGGGAGCCTGGAGGGCTGCCGTCTATGGCGTCGCACAGAGTTGGACATGACTGAAGCGACTTAGCAGCAGCAGCAGCAGCAGCAGCAGGAAAATTCCCCGGAGGAGGAAATGGCAACCCACTCCAGTACTCTTGCCTGGGGAATCCCATGGACGGAGGAGCCTGGCAGGCTACAGTCCACGGGGTCGCACAGAGTCGGGCGCAACGGAGCTCACAAGCACAGGAGATACTGTTAGCTGTCACACACGGGGCAGGGTTGCCCATCTAGAGAGCAGAAGCTGGGGATGCTGCCAAATGTCCACACTGACCGTGGTGAAATGAGAATTCATGAGGAGGGAAGGGTATGACACGGGGCTTCCCTGGTCGCTCAGCAGTAAAGAAGCCACCTGCTAGTGCAAGAGATGTGGGTTCGATCCCTGGGTTGGGAAGATCCCCTGAAGAAGGAAATGACAGCCCACTTCAGTACTTTTGCTTGAGAAATCCCATGGACAGAGGAGCCTGGTGGGCTGCAGTCCAGGGGGTCCCTAACAGTAAGACATGATTGAGCTCACTAAAGAACAATGCTCACCTCTAGAAAGGGGCAGAGGCCCCATTCCAGCTACACACCGACTCCTTGCTTGTGCACCTCCCCTGATTCATTCGATTACCGGCCTTTACGTAGTATTTGTTTCGCATGTGTGTGCTTACCCTCAACTGCTGTCTTGTTTCAAGTAGACATGAGGATTTATAGTCTGCATCTCCAGCAACCCTATACCTAGAAATAGCAACAGTCTAGAAAAGACAGTATGATTCTAGTAGGCTAATAGATAATGTTATTTATGAAGACTCTGTTATGGAGGAAAGAGACTTGACTCTAACAGCTTAAAATATGTGGATTTTGGGACAGCTGTTTTCATTATTTACTCTTGTAAGTGAGATTGTACTGCCCTATATGGTACAGTACTTACATGATCAAACCAGAGGAGTAGGTTGTTGTTCAGCTGCTCAGTCACGTTGGACTCTTTGCGACCCCACGGGCTCCAGCACACCAGGCTTCCCTGTCCTTCACCATCTCCTGGAGTTTGCTCAAACTCATGTCCATCGAGTCAGTGATGCCATCCAACCATCTCGTCCTCTGTCGTCCTCTTCTCCTCCTGCCTTCAGTCTTTCCCAGCACGTTTCTAACGAGTTGGCTCTTCACATCAGGTGGCCAGAGTATTGCAGCTTCAGCTTCAGATCAGTCCTTCCAATGAATATTCAGGACTGATTTCCTGTAGGATTGACTGGTTTGATCTCCTTGCAGTGCAAAGGAGTCTCCTCAAGAGTCTTCTCCAATACCACACACAGTTCAAAAGCATCAATTCTTTGGCGCTCTACCTTTTGTATGGTCCAACTCTCCCATTCATACATGACTACTGGAAAAACCATGGCTTTGACTAGAGAGACCTTTGTTGGCACAGTAGTGTCTCTGCTTTTTAATATAAGAGAAATTGGTAGAGTTGTGTATAATATGCTCAAGCTGTCAGGACAAAATACCAGAAGACTGGCTTAAACAACAGACATGTATTTTCTCACAGTTCTGGGAGCTAGGACTCTGCACTCAGGATTCCGGCAGGGATAACTTCCAATGGGTTCTCTTTTCTTGCTGTGCTTTCATGTGGTCTTTCCTCTGCCTGCTCATCAAGAGAGAGTTGTGTGCCCTCTCCTCCTTTCCCTATAAGGGCACCATCCCTATCTGATTAGGACCCACCTTTATGACTTCATTTATCATTACCCCTTAAAGGCTCTATCGCCAAATACAGTCACAGTGCAGGGGCAGGGGCGGGGGATGCCAGTTAGATCTTCAGCCTATGAATTTTGGGAGTATGTGTCCACTTCAGTCCAAAGAAAACTGATAGAGCTGTAAGCATCTGTCTTGTGCTAAGTACCATATGGACCAGGTAACCAGAGCGCATCATCTAAAGTCTAAAATAGTCTCTCAGAAGCCAGTTTTGAAAAGATAACCAAGTTTCTTAATTCTCTCTCAAAGATGAGAAAATTATTCTACATTCCGTCCACCCCACCCCCACCCCCTGCCTCTCTCTCAGCCTGGTGCATTTTAAAATAGATCTGAAACCCAGGAAATTAACACCTTCAATTTATTCCCAGAGCAGAAAGCTAATAAGTAGGGAAAATTAAAATTTTCAGCCAGCTCACTTTCGTGTTTTATAACACATACCACTTTGGCTTTGGAGTAGTTTAATTTGAATTAATCATTAGGCTCTCTTCAGAGTTAGAAATGAAGTGGTATTTAAAGTAAGTTATATTGTTAGTATAATCTGACACGGAACGTGTAGCCTGAGGTGCACAGTCATACATAAGCCTGATAGTCTGCCTAATTTTTGTCCCCCAAACTTTAGATGACAAGGATGATTTCCAAGCTCAAGGTTAAATAATTTAAGGGTGAGGGGAGACCCATGAACAGCCCTCTCAGGAACACAGACAACAGGGTGGAGGGTTTTCACCTCCTCTGTCAAGCTAAGGTTTCTTCCCCAGGATGTTTGATCAGCCACAAGGAAGTGTGACGATAGAATGGGCTGGTCTGCCGCAGTATTTTCAGCATCTGACCAAATCCACACCAGTTTACAAAGACCACTGACTGTCCACTCACATTTCCGTGACGACGTGCATCTCGGGTGAACCTCCCCTAACGCTGCCAGGACTAGCTACACATCCTCCTGACCAGAGGACAGAAACTGGGGGGACAGGGGCTGCTCCTTCGACAAAAATGTTCTCTCTCTTTTGCCGATAATGTTTACAAATCACTTGGAACTGGGAAGACAAATGCGCCTTGTCCCTTAGAATATATTAGAAGATGGGCCCATCCTAACTCTGCAGTTTGGGAAGCTGACCTCTGTTTCCTTTGAGAATTGTTGACATTAGCTGAAAGCCAAGTGATCTCCTTATAGAAAGGAGAGCAGGACACTTTCTAAGAAGAGTTAAGCACATGCTCCATTTCTGAATTTCATAGACTTGCACGTACGGGTGAATCTTGTTGACCCTGAGGGGGCACGTCACATTCATTGTTACTTGGCAGCCGGGGGCATGTGATGTATGTCATTTCATTTTTAATCTCTGTCCTGTCATTTATGTCACCACCAAATGCACAGTCCAGCAGGTAAAGGAGGAGTGTTTGCTTCTGATTGATTTTATTTTTTTAGTTTAATTTTCACTGGAGGATAGTTGACTTACAATATTGTATTAGTTTCAAGTGTACATCATTGGAGGATAGTTGACTTACAATATTAGTTCCAAGTATACAGCAAAGTGAATCCGTTACTCATATACATATATCTATTCCATCTCATATTCTTTTCCCATATAGGTTATGACCGTGTTCTGCAGTGTTCCCTGTGCTCTGTAGCAGATCCTTAGTGATCATGTATTTTATATGTATTAGACTGTATATAGTACTCCCAAACTCCTAATTTATCCCTTCCTCCCACGTTTCCCTTTTGATAACTGTTAATATAAGTTTTCTAGGTGTGTGATTCTGTTTCTGTTTTGTAGATAAGTTCATCTGTATATACGTTTTTTTTTAGATTACACATGTAAGTGTTATACGATATCGATCTGATTTGCTTCATATGGCATCGTATGGTAGTTCAATTTTTATTTTAAGGAACCTCCATACTATTCTCCTTAGTGTCTTGCACAAATTTACATTCCCACCAACAGGGCAGAGGCGTTCCTCCTTCTCCACCTTCTCCAGCATGTATTGTTTGTTAGACTGTTTGATATTGGACATTCTGACCTGTGTGAGGTGATACCACACTGTATTCTTGACTTCTCTAGTAATTAGTGATGTCGAGTCTCTTTTTGTGTGCGTTTTGGCCACCTGTGTGTCTTCTTTGGAGAAACGTCTATCTAGATCTTCTGCCCAGTTTGTGTTTGGTTGTTTATCTTTGATATTAAGCTGCGTAAGTTGTTTGTATGTTTTGGAGATTAATCTCTTGTTCATAGTTTCATTTGCAAATATGTTCTTCCATTCTGTAGGTTGACTTTTCATGTTGTTTATTTATTTATTTATTTATTTATTTTTGCTATGTAAAAGCATTTAAGTTTACTTAGGTTCTGTTTATTTTTGCTTTTATTTGTATTATTCTGGCATTGGGTCAAAAAAAAAAATTCTTGCTGCCATTTTTGTCAAAGAGTTTTCTGCCTGTGTTTTCCTCTAAGCACTGTATAGCTCTGGCCTTCAGGTCTTTAATCCATTTGAGTTTATTTTTGTGTACTGTGTTCGGGAGTGTTCTAATTTCATTCTTCAACATGTAGCTCGCCAGCTTTCCCGGCATCGTTTTTGAGCAGACATCTTGCCGCTTTTGGTAGATTAACTGACCCATAGGTGCATGGACTTACCTCTGGGTTTCCTATCCTGTCCACTGATCTATATTTCTGTTCTTGTTGTCCCAGTACTACAGCTTTGTAGTATAGACTGAAATCATGGAGCCTGGTCCCTCCAGATCCAGTACTCTTTCTCAGGATTGCATTGGCTATCCAGGGTCATTTGTGTTTTCATAAAAATTTTTTAAACTTTTGTTCTAGAGGAATTTTGTTTTTTAATGATGAGGTGATTTCTGAGAAATGCCACATAGAATCATCACTGAAATCCTGAGATATTATAGAAGGGGAAATGACTGTGAAGCTCTCATTTGGGTCCCCTCTGGATCCATAGTCTGTTTCATAACCAAACGCTGGCCGCTAAGTCAGGGATGTTTCGTGTTTTCAGCTTGGGGGCCTGACAGTATGAATACAATTGGCCCCTGCAATGACACAGTGCTGCACTGCTGCATCAGACCACTAGGGGGCAGCAGGCTGGTACCCATTGTGTTTTGTCTGTGCCCGACAGTCCTCACCGTTGGGTAAGTCTGTTTTTGCTATAGATCTCTAGTTTTGTACATGACAAGGATTCCACCAGAAGAATACTTGGTGCTTTAGGTATAAGTAGACTTCAAAGGGTAGAACTGGAGAATCTCGGGCAAGGACGCTTATTTTGACGGAGCCCATCCCAACAGAAAGGGATTCCAGGTAAAATGTGAGGTCTCTGCGTTTGGATAGTTTCTGCTCTGAGGGACTTCATCTACCTTTTTCTCCTCAATATTATCCACTCATGCATCCAAGAGGGTATTTTCTAGGTTCTGGGACCACAGATAAATAAGCTGGGGAAGGCACTGCCTTCATGAAGCATTTCAATACCGTGGTAGAACGAGACCAAGGTTTTCAGCTTTTGCAATATTGACATTTCATGTTGGATAATACTTCTATAGGTTTGTGAGGGGGACAGGTGTCCTGTGCATTATAGGATATGTAGAAACATCCCTGGCTTCTACCCAGTATTTGCCATTAGCATCCCCCTTTACCTGGTCATAACAACCAAAAATGTCTCTGGACACGGCCAAATACCACACCGCGTCCCCTGCATCCAGTTGTGGGTAGGTATAACGAGGCTAAAATATAAAAAATAAGTAAGTACATATACATGTTTTTATATGCATATTTTAAGTGATAATTAGTACCACAAAGGAAACAAAGTGGCGCTAGTTGAGAGAGAAATGCAAAGAATGGGGTTTAATGCTGTTTAGCTGGTTAGGGGCCATCTCTTTAAGGAAGTAACACTTAAGGGAAGACCTTCAGGAGGGTAACAGTGAATAACATCGGTGTGTTCCAGAGAAGGAACAGTGGGGAACCCTGCAGAGGACAGAGCTTGACCTGTTCATGGAACTAGAGCAGGGCGGGACAGATGGAGATGCTCGAGGGAGCCACAGGTCACGTCACAGGGGCCTTGGGGACCATGGTGGGAGCTTGTATTTTATTGTAAGTGTAGTGGGAAGGCTTTGGAGAATTTTGAGCAAGGAAGAGATATGACTGAACTTACAAGCAATGGTTTTCTTCTGTGATGTCACATATATATCTGGCAGGGATGACGTGGAATAGAGGGTAAGTCACCATCATTATTCTCATTCTCTTGTGTGAAGTTTCTCTTCAGTTTGGTGCTTGTGGGTGGAGAGTGTAAAGGGGAATAGGACCAGGAACAATATGGAAGAACCTCATCAATAAGGGACAAAGATTACATGTGTACAAGTGAAGACTGAGGTCTCAAGCTTTATTCCAGTGTCAGAAACGAATCCCTCAAATGGCAGTTAATAACAGTAATTGAAATAATTATGCCCATGAGAACAATTTAACATTGATCCTGTTTAAAATTTATCCCAGCGAATTTTAAGATCTTACTGGTTTTATTCAGTGAGTCTGAATCGGGCAGCATCCAGTCTAACAGATGGGAAGGAACTGTGAGGAGCTGTACAAGGTGACTTTTTCAGTGACATAGAGTCAGTGTACAATGTTGGCATGGTTAGTTTCAGGGCTACAGTGAAGTGACTCAGTTATTCACATATATACATTATTTTTTATATTCTTTTCCATTATGGTTTATTATAGGATATTTAATACAGCTCCCTGTGCTATGTACAGTAGGACCTGGTTGCTTATCCATCCTGTATGTAATAGTTTGTATCTGCTAACCCCAAACTCCCAGCCCATCCTTGCCCCATCCCCTCCCTCTAGTAACCACAAGTCTATTCTGTGCCTGTGATTCCATGTCTGTTTCAGAGATGGGTTCACTTGAGCCATATTTTAGATTGCACATACAAGTGATATCCTGTGGCATTTGTCTTTCTCTTTCAACTTTCTTCGCTCAGTATGATCATCTCTAGGTCCAGCCATGTGGCTACAAATGGCCTTCCTTCTTTTTTATGGCTGAGTAATAATTCCATTGTATATATGTACCGCTCTTCTTTATTCATCCGTCAGTGTACATTTGGGTCACTTACATAGCTAGGCTGTTGTAAATAGTGCTACTAGGAATGCATGGGTGCATGTGTCTTTTTTGGATTATGGTTTTCTTTGGATATATGCCCAGGAGTGGGGACTGCAGGATCAGTTGGTGATTCTATGTTTAGTTTTTTTTTTTGTAAAGAACTTTTATGCTGTTCTCCTCCATAGTGGCTGCAACAACTTATATCCCCCCCCTCTCCACACTCTCTGCAGCAGTTCTTATTTGTAGACTTTTTGATGATGGCCATTCTGCCTGAGGTGAGGTGATACTTCATTGTAGTTTTATGTGTATCTGTAGGTACACATCTCATCGTCTTCATCCGTCCATCCGTTGATGGACATTTGGGTTGTTTCTATGTCTTGGCTGTTGTGAATAGTGCTGCTGTGAACACAGGGGTACGTGTATCTCTTTGAATTAGAGTTATTGCAAATCAAAACGGTAAGTGGGCACCATCTCGCATTGGTCCGACTGGCCATTATTAAAAGGTCTGTAGCAGATGCTAGAGAAGATGTGGGAAAAGGGACCCCTCCTACACTGTGGCTGGGATGTGGACCCCCTGTGGAAAACGGCATGGAGGGTTCCTCAGAAGAGCAAGAACAGAATGAAAGATGTTACAGGTGGAAGGGAGTGGGAAGAAGGCAGTTTACACTAGGCAAAAAAGCAGGTTAGTTATTGCGGGGTTCCTTTCCTCTAGAGGATGGCAGGGGTCAGTCAGGCAGATGACCTAACTAGTGGGTCCAGCAATTCCAGATGGACTGGTTGAAGACTCATTTCCAGGAGAGTCAAAACCTTCCTTAGGTTGGGTCTTGGTTTGCTGAAGTGGAACTTGGCGTAAGAAACTCCACTGTGTGGCTGTTTTCTTGTGTTTAACTATTTCCCCCTTTGAAATCAGACTCACAGTCTGAGAGAGGTGATAAAAATTCAAGGTATCAGCACCCCCAACCAGTGATGGCTCTTACAGTGCTTTGCTGAATCCCCGTGGCATTTGGAGGTCACAAGGTCGGATCCGCATTCTTTATGTTGC
Source organism: Capra hircus (assembly GCF_001704415.2). Classification (NCBI taxonomy): domain Eukaryota; kingdom Metazoa; phylum Chordata; class Mammalia; order Artiodactyla; family Bovidae; genus Capra; species Capra hircus. The sequence goes on along the minus strand of NC_030829.1, from coordinate 18,568,798 downwards.
TCAGGCTCTTTGATCCTTTTTTCATGCTCCAGTCTCAGGGTGATCATTTGTGTGGTGGTTATCAGCTGTGAATGTGCATTTAAAAGCTTTTGAGGGGACATCTCACAAGGGAGACCGCTATGATTATCAGCAGAATACCCAATGTCTGCACTGCAGAGACATGCTCCCCAAGTCCCAAACCTATTAGAGTAAGCCAAAGACAGACCCCAGTGATAGTATGTAGCCGAGTCGCAACTTCCTCAAAGTGTCAGTTCACCAATAGCAAGCCATGTTCGTTTCCTATGGCATGGACACCTTGGTTAGTTAAGAAATAATGAAAGGCTGTCTCATTATCAAGAACAACTTTGAGCAGAGAATCTGGGAATTTCTGTCAGGCAGCTCTTGCTTTAGCAGCAGATTCTGTAATCTCTCCAAGAGTAAGGAACTGTTTCTGATCATAGCCTCATTTGCCATAAAGATAAGTGTACTAGTCAATTTAGTAGGAATCTGCTGAAGGAAGTAAAGTTGGATTCATGAAGCTGCTGCTGTTGCTGCTAAGTCTCTTCAGTCATGTCTGACTCTGTGCAACCCCATAGATGGCAGCCCGCCAGGCTCCCCCGTCCCTGGGATTCTCCAGGCAAGAACACTGGAGTGGGTTGCCATTTCCTTCTCCAATGCATGAAAGCGAAAGTGAAGTCGCTCAGTCATGTCCAACTTGTAGTGACTCCATGGACTGCAGCCCACTAGGCCCCGATGCCCAGGCGAAAGTACTGGAGTGGGTTGCCATTGCTTTCTCCAGGATTCACGAAGGCATCCTGGTCGTTCCCATTTGAGTCTGTGGCTCTGGACTGCAGCATGGAGGCCAGTGAAGCATAACAGTCTGAGAAACGGCAGGTGGATTTATGGTGCTTCTCCTTGCCTCGTGTCCGTTTCTTTGTACAGAGCCTAGATGCAAAGTTGCCCAGGCTTGGGAGTCTAACATGAAAGATAAAGAGGGTGAGTTTGTTTCTTTGAGAAACCTGAGGCTTTGACAGAATTGCAGAAGTACCAGAATCCTGGCAAATCCAGCAGTTGTTTGAAGGCTGGATTAGTATTCTTTCTACCTTTGTAATGGGCTCAGATATGGGACCAATGGCATTATCTTTCCAGGCCAGAGCAAGGCAATAAAAGTAGACAAAAGAATTGTAAAGACTTTCATAATGTAAGATGTAGGAAAAGGATGATCAGAGGAGGAAGGAGAAATTAAACATTCTTGATCTGACTTCTTACCTCTATGTCAGCTAATTCTCTTTCTACTGAGTGTGATTTCTTTCTACTGAGTGTGATTTTTGAGGTCTCCATGTTGGCACAGGACCAGATGTCAGGTAGAGCCTACTTCACCTGTGAAAATGCACCCAAGTTTCAATAGCTAGTAATTTGGCAGTGGTGTCAGTGACCAAGAGTACATGGTAGGATCCTTTTCATGAATTTGACTTTTGCAAACACAGAGTAAAATGAAAATAGACTTAAAAATGTCCATGGTTGCATTGCGTGCAACCTAAGTCACTTCCGTCATGTCCGACTCTTTGTGACCCCATGGTCTGTAGCCTGCCCAGGCTCCTCTGTCCCTGGGATTTTCCAGGCAAGAACACTGCGCTGGGTTGCTGTGCCCTCCTCCAGGGGATGTTCCCAACCCAGGGATCGAACCTACATCTTTTATGTCTCTCACCACTGAGCTAGCAAGGAAGCCCTTACTGGGAAACGAACATGAGCTGTGGTGGTGAAACTGCCAAATCCGAACCACTAGGCCACCTAATAATGTCCATGGTTAATTAAGATAATAGCCTGGAAAATACGACAACATTATTATACAAGAACATATCAAATTTCTAGGATGTTACACAGTTTCAGAGCATTAACAGCATGCATCCATATAAATATAACCGAAGGTTTAGCATCACTTCTTATTTGATAATGCTTCCTGCATAATTTAACATATCAAATAAACCTAATTTATTTTAACATCTTACCATAGGAGAAAGAAATCCCTTGACATTTCCCAGGGATCCTCTGGGAAATATCAAAGTTAGTTGGAGGTCAAAAAGACCCTACTTAAAATTTGATTTGGGGAAAATATCAAAAAATTTGAACATTTGATTAAATAGGATCACAGATCATTATGAGATACTACTTCAGTCATTATCTACTTAGCTACAGTGACAATAAAAGATGGTAAAGGTAAAAACAATTATGCAGTTATAAGCAAAACTTACCTCTTTCAATATTAAGAAGGTTGAGTTGTCTTAAGAAATTCAAGACCTAATAGAGATAACATGAAGCACACTCGGTTAACTTGGTCAAATATAAAACTTTGCAGTCCAGGCAGATTACTTTTCAAAAGAAAATTTTCATAGTCTTTATGAAAAGAAGACCAAGAGTACAACACTTTGCTATCTTAATGGAGAGGAAACCAAATTCTGATTTTTCCACAGTGAACTTAATCCATTCCAAACTAGCTTGACCATACATAAAATTCCTTCCCAAGAGTTCTTTTCTGCAAACCTTCTTCAACTTTTTTTGTGTTCATTCAGACTGTGTCCTATTTTATTTTCAGTTGGAAACAACCAGTTTTTTACCTTTCATACTTGGTTATTTCTAAGTCATTATAATTCCATACAGTGATTAGAAGTCTTATCCTTCAGACTCGTTCCTTCCTGGTATAAACTAAGAAGTGAGCAATTGTAGATACATTCATTCTGGGGATTGGTATAACATTTCATAATTTCCCAAAGTATATTTATCATAACACATTTTTCAATGTGGTGTTTACTACTAGATCCGAATATCTTTAGTTCCTCAGTAAAAGGAAGCCACAAATAAGTTTGATAAACTTACGTTCAGTAATAGTTTCAGTATTTTATGGTACTTTAAAATAATCTAGATATTCAGTAAATATCTACCATTTGATTTATTTCAATACAACTTTAGGGTTCCAAGTTATCAGAAAAGACCATAAAGCATAGTTACTGTTGAAAAGTATATTTATAAATTTCTGTTTAATTGCATTTAGATACTGATGAAAAGTTCATGAGACATTAAACAGCTAACCATCACCTTAAGTTACCTTTCTTGCAAAAAAATTCCATAATACATTACATTAGCTTACTTTTAGTAAACCTAGGTAGAATAAAAGTATTATATTTAATATTGGTAACTGGAAAGCATGCTTGTTTTAATTAAATCAACAAGCTTAAACTAGCTTGTTTATTGAAGATTATCCTAGATCACATGATCTTGGAAAGTATTTGTGTGAGTTTTTATATTTCTGAAAGTATATTTGATTAATAGAATGTATGTTTGTCTTTAGGCCGATTCAGCAGAACTCTTTACATATTAACATTGGTAATACCATCTGTATGTAGGAAAATATCTCACATCTATAACATACACGGGCTTCCCTGGTGGCTCAGAGAATAAAGAATCCACCTGCAATGCGGGAGACCTGGCTTCAGTCCCTGGGTTGGGAAGATGGCAAGCCACTCTGGAATTCTTGCCTGGAGAAACCCATGGACAGAGGAGCCTGGCAGACTACAGTCCATGGGGTCGCACAGAGTCAGACAAGATTGAGCACATTACGTACACACACAGATGGCTGCAGACAGAAATCTTAATAGATTTTGTTTTACAATTTTAGCCATGAGGCAGGTATGATCATTCAAAAGTCACTAGTTTATAAAAGAACAATTAGATACAAATTCTGGATTTGGCAGATGGAATAAAGTAAGGTTATGTACTCAGATGGTAAAGCCTTTTCACTAATCAAAGATTTTCTAACAGGCCTAGGTTTCAAATAGCTATTCTTTTACCATTATTTCTTCTTTGAGTTTGTTGTTGTTGTTGTTTTTCCTTTCTGTTGAGAATCATCTTCCTTCCTAGAGAAGACCAGGTAAAGTACCTGCATCTCAGAAGGCGCAGGGAAAGGATGTAAGTCCCCCCAAGAAGGCCTAAGTCCAGATCTTTTACAATCTCTGCAGGCCTTCTGGCTCTGTGCAACCTCATGGCTAGGGGAGGTTTGGAGATTGGTAAGAAGGATGGGTGGCCCTTGAATTGCTTTTAGAACTGCATTTCTGTTGTTGTAAAGACTTAAGTCAAGAACAGTCATTTTTAATTCCTCATAGACTGGGGGTGGCAGCCTGAATGACATCTTAGGCTGACCCACCCAACTATGTTATCTCCAAATCACTTCTTGGTATCCTGGAGAAGACCTTCAACTAAGATGGAAAAACAAAGCAAATAAACAAGCAAAAAAAAAACACAACTTGTATTCTAGACTTAGAGCTGCTTGTTTTGGGAGTGATTTCTTTCCCTCTAGGTACTTAGGTTCATTTTGGCTCAGGGGAGACAGCCTTAAAAGCATTTTCCTCTGACTCTGGTGTGTGTGTGTATACGTTTAGTCACTCAGTCGTGTCCGACTCTCTGTGACCCCCATGGACTGTAGCCTGCCAGGCTCCTCTGTCCATGGGGATTCTCCAGTCAAGAATATTAACTCTGATCCCAGCTTCCAATTTGGGCAACTTCTGGCAAAGAAGCTGCTTAAAGATAGAAACCTTTCAAATATGTTTGTCAGGTTTCAGCTGGGACAAATAGTAGGTGTCCCTGGCAGTACTGAACCAGCCCCCAAGACATGAGAGGTGTCTCCCAGAAGGGTTCAGAGGACACCACCCTCCCAAGATCTAGTGCTGTGTGCTAAGTCACTTCAGTCATGTCTGACTCTTTGCAACCCCATAGACTGTAGCCTGCCAAGTTCCTCTGTCCATGGGCTTCTCTAGGCAAGATTACTGGAGTGGGTTGCCATTTCTTTCTCCAGGGGATCTTTTTGACCCAGGGATCGAACCCATGTCTGTTATGTCTCCTGTATTGCCAGGCGGGTTCTTTACCACTAGCGCCACCTGGGAAGCCCACCAGGGTCCAGAACTTTGGTTTCAGAGCCACTCGCATAGATAACCAAAGGAAAGCAAGGCTGAGTTCCCCTGAGGGCTGGCAATGATGAGTATGCCCCAACCAAAAATGGAGCACAACCCATATTTGTCTGATCTTACTTTCCAGGCCTCCAACCTGACAGTTGTCAAGTTCTCAGGACAGGAATTAGACAAACAAGATGGAAGATTTGTATCCAAATGTTCTTTTCTAAACTAATAAATTTTACAGTATCACACCTACCTCGTGGCTAAAATTGTACAACAAAATCTACTAAGATCTTGGTTTACATCTGTATGTTTATGTAGATAGATGTGATAACCAAGACTTAGAGAGAAAGGGACAGGTGAAATTTCTCCTTGCTCCCTCACCTGGCCACTGCACACATTCAGGAGAGAGAACCCTGGTAAGGATGCTCAGCTTCTGTCAGTTTCCCTAGGTTCCTATCTGTAGCTCCAGATGACTGAGGTTTAAAGCAGAGAGCGTAGCCCCAATATCTACCGGAATTTTACAAGATTGTCCACTAATGTTAGTTTTGCATTAGCTTTTTAAAGGTGCAATTGGTAGCAGTTTACTTGAGAATCCCTCAGAGTCCCATCACCCCTTGAAGGGACCCTCCTTCCAGGGTTGATGTGAGGATGTCTATGTGGCCACTTACTTGGAGGACTTTGGTTTCAGTCTTGTAGCCTCTTGAGAGTGGAAAGTCAGTTCAGGTGGAAGATGAGCACATTGCGAATGCTCAGGTAAGGAGCCTAGAGAGGAGACCAGGAGTCACGTTAGTCTTACTGCCCTTTGTTCTAGGCACCTCTTGTGTCTTTGATTTCTCACTAGTCTTCTGGAGACCTCTGCAATCCCATCCTGCCTGATTTGGGAGTCTTTGCTTTCAAGAGCACTTAAATGAATGGTGGTGTTGACCCAGAACATTCATCAACATGGCCACTGTAATTCTAGGTTGTGTCAGGAAGATTTTACCATCTCTGTAGATACTCACAACTTCTAGGACCTCAGTTCTCAGACATAAAATAATAAGCCTTTGTGCCCAAAGCGGGTGCACTCAATTATTTCAAATGTGTGGATCTCACTTCTTTGCCTAAGCCTGGGTTCTTCTAGAGCCAAAGTAATACCCAATTAATGCTCCTGTGTTTGGGATTGTAAAGGGTGTGATGTTTTAAATGTTCCTCAACAGAAGAAAGGATAAAGAAGATGTGGTTCATATATACAATGGAGTATCAGTCATAAAAAGAACAAAATTAGATCACCTGTAGAGAGATGGATGGACCTAGATTCTATCACAGAGTGAAGTAAGTCAAACATTGAAACAAATATTGTATATTAACACATATATGTGGAATGTAGAAAACGATGTGTGTGGGGGCTTCCCTAGTGACTCAAATGGTAAAGAATCTGCCTGCAATGTGGGAGACAGGTCCGATCCCTGGGTCAGGAAGGTTTCCTGGAGAAGGGAATGGCAACTTACCCCAGTATTGTTGCCTGCAGAATCCCATGGGCAGAGGAGCCCGGTGGGTTACAGTCCATGGAGACGCACACACCTGAGAGACTCACACACACACATTCCTGCATTGCAGGTGGATTCTTTACCGTCTGAAACACTATCGACTATCTTGTTTGAAAAAGAGAAATGAGAGACAGACATAGAGAATGAATGTGTGGCCACAAAGAGGGGAAGGCAGCTGGGATAAATAAAGTGTACCTGGTCGCATGAAAGTCTTTTTGAAGTTAGGGTGGCGTGTCATCACTCTAAGTCATCCTGTGAACACCTGACCCTAGGATGGGAGTCCGAGTTGGGTGGCAAGCACTCTGATGGCTTTTTAGTGCTCAATCCATGCCCGCTGGTTTTGCAGCTCTGCCTTCTAAGATTCCCATTAGCAGTAGGACTATTATTCCCTTCCTGCAGGTAACAAAATCCAGTAGTAGCTGAGGAAATGCAAGTGTGGATACCAGCAGTCACCAGTGAGGTGGTCCTGGGGACTGGCCAAGAGAAGGCCTGAGGTGTGCACCAACAGCAGCTCCCAAATATAACTGGGAACTGAAGTGACTGTGGACTGACAAGGGCTGAGGACTAGCTCTCTGCTACAGCCTGTCCAGACTGACCCAGGACTGGAAGGCCAGTTACATAAGGAGCTCAGACCTGAGGGGAACTCACACAGTGCACTTGGGAATGATGAGAAGCCAGCGAAGTTGAAGGGTTCATGGGGACAGACGTCTGTGTCTCCCATTGTCTGCAGAGCCGTTGGTAGTCTTCTTCAGATTCAACCACCGCCATCAAACTGTAAACAAAATTCAACTATCTAAACTTTACAGATCTTATTGGCTTTAGTCAATAATTCATGAATCAGGCAGTAAGTATCTAGTCTGGAAGATAAAAGGATCTCCAAGGAGCTGTAGGAGCTGTAGAAAATGAAAGACTTCTGAAGGCAGAAAGGAGCAAGAACAAAGATGTTATACTAGGCAGAAAAGTCGGCCAGCTATTGCGAGGTTGCTCTCCTTTGGGGGATGGCAGGGGTCTATCTGGCAGCTGACCTAACTAGTGCTGGTCCAGAGATGCCCTATTCTCTGGTACAAAATTCTGTTTCTGGGAGGGCTAAAACTAACACAGTTAAGTGTGGAGCTTAATGGGACTGGTTTTGTTTTTTTTTTTTTTTAATTTCTTACATGTGAAGATTGCATTTCCTACATATTTCTCAAATTCATCTGCTCTATTGACCACCATCTTTCCCTTCCTCAACCTGGACTTAATCATGGAAGTTTGCATGTAACACATTTTAAACTTTTTTTAAAGAGACTACATAGTAAGTAAGATATACGCACACACACGCACGCGCGCGACGCGCGTGCGTAAGAAAACCCTGCAGTGGAACAGTCTGGCTTCTTAATATCATTTATAGCATTGATGCCCAGTCTTGAGTTTTATAGAATGAACCTAATTACACCCACACGTAGAAAAGGGGATTATACTTTGACAGAAACAGAATCAAAACAGAACAGTATCCTGACGGATCACCCGGGGAAGGTAGAACCAAGCAGTCATTCATCCACAAATCTGGACCGATGGCTACTCTGAAGGGGCTACTTGCCAGATCCTGGGGTAAGATGGGCATCGATGTCTAGAATGGTCCAGACCAGTGCAAAAGTGCAGGAGGCACACACGTATACATAATGATCACCAGGGTTCAATGTGAATTTGAGTGTAAAAGTACTGCCAGGCTTTCCTGATGAGGACATTGTACTACTGTTGACATACAAATACCGCACTTACTGTGTGCCTAAGAATATTCATAATTATGCTCTTATTCATTGAATACTCATAAGAACCTGATGGAGTAGATATCATTTTATAGAAGAGGAAACTGATGACTTCAAAAGATTTAGTCATGTGTCCAAAGCTACATAGTGAACCAGGACTGAAAATTAAGTTTCTTTCAGAGTCAGTATCTTAATATCATAACCATTATAATACACTGCTGCAGAGATAAACCCACATACCTTTGGTTACCTAATCTATGACAAAGGAGGCAAGAACATACAATGGAGAAAAGACAGTCTCTTCACTATGTGGTGCTGGGGAAACTGAACAGCTGCTTGTAAGAGAATGGATGTAGAACAGTCCCTAATGCCATACACGGAAACAAACTCAAAATGGAGAAGAGACCTAAATGTGAGGGCAGGCACTATAAAACTCTTAGAGGAAAATATAGGCAGAACACTTTAACATAAGTGGCAGCAGGATATTTCTTGACCTACCTAATGAAAATCAAAACAAAACTAAACAAAAGAGACCTAATTAAACTTGAAAGTTTTTGCACAGCCAAGGAAACCATCAACACGATGGAAAGACAACCCTCAGGATTAATCTCCAAAATATACCAATAGCTCATGTACCTCAATATCCAAAAAACAAAGAACCCAATCAAAAAATGGGTGGAAGACATAAATAGACATTTCTCCAAAGAAGACATGCAGATGGCCAACTAACACATGAAAAGATGCTGCTGCTGCTAAATCACTTCCGTCGTGTCCGACTCTGTGCAACCCCATAGAGCAGCCCACCAGGCTCCCCTGTCCCTGGGATTCTCCAGGCAAGAACACTGGACTGGGTTGCCATTTCCTTCTCCATGAAAAGATGCTGAACATCACTAAATACTAGAGAAATGCAAATCAAAACTACAATGAGACATCACCTCACTCCAGTCAGAATGACCATCATTTAAAAAATCTACAGACGGTATGTGGAGAAATTTGCATTTCCCTTGTGGGTGGGAATGTAAATTGATACAGCCACTATGGAGTGCAGTATGGAGTTTCCTTTAAAAAACTAAAAATAGAACTGCCATATGCCCAGAAATCCCACTACTAGTTACCAACTCTTAGAAAACCATAATTCAAAAAGACACATATGCCCCAATGCCTATCACAGAACTACTTAAATACAACAGCCAGGACATGGAAATAACCTAAATGCCCATCTACAGATGAATAAATACAGAAGATATGGTATAAGATACAGTGGAATAATAGCCATAAAAAGAGACGGAATTGGGTCATTTGTAGAGATGTGGATGGACCTAGAGTCTGTTGTACGGAGTGAAAAAGAAAGAGAAAAACAACTATCATATGTTAATGCATATATGTAGAACCTAGGAAAATGGTACAGATGATCTTATTTGCAAAAAGAAATAGAGATAGAGACAGAGAGAACAAATGTATGGATACCAAGGGGGGTGGGGACGAGTGGGAGTGGGATGGACTGGGGGACTGATTGACATATGTACACCACTGACTATGCACAAAATAGAGTCTATTGTATACCTCCGGGACATCTGTTCTGTGCTCCATGGTGATGTAAATGGGAAGGAAATCCCATGGGGATATATGTATACATACAAGCTGATTCACTTAGCTGTACAGCAGAAGCTAACACAACATTGCAAAGCAACTATACTCCAAGAAAATCAGTTTGAAATTAGACAACTAACAAGGACCTACTGTATAGTACAGGGGACTCTACTAAGTAACCTATATGAGAAGAGACTCTGAAAGAGATTGAATATATAAATAGAGGTATGTGTATCTCATTCACTTTGCATAAGACCTGAAACTAACACAACATTGTAAATCAACTATACTCAAATAAAAATTAATTAGACATATATGTATATCTGCAAATTAGGAAAACGGGTGAGAGAGAAACATAAACTGGGCCTGAAGACCTGTCAAGTTGGTGCTTAGGGGGAGGGAAGGATAAAACCAGAATTGCTGGTGCCCTAGATACTGAAGCCCCTTCTGATTCTCCACTACTGAGTTTCTGAAAGCAAGACAGAACTAGTTCCATTCTGTCTAAGCACAGTAGCCTATTAGAAAATGGAATTTAGAAAGATGGTAACGATAACCCTGTATGCGAGACAGCAAAAGAGACACAGATGTATAGAACAGTCTTTTGGACTCTGTGGGAGAGGGAGAGGTGGGATGATTTGGGAGAATGGCATTGAAACATGTATAATATCATATAAGAAATGAATCGCCAGTCTAGGTTCTATGCAAGATACAGGATGCTTGGGGCTGCTGCCCTGGGATGACCCAGAGGGATGGTATGAGGAGGGAGGTGGGAGGGGGTTCAGGATTGGGAACACGTGTACACCCGTGGTGGGTTCATGTTGATGTATGGCAAAACCAATACAGTACTGTAAAGTAAAATAAAGTTAAAAAAAAAAAAAGAAAATGCTAACAAAAATTTCCAAAATGATGCTTGATGCGCTTTTCCCTGCAAGGCATCATTATTTCTTTCTTTCTATGGATCCCCATGGTTTACCAACAAGACCCTTTCAGGCTGACCTTTTCTTCTTCATTTTTTTTTTCTTCTTTCATCACAGCTCATTCTCACCAACTCAATTACACCTCAATAAATAGGGCTCTTTCTTAATTAGCTATGTCCTCCTCCTTGACCTTGGGGTATATGTCTAACAATAGATATTGCCAGCAGCCTAAGAAAAAATATCCCGGTTCATCTTATGCTTCCTTTTCATTCACAAAGATGCTGCTGTTAATTTAGTGTTCAAAAAGCCTTGTAAACTTCATTTCCTCTGGAATAAAATCATATATTGGAAACTCCAACATTGTGTTTAGCATATATGGTATCATACTCAGAGGTCTGTTTCCCTTTGAATGTAAAGCGACATTTGGGTGACTTGGTCAATAATGTAATAGTAATCTTAAGAAAACATTAGGTTTCAGCTCAGCACTGTTTAATCTTGTTCTACACCAGGTGGTGTATCAAAACTTTTCTTTCACCAACAACTGCTTCTAATCTACTAACTTGTCACATATCAACATATTCATCCCTAGATCAGTTGGGAACCTATGTCCTCAACAACAGCAAAGAAAATATTGACAGTCCAGTCTTTCTTTCCATTGCAGAGTGAAAGACTATGCTATTAAACCATAGTGTCACATTTTCATGAAGGGTGAGTATTGTTGGGATCCAATGTTGTACTCCCCAGCTGCCCCAGAGTCTGCCATCTGGCAAGATAATTGGTGAATTGTCCAGGCTTTGAATATACTAGCCACAAAAATCAGTATAGACGATCTCTTAAAGAGATCATACTTCACTTATGATATGGGTACGTGGGATTCCCAGGTGGCTCAGTGGTAAAGAATCTGCCTGCCAATGCAGGAGACGTGGGTTCGATGCCTGTGTTGGGAAGATTCCCTGAAGAAGGAAATTGCAACCTACTTCAGTATTCTTGCCTGGAGGAGCCTGGTAAGCTACAGTCCATGGGGTTGCAAAGGGCTGGACACAGCTGAGCAACTGAGCATGCAAGCATGAAGATGGAAATTTTCTACCAAAGAATTGTCCAGTATGGTAGCCATAGATTCAGATGCCTGTTGAGCACTTAGAATGTGACTGATGGAATCAAATACTGAATTTTAAAGCTTAAACAGCACATCTGTGTAGTGGCTACCATATAGGACAGCCCAGCTAAGACAGTTTCTTGGAATATAAGTGAAAGGAAGAAGCCAGGAATTTGTAAATCCTAAAACAACTTGCAACGAGTAATGGGACTTGGAAATCCTGAGAAATGACTTCAGCAGATATACATAGATTCAGCCTCTGAAATTACTAAAGAAAACTGGCTGGAGTCAAGCAGAACTTACTTGATAGATGTTAGGCACTGTGTCTGTTTCATCAAGAACTTTGAGACATGGGGCTGTCACACTTTAATGAAATGGCATCTTCAGTTAACTCTTCTAGATGATACTGTCATTAGTGATTAAGATGAGATTCCTTATTTCTCAGCTGAAGCCTATAGATTTCCTTGCTGCCTTTCAGTGGAGCATCTTTAGAAGATAATTACTCAGATCCTTGTTGGGAGTTGTTCATGCTGATCTAAGGCCCAGAAGAATCCTCTAACAGTGTCCTGATCCAAGGCCAGTGATGCTACAGATATGTATGAACTAACTCACTCTGCCACACAAGTACATCTGACAACTTTATCATTCTGAATATATACTGCTAAATCACTTCAGTCATGTCCGACTCTGTGCAACCCCATAGACAGCAGCCCACCAGGCTTCGCTGTCCCTGGGATTCTTCAGGCAAGAACACTGGAGTAGGTTGCCATTTCCTTCTCCAATGCATTAAAGTGAAAAGGGAAAGTGAAGTCACTCACTCGTGTCTGACTCTTAGTGACCCTGTGGACTGCAGCCTACCAGGCTCCTCCATCCATGGGATTTTCCAGACAAGAGTACTGGAGTGGGGTGCCATCGCATTCTCTGGAATATATACTATACTATCACAACCAGAAAATTTTAACTATATGTTTTTCATCTTGATGCATGAAATGCCCTTCCTTATCGTGTCCACTTGGCTAATTCCTATCCATCCTTCAGTATTTAACTTGAGCCTCACTTATTTAGTATCATCTTTTCTTGCCCCACTCCCCAGTTCCTAGAATTTTTCTCAATCATGATGAGATGGCAGTGATGCAGGGGTTACATTTTTTGTCACTGTACTCCAACTACATGAAGCCAAGATCTCTGTCATATTTATCTTTGTTTTCCTTATAGCCCAATGGTGCTTGGGCGCAATAAACACACTGTAAATGTATAGCAAATTAACACACATTTACTCTAAAAGTTACATAAACAATTGCTTGAGAAAAATGCCATGAGAAATGATAGAACAATTTCAAGGGTCAGGTCTCAGTCAAAATGATAAGTAGACATCTGCTTGTCTGTATATCAAAGTCATCAACTGGAAAGATAGACCATGAAGGTTTTTATAAATGGTCTTAAGGAGCTTTGCCTTTAAAAAGTATGCAGTAGACCCTCGGCATTCAAGATAGATTCTGGGTGCCTTTTTAAAATTAATTATTTTAATTGGAGGCTAATTACTTTACAATATTGTAGTGGTTTTTTCCTAAAACCGATGTTTTCTAGAAGATAAAATAATCAAAGAACTTACTCTGAAATGCTCCTTTGCCTTGATATGGAAAAGTCTTTAAGTTGATGGTCACAGCACAATATTCCAGATGAATTGAGGCACACCAAATTTTTGATCCCTTGTTTTTCAAATAGCTACTACAAAAGAATGGTTAGCAGAAATCCATGTGTAAAGGGGCTACACAGATTATGAATAAAGTATCTGCACCCCCCCCCAAAAAAAAAAACAAGAAGACCTAATCTCCTAAAAGGGATATATTAGAAAATGTCTTGATTTTAAAAAAATTATCAAACACCACCAGCCATTTGGTCAAGGAATGTCTGGTTTCCTTTGTTGAGTAGCTTTCTCTGAGAATAGCAACTTTAAAGTGCCAGGCACCACAAGCTATTAAAAAAAAATCGATCCAAAAAAAGCACAATACACATTGGTTTCAAGTGCACAGGGAACATTCTCTAAGATATATCACATGCTAGGCCAAAATAAGCCTTAACAACTTAAGATGACAGAAATTATAGTAAGCAGTTTTTCTAACCACAGTAATATGAAAGTAAAATTCAATTACATAAAGAAAAAATGGAAAGAGAACAAATAAGAAAAGACTAAACAATGTGCTACTAAAAACCCAATGGGTCAATGAAGAAATCAATAAGGAAGTGAGAAAATACCTCAAGAAAAATGGAAATACAACAGTCTGAAATCTGTGGGATGCAGCAAAGCAATTCTAAGAGGAAAGTTTATAGCAGTAGAGCCCTTCTTCAAGAAACAAGAAGAATCTCAAACAATTTAACCTACCACCTAGAGGAATCTGAAAAAGAAGAGCATAAAAATCCCAAAGTCATCAGAAGGAAATAATAGTACAGAGCAGAGAAACCAAGAGCCGGTGTAGTAAAAAGATAACTAAAGGTGATCAAACTGTAGCCAGGCTTACCAAGAAGAAAAGAGAGAGGCTCCAAAATACAAATTAAGAAATAAAAGGAGAGAAGTAACTGATACTACAGAGTTACAAAAAAATTTAAAAGAATACTATAGTTTTATGCCAAACAGCCTAGAAGACAGCCAACAAATTGGACAACCTAGAAGAAATGGACAGATTTCTAGAAATATACCACCTGCTGAGACTGAAGTAGCACTGGACAAATTGGAACATACTGATCACAAGTAACAAACTTGAATTTGGTGTAGACACACACATACACACCTCCCAGAAAATAAAAGTATAGGAGTGGATAGCTTCACAGGGTAATTCTACTAAACATATGAAAAAGGAATTAACACCTATCCTTTTCAAACAAATCCAGAAATTTAAATAGGCTAGAATACTTCCAAATTCATTCTATGAGGCCACCATTACACTGACATCAAAACCACACAAAGATGCTACCAAAAAAATTACAGGCCAAATCTCTGATGAATACATATGCAAAAGTCCTAAATATTAGCAAACTAAATTCAATAATACATAAAAGAGTCAAATACCTGAATCAATTGGGATGTATTCCAAGGGTGCAGGGTGTTTCAAAATCAAGTGGTTCAAATCAATGAATGCGAGGCACCACATTAACAGAAGTATAAAAAACCACATTATCATCTCAATAGACTCAGTGAAAGCATTTGACAAAATTCAACATCCATTCATGATAAAACCTTATTAAAATTGATATAGAGGGTACATGCTATGTAAAAGCCATTTATGGCAGACCCACAGCTAACATCATATTCAACAGTGAAAAAGCTGAATGCCGTTCCTTTAAACTCAGAATTAAGACAAGGATGTACACTTTTGCTACTTCTATTTAACATCATATTGAGAGTCTTAGCCCCAGCAATCAGACAAGAAAAGGTGACATGTTATTATACATATAAACTCCTTAAGTTTCCCGTAGCAAACTATCAGAAATAATAAATGAATTTAGCAAAGGGGCAAGATACATGATTACTATACAGAACTTTGTTGCTTTTCTATACATTAATAATAAATTATCAGAACAAGAAAGTAAAAATAAAATTCAATTTAAAATCTCATTATAATAAAATACCAGGAATAAACTTAACCAAGGAGGGGGAAAGACCTATACTTTGAAAAGTATGTTAACACTGAGAAAGGAAATTGAAAATGATAGAAAGAAATGGAAAGTTAAATCATGCTCTTGGATTAGAAGAATTATGTTAACAATGGATACACTATGCAAAGTTACCTAGATATTTAATGTGATCCCTATCAAAATACCCAAGACATTTCCCACAGATCAAGAACAAATAATCCTAAAATCATATAGAACTCAAAATACCCACAAAATGCCAAAAAAAAACTATTGAGAAAAAAGAGCAAAGCTGGAGGCATGACCCTCCCAGATTTCAAATTATGCAACATTACTATAGTAATCAAAACAACCATACTGACACACACAAAAATCATAGTCTAGAAATAAACTATAGTCCACACACTTATGGTCAATTAATCTACAGCAAAGGAAGCAAGGCTATACATTGGAGAAAAAACAGTCTCTCCAGTAATTAAGTGGTGGTTAAGAAGCCGGACAGTTCCATACAGAACAACCAGGCGAGCATTTTCTCACACCATCTACAAAAATAACTTCAAAATTTATCAAAGACCTAAATGAAAGAACTAAAACCATGAAATTCATGGAACAGAACATAGGCAGACCACTCTTTTGACAAATTGTACCAATACGTTTTGGATGTCTCCTAAAGCTAAAGAAATAAAAGCAAAAATAAAGAAATGGGACCCAATCAATGTAATACACCACATTAACAAATTGAAAAATAAAAGCCATATTATTATCTCAATAGATACAGAAAAAGCCTTTGACAAAATTCAACATCCATTTATGATAAAAACTCTCCAGAAAGCAGGAATAGAAGGAATATGCCTCAACATAATAAAAGCTATTTACGACAAACCCACAGCAAACATTATCCTCAATGGTGAAAAATTGAAAGCATTTCCCCTAAAGTCAGGAACAAGACAAGGGTGCCCCCTTTCACCACTACTATTGAACGTAGTTTTGGAAGTTTTTGCCATAGCAATCAGAGCAGAAAAAAGAAATAAAAAGAATCCAAATTGGAAAAGAAGTAAAACTCTCACTGTTTGCAGATGGCATGATCCTCTACATAGAAAACCCTAAAGACTCCATCAGAAAATTACTAATCAATGAATATAGTAAAGTTACAGGATATAAAGTCAACACACAGAAATCCCTTGCATTCCTATACATTAATAATGAGAAATTAGAAAGAGAAATTAAGGAAACAATTCTATTCATCTTTGCAACGAAAAGAGTAAAATGCTTAGGAATATATCTACCTAAAGAAACTAAAGACCTAAATATAGAAAACTATAAAACACTGGTGAAAGAAATTAAAGAGGACACTAATAGATGGAGAATACCATGTTCATAGATTGGAAGAATCAATATAGTGAAAAATGAGCATACTACCCAAAGCAATCTATAGATTCAATGAAATCCCTATCAAGCTACCAGTGGTATTTTTCACAGAGCTAGAACAAATAATTTCACAGTTTGTATGGAAATACAAAAAACCTCAAATAGCCAAAGCAATCTTGAGAAAGAAGAATGGAACTGGAGGAATCAACCTGTCTGACTTCAGGCTCTACTACAAAGCCACAGTCATCAAGACAGTATGGTACTGGCAAAAAGACAGAAATGTAGATCAATGGAACAAAATAGAAAGCCCAGAGATAAATCCACGCACCTATGGACACCTTATCTTTGACAAAGGAAGCAAGAATATACAATGGAGAGAAGACAATCTCTTTAACACGTGGTGCTGGGAAAACTGGTTAACCACTTGTAAAAGAATGAAACTAGAACACTTTCTAACACCACACACAAAAATAAACTCAAAATGGATTAAAGATCTAAACATAAGACCAGAAACTACAAAACTCCTAGAGGAGAACATAGGCAAAACACTCTCCAACATAAATCACATCAGGATCCTCTATGACCCACCTCCCAGAACATTGGAAATAAAAGAAAGCAAAAATAAACAGATGGGACCTAATTAAAATTAAAAGTTTCTGCACAACAAAGGAAACTATAAGCAAGGTGAAAAGACAACCTTCAGAATGGGAGAAAATAATAGCAAATGAAGCAACTGACAAAGAATTAATCTTAAAAATATACAAGCAACTCCTGCAGCTCAATTCCAGAAAAATAAATGACCCAATTAAAAAAAAATGGGCCAAAGAACTAAACAGACATTTCTCCAAAGAAGACATACAGATGGCTAACAAACACATGAAAAGATGCTCAACATCACTCATTATCAGAGAAATGCAAATCAAAACCACAATGAGGTACCATTTCACGCCAGTCAGAATGGCTGCGATCCAAAAAGTCTACAAGCAGTAAATGCTGGAGAGGGTGTGGAGAAAAGGGAACCCTCTTACACTGTTGGTGGGAATGCAAACTAGTACAGCCACTATGGAGAACAGTGTGGAGATTCCTTAAAAAGCTGGAAATAAAACTGCCATATGACCCAGCAATCCCACTGCTAGGCATACACACCGAGGAAACCAGAATTGAAAGAGACACATGTACCCTAATGTTCATCGCAGCACTGTTTATAATAGCCAGGACATGGAAGCAACCTATATGTCCATCAGCAGATGAATGAATAAGAAAGCTTTGGTACATATACATAATTGAGTATTACTCAGCCATTAAAAAGAATACATTTGAATCAGTTCTAATGAGGTGGATGAAACTGGAGCCTATTATACAGAGTGAAGTTAGCCAGAAAGAAAAACACCAATACAGTATAGTAACGCATATAATATGGAATTTAGAAAGATGGTAATGATAACCCTGTATGCGAGACAGCAAAAGAGACGCAGATGTATAGAACAGTCTTTTGGACTCTGTGGGAGACGGCGAGGGTAGGATGATTTGGGAGAATGGCATTGAAACATGTATAATATCATATGTGAAATGAATTGCCAGTCCAGGTTTGAGGCATGATACAGGATGCTCGGGGCTGGTGCACTGGGATGACTCAGAGGGATGGTATAGGGAAGGAGGTGGGAGGGGGATTCAGGATGGGGAACACATGTACACTCATGGCATATTCATGTTGATGCATGGCAAAACCAATATAATATTGTAAAGTAATTAGCCTCCAATTAAAATAAATAAATTTATATTAAAAAAAATAAATTTAAAAGTTTTGCACAGCAAAGGAAACCATTCAAAACATGAAAAGATAGCCTACAGAATGGGAGAAAATGTTTGAAAATGGCATGTCCAACAAGCGATTAATATCCAAAATATATAAACAAATATATATAAACAGCTCATATAAATCTGTTAATATTTTTAAAAAACTCAAAAATAATCATTTAAAAAGTTTTGTTGTTGTTTAAAATGGGCAGAAGATGTGGAAAGACATTTTTCAAAAGTAGACACACAGGTGAATAGCAAGCACATGAAAAGATGCTCAGCATCACTAATTGCTAGAGAAATGCAAACAGAGCAAAACAAGGAGCCATGAGATATCACCTCACATCTGTCAGAATGGCCATCATCAAAAACTTTAACAAATGTGGGCAAAATGTGGGTTGGGAAAAGGGAACCTCTGTACAAAGTTAGTGGGAATGTAAATTGGTGCAGCCGCTGTAGAAGACAGTATGGAGTTCCTCAAAAACTAAACATACAGCTACCATATGTTCCAGCAACTCCACTCCTGGGTATATATCTGGAAATAAAACACTAATTCAAGAAGATTCATGTACCCCAAAGTTCATAGTGTCTTGATGAAGGTAAAAGCTGCTGCTGCTGCTAAGTCCCCTCAGTTGTGTCCGACTCTGTGCTACCCCATAGATGGCAGCCCACCAGGCTCCCCTGTCCCTCGGAATCTCCAGGCAAGAACACTGGAGTGTGTTGCCATTTCCTTCTCCAATGCATGAAAGTGAAAAGTGAAAGTGAAAGTGAAGTCGTGACGCCATGGACTGCAGCCCACCAGGCTCCTCTGTCCATGGGATTTTCCAGGCAAGAGTACTGGAGTGGGTTGCCATTGCCCTCTCTGAAGGTAAAACAGGAGAGTGAAAAAGCTGGCCTAGAACTCAACATTCTAAAAACTAAGATCGTGGCATCCAGTCCCTGCCTTCATGGCAAACAGAAATGGAAAAGTGGAAGTAGTGACAGAGTTTCTTTTCTTGGGCTCTAAAATCACTTCAGATGGTGGCTGCAGCCCTGAAATTAAAAGACACTTGCTCCTTGAAAGAAAAGTTATGACAAACACAAATAGCATATTAAAAAGCAGAGACATTGCTTTGACAGCAAAGGTCTGTGTAGTCAAAGCTATGGATTGTCCAGTAATCATGTATGGATATGAAAGTTGGACCCTAAAGAAGGCTGAGCATCAAAGAATTGACGCTTTCAAACTGTAGTGTTGGAGAAGACTCTTGAGAGTCCCTTGGGAAGCAAGGAGTGCAAACCAGTCAATCCTAAAGGAAATCAACCCTGAATATTCATTGGAAGGACTAATGCTAAAGCTGAAGCTCCAATAGTCATGGCTACCTGGTGCGAAGAGCTGACTCACTGGAAAAGACTCTGATGCTGGGAAAGATTGAGGGCAGGGGGAGAAGGGGACGCAGAGGGAGAAGGGGACAACAGAGGATGAGATGGTTGGATGGCATCACCAACTCAATGGACGTGAGTTTGATCAAACTCCAGGCAATAGTGAAGGGCAGGGAAGCCTGGTGTGCTGTAGTCCTTGGGGTCACAAAGAATTGGACATGACTTAGTGACTGAACAACACCAGGAGATGTTTATAGCAGCGTTATATATGATAGTCAATACATGGACGCAACCCAGATGTCCAGAAGCAGATGAATGGATAAAGAAGATGTGGTATACATACACAAAAATGAACTTACAATGCATTAAGACTTAAATGCATTAAGACTTAAATGTAAGGATGTAATGCTTAGAGGAAAACACAGGCTGAACATTCTCTGACGTAAATTGCAACAATATATTTTTGGATTCACCTCCTCCAGTAATTAAAAGCAAAAATAAACGAAATCTAATTAAACTTCAAAGCTTTTGCATAGCAAAGAAAACCATAAACAATATGAAAAGACAACCCACAGAATGAGACAAAATCTTTTTAAATGATGCAATTGACAAGGGATTAATCTCTAGAATACGCAAACAGTGCATGCAGCTCAATATCAAAAACAAACAACCCAGCCGGAAACTGGGCAGAAGCTCTAAACAGACATTTCTCCAGAGAAGACATACAGATGGCCAAGAAGCACACGAAAAGATGTTCAACCTCACTAATTACTAGAGAAATGCAAATAGAAGCTACAATGAGGTATCATTTCACACTGGTCAGAACGGCCATCATCAAAAAGACAACCCAGAGGGATAGGGTGGGGAAGGAGGTGGGAGGGGGTTTCAGGGTGGGGGCGGGACACATGTATACCTGTGGCTGATTCATTTTTGTATGGCAAAAACCATCACGATATTGTACAGTAATTATCCTCCAATTAAAATAATTTGTAAAAAAAAAAAGTCTACAAACAATGAATGCTAGAGAGGATGTGGAGAAAAGGGAACCCTCTGGCACTGTTGGTAAGAATGTAAACTGACACAGCTGCTATGGAGAGCAGTATGGAGGGTCCTTGAGAAACTAGAAATAAAACTACCATATGACCCGGCAATCCCAGTTCTGTGCATATACCCTGAGAAAACCGTCATTCAACAAGAACCAGTGTTCACTGCAGCACTGTTACAATAAAGCTAGGATGGAACCTAGACATGCACCAGCAGATGACCGAAGAGGCTGCAGTGCATATATACAATGGCATTACCATTCAGCCATAAAAAGAAACGAATGTGAATTGGCTCTAGTGGGGTGGATGAAGCTATAGCCTGTTAGACAGAGTGAAGTAAATAAAAAAAGCAAGTATTGTATATTAATGCATGGAGTGAAGTAAAAGTCACTCAGTTGTGTCTGGCTCTTTGCGACTGTATAGTCCATGGAATTTTCCAGGCCAGAGTACTGGAGTGGGTAGCCTATCCCTTCTGCAGGGGATCTTCCCAACCCAGGGGTTGAACTGTGGTCTCCTGCATTGCAGGTGGATTCTTTACCAACTGGGCTATAAGGATAGCTATAAGCTATCCATATTATATCCATATTAATGCAGGTATATGGAATTTAGGAAAATGGTTCTGAGGAACCTTTTTGCAGGGCAGCAGTAGAGATGCAAACAGAGAGAAAAGACTTGTGGACACAGTGGAAAATTCCAGTGGGAATTTTTTGTATGATGCAGAGTGTGTGACCTTGTGCTCTGTGACAACCTAGAGTGGTAGGATGGGGTGGGAGGTGGGAGGTTCACGAGGGAGGGGACATAAGTATACCTATAGCTGATTCATGTTGATGTATGACAGAAACCATTGCAATATTGTAAAGCAATTATACTCCAATTAATTTTTTTGAAAATCATCTTAAAAAGTAGATTTGAGATTAAAATTTATATGGTATAAAGAAAAGGTCAGAAGAAGAGCATTAAATGAAACATGAAGCATAAAAAAGTCTACAAACAATAAATGCTGGAGAGGGTGTGGGAAAAGGGGAACCCTTCTACACTGTTGGTGGAAATGTAAATTAGTACAGTCACTATGGAGAACATTATGGAGATTACTTAAAAAACTAAAACTAGAACTGCTCTATGATGCGGCAGTCCCACTCCTGGGCATATGTCCAGAGAAAAGCATAATTCAAAATGACACAGGCACCCCACTGTTCCCTGCAGCACTATTCGCAATATCCAGCACATGGAAATAGCTCAAGTGTCCATTCGAAGGATGAATGGATGAAGAAGATGTGGTGCATGTATACCATGAAATTATCACTCTGTCATAAAGAAGAATGAAATAATCCTATTTACAGCAACATGGATGGACTGAAAAATGGTCCTACTAAGGGAACTGAGATATGATACCACCTATGCCAAAGCCTTTGACTGTGTGGATCACAATAAACTGTGGAAAATTCTGAAAGAGAAGGGAATACCAGACCACCTGACCTGCCTCTTGAGAAACCTATATGCAGGTCAGGAAGCAACAGTTAGAACTGGACATGGAACAACAGACTGGTTCCAAATAGGAAAAGGAGTAGATCAAGGCTGTATATTGTCACCCTGCTTATTTAACTTCTATGCAGAGTACATCATGAGAAACGCTGAGCTGGAAGAAGCACAAGCTGGCATCAAGATTGCCGGGAGAAATATCAATACCCTCAAATATGCAGATGACACCACCCTTATGGCAGAAAGTGAAGAGGAACTAAAAAGCCTCTTGATGAAAGTGAAAAAGGAGAGTGAAAAAGTTGGCTGAAAGTTCAACATTCAGAAAACGAAGATCATGGCATCTGGTCCCATCACTTCATGGGAAATAGATGGGGCAACAGTGGAAACAGTGTCAGACTTTATTTATTGAGGCTCACGGTTACTCCTTGGAAGGAAAGTTATGACCAACCTAGATAGCATATTAATATTGTAAAGTAATTAGCCTCCAATTAAAATAAATAAATTTAAATTTTAAAAAAAGAGCAGAGACATTACTTTGCCAACAAAGTTCTATCTAATCAAGGCTATGGTTTTTCCAGTGGTCATGTATGGATGTGAGAGTTGGACAGTGAAGAAAGCTGAGCACCAAAGAATTGATGCTTTTGAACTGTGGTGTTGGAGAAGACTCTTGCGAGTCCCTTGGACTTCAAGGAGATCCAACCAGTTCATCCTAAAGGATATCAGTCCTGCGTGTTCATTGGTAGGACCGATGCTGAGGCTGAAACTCTAATACTTTGGTTACCTCATAGGAAGAGTTGACTCACTGAAAAAAAGACCCTGATGCTGGGAGGGATTGGGGTCAGGAGGAAAAGGGGACAACAGAGGATGAGATGGCTGGATGGCATCACCGACTTGATGGACATGAATTTGGGTGAACTCCAGGAATTGGTGATAGACAGGGAGGCCTGGTGTGCTATGATTCATGGGGTCACAAAGAGTCGCACACGACTGAGCTACTGAAGTGAACTGAACTGAATTGGAATCTAATAAAAATGATACAAATGAATTTATTTACCAAACAGACTCACAGATCTCAAAATCAAACTTATGGTCACCGAAGGGGAAAACTTGTGGGAAGGCTAAATTAGGAGATTGGGATTAACATATACACACCACTCCAGATAAAATAGATAACTATTAAGTACCTACTGGATAGCATAGGGAACTCTACTCAATATTCTGTAATAACCTATATGGGAAGACAATCTGCAGAAGAATGGATATATGTATAACTGACTCCCTGAGCTGTACACCTGAAGCTACTGCAGCATTTTAAGTCAGCCATATTCCAGTGAAAGTGAAAGTAACTCAGTCGTGTCCGACTCTTTGCGACCCCATGGACTATACAGTCTGTGGAATTCTCTAGGCCAGAGTACTGGAGTGGCTACCCTTTCCCTTTTCCAGGGGATCTTTCGAACGCAGGGATCAAACCCAGATCTTCCGCACTGCAGGCAGATTCTTTACCAGCTGAGCCCCCAGGGAAGCCCAAGAATACTGGACTGGGTGGCCTATCCCTTCTCCAGTGTATCTTCCCGACCCAGGAATGGAACTGGAGTCTCCTGCACTGCAGGTGGATTCTTTACTAGCTTAGCTACCAGGGGAGCTCCATAGATCCGTATACTTTAATAAAAAAGCAAATTAGTTAGACATGATGCCTCTCTCAAATTCCAAAGAAAACCAACAAAGATAGAACTCAGTTCACTGAAATTGTCTCTGGCATGGTTTTGTCTTGGCTTTTCAAGCCTGATTGGAAGTCCATTGACACAAATCCACCTAAGGGGGTGGGGGACGCCCTCAGGGGCCCACTTGCTGAGGGGACAGTGGTGGCCAGCCTGAACAGCAGTGTTGTCCTGTCACTGCAGCATGGAACCTGATGTCCTGGTGACAGCAAACAGCTCCTACAAAGCCAGCAGTGACACTCAAAGGCACAGGCCGACAGGCTGGGTTTCTGAGCAGCTTCTCCCCTGGGAGCTGCTTTCAGGGCAGTCTCTATTCACAGAACCTGATCTGACAGCTCTGACATCAACTTTATCAGACTTGTAGAGCTGTGTTTGCCCCTCACAGCAATGTCCCCCTGAGCAAAGCCCGATGACTCCTCCTGGGCAAATCTCTAAGAACTCAGCCACAGTATAAACAGCCAAGAGAAAGAAACCCCCACCCCAAAAGCGTATCTGATTATGAGTTCAACAGTTATCCACTTCTCTCCCACTCATCTCCACACTACTTCACTCTACTAAGGCCCTTTCAGTGGAAGGTGAGGTCAAGCTCCAGATTCACAAATTTATCTTGGCAAAAGACTAACCTGCCTTGTTGCCCTGGGAACCCACTCAGTGATAGAGGAAGTAGCGGCACCACAAAATACAAGGGCTTGGTCACGATGAAACAGGATAGCAAGTGTTCAGTCTTCTCCCATGATTTGGGGTTTATAATGCATTTTGACACTAACTAGATGATACTCAAAATAACTCCTTAAGGTGGACATTGTTATCTCTGTCAGAAAGGGAAAGTGAAAGTGAAGTCTATCAGTCATGTCTGACTCTTTGCAATCCCATGGACTGTAGCCTACCAGGCTCCTCCCTCCATGGGATTCTCCAGGCAAGAGTACTGGAGTGGGTTGCCATTTCTTTCTCCAGGGGATCTTCCCAATTCAGGAATCGAACCCAGGTCTCCTGCATTCCAGGCAGACGCTTTAACCTCTGAGCCACCAGGGAAGCCTGTCAGAAGAGGAAGCTAAAGCCCAGATGGAAAGATTTTCCTAAGATCACAACTTGACGATGATAAAGATTAGTGGCCTTGATTCTTGAGGTTCCTCCCACACAACTCCCCCGCACCCTCAAAGCAGTGAGGCTTCCCAGGAAGTGAAGCCCTTTTTTTTCTGGTGAAGGATGAATCTGGTGTTTGGGTGTCTCAAGTTTTTGAGATCGCCATGCCATTATCAGAGTTGGGACTGGTTTCATCATCAAGGTGGAGGCCCGTTTCAGGGGGTGATCTTTGATGGAACATTCATATCACTCAGAAGAGTTTTAAGGCTGAGTCCTCAGGATATCAGAAGGAACGCAGCACAGAAAGACAATGTTGAAACAACAGATGCAGCCATATTTGCTTCTTAGATCAGTTGTATCCAAGGGCTCAGTCAAGGAATTTAAGCCCAAAGAATTCCAAGGAACAAGGGAGCAAAATATGTGGCAGAATCTCCTAGAAGCCTCTTGTCTGAGCTGCTCGACTTTGCTGACTACTGACCGTGTATTCAAAACATGCTTACTAATACTGAAGTACATAGTGGAAAGTTGCTGAGAGAGTCCATTCTAGAAGTTCTATTCATAAGGGAGAAAAACACAACAACCTGTAGGGACTAATGTCAGTTAGACTTACTGTGGTGAGCTTTTCACAGGGCACACAGCTATCCAGTCACTATTGAATGCCTGAAACTAACAATATTCAATGAGAATTATCCATCTTTTTTTTAATGTAATTATTCACCGGCCCTGGCTTTTCTCTTACTTAAGATGCCCAACAGTTCCTCTCTGACCTCTTTTTCTTCCTGTGTTACTCATTTGCTGATGCCTCCTTCCAGCGACTTGTAAAACCTTTGACCTATCTCCCTGACCTCCCACAACCAGACAACTCAGAGACAGCCCCTATGCCAGCATATTATACTTGTTCCTTCTCTCCGTGCGGTTAGCTTTCCTTAAACAGGTGCAGCACCAACCTTTGCTTATTCAGAAACTCTAGCAGCCTCTTCAGTCATTTTTATCAACCTCCTCACCCTCCTCCCAGCCGTGGGACACACTGGGGCCTGACTCATCATGCCCAAGCATGGATAGAGTCACATCTCTCTGCTGCCCACAAAGAGGTAATGGCACTCTGTTGACCTGACAGACAACTCCTACAAGTCTATTGCAAATATTACTTTAACAACCACCCTGTGCTCACAAGACTCACTGAACTGTGAGCCTTCCGTGGACACCCCCTGCACTGGTTCTCTGCGTCATCCCCTGGAAGTGATCTCATTAACTGCTATTCCTTTTCTGGCCCATCTCAGTGTCACTGCCTCCTAAGTCTTTGCAAGTTTACCACTTCTCCTGCCTTTGAACTGCTATAGCACTGTTTTTAAATGAATGATTATACATACATAAACACACACACCAAAGTGAAATACACAAGTTTTAAGTGTATTGGGGATGAATTTTCACATATTCCAAAGCCCTTGACTGTGTAGATCACAACAAACGGGGGAATATTCTTAAAGAGATAGGAATACCAGACCACCTGACCTGCCTCTTGAGAAATCTGTATGGAGGTCAGGAAGCAACAGTTCGAACTGGACATGGAAGAACAAACTGGCTCCAAATAGGGAAAGGAGTATGTCAAGGCTGTATATTGTCACCCTGATTATTTAAGTTTTATGCAGAGTACATCATGAGAAACACTAGGCTGGATGAAGCACAAGCTGGAATCAAGATTGCTGGGAGAAATATCAATAACCTCAGATATGCAGATGACACCACCCTTATGGCAGAAAGTGAAAAGGAGCTAAAAAGCTTCTTGATGAAAGTGAAAGAGGAGAGTGAAAAAGTTGGCTGAAAGCTCAACATTCAGAAAACGAAGATCATGGCATCTGGTCCCATCACATCATGGGAAATAGATGGGGCAACAGTGGAAACAGTGTCAGGCTTTATTTTTTTGGGCTCCAAAATCACTGCAGATGGTGACTGCAGCCATGAAATTAAAAGACACTTGCTCCTTGGAAGAAAAGTTATGACCAACCTAGAAAGCATATTAAAAAGCAGAGACACTACTTTGCCAACAAAGGTCCGTCTAGTCAACGCTATGGTTTTTCCAGTGGTCATGTATGAATATGAGAGTTGGACTGTGAAGAAAGCTGAACCGAAGAATTGATGCTTTTGAACTCTGGTGTTGAAGACTCTTGAGAGTCCCTTGGGCTGCAAGGAGATCCAACCAGTTCATCCTAAAGGAGACCAGTCCTGGGTGTTCATTGGAAGGACTGATGCTGAAGCTGGGACCCCAATACTTTGGCTACCTCATGCGAAGAGCTGACTCATTTGAAAAGACCCTGATACTGGGAAAGACTGAGGGCGAGAGGAGAAGGGGATGAGATGGTTGGATGGCATCACTGACTCAAAGGACATGAGCTTGAGTAAACTCGAGGAGTTGGTGATGGACAGGGAGCCTGGCATGCTTCAGTCCATGGGGTCGCAGAGTCGGACATGACTGAGTGACTGAACTGAACTGAACTTCACATACGTGCACACTTATTCACATCAAGATAGAGATTTTTAGAACCAAGAAAATTCCCTGTCTCTTTGCAGTTATTTTGCAGTTTCACTGTGTTAGTCACTCAGTTGTGTCCAATGCTTTGTGACCCCATGGACCGTAGGCCATAAGCCACCAGACTCCTCTTTCCATGGAATGCTTCTGTTAAAAATACTGAAGTGGGTAGCCATTCCCTTCTCCAGGGGGAGCTCGCCAAGCCAAAGACTGAATCCATGTCTCCTGCATTGCAGGCAGATTCTTTACCATCTGAGCCACCAGGGAAGCCCTCTTTCTAGTTAGCACCCTATCGAAATAACTAGTATTCTGACTTACATATTCATTCTGCATATTTTTGAACATCCAAATGCAATTATACAATATATACTCTTTGAGGTCTAGTCTCTTTTAACCCCCTAGAATTTTTGAGATTTCATCTTGTCATTGTTCACGTATCTGGGTCTGAACTCCTAGGGCACCTAGCTGCCACATCTTCTAAGAAACCCTTACCTTCCTTCATCTTTTTTGTCTCATTGCTAACAAATTACCCCTTACAGGCAGTGTTTTCAACCAGTTTATCTTTTATCTCCCACAATACCCCACACTGGGTTCTGAGGTATATTGGATGCCCAGTACATATTTCTTGAATGAAACGGAGTAAATGATCAATTCCTTTCCTGGGTTGCTGGATCACTTCAGCAGTAAGGATCACATCTAAGCAGGATAGCATGTCCTACTGTGAAACAATAAATCACTGGAGAGCTATTTTATAGAGATGATGGTTTTACTAGGCATGATGTGAAGAGGGAGGTGAAGCAATATCTGAAGCACTTTATCACATTCAGTGAGAACTGAGAGCAAAGCCTCAATACCTTGTGCAATGAAATTGTTTTGTGACATGACCATATGCCTGAGATAAGTTACCATGCCCTGGATTCTGTGGATATTGCATGCTAAGTTGCTTCAGTGTGTCTGACTCATAGCGACGCTATGGACTATAGCCCAGCAGGCTCCACTGTCCATGGAATTTTCCAAGCAAAAATCCTGGAGTGGGTTGCCATTTCCTTTTCCAGGGGATCTTCCCAACCCAGGGATCAAACCCAGGACTCCCACATTGTAGGCAGATTCTTTACTGTCTGAGCCACCAGGGGAGTTCTATATTACAATCACAAATTTGAAACTAAAATGTCCAAAATTCTCCTTATTCTCAATTAGTACAATATGATGAAGTTCAAGAATTTAAAGTCTGAATGCCACTCAACCAAATATTTAGAAGGGAAATATATTCTGTTTGCCCTTTATTCTGTGTAGACAGTGAATCTAAAGAGAGGCAGAGGTATTATTTCTAGCAATAGCTAGAGCCTGGGACTTCAAGCTACTCAAGTCTTAGGAGGGTGTGGCAATGTAATTGGACAAAGAAAACAAGAGAACTTTTGCAAAGGCTTAAAAGCCTTCTGCAGTGATGCCATCTGCTTTTATGGACAAAGGGCATATTACTTTGTCTCCAAGCTGAATTCAGGACTCCATAATGCACTGTCAAGACCTCTGACTCTCAAGTAGAGAATGACAATGGCCACCACGAGATGCCTCAGCTGGCGGTAGCCCCTCTGTCCATTCATAAACCACCTTAGACTCAGGAGGGGAATCAATTATAGAGCAAATGTTCAAGAATAGATTCTTAGAGGCTCTGGAGAGAAGGACATTACCTCTGGGCCATTTGGGTGATTATTAGCAGGACTGTGGTTGAGTCTCTCTAAACTGAGTAATTTACTCAGTTAATTATTCACCAGTTTAGTCAGTGAAAAGCTAAATTTCCAGCAGTGCCTGTTTGCAAATGAAGCAGTAAATGAAGTTTTTCTAAATCTAATTCTTCCTGCTTCCTCCTCAAACTCTGAGGCCAGAATTTATTATTTCTCTGGTGTTACTTTCTGATCCTTAATGACTACAATGAAAAGTCATCTCGAGTTTGCCTGTGAGGCCAAATTGTCTATTGGAATTAAAAGGAAAAAAAAAATAGAAAAGAAAAGTGAGCTGAGAGTATTATTCAAAGAGTTCAAATATATCCTGGTTTGAGCTCAAGATTGTATCATAAACTAAAGAAACAGATAAAGAATAAAACCGTGAAACAGTTAGAAGCTCATGTGGGTGAATGTCATCTGATGTTGCTATTGTGAAGGCCTTTCTGAAGCAGTAGTACTCAACTCTGATGTCCCAGTAGAATCACCCAGGGAGCTTTTGAAAACCTTGATGCCTTTGTAGGACACCAGACTAATCAAATCAGGGTACCTGTGGGTAGAGAAAAGAGGGAAACTCAAGCATCAGTAGTTTTCGAAGCTTTCCAGGTGATTCCCAAGTGTAATCAAAGTTGAGGATCACTGTTTTCAGCATAATCAGAACATAAAGAAAATAATAACTAACAACTTGGCTACGTAAAAACAAGGAGATTTTTATAAACAGTATAAAAACCAGGGAAATACTGACAACACATGTGAAAGACAAAGTGTTAATGTCCTTTCTGCATGAAGAATCAGCAGAGGACATTTTTTGCATTTTTAAAAACTTTTATATGTTCCCACACTCTATCACTTCCCCACTGTGTTTATTTTAAATCAAGATGGGGGAAAATGTCATTAAAAACACCAACATTTTCCAAGCAGGCCATCGTGTAGATATCCCAAATACTTTATATTCCCTACTTCCTAGCTCGTTTGCATCTGAAGATCCTTGTGACATAAACCCATAAACCAAAACAGACACATCTTGGGACATACCCTCCATCACCAACCCCGTTTTGAGGTGTAGCAGACATACAGTTTGTAAGCTGAAGTTGTACAATGTGACAACTTGATTTAAGTATATATATGGAAATGACGACCGCAAGAAGGTTCACTGGGACTGTTAACACGAAATCTTACTCAGGGCTTTTCAGACATCCATGTGCGTGGAAGTAACCTGGGGATCTTGTTGAGCGTAGCTTTGAGCCTGAGAAACTATATTATGAGCAAACACCTTCAAAGTACTGACTGATACACTTGGTCCTGGGACCACATTTTGAGTATCTACTACTTAGTTCTCTTTGAAAATTTTACAGAGTGCTAGAGTTTATGTATACCTTTTGTTTCCCTAAGGATTTCAAATAAATAGGGGCAGGGTACTACAAGCTAAGCTGGGCTTCCTAGGTGGCTCACTGGTAAAGAACTCGCCTGCCAATGCAGGAGACATAATTAAGAGATGTGGGTTCGATCCCTGCATCGGGAAGATTCCCTGGAGGAGGGCATGGCAACCAGTATTTTTGCCTGGGAAACCCCATGGACAGAAGAGCCTGGCGGGCTACAGTCCATGGGGCTGCAAAGAGACATGACTGAGCAACTGAGCACGTACATACAACCTAACTTCGGTCCACGCATCTTTATACTCTCAGAGACTAAGGCAAGCATTACAGTTCTTGTGGTGTAACATCATCAAAACAAACAACCCAATCAAAAACTGGGCAGAAGACCTAAATATACATTTATCCAAAGAGGATATACAGCCGGCCAAGAAGCACATGGAAAGATGTTCAACATCACTAATTATTAGGCAATGCAAATCAAAACTAAAATGTGGTATCACCTCACACCAATCAGAATGGCCATCATCTAAAAATATACAAATAATAAATGCTGGAGAGGGTGATGAAAGAATGGAACCCTCTTCCTCTGTTGGAGGGAATGTAAATAGATGCAGCCATTATGAAGAAGAGTTTGGAGGTTCTTTAAAAAACTACAAATAGAGCTACCATATGACCCTTCAATCCCACTCCTGTGCTTATATCCAGAGGAAAGCACAGTTCAAAAGGACACGCACCCCTCAGTGTTCACAGCAGCACTGTTACAGCTAAGTCATGGAGGCAACCTAAGTGCCCACTGACAGACGAATGGATAAAGAAGATGTGATCCATATATATAATGGAATATTACTCAGCCATTAGAAGAAGAATATATATATAATGGAATATTACTTAGCCATTTTCAGCATCATGGATGGATCTAGACATTGTCATACTGAGTGAAGTCAAAGGAGGAGAAATATTGTATGATGTCCCTAATATGCAGAATCTAAAAAGAAATGACACAAATGAACTTATTTACAAAGCAGAAACAGACTCACAGCGAATGAACTTAACAGTTGCCAAGGGAGAAGGATGGGGAAGGGATATTTAGGGACTCTGGGATTGACATGTACACACTGCTATAATAAAAATGGATAACCAACAAGGTCCTACTGTATAGCACAGGGAACTCTGCTCAATGTTACGTGCCAGCCTGGATGGGAGGGGAGTTTGGGGGAGAATGGAAACATGTTTATGTATGGCTGGGTCCCTTTGCTGTTCACCTGAAACTATCACAACATTGTTAATTGGCTAGGTGAAGTGAAGTGAAAGTCATTCAGTTGTGTCTGACTCATTGCAACCCCGCGGATTATACAGTCCATGGAATTATCTAGGCCAGAATACTGGAGTAGGTAGCCTTTCCCTTCTCCAGGGGATCTTCCCAACCAAGGGAAAGAACCCAGGTCTCCTGCATTGCAGGCAGATTCTTTACCAGCTGAGCCACAAGGGAAGCCCGGGAATACTGGAGTGGGTAGCCTATCCCTTCTCCAGAGGATCTTCCTGACCCAGGAATTGAACCGGAGTCTCCTGCATTGCAGGCAGATTCTTTACCAACTGAGCTATCAGGGAAGTCCAATCGGCTATACTCCAATACAAAATAAAAAGTTTAAAAAAGAATAGATGTTTGATGAATAAATAAACGGTATTTTTCACAGTGCCCAAGTGGCATGGAAAATATAATGATCATCAACCATTTCACAGATAGTGAATTGCTAGGGCCCCCAAAATGTTACCCCACCCAGAGTCAGAAAGCAGAGTGCTTTCTGTGTGACTGAGACTTCAGGATTCAATGACAGAGAGGCAGACTAGTTTAATCAAAGGACCAAGGGGACCCTAGGTCTCCAGACCCCTTCGACAGAGCCCTGGGTATTTTCAGTCTAGTGTTTGAGTCACATTGCACCCTGGGTCATTGTTCAAAAGGCAGATTTTCAGACCTCATACGTAGAATTCAAAGATTCCAGGTCATTCTGAGACCTACTCCATAGAGACAGAAGTAGAGATGGACTTGGTACCAGAGTTCTGATTTCAGTTTTCACTTCTACCATTAATTGGCCATTTGGTCTTAAGTAGATGGGTTATCCTTCTGGAGAACTGGTGACAAACTCGAGTGGTCACAGGAACTGGGCACAGAGCTCAAGAAAGTCAGGCAGTGGTGGGTAGTAGGGTACAGTGGGGCCATGATAAGCTAGCACGCATGTGCCCTGCTTAGAAGAGGTCACCCTCACCTCGCTCCAGAGAAGTGGTGGCCTGGCCTTGAGTTTTTTAAGGAGAGATTGGAAATCCAGAACTTTACATGCAAATGAGACTTTTAAATGTTTGTAATTCATTCACAGCTCTTCAACACGCAGCATGCAGCTGTCTGAGTCAGGATCTGTCCACTGGCTACCAAGTTATGGACTTTCTCTTAAAGCTTTGCTCCTTTGTCTATCGTTTTTACTGTCAAATGAGGATAATAACACCATGAAGGCTTGTGTGGCAGGGGTCAGATAATGGGAGTGGGAAGCACTTTATAGAGCATAAAGCATAAAAGTTAGAAGCTATTAATATCAGTATCATCATGATCATCATTGCACCCCCATGTCTAAGTCTTCTACACATTGAGGAGGAAAGAGTGTGATTTCTTTTTCAAGACCATCTACCCACTGAGAACAGGTGCTGTTTATCCCTTCCCTTATCAGCTTCTTCCTGTGTAAGGAGTGACTGGATAGTCCTCTAATGGGCAGTGCCACTCCTTGGTCTTGGTGATTCAGAATCTGGCCTTGGAGAAAAATTTTTCATACACACACACGTGCGCACACACACACACACACATAATGTATAAATACATATATACATGACCCTCAGTGTTCTTGCCTGGAGAATCCCAGGGACAGAAGAGCCTGGTGGGCTGCCATCTCTGGGGTCGCACAGAGTTGGACACGACTGAAGCGACTTAGCAGCAGCAGCAGCATGGCTGTAAGTACAGTTAAGTATGTCATGACTGAGATAGCAATAGAAGACAGGAAAGAATGAAGATACAGCTATAGACATGCGTGAACATGTTTCCATGACTACAGATCCACTGATACTACAATCTGCCAAAATGGTCTTAATAGCACAGACTCAACCCCTCCCTTATCTCCTGGTCACCATTTGATATATATTATATCAAAGAGTAACATGATTTTTCTTTATTCTTTTTGTCAAGCTTGCTAAATAATTCAATTGCCTTCCAGACTTGTTCCCAGAATATTAACAGACATGGAAACTGAGGAACATTGTTTACTCCTAAGTCTTTATCCCTCCTGATGCTGAACAATCTAAAATGACACTTCACCGTACACTCTCTGAAAGGACAGTCACTAGAACACCAGCAGGAGATGGTGACAGTGTGAACCACATCATCATCATTTACCATAGAAAGTTCCTTGGTCGCAATGATCTGGATTTCTCCAGGTAATTCTTTAGTCCCATGTTATCCGGAAAATTGCCCCTAATACTTTGCCAGTCCCCAAGTGGTCTATGCAATTTTGTTGGTTTACAAGAAAGTGGTTTCTTTTTCCCCCCAGGGGAAATGGCTTGGCTTCCACTCTCCTGCAGCCACAAAATTAAAAGATGCTTGCTGCTTGGAAGGAAAGCTGTAACAAACCTAGATAGTGTATTAAAAAGCAGAGACATCACTTTGCTGACAAAGGTTCATCTAGTAAAGCTATGGTTTTTCTAGTAGTCATGCACAGATGTGAGAGCTGGACCCTATAGAAGGCTAAGCATCGAAGAATTAATGTTTTTTAATTGTCGTACTGGAGAAGACTCTTGAGAGTCCCTTGGACATCAAGGAGATCAAACCAATCAATCTTAAAGGAAATCAACCTTGAATATTCATTTGAAGAACTGATACTGAAGCTCCAATACTCTAGTCACCTGATGTGAAAAGCTGACTCACTGGAAAAGACCCTGATGCTGAGAAAGATAGAAGGCAGGAGGAGAAGGGGACAAGAGAGGATGAGATGGTTGGATGGCATCACCAGCTCACTGGACATGAGTTTCAGCAAACTCCAGGAGACAGTGAAGGACGGAGAAGCCTGGTGTGCTGCAGTCCATGGGGTTGCAAAGAGTCAGACACAAACGAGTGACTGAACTACTCCATCTGGGTCAGGTCCAGAGGGAAGAAACCTCTGCTTGGTCTTGGCTGAGTTCCATACATGTTAACCTCTTGCCTGGATTTCTAGCCAGACTCCAGTCTGCGTCCCCTCAGCATCATTCTCATCAGGCATGCCTTTCTGCAGAAGCCTCATTCTGCATGTGGCTTCAGCCTGGAACTGGGGTACGAAAGGGAGGGAGATTCCATCCCCCCAAGGCTGAGCTCCTCCCACTAAGTCCAGCTCTCTCTTCCCTAAATGACCCTTGCATCCTGTTAGGCAGGAGGAATAACTGAGGCATGGCCTCGGGAACCACTGACTACTTCCCTGTGCCCCACACCTTCCTGACCTGAGGAAGAGGAATCAAAGCTAATTCCAAAGAAACTGGATCCCCTGCTGTCAGCCTCCAGAAAAACGAAATAAAATTGACCAGTCTACATTCTCTGTCTTCTAGACCCTGGAATCCCAATGGACAAGATGAGCTCTACAAGGCACAGAGTTGTAAGGCACGCGGTCTCAACTTGGCTCTCAGAGTGCCGTGTTGGAAGCAGCACCTGTGGTGACATGCGCTGCTGGGAGACAGCACTGAACTTGAACCCTCCTGGCCTCCTTGATGAGCTCAGTAGCCCCATGGGTGGTCATCCTCAATTTTGACCTCAATTTTCCTTTCAGTGTCCAAAGCCTCCTGCTATTTAGGAGGACATTGAGGCAGATTTTAACAACCTCAGTTCCTGCCCAAGGAAGCTTTTCTTTTTTTTTGCCAATGTCTGGGGAGTATCTAGTTGGTTGTTCTAAATCCTAGGATCTTTTTGCTAAAGTCCTTATAAACCCTGCTAAAAGGCTATCAGAATATTATATCTTCATTTTTCTTTCTTGCTTTTGGACTGAAATCTAATGAGCGGGTTCCAATGTAATGAGAAAAGTCTTTGTAGCAATGCAGGGTCCCTGAGCCCCAGCTGTCACACTGATTGCTTTTCCTGTCTCCACATGTGTTTGCTTGGGTGGGCCACAGTCCATTTTCAGAGCATCACCGGGCAGTTAGTCCTGTCAGATCCAATATCCAGTTTCTTGACAGGCCCTGTTAGTGCCATGCAAGACACTTGGGGCCAAACACATGGTAGTAATTTTCCGTCAACCTCTTTTGCCTTATTTCCCAAGCCCAACAAAGCCACATGCAGAGTTCTCTCTGCTTCAGAATGATTTTCTTTTTTTGGTGGGGGAGATGAGTCTGTGTGTATGTGTATCTATCAGAAGAAGCGGGGCCTCAGAATCTCCAATGATAGTAAATAGCTGTGGATTGAAACCCCGTTTCTGGTCAAAAGGATACTTTCTTAGGCTACAGTCATATAACTGCACAGATAACTGTTTCATTAATCAGAGTGGGGTTTCCTTGGGGAGAGCCTTGGGAAGTCTATATTCTGGAGTTCATTTTAAGGGGTGAGGCAGGAAAAGCGCCCATGTCCAGCCCTGCATTCCTAGCTGATGCTTTTAGTGGTGAGGTGGGTTTCCAGCCCAAGTGCTCTTCCTCTGCCTTTTCGTTTGTCTCAATGTTTCCTTGCTACTTCAAATCTACCCGTAGTCACTGCCTTATGAGTTGGCCACATACATGGACAGATGCCTACATAGACGGAAAGAACGAACCTAAATCTGTGTGATGAGGTGGATGTGGACATGGGTCCCCTCAGAACAGCCAGGCAAACCTCTTCTTTTTCCTCCTGCTCCTAGATCATAGAGTCCCTGCCTGACCTTGGCCTCCTACTCGGTCAGTTTTGGAAGAGCCCCATCCTTGACCTTAGGGAGAGTGGGTGCATACCCCTCCCTTTGCTTCCCTCCCATTATTCAGAAAGCGGTTTTCTACTGCTGCTAACCTTGCCCACTGACACAGCACATCCACCTGAGCCTCCTTGTCCAACTAACTCAACCAGAGAAGAGAAGGACTCTTTGGAGACACAAACATGGGGGATG
This sequence comes from Capra hircus, assembly GCF_001704415.2. Lineage (NCBI taxonomy): Eukaryota > Metazoa > Chordata > Mammalia > Artiodactyla > Bovidae > Capra > Capra hircus. Next base: position 18,531,776 of record NC_030829.1, on the reverse strand, counting down.
GTGTGTTGAGACATGCAGGCAAAGAGAAGAAAGGGGCCAGGCTGCAGGATGTAGACCCTACTGAGGTCTCCGGAATTTTATGCAATCACAATGGAAAGGTGAAGGATTTTAAGTGTAGGGGTTACATAATTTAATAATAATAGCAAACAACCTCCCCCTGCATCATAGAGGAAGCAAGAATGAATGAAGATGGAAACCACTCAGGAGTCTTCCAGGATAGAAATGATGGTGGCAGTGGAGACAGAATTAAGTGGACAGAGATATGGATCTGGAATCACAGACAGAACAAGCTGCTGGATGGTGGAGCGGGTGAGGAAAGAGAAGGGAAGATGGACAGACCATGACTGGCTTTCACAGATGGTCTCGCTGTCGAAGAAGTGGCAGACTAAGGAAGAAATGGGTCTGGGAGGGGGACAGATCGGAAGTCTCCAAATCTATCTGGGATTTTAATCATTTCTGTTATTCATATTATGTGTATTGCTATTACCTATGTAGTCCTGCAAATAGAGGATTTCAGCAAGAGGGGAGTTCCCTGGCTTTTGAGGCTCACTAGGCCTTAACCTCCATTTTATAAGTTTATGAGGTTGGCTCACTAGCCAGCCGAGAAATAAAATAGGACACGACTTATTTATATGGCAGGAAATCCAAAGCCATGTGTAATCTTTCTCTATCCTTTGAGTCTAAGTGTTTTTAGAGCTCCCAAAGGAGGTTCTGACAAAGAAAAGAAAGAGAAAACCCTTTAACTTATTTTTAGTGAGACTATAACTGTAAATTATTAACTATGTGTAGCTTTACTTCTGGTGCCTGTGCCAGAAAAGAGAGTTGTTTTGGTGGGGAGGGATAGGAAAGAGGGGGAAAAAAAATAGAGAAAAGAAAGGTTGAGAGATCTAGGACACAATAAGGATCAAGAAGAGGCTGTTTCCCTTCGCAGCTGGGGCACAGAAGTTTCCTCCTGTGAAGATATCAAAAAGGTTTTCAGATTCAGCTCAGCTAAGCTGTGCACAAAGCATGCTTTCTTCCAAGGTGACAGGCTTAGAGACACCACAAAAACTAGGTCTCCTGGGACATGCAAATGCCAGAGTGTGGTGTCCACAGACAAGTGGATCGCAGTGGGTTTTGCTCATTCTCGTACCAGGGTTCTGAGAACTGAAGCCAGAGGGGCCTGGGTCTCTGGTTAATTTCCTTTCACCCCAGCCACTCAGGATCCTGTGTCTGTCTGACAGTGCCAGGCTCCCTCTACAGGGAAAGTAACCTCCCTGAAGAAATCAAGATGCTCTTCAGCTTACCCTGCCTTTCATTAGACTATTGTGGGAAAATAAACCTTTCTTGTAAAGTTTCCAGTCGACAAAATGTCTGCCTTCTTGTGGAGGATGCTTGTTGTTAAGTGGTTCAGAGTAGCAGTGAAATACCAATGCATAGTGCATTTTAACCCCACGCATCGGCCCCTTGCTTAGCTGCATGAAATGACTATTTTACACCATCACATTGTTCATAGAGTCAGTTTGCCCTTCTATGGGGAAATAAGCAGCATTGATATTTAGGTAAAAAATGACTATTGATATATCTATCTATATATATATATGTCATACATACACATGGTATGTATATACATATAATATCCCTTTTCTGTATATACAAAACTATTACAACTTTGTAAATCAATTCTACTTCAGTTAAACAAAAAAGACTGCAGACATTCTTCCTGCCCCAAACTATCGCCAATCATATAATATGGCCTATGTAATTTTCTGCACAACTTTATTTCCTCTACTGGTTAAAAAAAATAAAGGGGGGCTGGGGATGGGGGAGTGCTACCTTAACAAGGAGAGATGTTTCAAGCCAAGATGAATTCTATAATCGCCATTGATTTCATAGTGGTGCTAATAGATTGTTATTTTTATAATAATTACAGCACATCATTATCCAGGCTTCAGCTGGAAAATGTGAGGAGAATTATTTGTTGTTATGTTTGCTCCTGCATTATTTTGATTTGAATGCTTACATCTGCATATCCTGCTTATTTGATAAGGAAAGGAAACCTTTTACCCTGCATAAGGAAAATATGGCAGTTTGAAAAATGTTTTCACATTTTGAAGCCAGTGACCCTAAGCAACTATCAGTGTTTCTCAGGACCTCCCTTGCACTAAGCATGCAGGCTATGGAGTGAAGACTCCCAGGTGTGGGCTCTGGGTCTGCCACTCCTTGGCTACAGGCCCTTCCATCAGGATCTAACTTCTCTGAGCCTCCCTCCTCTCCTCTGACCTCTGGTGGTACTAACAGGCCCCATCTGCCTATCTCCCAAGCTGTGCAGAGTTTAAGTGTGACACAGTGGACACCACACTGAGCCTGTTGGTTATTACACAAGAAAGGTGACAATTCTTCACATCAGGCCATAGGCGACATCACCATAATTCTTTGTGCCAGCAAAGAAAATACCTCTTTGACCCTGCAGAAGGTGTTCACCTGGTCACCTGCTGAGGCTCTGGCCTTAATTTGGCTTCAAACATGTAACAATATTAATGACTATAGCACTGCTGGTGATGTGTGGCATTCATTTCCATTTTACAGAAACTGAGCAGAAGCCAGTTTCTAAGAAGAGACTGAGAAAATGCAAAGTCCATATTAAGATTCATCATAAAAACAAAGGTGGGGGTCCTTAAAATATTGTAGCAGGAATGCCAAAAAAATTGAAGACCAGGGTCTCCTGATCTCACCGCAACTCCAGCTGGAGTTCCTGTATTTTGAAAGAAAACTGGGAAGGAAAAAAGAGTAGCTTCTTTTTCATTCAACACACGAAGTTCAAATAGCACAGGGTGTTCCTACAGCTCAGGTCTACTCTGGATAAATGACAGGATCCCACAGCAGAGAGACCCAAAGGGTTTCTTCCTCTCTAATGGAGTTTACCTTCAAGTACATGAAAAAGGGAAATCTAGCCACGAATCTTGTGCTGGGAAAGGAACTACAGCCACAGCAAGAAGGAAGGTGGGGAGTCAGGAGGGAGTCCTTTGAGTCCTCCAAAAAAAAAAAAAGAAATGAAACACTTCCTTTGCTTCCCAAGGCACCATGCAAGCTACACCCTTTGGTATTCATTTGCATTGTCTATGAACTGCCAATTTATTTGTTTGTAACAGCAGCTTCTCTGCTATTATGGACACATGGGAATAAGATGATTATTTATAGGCTTCTTACTGTCTGTCTTACTGGACCGGAGAGGTGAATTTCTAGAAACTGGGAGAACTGGCAAGGCTCCCGTTGCATAATTGAGAAGGCCAGTGCTAGAGGTGGGGGGTGGGGGGGGGTAGGGGAGAATTATTTACATACATTTCATTAGACCTCCTCAGGAAAGAATATCCAGTCCTGGCTCTGGCTCTGTGTGAAGAATGCTTACTTCTTCCACAGAGGGAATTTCAACCAAGCGCATTTGGTCCAAAGAGGTGCCCATTCCATGAGCTTCCATTGTGAACGTGTGGGAGGCTGAGATAACAGAGCTTAACCCTTCCCTTCAAAAAAGAAACAGCAACTCAGAGGGAGGAGATAATCTCGTGGCAAGTTCATCTCCAGCCCACACGAGTGGGACTTGGGGTTGAGAGAGGATTCTTTCCTCTGAGCAGCACGCTTACCCAGCATATTCCTCAACCAGTGAGCTCCGGCCTGTGCTGGTAAATATTTGGCATACCCTGTCTGCCACTGCCTGCCTCATGTCCCTTTGGAATTGGACAAGATCTTAATAGCACACTTTGATCAACATTTGGGGGGGGGGAGGATAATAAGCCTTAAATCGTCCTGACGTGCCATCACTCCTGGCTTCCCTCATTCTCTTCTGTGCCCAGAAACTCAGAATTGTGCTCTAATGCTCATCGCTTGTACCTATCCTTCCTTAGGCTCCTTTTCTTTTTTTGTTTCTATGAAGAACGGGAGTGTGTGAGGTGTTCAAGGATGAGATACAAACAAAGGCAAAAGGAAAGAAGATAAAGAAACAATAGGGAAAAACAAGGGGAGAGATGATGGTGAGATGACTCTAGGTGTGTCCAGTGATGGTTCCCAAAGGTCCAGTGGTGAGTCCACACCAGCCTTGGGAATATGCACGTGTAGCCCTGTGTGTGGTTGACGTGCACACAAATAAAGTTACTTCTGCAAAATCATGGCTGCCGCACTTTTATCACAGTTTATATTCCCCAAACAGTGAAAGAGAGACATTGTGATGAATCCTTTTTCAAAATGGTGTCTTCTCTACTTGGCATTCTTGGGGATCACATGCATCATCTCGCCCACCTTATGGCCTCAGTGCTGCTACAGCACACACCCTCCCCGGGCTCTGCTCAAGGCCCCGGGGGCTGATGAGAACCCAGATCATTTCACAGTAGCTTCTGAAATCTACATGTTTTAAAAGTAACGTAGATAGTAGCAAAAGATTACAAATAATATAGCAAAAAGGGAGCCAGATAACAGTTACATTTTGAGCCACTACTTCCCATGGCCCTTTGGATAGGTGGTGTTGCCAATATTTCTCCAACAATTCACAACTTTACCTCCTTTTGCCTTTGGTTCCTTCTCACCATCTCCTCCCATTCTCTATTTTGATGTGTTCTGGGCTTTTTCCTCTGAGCTTACATAGTTTTATGCTCAGCCCCTGAAAAATACCTTTGAAAAAGACCTCTGTGGAAATAGAGGGAACGCATAAATAAGGTGCAAGATAATTAATGCTACAAGACTGCCACAGGACACAGACTTGGGTTTGTCCTTTCAACAAACTTGCCTCCTCGACACAAGAATGACAAAGAAAGGTGGAACCAGCTCCATTCATCACTCCCACAGCTGGCGCGGTTATATTGAGTCCTTGCACAATCTCTGTAATTATAGCATCACCAACGCCAATCATTATTTCTCTCTTCTCTGTCTTTACCTTATGAATGAATGGCCCCAGAAACTTTTTTTTTTCCTAAATTAATAAGGTATCTAATGGAGGGAACCAGAAGTTGTTCCCTACCCACCCACCCACCCCCCACCACCCCGGATGAGTTACAGGTATGACACTTTTTTTTTATCATTTTGGTTTGCCTCCAAGTAAAGAGGCTGAAACCTGGGCTTTGAAAATGGAGAGCTTGGCTTGGTCCCCCTTCTGAGTTTATAGGTCTCAACATAGGAATGGGGATCAATCATCTGAGGCCGATTTGCTGGTACTAAAATGAACTAATGTATACATTGTTATACGCTACACAGAGCACAGCCCTATAAGTGCTCAAATATTGTAGCCACAAACTATTTGTTGTTCCTATGAAATATTGTCTATTACTTTACTCCTGACTCAGTAGTAGAAAATAATCCCACCGGACTGCCTTCATTTATGTTTGTGGTCATCTCTACTGATTGAGAAGACCAGAAATGTACTTCCTTTCGCCACTTTTGTCTCTCTCTTTTCCTCTTCCAGCATAGAAGGAAGTCCGTGGGCTTAAATAGGGACTCTCTTATCCACTGCTTCAATTGTTCCTACTTCTGTTTCTGTGAATGGACCTATTTAAGTAAAATGAAATGGCTAAAGACCCAGCTTAAGCCCAGTTTGGACCCTTCCCATCCCAAGAACACACAGGGTAGGTTCTTTCAAAGTAATGTAGAAAAACCAGTAGATGGATGCTAAAATTTCACACATACACAAAAATAAATATACATATATGTGTGTGTGTGTGTATATATATATATATATATATATATATATATATATATATATATGGGTTCATTGTTGTCAAAAACCTGAATGAGATATACAGTTAACTTTGGTGCAGAAGGACAGGAAATTTTCATCAACATCTTCCAAACTGGAAAGACCATGCCTGTTTCTTGAGCTTCTCTAATGAACCACCACCCTGTTGGCTGACAGTTGAACTACCAAAGAGAGAATTTCGCAGGCCCGGGCCTACAGCATTAGCAGGAAGCTTGGTTTTCTCCCCTCTGAACTCCCGAAGCCGTGGTATTTTGCAGACTCCACTGGGTCTTCTCTTTTGTCTGTGTATAATCCATGCAGTGGGGGTAGGAAGAAAAGAGAGGAAGGAAGCTGGAACAGCTAAGGGAATAGAGAGATCGCCCTTCCCTCAAATAATAATGACAACAAGATCTCCTGTATGTGAACCATTTTCTAAATGCCAACTGATGTGTTCACCCTCCTATCATATGTATCACTTCAATTATCTCTTATTTCACACACAACAATCCTAGCAGAGTTATCTTCACCCCCATTTTATGAAAATGAGGCTCAGAGGAAGTAAGTCACATGGTCAAGGCCCGACAGCAGCAGAGTGGTGGAGCTCAGTGAAAGGCATGTGGTCATGCTTAATGGAAATCGGAGAGCTGGACTCCAAAGACACAGCAGCCTCACACTTTATGCATACTTTGGGGCTGGTTTCCTGGGGACAGCTGCCCCAATCCAAGAGAAGGAATAATTTTCTCACACTGATTTCTCATCAATGATATCTGTCAGTCTATATTTAGTAGACACCTATTATTGGCAAACTGAGGAAAGTCTGCATACCAGATCAAGATTATTTAATGTTCTTCACAGAATATCAAAGTTAGAATAAACTTGAGAGCATTCAGGCAAGCTTCTTTCAAAATACAGCCAGAGGGCCACCAGCCTAGATATTACAGGAACTGTTAAAATTCCAGACCCGCCAAACTAAAGGGACAAATGAAAACATATGTCCACACAAAATTACACGTAGATGGTCATAGCAGATTTATGTATAATCACCAAAATCTAAACATCCCAAATGTTCACCAACTGGTGAATGAACAGACAAATGGTGGTCTACCCCTATAATGGAAATACTAATCTGCCATAAAAGTAACTGTTGACCCATACAAGCAAATGGATGAATCTCAAAGGCATTACGCTGAACAAAAGGAGCCAGACACCAAAACCAGCAGGCTATGTGATCCTGTTTATATGAAATCATAGCATAGACAGAACTGCAGAGATAAAGGAGCAAATTGGCAGTTCCCAGGGTGTAGCGAGAGAGAGAACTGACCTCAGTCAGGCTCAGAGGAACTTTCTGGGATGATGAAAATATTGGTTGTAGTGGGAGTACATGGCTACATGCCCATGTGAAAACCCATCCAATTATAAAGTTGAAATTGGTGATTTTTACTGTATATAATTATATCTCAATGGAGTTGACCCAAAGATGGAAAAGGAAGGAAGTAGGAAGGAAAATGAGTTTGGACTATCTGTGCTTTCTCCCAAAATTTATATGTTGAAGCCCTGACCCCCAGTGTGATGGTATTTAGAAATGAGGGCCTTTAGGGTAGGTGACTTCTCAAGAGTGGGGCCATCACGATGGGATTACAGAAGACAGCTTACTCTCGCTCCCTGCCAGCACAGAGAACAAGGGACCTGAACTCCACGTGAGCCAAGACAAAAGGTCTAAGAATGAAACCTATATGCCAGCACCTTGGTTTGGGTGCCAGCACCTTTTCAGCCTCCAGACTCTGATAAATACATTTCTTTTGTTTAAGCCACCCAATTGGTGGTATTCTGTTATGGCAAAGAAAAAAAGAAGGAGAAGGAAGAAAAAATAAAGGAAAGAGAAAGGCATCAAGAAGAAGGGGAGGAAGAGAAATCTGTCCCAGGGACATGGTGTCCATGGAGACCCTTGTGGTTTCCATGAGTCCCAGGTCAGCTGTGTTAGTTTCCTAGCATGCTTGTATATACACTCAGTTGTGTCCAATTCTTTGTTACCCGCCAGGCTCCTCTGTCCAAGCGATTCTCCAGGCAAAAATACTGGAGTGGGTTGCCATGCTCTCCTCCAGGGGATCTTCCCAACCCAGGGATTGAACCCAGGTCTCCCACGTTGCAGGCAGATTCTTGACTGTCTGAGCCACCAGGGAAGTCTGAAATGAAGGAGCTGCCACCAAATTATCAGGAACTTGGTGGCTTAATAGAAACAGCGATGTACTCTCCCACTCTGGCCACTCTTGAGAGGCCAGAAGTTCTAAATCAAGGTGCTGGCAGGGCTGGTTCCTTTTAGAAGCTCAAGGAAAGGTCTGTTTCTGACCAACCCTCTTTGACTTCATGACTTGTAGACATATCACCCCAATCTCTGCTTTCATATTAATAGAATCCCTGTGTATTCTCTTCTAAGAACACTCACCATTGGATTTAGGGCCCACATCTTGAGATCCTTGACGTTAACATGGGCAAAGACCTTTTTTCCAAATCAGGTTAACATTCATTAAATGATTGTTAATGATCATTTCCAAATCAGGTTAACATTAAAGTTTCAAGTACATACTTATTTGAAAGCAGGACACAATTCAGTCCGCTGCACTGGCCACTTCCCACTGATGTTTTGGTTGGTTACAGAGTACACATTTCTGCCTTCAGCCTCACTAAGATAGGGCAGTACTGACTGGGTAGGATTTAGCGGTAAGACTTCCCCCTTGTTACCACCTCCGTTTAGGTTTGCCAGTTGCCCTGATTATCAGATAGTAAGGATTTTGTAACAGGAAAGAGGCTAGGAATGAACTTATGCTTTTCCAAAGCACCATATGAATTCTAACCAGAGGGACAACTTTTCACCCTGAACAGAAGTACATTCACCTTTGCCCTTTCCAGAATGTCTGGACATGTGCAGAAGTCCAAAACTAAATGCACCCATTTGCATGGTTTCCTTATAAAAGAATGATGGGTAACACAGATCTGGGTTATATATACATATATCTGACCATACCTGTGTTCCATCAAGAACCTCAATTTATAATCCATAGTATGAGAATAATACCATATTTGAAGGCATAGTAAATTTTTTTCTTGAAAAAGTGAGGCATAAAAAATAATGGTCTAGAAGAGGTTCTAGAAACATAAAATAATTGGGGGCCTTCAGACTCTACCCTAAAATATCAGAAGAGCAACTGAAGTAACAGATGATCTAAAATGCACATAATTCTCTGGTGATTGCGCTGATAAGTGAATGTGCATTGGCTAAGGCCATCTGAACACGTGTGGTAGTGAAAACACAGTAGGCATTTACTTTGGGTGAAGTACAAGGATATGTTGAAATTGACAGAGGAAGATCTACGGTGTTTTTACGGGAACGAATGTACTTAACCAGGTAATGGCTGCCCAGCAAGAGATAAGTCTGTGTTTAGGGAAGTAAACCCATTTTCCATGCTTCCTGCTGTGTCAACAGAATGTGTTATCTGCAAACCAAAATCCCCTTGCAAGGGCAGTGTTATTCTGGAATTGCCCCTTTCTACTACCACTAGACTTCCACAAATGAGAAATACATGTTCTGAAAGTAGAAAGGGAAATAGAAAGAACTGGGGGAAATATGGTGTTCCAAAAAAAGTGACTATTTGGGTCATGCCTCTGTGATATCAGAATACCTTGAGTAGAAACCAGCAGGAATGGCAAATCTCTCATCATATATAAACATAGGTATAACACATGGCCAGGGTTCACTAGTGATGTCATATGTTGTTCTGTACTCAGTTGACAGCAAAAGAAATTTTTCAAGTAGCTGGAACATGCTTTTGGGAGAGGAAAAGGGGTTTTACTCAATTTAATTTCCATTGAGAAAGGGTGGAGTTGTGAAAAATCAAGGCAAAGAAAAAGATAAGAATTTCCTCCATTTTTTTTCCAAATAAATACATAGTATCTGCTACTTTGCTAGTCACTAATGTAAAGGGATAGAATTTCAGAATGAAGATTAAATGCTTCAGAAAGCCTTGAAGTCCAGGGTGGTGGTGGAGGGGATGCAAGACCAAGACGTCAACTGCTCCATCCAGTAACTACAGGAGAGGTTACACCTTACTCTGTGGGACAGTTGGGAAATCTTGACATTATCTGGTCCCTGAGGACACCCTGACCACCAAGAGCCTGGCCTCAATATACAGGCCAGGTTGGCAGTCACAGCAGACTCTTTCTCCAGGCATCTCTCCTGCTCAACAGCTAGGGGAGACTTGGGGAAAGCATTCTGCTCCTCATCCACCTGCGAGATTTCTGAGGACTTTAACCATAGAATGATGACTGAGCCAGAGATATTCAGGATGACTAGCACTCCTGATGTTTCTCCGTCATTCTCAAGTCCATGTGCATCAAAGGCATTCCTCATCACTGCATGAAGTGAGAATGGGCATGTGTGCACCATCCACATAAGAGCTGACTCGTTGGAAAAGACCCTGATGCTGGGAAAGACTGAGGGCAGGAGGAGAAGGGGACGACCGAGGATGAGATGGCTGGATGGCATCACCGACTCAATGGACATGAGTTTGGGTAAACTCCTGGAGTTGGTGATGGACAGGGAGGCCTGACGTGCTGCCGTCCATGGGGTCGCAAAGAGTCGGCCATGACTGAGTGACTGAAATGAACTGAACCTTTAAGTGAATCTCTGGACTGTTACATCTTGCTTGGTCTCAGAGTGAACTGTATGAAACGAGTTCAGTCAATTCCTAATGAATTTAGACAGCATGGTATTAAGAACCCCACCCCCCAATAAATGTTCACTATATATCTTTTATGGGCTTCCCAGGTAGCTCAGTGGTAGAGAATCCACCCACCAATGCAGGAGACCAGGTTGATCCCTAGGTTGGGAAGGTCCCTTAGAGTAGGAAATGGCACCCCACTCCAGTGTTCTTGCCTGAGGATCCCACAGAGGAGCCTGGCCGGCTACAGTCCAGAGAGTCACAGAGTCAGACATGACTGAGCATGCATGCACACATATAATCTTTTAAATAGACAATATTCTAAAGAGTAGGAGAGGAAAACTCTTGATTGTGAGACACCAGGACTCTTCACTTTTAGGAAATGAAAGATTGCCTCCATGCCATCATGTGGTAGCCTTTTGCCCAGATAGAAGTTGGCAGTAATTTTGGTTTGCTTCATCTTATCTTGTCAACTTATTCAATCTGTGACATTCAATAAAAACCTAGCCACAGTGAGAGTTCCCAGCAGTAGGAATGTATAAAATCCAGCGAACTTGACTCACAGTCAATTTTTGGAGAGAGAGCTAATATAAAGAAAGTTAATGATATCTTCCGTGGTACATGCTGTCTAAACAATTTAAGAGTATTTTGGGGTGAAAAAGGAGTCTGTAAACAGTTTTAACATAGCTTAGGAAAATCCATATCATTGTTTATCATATAGTCCACAGAATGGCAAACATCAAAAAATAAAGTGAAATCATCAAATAGTTACTATAAAATATGTAACCTAGATCTATTTGAGTCTTTCAGTTCTTCCAGCACTACCATCTATTTTCTATTTACATTCATTTTAGCTTTTTCCTAGTGCTGTTTTTAATTAATGAAAAGATAATAAGGCATGCAAGTTTTTAAAAAGTTTTTACAAACATTCACACTCACATTGTCTATAAATATAACATTGGTGTATACTTGATAGCAAAGATTTTTAAATTTCTGCAAACTGAAATTTTTAAATAGTCAAAGGAATTCCTATTCATCAATCCAGTAAATGAATACCTCTCTCTTGTCTGTATTGTCCATAATTCTGTCTAGCTGTCTCCCTTCAAGACCTGCTCTGATTCAAGTCAAATGAGGTGAACGATAGCTGTCATTTGCTGGATCTTGGCAATTTTCCCCATGAGCAAAAAATAAATATTACAGCTTCCCCACAATGTTCAGTATAGCTGTTGACTCAGGTCTTCACGATGAAAAGGAAGGAAGAAAAACTGTGGGCTGGGAAACACTGTGTAGCGTGCAGTTTGGAGAACAGACTAGCAGCAGAAATAGACTTTTCAGCCACAGGACATGATGTCCGAGGAGCAAGGAAGATGGGTCCAATGTCCAGTCGAAGAATTCTCTGTGACTTCAATAACAGCCAGTTTGTGACTGTTGTTTTTTTTTAATTTTTAAACACAATCACATATGTAATGTCCCGCAGCACCAGACCTGGTGAAGAGTACCAGACATGAGTTCTCCTCAGACCTCAGAGAGTGTAAATTTCATCCTGTCTGGAGAGAAAGGGATCACCTATTGGAAGCCCTGTCTACTCACAGACAGTCCCCAGCATTAGGTACACGATGCACTTGTTTGTGTTTAATGAGGACTGGGGGCCAACAAAACAGATTGGGTCACAGCTCACAAACCTATAAAACTGATCAACAGCCAACTCCATAACAGGGCCAGCTTCCTGAGATCAGAACTGAACACATACTGTGAACATTTTGAGGGGGGTTTCAAAAAGAGTGCAAGTTTTCATTTCCTGTTTCCTGATGTCCTGAGGGCTCACCCCAGGTTTCCTCCAGACTAAGCCACACCCCTAATCAATCACATGGTATTTGCTACTAGAGTGAGGGTAACATTCCCTAGAGGTATAGTTATCCTAGCGGTGTATTATCTTAGGGAATAAAGGTAAGGGAACTATTGGCATCTTCTTTCTAATCTAAAGAGAATATTGGAATTCTGGTTTACCAAGAAACAATACAGATAAAACATCACATCAGAGCCAAAGTATTAAATACAGTCTGTCCTTTGTGGTGCTGCCATGAGGCGCAGAGGGTTGACTGCACGATGCCATTTTACCTAAGAAATTTGATCATCCATAGGTTTTGATATCTGTGGGAGTCCTAAAAACAAATTCCTGCAGATACCGAGGGATGAGTATAAAACTTCATGGTTGAGCTTTTTAAAAAAACTAAACATCTGTCCCAGTGTACACTCCTAGACGGTTTTCCAGTTACAGAGGTCAACTGCACTTGTATAATGGTGATATCAAGTGTCTGAACTGTGGGATCAGACAGCATCACCAGTGGCAGGACAGCCTGACAACAGGGGCCCCCTGACCAGGCGCTCTCCCTTGCCTATGGCACCAGCTCGAAGTATTCCTCGTGGCTACATCTGACCTGAACTTGATTAAAGAAAAATAAAGCAAACCGTGGGGTGTTTTATAAAATGCTGGAGTGGGCTTTCCTGAAAGCCATTGTCTGGAAAAACAACAGAGTATGACCAGCCTGCATATTGGAAACTACAAAATATTCATGAGAGAAATTAAAGGAGACCAAAATAATTGGGAAATATACATTGTTGATGGGACAGAAGATTCAATATTGTCAAGATGTCAGTTCTCCATGAATTATGCCATAAATTCAATCCAACTCAACTCAGACTTTCAAGAGACTTCTTATGGAAACTGGCAGGTTGATTCTAAAATTCATATGGAAGTGCAAAGAATCCAGAACATCTAAAACTCTGACAGAGAACAAAGTCGGAGAGGTAGCTCCATCTGATTTCTAAAACTGTAAAACTAAAGGATGATATTGGTGTAAAGACAGATCAACAGAACCAAATAGAGAGTCCATGAGTAAATCCACACATGTATGGACAACTGATTTTTACACAAGTATGAAGGTAAGGCAGCAGAGAAATGAGAGCCATTTGGACAAACTATGCTAGCATGAAAGTCATATCCAAAAAGAAAAAATAATGCAAACTAAATTATAGGCATAAATATAAAATTGAAAACTATAAAACTTCTAAAGTACAGAGGAGAAAGTATCTGTGGCCTTAGCCTAGGCACATATTTCTTAAACACCACATAAAAGCAAAATCTATAAAAGAACCAAATAACAATTTGGATTTCACCAACATTAAAAACTTCTCTTCAAAAGACAGCATCAAGAGAATGAAAAGCCATACATAGAGCAGGAGAAAACTCTTGCAAAGCATGTGCATGGTAAAGGTCTTAGATCTAGAATTAAAAACTTTCAAGTATTAGCAACAGGAAAAGAAGCCAATAATAAAATGGGTAAAAGATATGAACAGATGTCACCAAGGAAGATAAACAAATGACAAATAACCCAAAAATCTGCTCAGTGTCACTAGTTATTAGCAAATTACAAAGGAAAAGAACAGTGAGATTTTATTACACACCTATTAGAAAGGCTAAAATTTAAGAAGACTGACCATACCAAGTGTCAGAGAAGGTCTAGAGGGACTGAAAGTCTCATAGTCTGCTGATAAGAATCTAAAACGATACTGCCACTTGAGAATATACCTTGGAAGTTTCTGAAAGAGTTAATTTTATTCCTACTATATGGTCCAGCCACTTCTCTCCTAGGGGTGTGTGTGTGTGTGTGTGTGTGTGTGTGTGTGTGTGTGTGTATGTGTGTATGTGCGCGCGTGTGCACGCGCGCGTGCGTGCAGTCACGTCTGACTTTGCAACCCCATGGACTATAGCCCACCAGCCTCCTCTGTCCATGGGATTTTCCAGGCAAGAATACTGGAGTAGCTTGCTGTTTCCTTCTCCAGGGGATCTTCCTGACCTAGGGATTGAACCTGAGTCCCTCACGTCTCCTGCACTGATAAACACATTCTTTACCACTGGTGCCACCTGAGAAGCCCCTCTCCTAGGTGTTCATGCAAAATCAAATGAATGTATGCCCTTATGGATTCTCACATATGATGTTCATAAGGGCCTTATTTATAGTAGCCCCACAGTGAAAACAACGCAAGTTTCCATGGACAAATGAATTGTTAAATAAATGCAGTACTTCCATACAATGGATACAACTCGGGATTAAAAAGCACTAGACTGTTGAACTTCCAACAATATGGTTGAATCTCAATGATGCTGAATTAAAGAAGCTCAACATACCAGAGTACATATTATGATACTCTTTATATGAAGTTCTAGAAAATACAATTAATTCACAATGGCTAAACAACAGATCAGTGGTAGTTTGAAGTTGGGGTTGGGTGTGGAGTGGTTAAGAGGACAGATTAAACATGGGTAACAAGGAAGCTTTCAGAGATCATGTGTGTGTTCATTATCTTGATCATAGCAATGATTTTCACTGGGCTGTATGTATCTGAACATCAAATTTTGCTCTTTAAATATGTGAAGTTTATTATTTACATCAATAAAGCTATTTAAAGACCAAAAGAATGAGGACCACTCTGGACGAATCTAAAGCAATATAACCAACTGTACTGCATGAACCTAGGTTGAATTTTGAACTGGAGAAAAATCATATGAAACATTTTTTTTAGTTGGGGAACTTGACTTTGTGTATTTGATGACACTATGGAATTACTGTCAGATTTCTTAAGTATACTAACAGTAAACACCCAATTTTTTGGTGATTTGCAAAGAGTCAGACACGACTGAGCAACTGAACTGAACTGAAAAGAAATAAATAAGAAAAAATACAATGTATATGGCTTTGAAATTGTTTAGCAGAGAGAGAGAGAAAGTAAAAAACATTGTGGTGGGATCTTAGTGGGGACTGTACACATGTTCTTCATCCTGTGTCCGAGTTTCTGAACATTTGTAAGTTTTTAAAATTGGGGGAAAATATATGTAGTGTATGTGCTTACAATGTATCTGGATGAGAAAGAGGGAAAAGTTTCAGTGAATAGATAGTCAAAAAAATATTACTCAGCCATAAAAAAGAATGAAATTGGGTCATCGGTAGAGCTGTGGATGGACCTAGAATCTATCATACAGAGTGAAGTAAGTCAGAAAAGCAATAATCATATATTAATGCATATATGTGAAACCTAGGAAAATGGTACAGATGAACCTGTTTGCAGGTCATGACAAGAGAGGTTGGACAGTGGGGAGGTTAAAGAGGGAGAAGATACATGTATACATATCGGTGATTCACTTGGTTGTACGCCAGAAACTAACACAGCATTGTAAAGCAGTTATACTTAAAAAAAAAAAAAAAGAAAGAAAGAAAAGAAAGAAAAGAAACTGCTCTGGGAAGAGCTGGGTCTTGTGTGAGATAACATGTACTATGGATGTTGCAGGGTTCTCAGTGGGTCTTTGAGGGTATATGCTGCAACAGGAATTACAGAATCAGTTGCATCACAGATGTTCTTG
This sequence comes from Capra hircus, assembly GCF_001704415.2. Classification (NCBI taxonomy): domain Eukaryota; kingdom Metazoa; phylum Chordata; class Mammalia; order Artiodactyla; family Bovidae; genus Capra; species Capra hircus. The sequence goes on along the minus strand of NC_030829.1, from coordinate 18,515,944 downwards.
ATTGCATCAGAACTGAGATGGGTGTTACAGTTCTATGTGATACACCGAGTCTCAGCTCGGCCTCCTAGGAGCATGGGTGCACGTTTATTCGGGAGTATCAACACCAACCAGCAGAAGGAAGGAGGAGCGGGTCAAGGGAGACGTGGTGCTGTGATGCAGACTCAACAGTGTCTCAGCTGAAGGAGAAGGGGGGAGCCTTAGGCAGCAGGGGTCTCCTCAGACAAGGCAATTCCCACAGAGGGCCACCAGCTGAGAGCGGAATCCCCAGCATCTGGGGGAATAAATGCAGATTCCCGCTGATCCTGAAAGGGGATCCCGCTACAGGACAGCGTGACATCCCTAACACCCTGCCCCCACCCCCAGCTCTTGTATCTGTTGTTCATTTGTACAAGTTGCACAGGACTCGTTGTTCACAGTGCTTGTCAAATGACTGGTAAATAACTATGCAATCGCTTCTATACATTGTGGTATACCAATTTCAAATTTTAAATTTTATTCAAGTCTTAACTTTCCTCAATTCATGTCATAAAATTGGGAATATAGGTTTTATTTTCCTTACCTGTTGTTAGCTGGAGAAAGTAGGCACTTTCTGAGGTTCAAGGGTAAAGACTGCAATACATTGTCACAAATGTCTTTACAAATGGCCTTGCCCGAATTCCACAGCTATGAAGTGGAAGAGCAAAAATGAGATTCGGGTTTCTGGATACCTAGTCCAGTGACCTCATCTCTACACCCTTAATGTCTTTCTTAGTCCTAATAGTGACACAGAGAGCATCACATTTCTGACCACAAGGGAAGCTTTCCTGAAACATCACTGCTGGGTATTAGCTCCACACTGAAGCTTTCTGGTGGGACAAGTAGAATAGCCTGCCCTGTAACACCCTGTAAGCCAAGCCTCCCAGAGTCCAGGAGGATGTAGAACTGCTCAGTTCCTTATGGTTACAGCTATTTTCCAAGTCTGAGCAGAGTCTCCTCTCCCCTGGCCAGCTACCCACCCCAGCTCCTTGACGGGCAGAGGGGTTTGCATATGAAGCCACCCCAAGGCTGTCTCTCTCTCATGGTCACTGGAGAATGAACCCCCTTTGGTCCTCGTCCTTGACTTGGATCACCTTCCACAGGGTGCTAGTTCTGGGCCTCATCCTCTAGTCTGTGTAGTCCGCGTTTTACATCTGTTCTAAACATCCATAAAAGGATTAGACCTTTCCCACTGCAAGGATCGCTCTCCTTTCAGCCTGTCTCTTTATGGGTATTATGCACAAAGAGTCTCTTCCTGGAGAGGAATCACCAAGTGTCCTTTATCCCATGTTCTGTATAAGCTAAACAGCTAGAAGGTGGATGGAGAGGAATCGCCGAGTGTCCTTTATCCCATGTTTTGCATGAGCTACACAGCTAGAAGGTGGATGGAGGGAGACAGAGTACTGTCTCCCCACACAAAGAAAAGGACACCGGGGTAGTCAGTGTTTACTGGCAAATCACAGAATTTCATGTACCTTCCCAGTGAGGCTTAATCCCCCTCTCCTCCCCTACACCTAGTATCTTTGGTCTACCCTTGACTTTCTCCAGTCAGTCATCATTTCATAAACACTTTGATAGAACCATCAGACACTGCAACCTGTGCATGCTTCAGACAATTTCTACATTCCATTTATGTATTACTTACTTTTGTCCTTTTTTTTCTGCCTGCTCAAGCACACTTTTATTATTGGGGCATCTGCCTTGGTGTAAGTCTGTGTACCTTTGGGGAAAAGATAGCAACACTGAATCCTCTTGTCAAGCAGCTGGATTTGGCAAGGAAATTGGACACAGTTTCAATTGTGTGCAGAGGGTGTTTGCTCATTATTCTTAGTAGGGAATATAGACTTAAATAGAAAACATACTTACACAAATATGCAATCTGTGGTCAAGAAAGGGAATTTTCTGTCAGTTCCCTTTAGAAATACTTAGAGCTGTTTGTTTTTCTAAGCATTGGCAATTAAAGCCTCGGAGAATGAAAAATTAAACAGTTCTGTGATTTACTCTTTTATTAGCTAGGCTTTTAGTTGAATGTGAAAATCAGTGTAGTAAAATAAGCTATAGAATCAAAAGGATTCAACTTACATCTTAGCTTTGTTCCTGATTACTGTGACCCTGCACAAGTCATGTGAGCGCTCAGGATTTCAACTTAACATTCTCTGAATGCACTCACTCTAAGAACCAACTTCTACTCAAAATGTGTTTATGGCTCAGAAAGAAAGTTTTACTCATTGGGGTGCTTCTACTTGTACCTCACTTTAAAATTACTTTCTGGGCTGTTACCCTTATTAGTTAAAATAATATTTTTGAGGTCATTTGTTGCAGGTCTGTCCCTGCCATCATAACCTAAAATTCCTGTAGGAGAGAAACTGTTGAGATAAATGAATCCATGATTATGTTGATGATCACTGATTGTAACATGCACTATGAATAATAATAATAATAAAACAGGCTGCTATGTGGGAGAATCATGGAAGGAGAAAATTCAAGTTGGTGGAGCAGTGGTGTAGCTATAGAAAGTCTGTTCAAGAAAATACATGAAGTTAACCTCAAAGATGGGACAGGAGTCATTTGGATGAAGAACTCAGGCAAAATACCATTGTGGGCAGACAGACTGGTATGTATGGTGTGTGCTAAGTCCCTTTGTTGCAAATAAGCTTGAAGCACCCAAGAAGCCAGCACAGATAAATCTTAGTCAAGAGACTAACCGAGAGGCTAGAATTGCAGCTGGGAATAGGGCAATGGGAAATCTTTGAAAGACAGTTTAGAGGGGACCAGGTGGTCTGATTTTCAGTTTTTATAGAGATCATCTTGGTTACTCTGAAGAGTACTGCTTAGAGGGAGGCAAGAAATGGAAGAAATGAAACCAGTTGGGACGCTACGATAGCACCCTAGGAACAGTGTCCAGTGCATCACTGTCTTCACCATCACCATCATCTCCATCAACCATGAACAGCTACCACCTGAAAACTTACAAATAGAACCCTCTATTCTCTGTGCTTAAGTGTGTTAACTGGTTAATCATACTTAAGACAAGGGTTGGGGCAGTGGGAAGAGAATAGATTCCATAAGTATTTTACAGATAATACTAGCTAACAGAGTAATAGACTACACATAAAGGGAAATCGTGAAGGAACAGCAGGTTTTTAAGAATGACCCTTAAAAGTTCCAATTTGTGCAACCAAGTAGATGGAAGTCACAATCCTGAGATCAAGAATATTAGTACTATCTATGTACATATTTATATATCTCTCTATATCTACCTACCTATATACATATATCCACAACAAGGGAATACTACTCAGCTATAAAAGAGAGTGAAATAATGTCACTTACAGCAACATGGATGTACCTAGAGATTATCATACTAAGCAAAGTAAGGCAGAAAAAGACAAATACCAGATGGTATCACTTACATGTGGAATCTAAAAGACAACACAAATGAGCTTATCTGCAAAACAGAAACAGGCTCACAGACAGAGAGAGCAGACTTGTGGTCACCAAGGGAGAGGAAGAATGGGGAAGGGATGGACTGGGAGTTTGGGATTAGCAGATGTAAACTACTCCATATAGAATGGATAAACAGCAAGGTTCTGCTGCTGAGCACAGGGAACTACATTCAGTATCCTGCAATGAACCATAATGGAAAACAACATAAAGAATCCCTTTGTTGTATAGCAGAAATTTGTACAACACTGTAAATCAATGACACTTCAGTAAATTTAAAAAAGAGTATAAGCACAAAGCCAGGTTTTGCAAGAAAATCTCCATTTTCAACATGGTTTGAGATGATGATCTGATTGTGGCAGCAGCCCTATGAAGTTGATGAAGATGATAAGCCTTGCATTAAAGATGATAAATATGTACCTGCACATAACTGAGAATAACCTTTACAGAAACTTCTTCAGGGCAGGCTTCTCTGTGGACCTAGACTCTATGTAGATAGTACTCCCACGCCATGAAGACCTTTCATGCTTTATCTTTCTCCCATAAATAATGTATGGTGATTTCATAAGTCAAGATGGAATAGAAAATTTGCCATTAAACTTATTTTTTAAGACTCATTCATGCATTTTTCTTAGTTTATGTCAAAGTTTGACATGGTTTCAAGAGTCAGATGAAACAACAGACTTCTTTTTTTCATAAGTTGTAATGGCTCTATACATGAGCCTGGGCATTTTCTGTTGAGAGAATCTACTTGCATGCTTGTCATTTAACCATTTTGTGGATCTCTTTAGCACTTTCTAGAGAAAGTAGGCTTATTTTCTTAAGAAGGGAAGGTTGAGAATTCCAAGTAGGAATAAATGCAGGGTAGAAGCTTGGAAAGAGACTCTTGACCATAGATGTAAATGATGGTGAAGGATTAGCTTTGGGTGATTGGGGTTAGATTAGGATATGAGCTCATGCAGGTTGGAGGAGATGAAGCCTGCATACATTTCTGGGGCCTTGCACTCCTGAAGAGCGGCAGGATTGAACTGTGCTGATATCAGTTGAAAGCCTTTGCAAATATTTTTAGTCAGGTCACCCTTGCTTGGAAAAGGGAGAACACATTTATTTTTTTGAGAGCTCAAACCAGCTATGGGTTTGTATAGTGTTGGTGTGATTTAGGATGATACTAACTTGGGGTTTGCATAAAAGGAGGTAGAATATTAAGAAAATGAGTCCTTGATTTTTCCCTTTTCTTTCTTCCCAGTCCAGTCCATTCACATGTTCTTTTATTTTTTCCTCTCAATGTAGCTCTCATTTGTCCCCTTTAGCCCCCCTGATCACTATTATCCTAATCTGAGCCATTCTGCTTTCTAAAGGTGAATTTTTAAAGTGATATCACTATTATCTTAATCTGAGCCATTCCACTTTCTAAAGGTGAATTTTTAAAGTGATACTAATTGATGATTCAGAAAAGCTCCAGGAGAGATCTGAATTGAACAAACAAAATGCATATACATTAGTAGTTAAGTCAAAGTCAGCATTTTTTGGTCAAAAAAAAAAAAAAGGCAAAACTCAATGCCTGAACACTTCATTGGGTTGTCATGGCAACCTTTTTTTTTTTTTTTTTTTTGTGAGGAGACAATTGGGTGCTGACCTAAGCGTTAGCATATGCTTTTTGAAAGAAAAGCTCCTATCCTTCCGAGGGCAGGGTTGTTGATTTTTAGTGTTGCTTCAGGCTCTAAAAGGGTCTCTTGATAGTTACACTTTCTTGTCTAGTGAACACATGATGGGGGGGTAAAGAGGTTAAGTATCAGCACTCCAGGACAACACAGTCCATCCTTCCCCTTGGCCAAATGAGAAGAACCCCTTTTACAGGGAATCCACAGGAACATTGCACCTTTACTTCTTTCTTTCAGGTACCCTTCTGAGTCTGTTCTCTGGGATATCCCAGGGACAAAGCCAAAGACCACAAATATAACCTCTAATATTTGTGTCCCCCATATTTCCTTCCTTGCCAGTGTCAATGATGCCCCTTGAATTTGCCACCCACAGTGCTAGGTACTGGGGATACTACAGTGAGCCAAGCAGATGCTTCCTGGTGGCAGAAATAGATGCTAATCACACACACACACACACACACACATGGCAGAAATAGATGCTACTCACACACACACACACAGCGGCAGAAATAGATGCTAATCACACACACACACGGCAGAAATAGATGCTACTCACACACACACACACGTGTTTAGATGTGAATTACTGAGATGGCTTTGGGAGCCTGTAACAGGATGGAAAGACCTAGTCTTGGCTAGAGGAGTCTTCGATGAGGAGGCGATGCTGGAGTGGCGGGCTGAAGAATGAATAGATGAGGGAGGCAGTGTGGGAAACACTGCCGGGAAGCGGATCCATACAAGCAGAGGCCCTGTGGCAGGAGAGGGCCTCCCTGTTGACTCAGTGGTGAAGAATCTTCCTTCAGGGGAGGAGACCTGGGTTCAATTCCTGGGTCAGGACAATGCTCTAGAGAAGGAAATGGCAACCCACTCTAGTATCTTTGCCTGGGAAATCCCATGGACAGACCAGCCTGGTGGGCTCCAGTCCATCGGGTGGCAGAGTCAGATATGACTGAGCCACAGACGCTCACACACTCTGGCAGGGGAGAACAGGGCAGATTCAGGGAAGTGAAAGAGGCCAGTGTGGCTGGGGGCATACGATGAACTGTGACATGGAGATGAGTGAGTGGCTTTGATTTAGGCTTGGGTATATGCAACTTGTTCCCGGTACCAGACATGAGGCTGCCAACACAAATTAAAACATGGTCCCTGCCTTGAATTGCTCACTTCTGAATGCTCTCTCCCTCCCTGACATGCACAAAGCATTCTGGTTCTGTTCCTAGTGTAGGGGACAATTTATCTCTGTGCTTTATATCTTCTGCTTATTAGCTTTGAATGCTTTGACTGGATCAGAGGAGTGCCTCTAGTTACAGGACTGGGGAAGACAGGAAGCCAGTGCAACTGCTAGAGGAAAAATTATCTGGAAAGACGGGAAGAAATGCAGCTGTTTGGAAGCAAACAGCCTCTGGATGTGGTTACACCATCCAGTGCACATAAACTGTACCAGGGAGGCACTTAGACCATGGGGTCAGGGTTTAAGAGGTAGGACCTCTTATAAGTCATCTCCTCTGCCACAGCTCTGGAAAGTGAGCCCGTCATGATCTCATGGGACATCACTATCCACGCTTGCAAGTGTTAGTGAGCTACTTGAGAACCCGCAGTAGTTAGTAAGTGGCAGATCCCACCTCCAGACCCAGAAATTTAGACTCCAGTGTGACTGCACTTGCCATATGTCTCACTGCTCTTGGCTGCACAGGATATATGTCCTAGATTGAATTCACTCATTTGTCCAGCTGCGATGAACTCAGTACTTTTAAGTTCCAGGAGCTCTGTAGAGTAGGGCAATATATGGTCTATGCTATCATGAGGATAGTCTATTGAGGGGATACGTATTTATGAAATAGACACTCAAGTGAATAATCCTAATTTGTGATTGTTGTGATGAAGGGTGATAGTATGTTCTGTGTGCAGGCAGAAGAGGAAGGGCATAGTTTCCATTTGAGGGTCAGAGAAGCCCTCCTCAAGGAAGTGAGACTGAGACCCAAGAGGCAGATAGGAGGGAGCCAGGAAAAGATGAGAGGGAACAGCAGATGGACAGTGCACTGCATATCTGAAGCACTTAGATAAGATGAGAGAAGGTGCAACGAGGACCCTGCAGAGTTCCTGGGGCCATGTGAAGGACTGTCTCTTCATCCAAAGTGCCATGGGAGGTTGAGTTAATGCAGTAAGACAGCTGGAGCCCCCAACACTATAGGTCTGCTAAGAAGTGTGGCAGGTTCAGAGGGCAGATTCAGGAGGTAGAGACAGAGGCAAGACTCTAGGCCCTCGGGAGTGAGTGGGTAAGAAACTATACTTTTGAGATCCATGATCCAGGACCTCAGAAACAACAGGAAAGGAACATGGATCTGGTGACAGTAAGATCGAAGCGTGAACCAGTCGGCCACTCCTCTTCCGCCTTCCTCACTCCCTTTGTTCTGTTTCCTCCTGAAGGATGAGTGTTGCTTCTCTGCCCCCATCTCAGAGCCCTCACCATTCCAGTAAAGGGCACAAGCTGGGCAACTCTTTACAATTTTCTGAGCAGCTGGATTGTAGTTATTTTCTCCGGTTGGATTTAAACTAAACCTCGGCTGAGGTCCTTGCTGAGGAGTTCAGAGCACAAGTTACCCCTGGGTGGGCAATTCTGGCCCTGAGGTCTAGCTGTTAGCCACTCTGCCCATCAGCCATGGCCACCGTTGGCTGAGTGGGTCCCACAGCGCACAGTGGGTCCACTGAGTCAGGAGAGAAGTTGAGGAGCCTGTGCCTGTCCACACCCACAGTGCTGCACCAGGGACAGTGGAAAAGCAGGGAAGCAAAAATGATACATAAAAAACTATGAGCTAATGCAAGGGGAAGGGCGAATCTGAAGGGAAGGAAGGGAGCTGCCACAGGTCAGCAGTAAGATGGGGAAGGCACAGTCCAGAGCGGACAGAGGGAGACAGACAAAACTAACAGCCAGAACTAAGAGGAGGAAAGACAGCTGCTGCATGATGGTCAAAACCTGCCAGAGTTCACCAGGAAGTCATTGCCAATGTCTCTGAAAACAGAGAACACTCCCCTTTTTATAAGGAGCTGACACTGTCTTCTCGTCAGTGACACTCCAGTCCAGTCTCAATGAACACTTTACAAGCCCAATTTAAAACACGTGAACTATTCCCAAGAGATGCTAAAACTCTCTCTTTCAGCCATTAATTCAGCGTCAGTATTTTCACTGGATTCCTGTCTTTTTTATGTTCACCAGAACCCAAAAAATGACTTTAAAAGTTGGCAAGATGAGACAGCTTTGCACTTCTATAAGTGGAATATTTCAAATGACAGCTTTAGAAGTGGAATATATTAAGTCAGATGTTTCTTTTTAATGCTCTGGTTTACTTGCAGAGTGATACAGAACATCATCGTGTGTTACCTAATGTGTTCCCCAGTGAGGTACATGTCAGTATTTTCATATTATAAGACAGGACCTGACACTGCCTCCTACAAAATGCTGCTAGGTTCAGTCTTGAAGAATACGGCCGAGGATTCCTGGAGAGCCAGGAAATCTGGCAGAAATGTGTCTGCAGGCTGACAGCGGGGTGGGGGAGGGTGAAGGGGTTCACCTTTGTATGTTAAATCACAACAAGGCGGGGACCTAACATTTGCGGGGCTCTTGAACCAGCAGGAGTGGTAAATAACCTTCTAGATAATACAACAGAACAGACAGTGCCAGTGTTGGCTATAGAAAAGAGTGAAACTCCTGCCTTGTAGATAGAGGAGGGAAAAAGCTTGAAATCAAAATTGAGGGATTGCAGGGCTGGTGAGGGGGGAAAAATCCCGTGTATCAGTGTGTAGGCTGTGCTCATAGGTGCCCAGCAAAATCAGAAGCGACTGCCTGGAAGAATTAGCTATGAGGACGGCCTGCAGCTCGTTAGGATGGCATAGGGAGTGAAACCCCAAACTTCCCAAGGATGTGGTCAACTGGAATAACAGCATCTCTCTGATGACGTGCCACAGGAATAGACAAAGCATCAGGCTTTTGATCAGGAGAGCAAAGAACTGAGATGTAGGTGATTTCAAGCATGACATAATCACTTATTTCATGCTCCAGAAACTGATTTGCATTCACCTGGAGTGTGTGTCCTTATGTCCCTCCAAAGAAATAATGTGATTGTGTGTCGACTTAACATCATGTCTGCCTGGAGATACTAAATGAGAAAAACAAGACAGTCAAAGGAGGTCTTGTCTAGTAATCATCCAGTCGCTTCCATTACTTATAATGTCACGCCATACACCTGTCCACAGAGTGTGTCCCAAAATATCTGGAATGTGTGTCTGTATTCTTTTATAAATATTGTCTGTCAACTCTTTACAAATTGCCTATTCAAAGATAACAGGTTTGAATGGAACAGCGTGAAAATTATCTGCCAAAGATGGGGCCGTGTACTCTAATAAAGACTCTTTAATTTTTTTGTGCATGCCACCAGGCAGTATACTATCTTTTAATATTTCAGATGGTCAGAAGGTCTCTATGGTAGTGGTAGAATGAGAGTTTTTATATCAGACACTCTGGTAACAAATTTCTTGGGTTTGAATTTTGACTGACTTGTCAGAGGTAAAGTAGTTTGCCCACAGTCACCAACCAATAATCCAAGGCCGAGTTTGAAATCACTTCTAACAAGAAAGATCTTGTTTTCCCATTATACCATCCTTCCAGAAGATGCAAGTATCTTTCCTCATCATTATACTGAATCCTTTTATCATCATGCATTATTTCATTACTGTGTAAAAGCCTTCAGCATGTTGACCCTCTGGACAACTGAGGAAGTCTTACTGAAAACACCCTGTCTCATTTCCAGCCATGTGTCATTATTATTTCTCACAAATATGCTGACTCTGATTAGGAACCAAGGGGTCCAGGTGGCAAGGATCAAAAACACTGGTCTTAACTGCTAAGAACTTGCATTTCAGTTTAGACACATGGGTGTTCCAGACATTTGTCAGGTAATAACGTATGCTTTATCTCTACTCTGCCTACTTCAGACAGTTTTCATTTTTGTCGTACAGACTTTGGGATGTCATGGAAAGACTCTATGAAAGCCTCCTTGTCCCAAATTTCAGTGGTCACCTGGGAATGCAGTTAATTGGTTATTTCTCATAATAGTCAATGACAGGATAGGGGTTGGAACAGACTTTCAAACAAAATAGAAGGAAACTTAATGAGATGTTTTTCCCTAAAATAGGTTGTCATTCAGTGGATTCCATAAGAAAGATGATCATTTCAAAGTGTAGTAATACTAAAATGATATGAAAGAGAACAACATAAAAAACAAGTCATCTTATGTTATAGCTAATAAATCAATCTCCGATACTGACAGCCTTGGCTGAGTGGTTCCTACATGCTAGGCACCCTCCAATTCGATCCCAACAGCCTTACAAGATAACTAGCATTACGGCCTCAACTCTAGAAATAAAGAGCTAAAGACCCACACATAATAGCAGAACGACGACGACGACGATGATAATTAACAGACTACAGACAATCGCTTTCCTTAGGATAATCCTCCATGAATGCCAAGGCTACTTCTAATATCCAATACTAGCTTCAAGTGTAGAACTTATTGTTCAACCAGAATTTAGTGAAGTGCAGGCAGTGAGTTTATTATCCAGTCAGCTCTGCTCTAATGTGATGTATGCATTCTTAGAGGTCACCATGCTATGCAAAATTGCACAATGAAAGTACTAGATTTATGGGGGAAATTGGGTTATAGGGACGCTTTAAGTACAAGGAGACTTTGGACTCAACATCAAATGCAAAACAGGGTATCAGAGGTGAAATAGGTGAGCAAAGGACATGGCCAGGGGACAAGCAGGCAGGGCCAAGTATACACTGTGAGAAAAGGACTAATGAGCAGTGTCGACACCTTGCATGTTTGATTCTAGGCTGTGTTCCTTCTGCCACTAGAATGTGGTTCCCTGACTGCAGAAAGAATGCTCTGCCACTGTCATGGCGGTCTGTGTGGCTACTTGGTAGTGGCTTACCACTGTCCACCACTGTGGATACCTCTGTATCTATGGGTTTCACATCCCTGGATTCAGCAAACTGCAGGTGAGAAATATTTGGGGAAAAAAATTTTTCCAGAAAGCTCCAAAAAGCAAACTTTGAATTTTCAGCATGTTGGCAACTATTTACATAGCATTTACATGGCATTTATGACGATTTACATAGCATTTACATGGCATTTATGACGATTTACATAGCATTTGGGCTTCCCAGGTGGCACAGTGGTAAAGAATCCACCTGTCAATGTGGGAGATGCAAGAGATACAGGTTCTTTCTCTGGGTCAGGAAGATCCCCTGGAGAAGAAAATGGCAACCCACTCCAGTATTCTTGCCTGGAAAACCCCATGGGCAGAGGAGCCTGGTGGGCTACAACCTACGGGGTTGTAAAGAGTCAGACATGACTGAGAAGCAGGTATGGCATGGCACATGGCATTTACACTGCATCAGGCATTATAATTAATCTAGAGATGATTTAAAGTATATGAGGGCACATATATGTAAATACTACATCATTTTATATAAGGGACTTGGGCATCCTCAGATGTTCGTGTCCTCAGGGGGTCTTGGAATCAATCCCTCATGGATGCCGAGGGTGACTAATCTCACTGAAAATGCCAGTGGTAAGTGGATGATGCACCAACACTGGAAAAGAAAAGTCTCTGTCACATAGCCTATCTGGAAAATATAGCTACCAGCGAATTTATAGCATGTGGTTGTTAAGGACTTGTCCTGGAATCTCTCAAAACCGTCTTAAATTAAACTGATTCTGAAACTTTGGCGGAAGAGTTGGCAACTTTCAAAGTTTGTTCAGGAGCAATCTAGACTTTTTGAATTTCTTAGTATTTTAGCAGTCAATACTTACAGAAGGAGAACTCCAATAACCCTCAGTGCTACATCTATTTATAAAGCAACAATGACATCTCATGGTGCTTTGCAGTCACATTTATTTGACAATGAACTTTTAGACCAAGATGAGAAAATGCACAGGGCAGATTTAGCTGGGCTTTGCCTGGCGCTGAATTCAGCACAAAGCTGTGTTGCTAATGGTATACTTGCTGGCACATGCCAATCAGACAGGACATGAATAGGCCTGGCTTTTTAAATCCTACATTCTAGTTAATTACTAAGATGTACATTAAAAGTTTAAAATATATGACAGTGAATACTAAGGAAGACTTATCTTAAGGTCTACACACCAATATCCTGATATAAATATTCAGCAGAATATATATATTAGCAGTTCACATTTCACGTATACATGTTTCCCAGGCATTGTACTAAGCACTTTCCATATATTAAATGAATTAGGTCATCAGAGTCAGCATTTGAACCCTAAACTATTGTTATCTTCAGTTTGCAAATTAGGAAACTGAGAGCCAGAGGTTCTGTTTATCAGACTTGAAGAAAACTGCTTGGTAGAGTAATGCGCAAAACGCCACCTGACTTGGAACTCTTTGCCCACATTTTCCTTAGTTGTACAAGCAGGGTTTCACATGGTGCTTGGGAGGAAAGCCACATTCAACCAAGGAAAAGAAACTGGATTCTGGAAATGTATTGAAGTTAATAATAAAATTCAGGCTTAAGTATCCGAACACTGCAAGGCAAGGAGCATCCTTCCCACAAGCTCAGGCCATCAAGGATGGACCATGGTGAGGCAATGAGCCTCAGACAGCCAGATGGGACAAAGGCAGTCTGGGACAGGGGGCAGGGGGAGGAGCTGCCCCAGTAAAGGTGTGTGTGCCAGACCTCTACGTGCTGGTAAGAGAGACCAAAATCAACCACTAACAGCTTTATATCTCTCAAGAAATTATAAGGAAGATAAAGCAAAATGGCATAAAATATCCAGAATCAAATGGGGTAATTCTACAGTCCACATTGCTCATTTGACAATAAGCATTGGATACAACAGGAATAGCCTTGAGAGTAAAAAATAAATATGTTGTAATCTGCCACAGATTACCACGCTGAGCTCCCTGCGTCATACAGCAACTTCCCACTAGCTACCTGTTTTACAGATGGTAATGTTTATGTTTCACTGCTGATCTTTCAATTCATCCCACCCTCTCCTTCCCAATTCTGTTCTCCATGTTGTGTCTCTGTTCCTGCCCTGCAAATAGGCTCACCAGTACCATCTTTCTAGATTCCATAAATATGTATTAATATATTTTTTACAAACAAAGAAAAACAAAGAAATTTGTTTTTCTTTTTCTGACTAACTTTGCTCTTTATAAGAGACTCTAGATTCATCCACCCTCACTCAAGTGGAGAGTGAGGGGTGGGGGAAGGTTCAACAGAGAGGGGACATAAATGTACTTATGACTGACTCACATAGCTGTATGGCAGAAGCCAACACAACATATTATAAAGCAATTATCCTCTAATTAAAAATAAATTAAATTTAAATGTTGTAATTTGCTAAAAAAAAAAAAAAATTGTACTAAAAGGGCTGCTAGGGTGAAAACTCAGAGTCAATAAGCAAGCATCCCACCAAAGGCCAAAAAGAGAGCAACTGAGTTCCCTTCCTGGAGCTGAGCAGTGTAATATCCCCACGAACAAGTACCTCTGGGTTCTCTGCAGACTGAGATCTTCCTGTCTTTCTACCTATGTAACTTATATAAAAATCCTTTCATAATACTTACTACATGCTAGGTCCTATCCTACTTTACAAATACTCATTTAATCACCACAACAACATCATGAGGTAGGGGGGCTCATGTTATCATCCCCATTTACAGATGTGGAAGCTAAGGCAGACAGAGGCAAAGTAATCTGTCCCAGGTCACAAAGTGAGTAAACAGGAATTGAACTCAGATTAGCTCTGGAGCCTTCATTCCTAACCACTCTGCAACATAAAGGATTTAGGGACATAGAAATTTGGTCAGTGATGTTCCTGTTGATTTTCACAGATTCCTGAAATGTCCCCTGAAATTACAAAAATGTCAAAACAAGTATCAAAGTCTTGATAGATTCTAGCTTGAAAAGAACACAACTACAGACTCCATAAAATGAGCAACATTGCTACTATAGTCCTAAATGACTACATCGTCTTTCCTGAGAAGAAGCACGTATGTATACACATACCAGCACACATATTTACATATGTATAGAGTACACAAGTGATGTATATAGGTCATAAACTCAATAAACTACAGATGGTTTCTTCAACTGCAAAATTTGCTTTTGAGTGGAGAAATAGAAGGAAAGCTTAAGATCCCGTGGGTCAGTTTAGATCCCTTTCTTTCTTGGACTGGCTAATCCATGGTTTGCAAAGCCCTCATTAGCAGGATGACGGCAGTGACCATGGGGGACAAAGTGACAGTGCCGAAGTTCATAAACCTCTGTTTCAGGGGAAGACTTTCCTGGACAGGGTGGGCAGCAGCGTAGAGTGGCGATGAAAGCCTAAAGGTATTCTAATAGGAAAAGATGCACTTTAAACATATGGTCTAGTTCACAACCAAAAGGATCATTAATTCAATATTGTTTTGTCTTTATATTTTACATTTATTATGCATTATACAGTTAGCGGCTGCCAGCTCCTGTAAAGCATTCAGAAACATGCACATTCAAATTAATGTTTGCTGGAAAACAGTATTCCTTCCAGATGAAAAGCAAAGTCTCTTTTAATTTCTTCTCCAGAGACCCAGATTGAAGAACTAAGGTCAGAAATGGCCAGGCAGCTAATAGATCTGATGGCAATCCCTGGGTGTTTAGAGAAAGGCTGTCTGACCACTGAGTCATCAGGAGGAAAAAGGTGCCCCTTATCCAAACACATGAGCTCATCCGCTGTGTGTTTCTTAAGTGCCTACTGTTCGTCAGCACCGCAGACACAGTGACACCACTACGCAACATCACTGCCTTCACTGAACTTGAGGCTCAGTCCGGCAGACGGGCGTTCAGACGATCAGGTTAGTGGGGAGAGGATTACAAACAGGCAGCCGTGACCTAAAAACAACAGTGTTTTGAGGGCCTGTATGTAGAAGAGGGCAGCAGAGGACGAGATGGTTAGATAGCATCACCGACTCAGTGGACATGAACTTGCATAAACATCAAGAGATAGTGAAGGACAGGGAAGCCTGGCATGCTGCAGTCCATGGGGTCACAAAGAGTTGGAGATGACTTAGTGACCGAACAACGAATGTTGTTAAAGAAGCTGGCTGAGAGTTAAGGTCGTGGGGGAGGCAGGCTGGAATGGATGTTCTAAAATGTAGAGGAACATTCCACACAGAAGGAAACAATAATAATAAAAGTCCCACACATGCATGTAGAAAAGTCTTGAAAGGTTGAATAGGTATAGCGTCTTCAAGCACTGAAGGAGGGCCACCTGGATGAAATCCTAGGGAGAGAGGACGGGGAGAGGTGAGGAGACTGGTAGACGATTAGTCTGAGAAGCCAGATAAGGGGAAAGACCACGTGGGCCCTTGTAAAACCCATTAAAGGTGGGGATTTTGTCCTCAGACACATAGGAAGACACCGTTGTGGAAAACCATGATCAAATGCATTGTCAAGAGGCTAGGTTTTCCACTGATGTAAAAGGCTATAGGAACTGGTCACTTGAACTTTTCTTTTTAAATGTACTTGAAATGTACTTATTTATTTACCTACCTATTTTTTACCTGTTTTTATTTATTCATTTATTTTCAGCTTTATTGAGGTTATCACTGGTTAATACAAATTGCATCTATTTAGGTTATATAACATTTTTGAAGAGGTACAGTGTGATGATGTAATATACCTATGTAGATATTGTGACATGATTTCCACAATCAAGTTAAGGAACAGACCCATCACCTCACAGGGAGTCGAGGCTTTAGAAGTCATGAAAACCACAGACATATCTAAGTGAATGGTGGGCTATGAATCATGAAGGCACTTCATAAATGCAAATGGACCAAGTCAAGCTGTCTGTAGCTTTGCCCTTACTGATCATACTGCTCCTCACCCGCTTCAACCCTCAACTTTAGGCAAGACAATGACTTAACACAGTGAACAATGAGTGAATCGGTGGCTCTACTGATTTCTCAAGAAGCAAAAGGATACAAGGACAGTGATGAGTACCATCTGAACTACACATAACACGTCAGGGCAAGGTCTTGTAGCCCCTTAGCAACTGTATAAGCCAACATCTCTAGGTCTTGGTCCCTTGCCCATTGATGCTTTGTAAACCAGAATGAAGCAAGAAGGGCTTACTTACCAAGGAAACGCAGCTCACTACTCTACAGGCATGATGACAGTGAACCCTTTCAAAAAAAAAAAAATACAGAAAGATACATATGTTGACATAATGACTTTTTCAAATAAGGTCCCAGGGTATCTGTGCAGTAAGAGATCATGTAATGTTAACTGTTTTGTGAATGTATGGGGGGGTAGGAAAAAACTACCCCTTACTCGAGATTGCAAATATGACCTTCATGGTTTCATATCCAGTTGCCATTCCGAATAAAGGTACCTCAGATCTGATGCAAGGTTGACACTGAACCTCTACAAAGCAGACTTTTCCAGGATAGACCTGCACTCAGAGCTACCCTATGACTTTAAAATCAGTGATATTTATGTATAAACTCTCCACGACATGTGCAGAGCCATCTGTCCCCCCAGGGTTTAGGCTTCCTCTCCCTGCCATCGTCGTGCTTGGCATCACGTTAGGTGTTTGGCCTCCCTCTGCAGTCATTTTATTTGTAATAGTGTCTTGTGTGTTGTGTCTCCTAGCTCTACATACAAACCACCACGCTTACAATCTCCATGAACCTAAGTGCATCAGTGGCGCTGGGGATGCTATACATGCCGAAAGTGTACATCATCATTTTCCACCCTGAACTCAATGTCCAGAAACGGAAGCGAAGTTTCAAGGCAGTGGTCACGGCAGCCACCATGTCATCACGGCTGTCGCACAAGCCCAGTGACAGACCCAACGGTGAGGCCAAGACAGAGCTTTGTGAAAACGTAGACCCAAACAGTAAGTACCTCTCCTTTCCTTCCATCTCCTCATCCTGCATCAGGAAGCTCTAGCAGGTGTGGTGTATGCTTGCCTTTCTTTGGAGAAAGGCCATGCGCGCTCTTGTCTTCTGGGCTGGGTTGCCTTGGTGAATGCTGCCGTTTGCTCCTAAGAGTGTGCTCACCACTTCCTTTTTGCTCCCTGTCGGGAAGCAGCTTTCAGAGGCTCTGCTTCAGATGTGTGAAATCTCCCCCATCCCTGGCTTCTTATCCTTTGGTCCCAAGCCCTCCAACTGACATCAACACAGCTGTTGAGCTACCTTCCTTGTTCCCTTCCTCTTAGGGGATCAGCTTCCTGCTAGGGAACCCTGGACACCCCATGGAACTATAGCAATAGAGATGAAGTTGAAATATTTAAGAACTTAGGAAGCATAACTTCTTTCCACTGGAGCATGAATGTGGAGAAACTTACAATTCTTTACTAAGGAAGCCTTCTAGAAACAAAAAGCACATCAGATATTTAATAGAACAGGCAAACTTCCATCCAGGTACACAGGCCCAGACACCACCATGCTAATGGCCTCCCCATGTGGGAAAGCATCTACCAGATCACTGCAGAGGAGTTTTATCCCATGAAAAATAAAGTATTAGAGGTGAGATTAAGGATGAAATGCCAGATTTGAGATTTTTGTGGCCTGTCTGCAGATCCTGCATGGCCTTTAGCCATCCCTGCAAATGACTGCAAAGAAAGATGGACATAAAGACACTAGTTTGTTTAAAAAAAGAAAAGAAAGACAATTTTAGCCAGATTTAAATGCTTGAAATTCCCAGTTGCTAACTTTACTAGTACTATGGTGGTAAGAGTGAATTGCAGATTAAACATACCACTTCCAGGATTTGTTTTCCAAGACAACACTTCATAGGGCTGCAAAGAGTCGGACACAGCTGAACCAACTTAGTGCGTATAGAATGAAGCAGATTGGTATGTTCGCGATGTTTCCTATTTTAACTAGAGGAGGATTCAGGCTAGCCATTAAGCCATTCAAGACTCAACTGTCCAGTTATGACCTGATTTTGTTGTACCCAAAGATTTACTGCCAAGCAGAAAGCAATTCCTATTCTGGATACTCTGAGGAACTCCTTGATGCTCTACAACTGAGATCTTTAAAAACCAGCAAACAACTGAGTTTGGCCCTAATAGCTTTTGACAATAGTCGTACAAAGATCCATGATCTCAGCCCAATCCATTTCTCAACAGTTAGCTGAATAAATACAGTGAATGCTTGAGAGTCTGTAGACAGGGAAGCAAAGGCCCATTACCAACATCCTGAGCTTCAGTTAGATGTTTCAGTAGAAGAGATTTGGGGACAGGCAAGAGGAGAGAGAAACCACGGAGGTACAGGCTCTGCTCTTATGTGTGCAGAACAAATGGTCAGTTCCAGGAAGGGGATAGAGACGGAATCACTGTGACAATCACTGTGGTGTAGGCAAAGACTTCAGGGTGAGACAGACCTCAGTTCAAAGCCAGGCCACTCCACTCACCAGCTGTGTGGCTTTGACAATCACTGAGTTTTCTCAAGCTCAGCATTCTCCTGTATTAAATGGAGACAATAATATCTATGTCATAAGTACATCATCATGTCCCAGGCATCTAGAGATATGTATGTCAATTACATGTTAATTTTCTTCCACTTCTGAACAGGTACAAAGGTTAAAGGCATACACACCACCATAAAGTAGATGCAACTGGTGAATAAAAATATCCATGAACATATTTATGCATCTATTTATATGTATGCTGTATTGTTAAATATACTACATGGTTATACTTCTATAGCATTTGATTCTAAGACCCCTTGCGGGATTTGCATGGTACAAAACCCTTACCCTGAAGATGTTCTAATAGCAGTTTTACATTTGTATTTGTGCAGACATACACATTTAACAACATATGCCCAATACTGATAAAAAGAAAACATGATCAAAAGTCTATATATATTGAAAATTAATGATCAAATTAGAAATTTTGAATTGGGATAATTAATCTAATACTGCGCTATTTAAAAATAACTAGCTTTCAAACAATATTCCTACTGTTTCTAACCTTTAATGATGAGGGCCTACCCTTGTTGAGGCTGTGTGGAGTATGATACTGGCTGTTTAACTGTTCATATTGACATGACCCTGATAATAACAAAAACACATCTGCTGTCTTTTGAGATAGGCATTAAATAGAATGCTCTGGGTGGGAGATCTCTCTTACTCTTCCTGATAGCTCTGTAAGCCAGTGACCTTTTACTGAAGAATCCTAGGCTCAGGAAGATCAGGGACTATCACCAAGGTCCTCCACTACACCACAGGGCAGCTTGGTCTGAAACCCAGGTCCGATCCCCAAACCCATGCTTGCTGCTCTCTGCCGCTCTGTTTCCCACAACATGAGTGATATGCCATAATCCTAATGCAGAAATTACTCGTCGGGCTTCTCTGTTTGGTAATCCAGCTTGCACATACAGAATATAAGGATGTCTGGTGGCCGACTCTTTGGTGAAATGTGCTGTGGAACGCGTCGCTGTTTGCTGTGTTGGCTGCAAAGACAGGAGCTCAAAGAAGGCTGCCTGGGTAGAGGCCTCATCTGACAACTCAAAAATCCAAGTATCTTAATTACCTGTGTCAATCACGACAATCATTCTATTTGGGCTTCATCTGATGCCTTTCCCTTGGAAAAGTTTTGTTGGGTTTTGTCATTGTTGATATTTTGGTGTCTACACAGAACAAAGATAAATAGTTCAAGGATGGGGGAAAAAAAAGAGATGAAATCCAAAAGAGCCTTTGTCTCACAATAAATCCAAAAGATATTTTTAAAATTATTTTAATTATTTTGGTTTTGTGTAGACACTCCCTGAAAGTAACCATCAATAATGTGCCCAGATATTTGCTGAATTATAGGAGGAGATTCATGTACCTCCAAACATTGGGGTTTCTGATGACCCAGCTCTCAAAGGTCCCTAAGAAAAGTCAGAAGACCTTTTCTGCACAAAATCTGTCCAGTAGAGTTTTCTGCAATGATGGCAATGTTCTCTGTCTGTGCTGTCCACTGTAGAAACCACTGGTCACATGTGGTGGTTCAGAACTTGAAATATGGCTACTTAACTGATGAAATACACTTGAAATTTTTACTTCACTTTAAATAAATATAAATAGCTATCCATGACTCCAAGGACTCCATTGGAGAGCAGAGCCAGAGATCATAAAATCAAGGATTTCACTCTGGGACATTCAGTTTGAGCCCATTCTGGAAACACCTCCCAAGGTTTTAGCAATGATGCTGAACTGGGACAAAGTCAACTTAACAGAATGACTGAAATATATAAGGTAAGACAAAAATGCAAACCTATAGTTATTTTAAATGACCCCTAAGGAGCCACTAAGATGGAAATGGTGACATCATAGATAGCCATTATATCTGGAAAACTAGTCCCTAGTAATAGAAAAATGAGTATATATAGAGAAAGAACAGCAGTGAAAATTCAATCAATGAAAATAGACAAGGCTGTTTTGATGAGAGAGAATATTATTATTGTATTCTACTTAATACAAAATGTAGCGCCAAGTCATGTCAAACTTCTGAACTTTGGTAACAGAAACAAATAAATTATTCGCTGAAAGGAAACTTTCTGGTTAAAAAGAAACAAGTAAAAGCACAGACCATGGGCCTGAAGAAGGACTCTCTCTCCCAAGGGAGAGATCTGCCTCCTGTTCTCAGAGGGAGTGTGTCTGGGAGGATGTTGAATTTATAGGATGAGCTACCTTCTTGTTTCCCTGAACACTTAGTCTCAGTGTATTCCAGTCTTCAGTGTTTTCATTTTTAATCATTGCAGTGTGTCATCTGGCGCATGCTCACTTCTATTCATCCAACTCCATACAGCAAGTATACATCCACATAAAAATGAATTTGTTGGCGTAATACGGGCAGAAATTAAAGCTGCCCCCGCACTGCTTGATTTTTTTTCCCCAAGAAGTTTGGTTTTCCTCTTAGGTTGCCTCATCAGTTCAAATTTCATTGCTTGAAAGAAAAAGTTATTTCTGCATGGAGTCAACAAAAAGTAAATCTTCTCCAAAACTGTCATGCATCTCTGTACTGCTGCTATATTGAATATCCAGAATTGGGTTGATGCTGGTTGGTTTCTGAGCTCAGATGAAAAACAGCAGGGGGTCTAAGGGTGTAGCTCCGCCACTTACTGTATTTTTATCTATACAAGCCATATTTCTGCTGCCAGAGGGCCACAAGTGCCTGACCTAATGTGGAGAGCTTTAGATCTGGCCACCTTGAACACTTCTCCACACTACTTCTCTAAAAAGAAGGGTACCTCAACCTCTGGTTCTCACACCTGCATCCTGAATTAGGCCCGTTTCTCCCAACTTTCTCTTGTTCACTTGGCAGATAGATGTATGTTCATGGCAAACTTGAAGATGCCAGATCAACTGGAAGACTTGGTTCTTGGCTTATCTATGGCCACCAAGACCTTTTTCCAGT
Source organism: Capra hircus (assembly GCF_001704415.2). Classification (NCBI taxonomy): domain Eukaryota; kingdom Metazoa; phylum Chordata; class Mammalia; order Artiodactyla; family Bovidae; genus Capra; species Capra hircus. The sequence continues at coordinate 18,494,349 of NC_030829.1, read as the reverse complement.
TGGATGAATATTAACTGAGGCAGCATGGCTTTATTGAGATGGTGGGTAGGAACTGCTACCTTCCTCTCCTGGAGTGGTCAGAACCAAAAGATGCTCTGTGAATTAACCTCTGATCAGATGCTTTCCTTGTAAAGGACTGCAGTGCACAGAATGAGCAGCCCTAAGCTATCTGGTTCTAAACAACCATCCATTTTCTAAGCCAGTGCCCCAGCCAGTACAGAGAAGCTAGCTGCTCAAGTACCCGGACTGGTTACAAATAGTTTACTTTGTAACTTCCTAGCGATTAGAGATGGCCGGAATGTGGACAGCTGGGGCACACCGCCTTTTTGGATATGGGGCAATATGACTGATAAACTGACTTGATGAGAGAAGCTGGACACACACTGTGCAAAAGACTAGTTTAAGACAATGAGCATATTGTGATGAAGCACAATTTAGAAGAATGGCCATTTACCACCAAAACAGAAAATCAATAATAAGATTTTAAATATAAGTTTGTATTCTGGTCCTTTGTTGAAAATTACCATTTTGCATATATGTAAGGAAAATATGTAAATAAAAACTTGTGCTGCTCAATAAATCCCTCAACTGCTAGAAAATGGATGAGGGCACCACAATCTTCCCAAGTAACAATGCCAAGAAAATTCTGGAACATGCTCCTGCACTGTGTCAATTAGTGATGGCTTTCGTTTTGTTTTGCTTGTTCATTTGTTTGGATCCCCGACATTCTCTACATTATGTTACTTGTCTCATTCTTCTGGACTAATCATGCAGGCCAGCATGAAAGGTCTAGGCTGAGTTAAAAATAGGATATCAACAGGAAGAAAAAAACCATTCTGAGCAGGTAGACACATTATTTTGGAGCTGGTTCCCTTACCTGCTTCAGTTCAAGTAAAGCCCAAATGCTTTAAACCATGAGGCACCCATGCTCCCATGTTCAGAGGTACCTGAATTGTGGTCAACTGGTCTACCAAAAGCTACTGAACCCACTGAGAGAATGGGCATAATGTCTGTGGTCTCTATCGCAGCCTCTTCTCCAAAAGGAAAGAAAAAAAGAATAAAAATGAATATTCTGTGCACATTTATTTTATACATACCTATATATTTACTTTTCCTGTAGACTGTATACCACCAGTAAGAAAGAGTGTACAAAAGTCTGTTACTTGGTACACTATACCACCAACAGTATAGCTTTTGCCTGCCTTCCAAAAGGTAAGAAACAATCTACTTTTTGTTTATCTGTGTGTTCTTGTCTCCACTGAGAATTAGAAATGTTTCCAAGAAAACTGCATGATTACCTCAAAATCTATGTATAAGAAGAAATACATTTTCAAAGACGATGTTTGCTAAGTTCAGTGTAGATGGCTGCCGTGGGTCACGTGCCTGGTTTATTTTCTGGAGAATCGGTGATTGGGTGTGTGCATATGTGTCTTTCCTGAACCAGATTCAGTAATGGCAGAATTGGTGCTGGTCATTCTACTTTAAAAGTCTCAGTGGTGAGAGCTTATTTTTATATGTATTTGTTCATACTCTGGTTTGAGAAGGCAATATGGAAAACTTGGATGAGAAGGAGGGTGTTTTTACAAGCTTAGTAAAAATATTTGTCCTGGTTTACTTTTTTATTAAATATATAGCGAGAAATATCAGTGAATGACTCTACCATCTGAAACCCAAAATGGTCATGGTTCCTTTTTTGCAGCAAAGAAATAGAAGAGATTTGCTGGCTGGGCTTGATGATGTATTAAAGAGGATATGGGACTCATAACTCTGTCTAAGAGAAACAAGGAGCCACCTTCACTTATCTGAGAAAGCATGGAGAGGTTCAGTAAAGACCTAAGAGTCTAAGGATAAATTTCAACATTAGTCAAACTGAAGAAATACCAATAAATACCTCAGGTGTTCAAACTTATACCTTAGAACAAATGGTCAATTGTGTGATGTGTGAACAGGCATGGGAATGGTCTGCTCTGAGGATTGTTACTGACTCACCATTGATGATTGTGTTGGGTTGGCCAAAAAGTTCATTCTGGCTTTTCTGTAACATCTTATGGAAAAAACTTGAACAAACTTTTTGCCCAAACCAGTATATCACTTTGAGCCCTTACTAAAGGATATATGCTATGAAATAGTAGTACCTCCCTGTTTCAGCCTAAGCAATATGATAGAATAGTGCAAAGTAACACTTGCTTTGGCAAGCATCCTTGTCCAACTGGTCAGGGCAATTCATACTGAAGGAAAACAAACAATAGAAAACATGGAATAGTGTCATTAAATTCATGGGGTGGCTTTGAATAAAAGGCCCCCTTTTGTTTTCCTCTAAACCTCCTACTATACTTATAAAATCAACAGAAGCACTTCTCTCTAGAGATTTCAAGTAAGAGAGCAGACACAGAAGGGGGAAATACTGCGTCATAATGTGGGCTAGTCTTGCTCTTTCCTAACAAGGACCATTTTGTCAGATCATTGCTATGCTTCTTTCCATCTTTGTTTTTATAATGGTATTCTGAGTACAAATAATATTTTTTCCTTTTAATCCATTTAGAATTGTAAGGAAGGACAAGAGTACTTTCAAAGTGTAATTACATTTACTGTTGATTTAGATGGATGCCAGTAACTCAGTCTTTAATTTCAGATGTATTGTTCACATAGCTATTCCCTTTTTCCATATCAACATGGTCTGTCCTAGTTTTTAAATAGGGCATTCTTTTGTCCCAGTGAATTTATAACTATTCCAGTGAGATTTCAAGTTTTGCAGTACAAGTGCTTGTCAAAACACTGCAGCTCATCACTTTAATAGTGCTTTTACATGAAACTGCCTGAGCATAAATGAGAAGGAAGTTTCCCTGGGTAAAAATGATAGATCTAATCCAAATCCATTAAAAATTCTCCCTAGCTCCATTCTCAGTTGATGCCTTTTGGTTTAAAGGGTGCAAGATGAAAATGTTTTAAGTTAACCTTTCGGTTAAAAAGTACTTTTAGGATCTGCTGCTTAGAAATAAACTTTTTTCTAGGATTTTCTTGTTTCAAAGAGTTTGATTAGGTGCTCACATTTTCTGCCAATTTAAAAATGTATAAACCTTAATTAGGTTGAATTGGTTAACAGTGCTTTTCAGGTCTACTATATCCTTCTGCTTTTCTATCTATGCATTCTATTAATTTTTGAGAGCTTGATACTAAAACTCCAACTAAAATATTCATCCACTTAAAAATAACTGTAATACATAGAACTCTATGTAACTTTGTTCTGCATTTTCCAAATCTTCTGTAAATGTGTTATCATAGTTTCATAATTTAAAAAAGAAAAAAGAAAGAATATTCAAAGATTATAGAAGTGGCTTCATAAATTAATGATAAACATCTTACACAGTTACCTAAAAATAATTGAGAACGGAAGTTCGTCTAACTTGCAGGTATTCAAAGAGGGGACTATATGACCACGTTCAAGTCCCAGTGAGACTGGACAGCTTGGGCAAGCAGGGAAAGAAGGCCTGTCGTGTTGTCCTTCATCCATCTCTGTGTGCCTGTTTTCAGGGCCCCAAGACAGTAAAGAGGAACCAATCAATTCTAGAGTGAAATTCTGTAAAACTTCAATTTAGGCCATCATGTCCCAGCAAAAGCAGATGATATTGAGCAAATCAAACATCTGCTTTGGGGGGATTCAGAGGAAGCAGGTTCAAATTCAGACAGAACAGAATAACCTGATTTGAAAACACTTTCCCTGTAACCCACTCTCCTTTGACAGATACAGTAGATCAGCTGTCACCTGACTCAGCACTGCCTGTGTCTCTTGTCTGAATGGGGTTAAATTTGAAATTCTGCAGTGTTTTCAATCCAGTGATATTTATTTTAAACTTCAATGAAGCAAAAAGCAGACAAAAACTGATCACCTATAAATAAAAATCCCCCATTAATCTGGCATCATCACCAGATCAAGAAACAGGTTGTTGTGTTCGGAGGTATATTTTCATACCACAGGATGGTTTTCCTGATTGGAAAACTTTGAGTTGAATTCAGCCTTGCAAATATGGACAGTCCCAAGTCTGATTTTACAGTCTGCTTAACAGTACTGAATCCTGTTTTGTCCAGGTATATTGTTCTGAGCAAGTACACTGGTTATAATATTATGGACAGATCACTAATGCATTATATGGTGTGGTACATTATTTATGTTTTTATAATTTGTTTATCATTTCTGCAATGGGGTTGTTTCACATTTTTAAGCTTTTCAGAGGTGTGCAGTCTCAGTTTTTGTAATGTGTTCAGACTCCCCCTTCCTCTTTGACATTCAAGGCAGTAACCCTGAGTTAACTGAAGACTCCTTCAACTGAAATTCCATTTAAGAACACTCTATAAGTACAGCTTAGCAAGGAATATATGTTCCCTGGCCTTTGACATAGAACCACCTTAGAAATAAATGCAGCTATAAATCTTGCCAGCATATTTCTTTCTGCCTAAGTGCTCTGTGAAGAACCCCCATTTCTCTCATCAGGGTTTGATCTCTGCATCCTCAGAAACCAATTAATATCTGCCCTCCCCATTCTGTAACTTTGGTTGGACTTAAAGAGTGGAATGAACATCCACATGGCTAGGATGTCTACTAGTTCATGGCATCAAAGGAACATATACTTCATTCCCTTGAGTCCTGAAAACTATGTCAACTTTTATAATGAAATCTGGCACCACACCGTCTGGCCAGGTCTGTGCAACAGAAGAGTGTTTCTAAGTCGGGTCAGTCAGAAAAGTGTTTGTCGAGCACTGCTCCCCTGAGTCTGCCCTAAACTGACTAGGAATGGGGGAGAGAAGCAGGCAGTACCCTCGGGGACCTCAGATCTAACAGAGGACTTGCAGGTAAGCAATTTCAATTCATGGTGACGGGGGCTCTTAGGAGAAGTAGCAGGAGGGAGTGTGGAGAGCATCACCCAGGGGGGTTTGTTTGAGCTGCTCTTAAAAGATGAAGGCCTCTAGGCAGCCATAAAGAAAAGGCTGGAGGCAGGAAACAAAGAAGCACAAACAAGCTGAGATACAAAGAACGTGCTGGGTCATGGGACGGGATCACAGTTCGCTGAGACTGTGCTATTACTGTGTACTGAGGCAGAGGGTTTTGAGGATGACAGAAGCTGTGTAGAGAGGGACTGAAACTTGTTTATCTCTGTGCTGTGAATACAGTGCCTGCAAACATGGAGGCCTTAGAACATGTCTGTGGCATGAATGGAGTGTAATACATCACATACCCAAGGCTCCCAGCCTCACCCAGGATGGTATAGGCAACAGTAAATACCTACCAACTGGGGCTTCCCTTGTAGCTCAGCTGATAAAGAATCTACCTGCAAAGCAGGAGACCCCAGTTCAATTCCTGGGTCAGGAAGATCCCCTGGAGAAGGGGTAGGCTACCCACTCCAGTATTCTTGGACTTCCCTGGTGGCTCAGATGCCTGCATGCGGGAGACCTGGGTTCAGTCTCTGGGCTGGGAAGATCCCCTGGAGGAGGGCATGGCAACCCTTATTCTTGCCTAGAGAATCCCCATGAACAGAGGAGCCTGGGAGGCTACAGTCCATAGTGTCTCAAAGAGTCAGACTCGACTGAGAACAGCATAGAGGAGTTATTAACAATAAGAAAGCACCAAGTCTACAGCTTCAGCAAGCAGAGGTGTAGTCTTCCAGATAAAATTTCTAAAGTCACAAAAGGCAGTATTTGACCCTGTTGTCACAGGTCTCAAAACACTGTTTTTATTAACAACGCTTAAAACTGATGGTCAGCGCTATACCCGCACTTGCCTAAATACCGTTCCTACTGATGAGCTACCCTGTGGATGAAACCAGCCAAGTTTTATGCCCATTTGTTTCCTTGTATGGACTGCGGAGACCAGTTTTCATTTGAAGGGAACATCAAGTTCAAAATAAATAAATCTATATTTTAAAAAATAATAATAAAAATAAAACTTAAAAAAAAAACAGAAAACAAAGTTATCTTTGGAAATGAATCCTAAGTGCTTGAGTTAAATGGTTATAGCTTCTAATTTGGTAAAAAACAGAAACATGATCAATGTAATTTTTTTTTTCTAAATATTCAGTGCATTTTCTCAGAGACTGGCATTCAGGACACAGTTTGTGTTTTAGACCCCCAGTTTAATTTGCATTTGAAAAGAAAACAGCATGTCCTAAACCAAGGTCAGTTAATCTCTGCAATCTTTCTTCCTTCCAATTACTGTGAATGAGCATCTTCTCAGGACACAAGCGATGATGACTCTGGTTTCTGCTACTAAAGACATGTCTCAGCTCTGCAGATTTTTTTTTTTTTTTTTTGGCTGTACAATGGAATTCGGATGCATTTTAAATTAACTTTCTCTAGGAATCAAAGGTAATCATTATTTCTCTTTATGATCCACATGAATATTATCATTGTCTTTTTTTTTTCTTTTCAAATATAAGATTATTTTTCAATTCCTTTTATATCTCTGTCCTCTTTCAGAGTAACCTCTGGAGACCCCAGCTTGCTCAAAGAGGATTGAGAAGATCGCTCCAAAGCCTCTTCTTGTTGAGCTGATCCAAGCATTTAGAGGACATAACAGAAGTCAGCCATCCCATTCTCTGTAAGTTGTGGTCCTAATATCACTTATGACCTTGTGCGTGCTGTTTCTTTTCTCTGGCCATAATAAGGAAAACTGCACCAGGGTCCTAACCATGGCCCTGATACTCTGAGTGGCATAAGCTTCATCACCTCATGGACCTCTGTGACCTTGAATATCATGTCCTGTATCACCTTCCGTCTCCTCTTCTGTGAAACAGGAGGAAGCTTTCCTTGCTGAGACACTATGGAGATGGCATGGAACCATATACATGAAACCTTCCTTTAGGAAGGGCTGTGCATGTATAAGGCGGCACTGTTGGTCTGTGATCATCTCTCTGTGTCACCGTAATTGGCTTTTCTTTCCCCTCTTCTTTCACGGTTACTTTTTTTTTTTTTTTTTTTGGTCTACTGTGAGCCATTGGAGTTTGAAGGAATGACATCTAGATTGCTATGAAGTCAGGAACCTTTTCTCTAAGGACCATAAGCTCTGTTTTTGAGATGGGTCACGGTGGTCTCTGATGGGTTATTAATAGTCTTTGGGCTAGGAGAAATTGACAGAGAAGGCGATCAGTCACTCAGCAAGACTGCTGTGGGACAGCTAGGCTCATGCCACCTGATATAAGAACCACTCCATGTGATTGACTCTGACAGGTCACTGCAGGCCGACTGGCAAGCTGAAGTGCATTTTAAGTACAAATAATACTTCTGGGTATGCCTTGAGTGATAGAATAATGGCTGAGTGGAACCGAATCAGTCAGTCTTCACTTGTGAAACACATCTGGTTTCCTTTCTAGGCCAAGATATTACAACAGTATCAGTTAATAAGATCTCTAGGATCTCCATTGATACTTTGGTATTTATCAAGCTTACATCAGATACAAAACTGACCCAAAGGGCCCGGCTCATTCATCTCATTATCAAGGGGCCTAGAATGTGCTTCAAAGCAATAACAATAATATCCATTCTGATGGTTGTTATAACTGCACCATATTATGCCTATAGACTTACAAAGTGCTCGGCCATCCAGTGAGACAGGTCTTACTATCCCCGCTTAACATGGGGAGCCTCAAATGAGGAAACTGAGGCTCAGAACCATAAAGCAATTTCAAGTGACTCACACACCATGAATATGTGCCTGAACTTGGCTTTCCTGGCCAGAATTCTTTCTCATAAAGTTTTCTAAAATTGAGTGGAGTAGGACAGAATGTTTTACTCTACCATAATCTATCAAATGAGCATTTATTGTTCTTATTAGTTGATTCTAGAAGTTTTCAACATCCTGAAGATGAGAGAGGTCCTTCAGGGCAGAAACCATAACCTGTTTCCAGGGCCATTTTAGAATAAGATGTGTTTTGGTTTGGTTTGTTTTTTTTCGTTAATGGTATTTTGAATGATAAGGCTTCTTGATGTCATGTCTCCTATCACTGAATTCTTCTGGTGGTCTGAAAAAAGTTAAAGATTATTGTTTCTGCCTCAGAGAACATGGCTTTCTGGAGTCAGAAATGTTTAACTCTTAAGAATGCATCAAACTCCACAGAATAACAGACTTGGGCAGGGTGCAGCCTGTTCAGAGTAAAAATCACAGGTCATTGTATTTTGATGACTGTAAGCAGACTATACCTCTGTATCAGGTGATTGAGTTTGGCATGGGAACCTAAGTGAAGGAAATTAAACTCGAAAAAGGATTTGCTAGCATTAAAAATGGCACTTTCTTGGCTCACAAAGGTGTAGAGCTAATTCCTTCCCCAGCTTCATCACCTGCTCCTTCTCTCTTCTGCTTCTGCCACCGCAAAGCTCTACAAAGAAGTGGGCCACCAAGGTCATTACCACTGTGTTAGCTGAAAATCTGATTAAGCTGGCTTCCTAGGGTTAGCATGAGAAATGTTAGATTTTCATGCTTGGAGCTTAATTCTTCTTTCCCTCGATTCCGTCATGTTTGCAAACTTCATTTGCATTTTAATTTCCTGTGGTTTGCCAAAGTGCAGACTGAGACTTGAGCTGTTGTTTCTGTTCAGGTGAAAAGTCCGACCACAGTGGAGCATCTGCAGTGGCATTGAGTCAGGCAACTGGCCGAGGCAAGTATTTGCTGCCTACTTCTGAGGGTCCCCAGGGAGCTTCGCCACCCAGCCTGCCAATGCATTTAATGAGTGAAGGAGACTCTGTCCAGTTTTCAGAACCATCTTGGTCCTGGGTGGTCCTCACTACATAGTAACCAGTCCTCTCGATATTCCCAAATAAGGGGAAATTATCGTAAACGGGAGTTGGAATCTTGGCCTACTAGGATCACATCATGGGGCTTTATTTAGGGGAGACATTGTGCCATCAAGCGTGAGAGATCCCTACCTGAGTCACTGTTATCAGTTACTGAGAAAGCCAGTCTCCTCCTGGGGGCTGGATGCTCTGCCTTCTGTGTTCTAGAAGCAGGGATGGTAGTATTAGTGGGGCATCATCCCGACTCCGGGAGGAGACAAGATAAATGACAAAAGGGAGGCATTTATGCCAAGCAGGCAAAGATGACCTTCGGAAAAGATGATCTCTGCCTCCATTTTGTCACTGGTAACATATACCTTCATACGACAGCCGTTCTTATTTAGTCGCTCAGTCATGTCCAACTCTTTTCGGCCCCATGGCCTGTAGCCCACCAGACTCCTGTATCCATGGGATTAACCGGGCAAGAATACTGGAGTGGGTTGCCATCTCCTTCTCCAGGGGCTCTTCTCAACCCGGGGATCAAACCCGCCGTCTTCCGCACTGGCAGACGCATTCTTTACCACTGAACCAGCAGGGAAGCCCTCAGATGACAGTAAAGCTCTGCGTTGGCCATCAGCGTTATCACATTACCTAAAATTAACTGAACTTTCTCTTTGTCTTCCCTCTAGGAAAGAACTTGGAGATTTCAATCTGATCCTCTCCCCTGTGATCTCTTGTACCCCTTCTCCTCTGTACACCAACACAATAAAATTCAAGGCTGTCAAATGATCCACGTGTGTCTGATGTTTATTTGGAAAAACCTGCCAGATTTTCCGACTGCGATATCAATCCACATCTTCTCTTGTCATATTTAGTATTGATTGTTTAAGGAGCAACTGTGCCTTAAAGCCAAAATTTCACTGCACTATCAGAGACCAGAGGAGCTACCTCGGAATGGACATTCAAACACACTTAGTTTCATTTCATTTCATAACAGAGAAACTTCTGTCCCAACTTTTGGCATAAATGCATTCAACACGGTCACCACTGTGGCAATGTTTACATTGATATTACCATCTGTTAATACTCAGATGTTTAAGGAAATACCAGGGACCAATTTAAATATCCAACGTATAATAGAAAATCTGCCATTAAGAGATCTGAAATGCATTTTAGTTTATGCTTCTAATTTAAATGTTTTCTTCCCTAACCTGGTGCTCATCAAATGTCACCTGTATTTAAAAGTCCTCCCCGGGGACTCTGATACACATTCAGGTTTGGGAACTCTTTTTTAATCCCTTCTTATAATCAACATGTGCAATGTGGCATTGGTACAATGGTGATACTTACAAAGCAGAGTGTTTTCCAGAATATTAAAAAGACTAATTAAAAACATACACACACACACACACACACACACACACACACACACACACACACACACTCAGGTTAATCACACCAGCAGCATCCACCATGCCTGTTCCCAGGAGTCATCTCTAGCTGTCTGCTAGCACAGTGAGAAGCTATTTCAAGGTCTTCTCTCAAGAGACTCTTCCAGACTGGTACCACAGACTAAATAAAGATGAAGCTAATTGCTGAGCTCTATTATTGGAGCAGAAAACATAGCACCATCTTTGTTTAAGGCTGAGTCTCCATGACAACACCAGATAAGAAGCTGGGTGAATAGTCATCTTTCCTGCACTTAGTGAGCCACAGGTCATGCCCTTCCTGGGCAAAAGGAATTGATACATCCTTATGTAATCATTTCAAACTGCTAAGCAGGACAACTCTGATTTTGTTTAGCTGGGAGGTCCTCAAAGAGATAAACTAGTTTCAAACTTTTCTTGATGTTTTTCATGCCTTCTTACCCGATCAGGAAGTGAAAACTGTCAGAATAACCACCGTTACAATGGCCATTGCTATTAAAAATGCACTGTGATTTTATGAAGTGGCAGCCTAGATGCTAACCCTACTTTGCCCTGTTCTAGATTGCTTACTCTCTGTGCGTCAGTTTTCTCATCTTCAAAATGGGTATATTATTACTAACTACCTCATACATGTAGGGTTGTTATTAGGATTAAATTAGTTCCTATGTTGAACACAACGTTTGGTATATAATGGCCAAATAATTAGTTGATATTCTTATGAGCATCACCACTGAAACAATAACTGCTCAGTTCATACAGTAGCCGTTAGCTCCCTGTGGCTACTGAATTAACTTGAAGTAAATAAGTTGAAAAACGTGTTCTTTGGTTGCAATGGCACATTCTAAGTGGTCAGTGAGTACCTGTGACCTAGTGTCTACTCTACTGGAGAGCAAAGATGCAGTACACGGAAATCATCACAGAAGTCTACTGGACAGCTGAGCCATAGCTTAGGAAAAATAGAGGATAAGCACTTCCTTTACAGGAGAGAGACATGTTGTTCTCAGCAGTCTCTGTTGACTGTGAAAACAGTCTTTGGACTTTCTCTGGGAGCAGTGGGGCCGATTTCTTTTGTAGCATCTTGTCAAGAGTGGTTTCCAGTGTGAAATATGCAATCATCATTGTCAGTTTAAAAAAAAAAGTTTTCTGAAAACGGTTCTCTCTCACTTGGCACAGTTCCCCATTCCTTTCATACACTCTTTTAATTGCTGTATCTGTTCATTCTATAGTTGCACATACTTCTCGAAAAGCAGGCCAGGTGGCAACTTCATACCCATCACATGTCTTGCAGTAGAACCCCGTGGCTACTGGAGAGGATGATTTTCTTAACCGCCACTCAGAGGGGACTGGTGGGAATGTTTCCCTGTCAGGTCAGTACTGCTCGGAAAGAGAAGCGAAGTTAAATATTTAGAGATAGAGACACAGGCCTTTGCTCCATCTCAGGAAGCAAGTTTCATTGGTGAATGGTCAATTGTGAATTCTAATGTTGGCTGGAAAATGCTTGGTCCTTTTCCTTAGAGTCAAATTGCCATGTCTTGTTTGTCCTATGTCTGGTTAGTCCCTGATATCATTGCCTGGCAGGTGCTTTGTGAATGTTTGAGAGTGAGAGAAAAACAAAGGCAAAGCAAAAGATGTCCAACATTTCTAACAAGTAAAAGTTTTATGTGCATCATGGACAGTTAGTGATGTTCTGCATGACCCAGAGGAGTCTTTGCTGCCGATTTATATTTTGGGAGAACTTCTACTATAAAACTAGCTTGGGAAGTTGGGAACAATAGCCTGTGAAATGTCCTTAATCTCAGGCCAGTTCTATCAAACTGGTTGAATGCACTACAGCTCTGCTGCAGAGAAACCTCTCCCAGTATTTCCAATGCTCTTCAAGACCTCAAGATATAAAAGGGTGGCATAGGGAGAGGAAGAGCAAAAACTTTCCCTTCCTATTTTTGAATTTTCTAAATTGGGTTGGCCAAAAAGTTCATTCAGATTTCCTGTAACATCATACAAAAACCAAAATGAGCTTTTTAGCCAATCCAATAAAACAAAACAAAATAAAATTGATACTATGGGTAACTAAATACTCTCAATAGAAGAGTATCAATGAGTCTATGTTTCAGAAAAAGATTTTTTTAAATCCACACAATTGAAATCACATCAACAACTAATGCTTACAGTCCACTCACCTTTATATGACATTTCAGCATTTCAAAGTTGGGTTTTAACATGCAGTTACACAGACAGCATCTTATTTCATTATCAGGGTGTCACAATGCGGCAGGTGGCCTCACCTCACATATAGGTGCATAAACAATAGCTCCGGGGGTTACAAAAATTGGGCAAGGTGTTAGTGATGGAAGAGGCGTTAGAAGCCATTCTGACCCCATTACACCCTTGCATCCTTTCATTAAAGAAGTGCAATATCTTAGGACTGACAAGTTCATCTTTAAGCAAAGGAGAGAGAGAGAGGAAAAAAAAATCCCTCATTATAGAAGATTTAGATTATAGTGCAATCTGAAAAAAAAAAATTGTTTTTCCTGTAGATAATCACCAGCTCTGAGTAGCCACTGGGTCACCTTATCTACGAAAAGGTATACAGCTCAGCCAGGATGGAGAATAAAGATGGATGGCTATAGGAGGAGGGGAGAATTATTAACACCAGATAAAAATGCAGGCCGTTTATCTCTCCAAGGCCAGGAGGGTGGTGCGGCTGGAGATGTGTGTTCTGTGTGTGATGGGAGGAAACAGGGCTCTGCTGGCACTATTTTAGCTGGTACCTTTCGATGCGGTTACCACACGGGTGATAAAGACACCACAGAAGCCCAATTTAAATCCAAGTGTCTTATACTTAATCAAATAGCTTTGTGAGGCTGATTAAAGAGATTAAATTAAGTCTGAAAAGAAAGGGAGACATTTCCACATTTTCTCATCGACTAGTCTTGTTTCTAATGGAGCCTGACTGCATCCACCCCACATGATTTATGGAATACTTACTGCTGTCAGGGTCTGGGTGCATAGAGTGGAGACACAGCAAGCTGCTACTCCTCCAGTATTTTATATCATCCACAGGAGAAGGGAGAACAGCTAGCCTTATTAGACATGATACACGGATGCATGATAGAAGTGTGTGAAAAGGGCTGGGGACTTCTCCAGTGGTCCAGGGGCTAAGAGTTCAGGTTCCCAACGCAGGACCTGGGTTCAGTCCCTGGTCAGTGAACTGAAGGCTGTGAACTAGATCCCACATGCCCCAAGTCAAGATCCTGTGTGCTGCAACCAAGACCTGGTGCAGCCAAATAAATAAACATTAACAGAGGGCTCAAAGTGGTCCTTGGCTCTCATGAGGGGGACAGGAGGACATTTTCACTGTGGCTTAAAGAATGGGGCAGTATGGGAGAGGGTGTCCCAGACAGAGGGAGGGGAAGTGAAAATGACAGACAAGTGATGGAATGGTAGCAGTATCATCAGCAGTGCTGTGTTAACAGACCTTGAGTGTTTTCCATGGACACACCAGTGTTCAAATACTTAACATCTATTAGCTCATTTAATCGTAAGAACCTCCTCAGACAGGCATCATTAGGCCCATTTTACAGATCAGGGAAGTTAGGCACAGAGATGTTAAGTAACTTCCCCAAAGCCACCAGGAAGTAGAGAATCCAGTTACAAGCTCAGCCGTCTGGGCCCCAAGGATTCTGACCAATGCAGTGCCTTCCAGGGATAGGTATGTGGTGTGTTTGAGGAAGATCCATTTTCCAGTTGAGCTAGACTGCAGAGCTTCTCAACCCCAGCACCAGTGACATTTGGGACTGGACAGCTGTTTGCGGCGGGGGGCTGTCTGTCAGGGGCGATGTTCGTAGAAGGTTTAGCAGCACCCCTGGCCTTTGTCCACTAGAAAAAGATGCCTGTGGCATCTCTATCCTGCAGTTGTGCACATCAGCGATACCTCCAGACACTGCCCAGTGTTCTCAGGGGCACAACTGCCCCAGTTAGGAATCACTGGACAAACGTCTGATGTGTGAGATCCGAGAGAGGCAGGAAAACGTTACCAGAGCCCCACTGTGAATATCCTCCAGGTCTATGCTGAAGGCTGTGAGAATGCAGACTACAGAAGGAAAGGTGCCACCTGGGGTTTAGTAAGTGAGGAGCTTCAGAAAAGATATAGCTTGCAAAAGCATCAGGGCAGGAGGTCCTGTGGGAGTCAACACAGACTTCTGAGTCCTCAGGTTAGGAGCAGGATGTGTTCTCAGGCTTTATAAATTATATGTTCAAAAATCCTAAAGCTAAAGATAGCAAAGGATAACATACAAGAACAGAGGACAAGTCCAGGCAGTCATTTCACCCACTGGTCCTTGGAATGCAGCCAATCTCTGACCCAAAACCTCAGAACTCCAAGTTTCATTTTAGGTAAGAAAGCTCCTGGATCTGGGGGGAAAAAGAAAAACCAACCATTCCGTTTTCCTAAGAGGCTGCAATGTCAGATCGCATGGCACTGTATAAGTGTGAACACAGTTGTGGTTCTGTCAGATTCAGAGAGTACACTTCTGCATAAATATACTGGACACTTGGAAAGAAAAAACAATGGAAACATTTTCTCCCCAAGTTTCTGTGTGTGCTAAGCCGCTTCAGTCATGTCCGACTCTTTGCGACCCCATGGACTGTAGCCCACCAGGCTCCTCTGTCCATGGGATTCTCCAGGCAAGAATACTGGAGTGAGTTACCATTTCCTTTTCCAGGGGCTCTTCCCGACCTAGGGACTGAACATATGTCTCTTATGTCTCCTGCACTGACAGGCAGGTCTCTTTATCACTAGCGCCAGACAATTGCAAGCCAAGGAGGTTTATGATCAGAACAGCAATTTTATAAACAGGAATAAAAGGTGTATGAACCTTCTAAATATTCTACAATAAACATACTACTTTTGTAAAGCCAAAGATGGTTTTAAAATTATCTAACTCAGAATTGTACCTCATGATAAACACCCAGCTAATTAAACAATTACATCCATTCCGCAAGCATCCTTCTTTGCTATTACCTGTTTTGATTTCTAGTGAGTTCTTTTTCATGTCATTGGGAAGGATTAGACAGAAGTATTTTCTTGGCCCTCTTTACAAAGCTGCCATGACCATTTTGAACCTGGTGCAGTTGCAAGCTTCTGGCTTACTTCCTAGTTTTTAAGATGGAATTCTCTTGGGGAAAAAATAACTTGATTGCCTAAAGAAAAGTAACCCAATCTCTGAGAAAGCCAACAACACATCTCTGACAGAAAGCCATCCAAGGGTCAGGGCCCAGAGCTTTGCAATCAGACATGGCATAACTTTGAGGCCAATATCTTCCCATCTCAGCTGTCTTATCTGGCAATGCAGGATGTGAATAACTTCATTAATCAGGTTCTTTCAAGGCTGCATGAGGTGGCTGGTCTGAACTATATGATCAGGAGTACAGCTCACATTCAGTCCTAGGTATCCCTTCTGATCCAGAACTTATAAGATAAGAGAATCATTCAGGACTTTGGGAGATCACACCAACCTTGCAGTCTCTTGGAGATGTTTCTTGTGTTTCTTGGCGATAAGGAAACGACCTACCTTCTATAAGAGGACATCCCAGTTACTTTGTGAACCTCTCACAAGTTAAGGATAAAACTGCCCCCACAACCCATCTCACTTTGGTCCCAACGAGATGCTGGAATTGTGAGATCCAAGCCTCTCTCTCAATAGCCGTGCTCCCGGGAATAATCTCAGACTCCTGGCTCGCACTATAGTGGAAAAAGATGTAGTAGAGAATGCTGTCTCTTCAACAGCCTTGTTTAGGAAAAAAAAAAAGATTCTCAAGTAGAATGGTGAAGTCAAGTTCAGGCATTAGACTAATACTTTGAAATTTTAAATTTCAAGCTTTACAGTTTGTCTTTGAAGAAAAATGCTAAGCTTTTAGATTCTTCATAAGTATTAAATAGGTTTAATCATAAATACCCTGCAATATGTGCTTTGTTCCTTTTATTTGGAGTCAAATTGAAATTTCCAATTAAACAAGATAAATTATACACAGCAGCCATTGTAACGGAAAAACAGCTACCAAGGCGTTTAGTTTCTGTACTGATGAAAGGCATGTAAAGACATCAAAACTCAAACATCTGCAAGGCACTGTTGGGAAAAGGCGACACTGCATGATGCCTTGTGACATTTTAAGGGCAGCAGACAGCTGGTGTGAGTGTAAGCAGTTTTAAGATGTCAGGAAGAAATTCAGATCACAGGATAGGGGATCAGCCCTCATTTCATAGGTGACTTCTTCCTTTGCTTCAAAAGTGAAAACACTTTCTTCTTCTCTAAGACAGATGTTAACAGAACAGAAGGCAAGCAGCCAGAAAGAGGAATGGACAAACTCCCGAGAGGGCAGTGAAAATGAGGCTCCCCCACCTCGTCTCCTCCAGAGAAACAGGAGCGTGAAATTGTTCAGACCATCTGGGGACTCGGTCGCTGGGTGTGGGGTGGGGCTTGTGTGCTTAGGGCTGTGCAGTAGTGAGGGGCTTAGACAGAACAACAGTTGGGACATTTGTTGGCATGCTGCCCAGCCTTGCCCTGAAGATGCTTTTCCTTCTTAACACCAAGGCTCCTCCTTGGCCATTGGAGGCCTGGGCCTAGGAGCTCACACAGAAGATACATGATGTGTGGTTGTCTCTATTTCACATCATCCCTTCTGGCCTCAATAACAGTTGGAGGAGGAGTGTAATCCAACCAATAGTATGAGTTTCATTCATCAAACTCCTGCTTAGCCTAAAGAGTGAATGGTCAGTGAACAGGGATCCCTAAAGGAAGATGCTTTTCACCAGAATTGTTCAGAAATCAAACCCTAGGTTGAACAGAGCACAGTTCAGTTCAGTTCAGTCGCTCAGCCATGTCCAGCTCTTTGTGACCCCATGAACCGCAGCACGCCAGGCCTCCCTGTCCATCAGATATCAAACTCTAGGTTGAAGAGAGCACAGAACAGTTCATGAAAACCCAGTCTGCTAATTACCATCTCCGGTTAGAGAGTTCCAGATGCTTAGCTTTATGGTGATAGGAGCTGTTCTCTTCCTTCTTGTTGCTGCATGTTCACCGCTGAGCACTGTCTCTGGCAGGTGGTAGCTGGACAGTCCACCTTTAGAACTAATACATAAAATACACCAGGAGTGGTGACGCTAGTACTTTTAACTAACATTAACATGACCCTGTGGATTCTGTAGAAGCAGAGGGTAAGAGCAGAGGAGGAAGAGAAAGAAAAGTTTTTCTTCTTGCTTTTCCTATTTAACTGAGAGCCAAGCTTCTGCTCTGAGGGGAAAGTGAAGCCTCAGCAAAAATGCAAAGAGAATCCAAGTAACTCATTCTGGACACTTCTGCGTGTGCAGTCCCAGGTCCTAGCAGTTAAGGAATAATTGAAGAGCTTCTCAAACTCTAATGTCCATGTGATCACCCAAGGATACTGTTAAGTTGCAGCTACAGAGATGCATCAGTTCAGCATGTGTCTAACAAGTTCCTGGGCGATGCCCTCAGTGAAGGTCTTTGGATTGCATTTGGGATTGCATGGGCTGAAGGGATGCTGAAGGAAAATGCCGATTATGCCCAAATTTCCCCAAACATGCTGACTTTAAAGCCTAACTCTTATGAAAGATGTGAGTCCACTAGACACCAGCATTTAATCTAGCCTCATGGAGTCACCTTATAATTAAATAGTGAATGTGAAAACTTGGTGTCATTCAACTGGCTATTGTTACGTGAAAGTGTTTCTGTCTCAGCAAAAAACATAAAAATATGGCAAGTTGTAATTTCACTTACAAGATGTTTGAGGTTATTTTCGCAAGGATAATGGCACTTGCACCTAAAGTAATAAAAAGATAAATAATAACATATTCAAGACCCATCTGCACTGTCCTATATACCGATCTTAATTACAGACTGTACATTTTCATCTAATTGCGAATAGTAAGTCAGCTCTGGAATAATTAGGAGGAGGAAGACTTATCACCGTTGGAACAGAGTACGCAAACACTTTTGTTTTTTTCAAATGTCACTATGACATTAAAAGAAATTCAGAAGAGAAAGACAGTAATAACAAAGTGAATACAAATATTAGTCCAAGATCGAAGTCTAGGAAAGGGGGCTCAGATGATCCCTGGCTGAAATACAGATGTTCTGACGCTTTGGTTCTTAGCACTGGCTGTCCCCTGGAAGCACCTGGAGACCTTTTAACCTACACCCATGCCTGGACCCCACCACCCCAGGTTCTAGGTTGTTACATTAGGATGGGGTGTGGGCAGCTAGAGTTAAACATCTCCCCCAGTGAGTCTACTGGCAGCCAGGACAGAGACCTTTGCTCTCATGTAGAATATCTCCATCGTGGTCCCCAACCAGCAAGATCCGCATCACCTGGGGACGCAGGCCAAGCGCACATTCTTGGCCTCTCCCTGGACCTGCTAAAGCAGAGGTCCTAGGCTTGGGACCCATTCACTGGTATTTCAACCCGTTCTCAGGGTGAGCCTGGTGTGTGCTCCTGGAAGTTTTTCCCTGAGAATTCTGAGGGCCCTGTGCTTCTCACCCAGATATTCTTATGTGGGGCTGCTGAAGTATCTCACATAGAGACCTCCCTGCTGGATAGCTTACAGCCTGGGCTCTGGTGTTAATTCCAGATACCACCACCTCCAGTCTGGGAGTCTCAGTAAAGGAAGGAAACCTAAGGTCACTTAATTAAAGATTTAATGGCTACTATGTTACCCCCCAAATATGATCTTGTATAACAGGCTTGAATATTTTTATGATAAGAAACTTGCCAGTATCTGGTCTACTCCTGTTCATCTTCAGATGCTCACTAGGTACAGACTCTCTACTCAAAGTATTTACAAAGATGACTCGTTTACGCTTGGCCATGGTCTCCCACGATGAATGCTGTAATCTGAATTTGACCCCTGCCCAAAATGCATGTCAGGGAGGTTTTGAGATATGTGACGGTCGTGTGGTTTCTTACAAAATGTACACCAAATTCTTTGCCTTGAGAACACATAGAAAGTTCATTTTTTCAGCCCCAATTACTTAAAAGCTGTTGTTAGAAAGCCAAACCGATGGTTTACATTCTCTTGCCTCCAAGATAAATATCCTTTGCTGGTGGTGGTTTAGTCGCTAAGTCATGTCTGACTCTTGTGACCCCGTGGACTATATGTAGCCTGCCAGGCTCCTCTGTCCATGAGATTCTCTAGGCAAGAAAATTGGAGTGGACTGCCATTTCCTTCTCCAGAGGATCTTCCCAACCCAGGAATCGAACCCAGGTCGCCTGCATCTCAGGCAGGTCCTTTGCTCCTCGTGCCCAGTATCTAGGACTCTCACCCCTGCTGGGTTCAATTGATCAGCACACAAAACAGCAAGACTGCTAGTACACCATTCACACATTCCATGTACACATTAGAACGATACTTTTCCATGTCTTGTTGGCACATGTAAAAAAAGATAATATTCATAAGGCATATTTGGTAAACTGAAGAAGATTTGGGGGAATCTATATAAAACTTATCTAAAAATCCATATTATTTATAAGTATATTACTCAATAATCAAAAGCTTCAAAGAAGAGGTTAAATATTGAATTTGTATCAAATTTGAAAACCTAACATTTTCCATTTTTTAAATGAAAATTTGGGCTTCCTTTCATGAAGAGATAGTTCCTAGCAACTTAAATACACAAAATGGCTATGAACAATTCCCTGTTAAGACTTTGATGATGATCTCTTCAAATTCTTAATAGAGAATATTAATGAAAAACTTTGTATGAGGAGATGTTCAAAAGTTTGAAAGCATTTTTTTACAATAATTCAGAATTGTGTAATAGCCAAATCTGTATTTAAGGAATACAATCACTTCTTAATTAAAAAAAAGTAATACTAAAATGTCTTGTTCACATTTTGTGAACACATTATTTGTGACCAATAATGTGAACACATTTTGAATTCAGTTCACGCGTTTTTCCTCTCAAGCGTTTTAAATAATCATGATGTTTTAATTCTTTGGTGCACTTGTACTGTTAGAGCGGTTACCACATTAGCATGCCTCCAGACGTGTGCATCAGTCACAAGTGGACAGAAGTATCGACGCATGCGTGAATGCAAATACAGGGGTAGAATATACGGGTGTGGACCGGCAAGGAGGCCCACCGGCCATGGTGCTCGGACGATCCCAACGCATGGTTCCCTGGGCACATCAACCGTGACCCCCTCTCGGAGCTCCATGGGCTCCTGCCCTCCCCAGGAAGTGGCACGTGATACAATGAACCTTATATCCAGGTCGGGGAGCACCCTGGCCTAGCCTCCTGAGAGAATGGGGAGAACTGTTACTCATTTACTTCACGCTTCGCCTTTGGGAACCTGAGATAAGTCAGATTTCCTTCTCTGTTCAGAGAGCCCTAAAGGACGCCCCTAACTCCCAGACTGGTTTCTTGTCGTTGGCTTGATACACTTTACTGGTTATCTCAGGCCTCAACTAGCTGCTGCAAAAGGGATTATTTCATCAGGATACTGCATTTCTGGAGCCCAAGATGGCAACACCCTGGTCAGCTGTCCTACTCATGTCATCCTCGGACATCAAGCGCATTTTTCTGAAAGGAGTGACTCAGGAAAAGTCCACTAAGACGAAAATACCTGAAAGCACCTCCTAGGTGCAAACCATGATCTTGGATGGCTATGTTATTATACCATCACTCTTTCTGACTAATATTCAGTCCCCAAAGGACTGCTGCAAGAATCCTGCCGACATCACTATCTGAATAAAGCTCGGTCTGAAGCCCACCTGCCTCAAAGTGACCTGAAGCTCTTCCTAAAAGTTCAGACCCATTGATACACCCAAATTCAAATTACCCAGTCTAGTTGGGGATGCAGATGATCAGCTTATGGCTAATAGATATGAAACTACAACTATGAGAATACTTTGCAAACAAGAAATACAGGGAACTAGGAAGATCAAGAAGTACTGGCTACACAGATCAACAGTAGCTTTTTTCTTCTCATTTAAGTCATTTAATTGGAGGCTAATTACTTTCTAATATTGTGGAGGTTTTTGCCATGTGTCTATTATGTCTGTTAGTGGCTCTGTCACGTCCAGCTCTTTGCAACCCCATGGACTGTAGCCCACCAGACTTCTCTGTCCATGGAATTCTCCAGGCAAGAATAGTGGAGTGGACTGCCATTCCCTTCTCCAGAGGAACTTCACAATCCAGGGATCAAACCCTGGTCTCCTGTGACGCACGCAGATTCTTCACCATTTGAGCTACAGGGAAGTCTGTGGGTTTTGCCAGACATTGACATGAATCAGCCATGGGTGTACATGTGTCCCCTGCTCCCGAACCCCCTCCTACCTCCCTCCCCATCCCATGCCTCTAGGTTGTCCCAGTGCAACAGCTTTGAGCACCTTGCTTCATGCATTGAACTTCAACTGCTGATCTGTTTCACAGATGGTAATATACATGTTTTAATGCTATTCTCGCAAATCATCCCACCCTCGCCTTCTCCCACAGAGTCCAAAAGTCTGTTCTTTATCTCTGTATCTCCTTTTCTGTCTCGCATTTAGGGTCATCATTACCATCTTTCTAAATTCCATATATATGCATTAATATACTACATTGGTGTTTTTCTTTCTGACTTACTTCACTCTGTAGAATAGGCTCCAGTTTCATCCACCTCATTAGAACTGATTCAAATGTATTCTTTTAAATAGCTGAGTAATATTGCATTATGTATATGCACCACAACTTTCTTACAGTAGCTTTTTTAAGGCTTGGTCAAGGGATGTGTGGGCTTCCCCAGTGACTCAGTGGTAAAGTATCCACCTGGCAATGCAAGAGATGCAGGAGGTATGGGTCAGGAAGATCCCCTGGAGGAGGAAGTGGCAATCCACTCCAGTATTCTTGCCTGGGAAATCCTATGGAGAAAGGAGCCTGGTGGGCTACCATCCATGGGGTCGCAGAAGAGTCCGCCTACTGTGCACACATGCGCACGTGAAGGATGTGTAGGCATCGGCAACACAAAGTGATGGGAAAGGCCTCCAGACAAAGAGAAGAACATGTGCAAAGGCCCTGTGGTAGGAGCGTGGCAAATACAAGAGACTGAACCAAGGTCGGTGTGACTAGAAGGAAAAGATCAAGGGCAAATGTAGTTCTTGATAAAGATCCCCGAATAATTGTCAAGTCACACAGCAATGTATAGAACAAATTAGAAACATCAGTCTTCGGTCTAAAATTGCTGCAGAATCCTTGAAAAGTTTTAAGCAAAGGAAGTGAGAATACAAAGAACAGATAATGCAGTTTATATTTTTAATATAAATCACTTCAGCAAGTGTGTGAAGTAACAGGGACATGTAGACATCTAGAATTTGGTTTGGAGTTATTTCGTTGGTTGAGGTGATGGTGTTAGCTTTGACTATAGAGGTGGTGATGGAGATTAAAATAATAGGAGATAATGCTTCAGAGGTGAAAGCAACAAGATCTGAAGATTAGTTGGCTTTCAATTCCACTTCTTCACCTGTAAGAAATTCCACTGACTTGCACTCCAGTGCTAACCTACACACTGACTGCTGTGGCCCCGGACATGCGTCAACAAAGTGGGTTGGTGCCATATTTAGAGAATGCAGTGCCTGGAATCAGTTGGTTGGATCTGTTATCACTTAACTGTGCTTTGAAGTGGAGGGTAATCTCCCCAATTCATAAGGCCAATTGTTTCATGAACTTTATGAAGATACCTCTATGTTTGCATCTCTATATTATATGCATGACCCTATGCATTACTTTATATTTGTGAAGAGTTTAGGTCAGTTACAATGTTTAGGAGGAGCAGTCCTCAAAACTGCCCCTGCTCTTATACAAAATGCAATCCTGGAGTATCCCCAAACCACCCTGAGACTGGTTAATTTGCTAGAAAGCCTTGCTGAAAGCTGTTAGACTCACAGCTATGGTTTATTATGTGAAAAGGACCCAGATTAAAATCAGGCAATAGAAGAAGTGCATAGCACAGAGTCCAGGAGACAAGCCACACAGGGAGCTTTCACTGTCCTCTCCCTGATGGCGTCAAGATGCATGAATGCACCACAATCACAACAAAGGATGTTCACTCCAACCTCGCTGTTCAGAGTCTCAGTTAGGGCTCCCTTCTATCTGCATGACTGACTGACTGACTGTAGGGTTGAACTCAGTCTCCAGGTCAACTGATATGACCCAAAGTTCCCTAAATCACATTGTTACTATCTGGATAGCCTAAGGCATCCAGGCAAACACATGTTTCATCCCAGGATCCACTAACAAAAAGTCAGACCTCTTTTTTCGGCAAGGTTTAATTATTTATAATATGCAAATAACATCAAAAGCTAACGATTTATGCCACTAGCAGTAGAAAAGTAATTCAAGTTAATATTGCATTGAAATGAGGGGATAAATTTGTAGAAATATGCTCTTTTTCTTATAAAAAGTAGACTACACAAACCAAGGTTAGATCCCACATTACCCAGAATTAGTTTTGTTATCTGTTAGAAAGCGTCCCATAAGAATTTCTCTGTTTTTCTTTACTGACCTCAAAATCCTACTTCCTGTGGCCAACTAGGGAAAGTGCAGTTTTTTAAATCGCTGAAGAGGGAAGTTTATTTTAGCATTTTTATCTTATTTCTCTAAATTCTGAGTTTCTTGATTTAGTCATTTCTTGCTTATTGTACCGGTTAATGGGCCAGATTCTAAGGTCTTTCATTCATTTGGCTGAGGAAAAACCACAGGGAAACAGAGAGACAGGATGGTTTCCTGTTTAGCATAACTACTGCAGACACCTTGCCACTTAGTAACATCCAACAGTTTCCAGAGTAAGTTGGCACAGTCACTGATACTCAATCTATTTTTTAACTGATATCATCAATTTTAAAGAAAGAAGAAAATATTATTTACAAGATACCAGCAGATGGTGGAACCATTATGGTCACCAGAAGTTTCCAGAACCATTTGGGCCAGATGCCTCCAGAGCATGCCTTGGAACTACTCTGACACTTGCTGTCTCTGAACATGGAATGTGAAGTCCACAAATCAAGGTAAATTGGAAGTGGTCAAACAGGAGGTGGCAAGAGTAAACATCAACATCTTAGCAATCAGTGAACTAAAATGGAGAGAAATGGGCAAATTTAATTCAAATGACCATTATATCTACTACTGTGGGCAAAAATCCCTTAGAAGAAATGGAGTAGCCCTCCATAGTTAACAAGAGAGTTTGAAATGCAGTATTTGGGTGCAGTCTCAAAAATGACAGAATGATCTTGGTTCATTTCCAAGGCACCCATTCAACATCACCATAATCCAAGTCTATGCCCCAGCCAATAATGCCGAGCTAAAGTTGAACTGTTCTATGAAGAACTAGTCATAGCAAACTGGTCACAGCAAGCAAACTGGTCATAGCAAATACCCTTGTCCAACTACACAAGAGAGGACTGAACATCCCTAGATGGTCAATACCAAAATCAGATTGGTTATATTCTTTGCAGGGGAAGATGGAGAAGCTCTATACAGTTGGCAAAAATAAGACCTAGAGTTGATTTTGGCTCAGATCATGAGCTGCTTTTTGAAAAACTCAGGCTTAAATTGAAGTAAGTAGGGAAAACCACTAGGCCATTCAGGTAGGTATGATCTTACAATTATACAGTGGATGTGACACAAGGATTCAAGGGATTAGATCTAGTAGACAGAGTGCCTGAAGAACTATGGATGGAGGTTCATAACACTGTACAGGAGGTGGTGACCTAAACCATCCCTAAGAAAAAGAAATGCAAGAACACAAAATGGTTGTCTGAGGAAGCTCATAAATAGCTGAGGAAAGAAGAGAAGGTAAAAGCAAGGGAAAAAGGGAACAATACATACAACTAAATGCAGAGTTCTGGAGAATAACAAGGAGGGATAAGAAGGCCTTCTTAAGTGAAGAATGCAAAGAAGCAGAGGAAACAATAGAATGGGAAGGACTAGAGAACTCCAAGAAAATTGGAGAGATCAAGGGAACACTGCATGTAAGGATGGGTACAATAAGGACAGAAATAGTAAAGACCTAACTAAGAAGCAGAAGAGATTAAAAAGAGGTAGCAAGAATACACAGAAGAACTATACAAAAAAGATCTTAATGACCCGGAGAGCCACGATGGTGTGGTCATACACCTAGAGCCAGACACCCTGGGATGTGAAGTCACGTGAGCCTTAGGGAGCATTACTATGAACAAAGCTAGTGGAGGTGATGGAACATCAGGGTGAGCTGTTTCAAATTCTAAAAGATGATGCTGTGAAAGTGCTATGCTCCATATGTCAGCAAATTTGGAAACTCAGCAGTGGCCACAGGACTGGAAACGATCAGTGTTCACTCCAATCCCAAAGGGCAATGCCAAAGAGTGTTCAGACTGCTGTGCAATTGCACTTGTTTCACATGCTAACACGGTAATGCTCAAAATTCTCCAATCTGGGCTTCAGCAATATGGGAACAGAGAACTTCCAGATGCACAAGCTGGATTTAGAAAAGGCAAAGGAACCAGAGATAAAACTACCAACATTTGTTGGGTCATAGAGAAAACAAGGGAATTCCAGGAAAAACATATACTTCTGCTTTGTTGACTACGCTAAAGCCTTTGACAGTGTTGATCACAACAAACTCTGGAAAATTATTAAACAGCTGGTAATGCCAGACCACCTTACCTGTCTCCTGAGAAACCTATATATGCAGGTCATGAAACAACAGTTAGAACCGGACATGAAACAATGGACAGGTTCCAAATTGGAAAAGCAATATGTCAAGGATGTATATTGTCACCCTGCTTATTGAACTTCTGTGAAGAATACATCATGTGAAATGCCAGGCTGGAGGAATCACAAGCTGGAATCAAGACTGACAAAAGAAATATCAACAACCTCAGATATGGAGATGATACTACTCTAATGGCAGAAAGTGAATATAAACTAAAGAGCCTCATGATTATGGTAAAAGAGGAGAATGAAAAGGCTGGGCTTAAAACTCAACATTCAAAAAACTAAGATTATGGCATCTGTCCCATCAATTCATGGCAAATAGACGGGGAAAAAGTGGAAACAGTGACAGACTGTATTTTCTTGGGCTCCAAAATCACTGCAGATGGTGACTGCTGCCACAAGATTAAAAGACACCTGCTCCTTGAAGGAAAAGAATCCACCTGGAGAGGGTTAACTAGAATGAAGACTTTGAGGTAGTAGTGATGGTCAGAAAACATTCATCTGTGTGACATCTGATGTCCTAGGGTTGGACAATATCTCCCAGCTTATTCAGCAATCTCCAGTGGACCTAAGAAGGTACCTGGGACCAGGTGTGCCTAGCAGGGTACATTGGGTTGAGCTTTCTTTCTCAAGGAAAACATTACATATAATTTATATAGCAATATCAATATTATAATATTGTCTATTATTTATGCATTTTTTGATATATATATATATATATATAAACATCTAATTTTAACATTGCAAATCATGTTTTAAACATGACATTGGGTCATCAGGAAGTAGCCCAGAGAGTAAGGGGCTGTTGAGGTTGCTGCATGGGCCCCTCTCCTCTGTATCAACCAGAGCAACTTCTCCATCTTCTGATATACATATATGTGTGTGTATGTGAGTGTGTGTGTGAATATGTGTGTGTATATATATATATGTCAGAGAAGGCAATGGCACCCCACTCCAGCACTCTTGCCTGGAAAATCCCATGGACGGAGGAGCCTGGTGGGCCACAGTCCAGGGGGTCGCTAAGAGTCGGACAATGACTGAGCGACTTCACTTTCACTTTTCATTTTCATACATTGGAGAAGGAAATGGCAACCCACTCCAGTGTTCTCGCCTGGAGAATCCCAGGGACAGGGGAGCGTTATGGGCTGCCGTCTATGGGGTCGCACAGAGTCAGACACGACTGAAGCGACTTAGCAGCAGCAGCAGCATACACATATGTATGAATACAAATATGTATGTGTATATAATATATATAAAATATGTATGTGTGTATATATATATCAAATATATATGTGTATATATATACACACACACACACATATCTGTTGTCATTGTTTGTTTTTGGCTTCCCAAGTAGGATTCATTTGAGTTCAGATTCTAAACAAGTTTGAAAGCTTCTGATTTCAATAAGCAGCTCAGTATTTCTCAAACTCCCTGCTTTGGTATAGAGACACTTATTTGAGGGGTTCTGGGATTCCCAGGTGGCGCCAGTGGAACTTGCCTGTCAGTGTAGGAGACATAGAGGTGCGGGTTCGATCCCTGGGTGAGGAAGATCCCCTAGAGAAGGGCATGGGAACCACTCCAGTATTCTTGCCTGGAGAATCCCATGGACAGAGGAGCTTGGTGGGCTACAGTCCATGGGGTCACAAAGAGTCGGACATGACTGAAGTGACTGAGCAGGCACTCACCCTATAACTTCTGAACCCCTTTTTCTCCATAAGAGGGAGCTGGTACCCACAGAGGGCAGTAAATAGGTCAGTGCAGATGGACCACTGGCCTATTCTGGGCTCTACTCTCACTCTCCATATTTCAGCCTTGGGATGCACATTAGCTACTCCCTTCTGCCTGTCCCAAGCTCCTTTTTTCTCTGTCACCTGTGGTTGTTCTAAGAATCCGACAGACCCTGGGATGGGACCTCTGGATTCTAAATGCTGACCAGCTGCACTGAAGTATAAGACTCATATTATTTCATTCATTTCTAACTTAAGCATACATTTTTCAAAGAGGTTCAGTGTATCTCCTTATGAAGTACATTTAAATAACCATAATTAGCCTCATTATCTGGGCAAAACAATGCCTAATGGCACAGATCTGAAGCTATTTTCATAAAATAAAAAAAGACTCTCAGACTTGAGAACTCCCCAGGACCCATTTTGCTGCAGCAAAAGGTTCTGCACCCAGTCGAACCCTGTCACTCACAAACCAGCCATCGCTGGAGGCTACTAGCCATTCTCATTAAAGGTGATTTCAGGCTGCCGTATTTCACCTTGCCACTCATGTTGTTCCTGGGTCCTTGCTGGATGGCACCACAAGGACTATTTCAGGATGCCAGCCAGAGCCCCAGACCTGAAGGATAAACCTGGATATTCCAGAGTAGGCAGTATCTCCCTAAATGACAGGGTGGAATAAGGAATCTTGGGTGTTGGTTCTACAAGACAAGCAACGCTTAGTAGAAGATGCTGGGCTCTTTCTTTCCCCTGACTCAGGCTTCTGCTCCACTGAGTAGGATATGTTTGTCCAGCCTCATCAGCTTGGGATGGCAATATCCTTGTAAGATATCAGCCTGGTCTCATCTCTCCCAACTCCCCACGTGAATGAAGTCGGAAGGCAGCACAAAGCGTCTTAGGACCTGAGCCCTGTAGAAAGCTTGCACTCATCCTGAATGCGGTACTAAACCAAGGAGACTTGGGGACGGGATGATGGCACAGCTTCACTTTAAACACATGAAGCAAAGAATAGAGAATGTGGCAGCCATTTCGGTACCTCAGACTAAAGACTGAAATCCGACCTGGGTCCATGTCTGATCTACCAACTTTTATGAATTGCACAGTCTGGTGTGAAATGTAAGTTCTCCTTTTAATTACATGTGCCATCGAGGTCAAGCCTGATAAACAGAACTCAATAGGGGTGTACATTTCCAGAAATGTCTGGTCGGTGGGCCAACAACAGCAGCATCACCTCGGGCTTGCTAGAAATGCATACACTGAGGCTGCATCCCACGTTAACTAGGTTGGCATCTGCAGTCTAACAAGATCTCCACGTGGTTCACAGGCACATTACAGTATGAACAGTGCTCTCTGACACCAGTCTGCTCGCCCAGTCCGCCTCATGCTCGTGTACGTCTGTGTTTATTTATCTACCCTGCAGCCTGGCCACATCAACCGATGGCCGCCAACACATCCTTCCCTCTGTGCAGAAACTCCCCTGGTGAAGAGCTGCTTGGATCCTGAAAGGCTATCACTGAGTCTACTCGTTCCCAAGTCCAAACAGACACCATCACCAGTCACAGCCAACACTGTCCAGTGGAGGCAACGGTGCTGCATGGCTTAGCTCCCACCTATGAGACGTGCAGGTGGAAAAATACTACATCAACCTTGGTTCCAAGCCAAGAGCAGATGAACAGCTACCCAGCTGGTGGCTTCTGTTTCTGGCCCAAGCACCGGCTGAACCCAAGCTTCTCCTTGCCAAAAACATGTGCATTCCAGGCTCTCACAGGACCACAAACATGCCTCTCCATTTCAGAGAGAAATGATCCATTCCTCTCACCTGCTGCTGCTGTGGGGTTTGAAGAGACTGAACGTCCCAACCAGGAATTTTTTCACCCTCACTAACAATATTTCAAGCCGAGTTTGATCCGGACATTCAAGGGTCAAGATGTTTCACATCTAATCTGTAGAGACTGGACACTTTTCCATGGATTAAGCTGATACTCTCACTTGTAGAAGTTGATGTAAACAGCCCTAACAAACACAGAGCACCTAAAAATTAAAGACAGTCTGATTCCCAATGTGCTGATTCCTTGCTCCACTTCAGTGGGGAAGGAACTTGTTTCAACCCAAACTGGTTTATGGGAAAATAAATAGATATCACATATCACGCCTCCCCCACAGCAGTATTCTGAGTTTCCTAAGGACTGGAGTGGTAGAACATGGACTTTCAAATTTTACACCCCAACAGCCAGCAGGCTGACTAGAACGCACAGCATCCATCAGTTATAGTGGCTTTCAGCGCTTCTTGTGCTTTTTATCCATTTCTTTTGTAGTCAGCCCTGCCCTTTCCATTCTATATTCTTCTCCCTGATTTATACAATCATTTTGAGAAAAAAAGTTTTCAAATTTAAAACTTGCTTACAAGAAGACTTTTTCTTTTTTAAAAAAGTTCCTTGTAAGCTAAAGGAAACTATGTTTAGAAGAGGGGCAGTTGTGGCAGGGGGGTGGTTAGACAATGTCTTTACCTCAGGGAATCAGAAAAACATTGCATACCCTTCTCCTTTGAAATCTTTTGGGGAGTGTCTGCGCAATTCTAAAGATACATAAATAGCTTCAGCTGTAGGCATTACTTGTGACCCAGCTGCTGTGTGGCGGTCAATACTTCCTTAGGTGGAAGCGTCTTAAGGAGGGCCATTATGTAATTTGTTAAAGTAGTGAAGTGGCTATATCCGTGGAATGATTACAGCACACTAAATACAGTCGATACCCATTTCTAAGGAAGCATCTTAATGTTCTAAGAGCCCGATATGCCACACATTCAGTGCTGGTGTTCCTGGTACTCAGAGGTGGCCCTGCGTGCTATTCAGCTTAAGGGACTGTGACAAGAAAATACTGTTTTTGCTATAGGAATAATGACTTAGTTGACCATGAGTAAATAAGAATGATTAAATATTACTGACTGACAATAAAATCTCTTAGAGTAAGGAAAATATATTTGTTACCTCTGAATGGAAAAAGGAGTGATGGCTAGCGAGAAATATGGAGGCCACGTGAGGATCGCCTAGACTCCCTGAGAGGTCGCTAAGGGAAGTAAGTGTTTAGAGCTCACCAGATCAGCCGGGCAAATGGCTTGCTGACGCAGCTGGGTCTTCATTACCAACTCGTATGTTTGAACCGAGGTCAAGACTCATGGGAGATTCCTTTATCAAAGATGGTGGTTAGGAAAACAGATCAGTGAGGGGTGTTTTGTAAGAACTGGCTCTGCTGCACTCCCTGGGAAGCAGTCCCTGGTCTGGTTTCTCTGGGCCCATGGAGGAAAGAGTAAGACAAGCCGCAGAGCAGGGAAGATGAGCCTGGGTTCCTGCCTCTGGACTTGTGGGAAGAGAAAAATCGAAACCGCCACCCTCCCAGAGAATAATCTTGAAATAGCCTCTGGAAGCTCTACCCCCTGGGTGTTGGGTCTGTGCAACGCCCAGAAATGGTGCCAATCTCCCTGGGGAGGTTGGTAGCATTGAGAGGCAACGGAGAGGAACACAGGGCTACTTACAGAGGTCAAACCCAACAGCTTGGTGCTCAACAAATGTTCCCTGTTAAATCTGAATAAACATTCACATCGCTCGAACAACACACAAGCCTCAGAGCATCTGTAGGTAGGACGCTCCAGAGACGCACTTCAGCTGCCCAAGCAGAACGCCCCATACCGCACTGTGCTGTACCTTGCCAAGTGAAACACCACACATGCAAAGGTTGGGGACACAAGTAAAGAACAATCCAGAACCGAGAGCCACACACAGTCCCTTAGCAAGCAAACCGGAACTTCGGAATCACTTATGGCTCCAAAATGAGTTTACAAAGGAATTCATTACACAATTCCTACTAAATGAGCAGCCTGTCCCTTACGTTTGAAGTAATTTATTTCTATACTATGTTTCCAGCTGAAATGAAGGAGATGGAAGTCTACTTGGCTATTCATCAGGAACTGATGAAATACTAATAGCAAATGCTTTTTAAAGGATTCCTAAGTGCTGGTGTTACGTGATTATTAGAACCCCTCAATGAATAGTTTCTGTTGGTATTCCTAGTGAACGGTTAAGTAAACTGAACCACAGAGGGGGGAACTGAACTCTCCGACATCACCCAGGAAGTGGCAGAGCAAGGATTCAGACTCCAGTCCCATTCCAGAGTCTGTTATTACCTCGTCCCTCTCATACATGCTGAGAGAGAGAAGACAGAACATGAGAGATTACAAATTCAGCTCTCTTTCAATTTTTTATTCACATACTTCTCTATTTTTTTCATCATCTCTCACCATATTGTGTGTGTGTGTGTGTGTGTGTGTGTGCGTGTGCGCATGCACACACTCACCTGGAGCTCCCAGGTGGCGCTAGTGCTAAAGAACTTGCCTGCCAATGCAGGAGATGTAAGAGACACAGGTTTGATCCCTGGGTGGGGAAGATCCCCTAGAGGAGGAAATGGCACCCCACTCCAAAATTCTTGCCTGGAGAATCCCATGGACAGAGGAGCCTGGTGGGCTACAGTCCATGGGGTTGCAGAGAGTCGGACACGACTGACTGAGCAAGCACACACGTGTGTGCCCTTTCCACTTTGCTCATCTCTACCTCCTCCTACAAACAAACTGCAGGACCTCAGGGTACCGCCCTGGGCCAGGCTCTCCTCCTCAGTGTTATTCCTCCCACCAAATCCTTCACCAGTATCTCCCCTTGACCCTTCCCTTCCACTGAACCTACCCTGTGTCCTAGAGTATAAGCAAAACCTCAAGGTTTAGTTCAAAAGTCCGGAGCTTTGACCAGTAGAGAGCTTTCCAACATGCTGTGGGGGATGTCTTCCTAATTCAGAGATGTGAGGAACGGAGACACACACCTCCCCACCCCCACCCCGCCCATTCACATCCCACTGACGGCGCACAAGCTGTCTCCTCTTCGTGGTCCATTCTAAAATGCCTGCTCCTCTGGCCAGCAATTCCCCACACTCATTCCATAACCACCCAAGGGCTAGGATGCACTGATTTCCCTCATTTCCATTTCTTTTGCCTACAGAAAAAATAATGCTTTTCAGAATATGAACGGGGGCCTGGAAATTGACCATTATCCACTACCATTTCCCACAAAAGTGATACTAATATTTAGGACTTCATATGTCAACTTCTCAAGGCCCAGGGCGTACATTAAGAAGAGGAGAGCATCTGTAAGCTTTTATGGAAAAGGGAATAGAGCGGGCATGGACAGAGCCGAGTTTGCTCATGCAGTGCTGCTGAGGACATTGAGATGCAAGGAAATAAACAGCCCCCGTCCAAGCTGAATACACAACATAGTTAATTTGGATACCCTAATCCCATGGGTTGAATGATTTCATTTTTTATTGTCAGTTCTGTTGCAGAAATGGATATTTGGGCTGTATTTACAGGACATCAAAACAGCCGGTTGAAAAGTAAGTGGATTCATTCAAACTGATTCCAGTAACACTCTGATTAAGTAGTGGGCAAGGGAAGGGGTGCGCAAGGCTTATTGAATTTTCTGGTTTGACGGGGTTACCTGGTAACCTCTCTTTGTTTCATCCCTTACCGTTGAAATTCTTATTTTCAAAAACATATCACTTCACTCTGTTTATTTGGTGAAGCGTGTTGAGCATGATTTAATCTTGTTTTGCTCAGATGGGAGTTCTGAAAGGGCTTTGGGTTCATTTTTTCAGACTGCTGGTGCTAACTGTAGAAAGACTGAAAGTGTAGAAATTCAGAACATTGGATATCTTCCTGGAATTCTCTTAATTTCTTGAAAATGGATTGTTCTTTTCCATCACTCTTCTCAACATGCTGATTGAAGACTGTTTTCTTCTTCCCTGTCTAAAAATGGATGAACTAGAAGCAGGCCAATTTGAGTTTTTATTTTGAAATCATCATAAAAATGTATAGAAAATACTTCCAAAACTTTGATCTTAAAAATATAATTGAAGTAAGACTAATGTCTTTCCTAGTAGATAAATGCAAAGCATAGGCTTCTTGCTGACTGCAGATTTGGAAAGATCAGGTTGACTGGAAACTTTACAGCCAGTGATAATAGAATGTATAGCAACTGCTGGTATATTTATTGCCCCCCACCCCACCCCACCCCAGGAGAGACCAAAAAGAGTCAGCCATTCAGCCAAAGGTTTTTCCTATCATAGACGTTTCAGTCCATGACCTTTCTGAACTGGTCTCCAGAGAGGCAACAGATAGATTATCCAAATGCAGAAATTATAACAAGCTAGAAACTTGGATTCAAATACAAGGGCCTGAGACAAATCAAACACTTGTCCTATTGAAAACTAATATGTCCTTGCTTCTGGACATTTGCTGGCAACCTGTAGCTCACCAGATACAACGGCTCATTACCACCAGCAAGGGAGAAGCCTCTGTGCTGGACAGAAATGAGATTCCATTTCCAGGCATGAGCTTTTTCAGAAGCAGGGAGAAAGGATAAGGGTATTTAGAATGGCAAATTCTGCCCACTAGGAACAGAATCCTGCTCTCCACTTTTCAAAACCTGCTACGTTTTCTCCGTTCTCTTTTATGCGGGAACTGTAGAGATGCTAGAGAAAGCCAGCTGGAGGGGCCTGACCTGTCACTGAACCCTGATCATTCATTTTCTCCACTCTCCAGCTTTATAATATATCCATTTCTTAGAATTTTCTAGAAGTAGATGACCAAGAACAAAGCCCATCACAAGAGGATGTTCACAGTGGTTCAGACAGGGACTCTGGAGTCAGATGGCCTGGATTAGCTAGCTCTATGGTTGCGGAGTCCTACTTTACCTCTCTTCTCCCATCTGCAAAATGGGAAGAAAGAAAGCACCTTCTCAGACCACTTATGTGTTGAGCTGGGCACAGCAAGCACTCTACAAATATTAACCATTACCACTGATTAAACAAATTATCTTTAATTAACCATTTCAAATTATCCCTTCACTCCAGTGTCTAACAGCTGATGACTCTTGTTCAACTTCATCCCATACTTTCCCTCCCTGTCCACTTTTCTCACAACTGATAAAAGAACCTTAATCCTAATAGGTAACTGACTGATCATTGTAAGGGAGTGGCAGGTAACAAGAGAAGGCCTTAGAATAAGACAACACTAAAAAAGAGTAGAAAACAGTTATCTAAGCTTCCAGGAGACCTCAGACACAAGAACATGGCATTCATGGAAGGTAGCCAAAAAAGAAAGAAATGATTCATGTAGACACTGGGGATTTTAAAACTAAGACAGTAAACCACCAGCATACCAAGACAGGAGGTGGACAAGAAAAGCCAGGAGTCACCCACATAAAAGACCTGGGGTGGAAATCTGAGCAAGGCCTATTGACCACATCAGTGGTCTGGACCTCCTGGTTGACAGGCTGGTGCTTACATCTGCTCCAGGAAACAACACCATGAGTAGAAAGTCACGGAGGACAGATTAACAGCAAGTGACAGCCTTCAGAGCAGTGGAGTCTCTGGCGACCGTTTTGCTAAAGTTGGCAGCCTTGGCATGTGCCTACGTAGTTTACATTTTCTACCAGAGCAGACATTCTTTGAAGGTTATGGGGATTCCTTCTATGTCTGTGCACCATCACAGTCCTAGAATCTAGAATGAAAGATGGCTCACATTAGGAATCTGGTAAATGTTTATCGGCCAATTGCTGGATTATCCCAAATAGACAGGTAGTTGTGGTGGTGGAATAGTGTGACTGTCACGGAAGTTTCAGGTGACGTCTCCCAGGGAACAGTCACTATCTCAGAGAACATTTAACAGGAAATACTTGTCAGGGAAAAAAAAAAAAAAAAAGAGTTCTATTCTCTTTAGCAATGCAGCAGCCTAGATTTTAAGAATTTCCTGTGTTGCTGTCACCAAAAGTAAAGGAATATCCTAGAAATTAAAATACTTCTTTAGCCAAACCCTCTCTCTCAGAGCCCACTGTTGTTTTCTGAAATGATGTGAAAATCTACCTGCTGTGTTTCTGTTTTCTTTGCAATAGTACAGTCTCCTGCACAGTGTAACACAGACTCAGAAAGCTGCCTCCCCGAGGGTCTAAGGGTTTGCAATGAAGACTGAGTTAAGAGTTTAAAACTCTCCAGCACATAACAGCACAGTGGGCAATTCCAGGTGTCACATCCATTTCTTGTTTAAATGACATCCTCTGAAAGAAGTTCACCCTATGAAATGCAGGACACCAGCTGACTTTAGCTATGACCGTTTTCCTGAATTCCATTATCGTGTAGAGCTGACTAGCCTTCCGTGCTGATCTTAAGATCGTTGAGCAACGGAGGGGATGGTAGTGGTGCTGGTGGTGACAACTGCGTTTTCTTAAAGGTCCAACACTCTGCTCATCATCTGATCCTCCCAACATTGTTAGTATCACCTTCTTAATTTTGTAAATAATTGAAAGGCAAGGAATCTGAGGCTTAGAGACCTGTCACAAGATCACGGCTTATAGAGCACAGCTGGCATTTCAGTCCCAGAACTCGGACAGGAGAGTCGTCTAGTTAACCCCAACTTCACATCACCTCCCACACCACTAAGTGGATCTTTCTCATCTTTGGAGGAAGGCAAAGTCTGCATGATCTTCAGCATTTGTCCTCAGTCATCGTCTTTTCTCTGAACTTCAAGAGTGATCTGTGATCACAACGTCTATTTCAAACTTTCCCTCTAAGCTGGAACAAACATCCCATTTCTTTTTTTCAAAACCTCTGTTCTGCACTGGCTTCCTTGGGGAGAAGGAGGGGGCTACTGAACAACCTCCCCACCAGGCTTTGCTGTCAAGAGTCACTCACTGCTTAAAGGAATACTTCTCAGTCTCCTGAAATCTATGTATCCAGAATGCCAATTCAGTCATTACCAAGACCTCCTACAAGAGTCACTGCCTCCTACAACAGGCAGAACACTCATGGGGATTGGGGATGGAATTTCAGGAAAGAAAGAAAGGTGGGGGGTGGTTGATGCTGAAGATCAGAAAGCAGGGAGCTGCAGAGAAGTTTCCTTGGAACTTCCTGTCTAGCTCTGCCTTGTAGAGAGGAGACAGTTGGTAAACATTTGAGTGAGAAAGATCTATGACCCCTGATGTCAGTTCTACCTCTCTGAGACCTCTCTCACCCTATCAATAACTAAAGTTCAAAAAAAGGTGGGGATATTTATTATGACAGGATGTGTTCGTTAGTCTCCCTAACTCGTGATGTCTTTTTTAAGTTCAGTTCAGTCACTCAGTTCAGTTCAGTTGCTCAGTCATGTCCAACTCTTTGCGACCCCATGAACTGCAGCACGCCAGGCCTCCCTGTCCATCACTGACTCCCAGAGTTCACTCAGACTCACATCTATCGAGTCAGTGATGCCATCCAGCCATCTCATCTTCTGTCATCCCCTTCTCCTCCTGCCCCCAATCCTTCCCAGCATCAGGGTCTTTTCCAATGAGACAACTCTTTGCATCAGGTGGCCAAAGTATTGGAGTTTCAGCTTTAGTATCAGTCCTTCCAATGAACACCCAGGACTGATCTCCTTTAGAATGGACTGGCTGGATCTCCTTGCAGTCCAAGGGACTCTCAAGAGTCTTCTCCACCACCACAGTTCAAAAACATCCATTCTTCAGTGCTCAGCTTTCTTCACAGTCCAACTCTCACATCCACACGTGACCACTGGACAAACCATAGCCTTGACTAGACGGACCTTTGTCGGCAAAGTCATCTCTCTGCTTTTGAATGTGCTGTCTAGGTTGGTCATAACTTTCCTTCCAAGGAGTAAGCATCTTTTAATTTCATGGCGGCAATCACCATCTGCAGTCACTCAGTCGTGTCCAATTCTTTGTGACCCCATGCACTGCAGCATGCCAGGCTTCCCTGTCTATCACCAACTCCTGAAGCTTGCTCAAACTCATGTCCATCAAGTCAGTGATGCCATCCAACCATCTTATCCTCTGTCATCCCCTTCTCCTCCTGCCTTCAGTCTTTCCCAGCATCAGCCTTTTAGTAAAGTTGGGATAATATTGGTACCTGCCTCATACGGCTGGCTGAAAGGATTAAAGGGTTTGTAAATATTAGGTGCTTGAGATTTTCTTGTACGTATTATGTGTTTAGCAAATGCTACTACATTCAGAGCCCAAGTTTGGACTTGTTGATGCCTTGTCCAAGAATCATATATTTCTCAACTTCTTGGAAAGAAGATCTATCAAGAGAAAGAAATGTTTATGTCCCGTCAACTCAGCAGTATTGATTGTTTCCACAAGGACTCACCCCACTCCGTTTTTAATCAACTCAGTTGGAATGCCCTTTGGGACATTATAGGTCACTTGGGGTGTTGTGTACATAAAAGCTGCCTGGAAAAAAAATGTGATGGAGTGATAACAGCTCAGTCTGTTTCATAACTAACCTGGGTAACATGGACCCAGACATCATAAACATTCATATGTCACAGTCACCCGAGGATAGTTTTGGTCTCGGTCTTTCTGATAAAGAATTGGCTTGATTCTTGATCCAATCTTTGCTTAATCAATGCAGACATAGCTCAATTCCAAACTGCAAATCTGAGCAGTGAATAAATAAAGAACTCATCTCAACTAATCTGACAGTGTTAGGATACTCATCAGTAGATATCCAATTTTTTCAATCAAAGTGTAAAAATGGAATATATAAACAGATGCACAGTTAAAAAATTCCAGCAATTGATTTTGCCAACAACCCAACAATAAGTGTCCCTGGAATCAATGATTACCAGCTCCGATACTGCACAGAGATGACAGAGACTGTCTGTAGGAGTAGCAACAACCATTGATTAGGTGTACATGTCTGTCTGGCACAGTAAAAAAACCATCACTTCTGCCACAGTGGAAAACACCAAGCCCTCCAGGTGACCAATACAACCTCTCAGAGCTCAGGATTTCAAGATCACACTTCTTCAGAGATGAAATGCTGGCTGATGACAGTGGTGCAAACGGGTGGAAGTGGCAACATGTTGACAATGACTTGACGCATCACTTTTCCAATGAACAGGTGAAATCTCCCAGGTGCTCTGACCACTCCTCAAACCCCCTCAGGGATTGCTGTCAGCACCCTAACAAGCATCCAGTCATCAGTGAGTTTAGTCCCATTGTACAGGCAGCCTGACCTGCTTTGGAGGAATTCTTTCTTCCAAGAGAGAAGAATATGGACACACGAGTCAGTGTTATCTGTGAGGGAGAAGTTCTCTACGTGCGCTCAGAGACAAGACTAATCACAGCTACACATGGTAAAATTACATGTGACCCCATTCTGAGTGTCTTACATATGTTACCACCTTCAATCTTCCTAAGGACCCTAGAGGTTGATGCTATTGTTAGGTCCATTTTCCAGAAGAGGAAACTAAGCCTTTTAGAGAGATGATAGTCCCTTGCCCAAGGTCATACAGTTGATCAATGGCTATCCTGGTACTTCTTATGTCCTTATATTTTCCCACTGTTCTTTTTCTTTGGTAGGGGTTTTCATGATCATTCTTGAATTATGACCAACAGAATTCTACACCAGGCCATGGAAACTATTGCAATTCTTTTTATTTCTTCTCTGAGATACATGACTGTGTCAAGAGTATTACTTCTCAGTGGCAGATACTATAAGATAAAGGTAGAACTCTCTCTGAGAAAAGTGCTAAAGCATACATTTTGCTTTAGACATGAAACTTCTCAAACATTCAGAAAAGTTGAAAGAGTGGTGATATAATCCACTACTGAGATAGTCACTGCTAATATTTTACCATTTTTGATTCATGCATATCTATCTATGTATCTCTGCCTTGAACCATTTGAAAGTTGGTTATCAGATATCATGAGACATTACTCCAAATATTTTAGCTTATTACAAAATGCAGACATTCTCCAACTCCACCATTATCTCATTATCACATATAACCAAGTTCAACATGGTTCTCTAAAAGCATCTAACGCTCAGTCCCTGGTCTTCTAGCTTCTGTCTCTTTATCCCTCCTAATAGCAGGCAACCTTTCAGCTTCCCCATCAAGTCTCTCCAGACCCAGTGCTTTGAATCCAAGTGAGGGTTCACTTCCACAAACCCCTGCTGACTTCTACTAGCCAGAATTTCAGTCTCCTATCAGAATCAATCAAGTTATACCCCAAATGCTCTAACCAAGACTTCAAAGAGGAACAGGCACTGTGGACAGATCCATTAGACAGCCTCAGGGCAAACAGAATACATTGAAGGAAAGACTGTAAGCCATCCATTTAAAATTAGGAATTTGATAATTTGGAAAATCCCAAGGGATTGTTAAATACATTCATATACCTTGAACCTGAAGGGGTTAAACTTCAATGCCAATTGCAATTCACCCTATTCAAATGAACAGATTTGCAATGTGTTTAAGAAAAGGAGAAGAGAGAAAGCACTTTTACACAGAGCAATGAAGGTAGAAAATCTGGAAGCATTGTAGTTAAGCACAGTTTGTGTGGTTATGATTGGTAACGGGAGTCCGGAGTTAGAGAACCAGGCTCACTCTCATTAGACCCCAACCATGGCCAAATTCTAGTGCCTTCCTTCCATTTCGCCAACAGGAGCCCCTGTCTGTATTCAGAGATAAGATGGTTAGGGGTCTGCTCCATCCATCTTCTATGTGGTCACAAAGTCTCTTTTCTCTTCCCCCAACTAATACCTGTGATCACTCTTGATCATGATCTGTGCTAAACAACCCTTCAGTTTCCTCTGACTGGGGGACTGGAAGAACTGCCCAATAGCTATGAAAATCAGAGGACCTTCATGCTCCAGGGAACAAACTGGGTCAGGGCTACCAGGTTCCTCATCCCTATTATCTCAGAAAGAAGGAGAAAAAAGCCTGGCAGAAAGTCTAAAGCCAAAAGAAGAAGTTTTAAGGACTATCAAACAGACATGAATAGGCCCCTTGTCATCAGTTTCAACTGAGCCCAACCAGAGACCTATCATCTTTAGTCATCCTGTGATGAATGTATGTGTGTGCATATAGAGGGGCACCTGGCCGACCTGAATGAGAGCTCCTTGAGGACAAGGGCATGTCTTACTCCCTCTGCATCCCAGGCAGCCCGTGTTTGACACCTAGTAGACATGTGCTTTGCATTTGCTGTAAACCGAAGCTCCGCCTGACTTCTGTCACCTGAAAGAGAATCTAATCCTTCCACCTTCCAAAGCCAGGATCCAGATATACAGTCCACGGGATGCTCCCACCTGCACAGAGCTTCTGTTGTCAAGCCCTGCTTTTTACCCACAGGTTAAGCTGAGTTGGATTCCAAGGAAGACAGAAAAGTGAAGGCTTCCTTTGTCTCTTTCCTTTGCCAAGACTGAGTCTTCTCTGGTTTCCCCTCCTTTGAGCACACTGGTCCTCTAAGATCTGCCACTGCTAGACAAGTCAGCTGAACCAAACACAACAGAACTTGATTGTCATGTCACATACAGCCACTCCCAAATTAAAACAAACAGCACAGTTCTGGCCTCAGGGATACTTCCCCACCACAGTGACCAAACAGGCTCTCGCCTAAGCCCTCATCCCCAGGACAACGTGGTGCTGCTGAGGGCCCAGGTGGCCTAGGAGCTGCTTGCTCACGGATGGCCCCTGTGGTTTCATCTTGGAATCCCACTTGCTACAAACACAATCCTCATCTGTCTGTCAGCTCCAAGCTGATCTCCCTTCCTGCACTTCCCATCTTCCACCTCTCTCCTCCTGTCCAATATGGGTAAGAAGCTCTCAGTTCATCCAAAAACCCAGAACCTTATACCCAGCATAAAATACTCTTGGCAATCAGATTAACTTCCCTTCCATCTCTCTCCCAGCATTCTTTCTTCTCTTCGTGAACCCTCGCCAAACTCCTCAAACCCCTCAATTTTTTTTCTCTTCTCTCAAAACCCTGAGCATTTTCACAGAAAAAACTAATGTGGCACCCTCCAGGTAGAAGGGTGCCCTGACAGCCATGTCTCCAGGCAGGGAAATAGCTCTAGTTCACTGATCAAGCACAATTCCATACTCCCTCTACTTTGAAACCTCTCTCGAATGTCTCAGGCAAGATTTTCCACCTTCTTCTGTGCGCACATTAGTGATGTCACCTCCTGGCAGGGTTGGAATTCTCCAGGTATGTTTCATTCTTTGTTCCAGCCACCCTGGCCTGTCAGCTGCCATCTTCACTCAGGGCTTTGCCCCCTACCATCCCTCTGTGGCCCAAATATCTGCATAGCCTCTCTTGCATCTCCTTTCAAACTGCTCAAATGACATCCCCTTCTGAATCTCAATGGCCACCTTTCCGAGGACAGGAGTCTACGCCCGAATCCCTCTCTACTCGCTTTGGCCACCTTTTCCCTAGTGTTTGAGATCACCTGACCTTATCCTGGTATTTGAGTCTCATTATTCATGGATCCCCAATTTGCAGACTCAACTATTTGCTGAAACTGATTGTAACACTGAAATCAACACTGCAGTGTTTTTGCAAGTGTTTGTGGACATTATGCAGGGCAGGGGGATATTTGTCACTGAACATATGAAGTCTCAGAGTAGGTCAACAGGGCGATATTTTACCTTTTTTCAGCTCTTATGTGCAAAACAAAACAAAACAAAACAGTGTGCTCCTGGTCTATTGAATACCTATGCTTCACATATTTGTACTTTTTTTGGGTGATTTTACTGTTTCACTGAGCAGAGTGAAGTGCTGTCTGAGAAAAGTGAAGGTTGCTCAGACTCTTTGTGACCCCTTGGATTGTTGCAATCCCACAGACTGTAACCCGCCAGGCTCCTCTGTCCATGGGATTCTCCAGGCAAGAATACTGGAGTGGGTTACCCTGCCCTCCTTCAGGGGATCTTCCCAACCCATCTAAGCCACCAGGGAAGCCAGAAGTGCTGTCTAGGGTTCCTTAAGTAAGGGAAGGTTAGATGTGTATTCCAGGGAAAAAGAAACGTGTTAGATAAGCTTTGTTCAGGCATGGATTACACACTCAATGCTTGCAGTAACTTCACAGGATACAACTGCCATTCACAAGAATTGGCTGCATCTATTTTTTGTAAAAAAACAATCTGCCTTCCTGCGGTAGATGGTAAGTGCCTCTCTCAAAGAGAGAGTGCACCTCAGCATAACGCATCTATACTGTCCCTGCCTGTAACAGTGTCTGACACACAGCAGGTGCTCCACAAATGTGTGCTGAATCGCACTGAACCACAGACTAGTTCAGAACAGAGACTACTTGTCTCTGCCTCCGTGCCACCAGTTTTTAGCCAAACCACTATCACAGGTGAACTTTTGGTAACAGCTGATGAAATAAAGGGATGGGTAAATAAACTTGTGAAACTCCTGCCCCCAAAGAGTAAGTCCTGGATTTTAGGTCCAGCTTTTCATCCAGGATCACTAGTACTATTCTGCCACTATTTTATCACTGTTGCCTTGTAGTGGTACCCTTAAGAAGGGCTTTAATGCCCATCTTCAGTCTTGGACACATCACTGCATTGCATTCAAATCATGCTCCAAAATTCTGGGATCCAAGATATACTGAAACTGCCAGTACACAAAAGGAGCTCACTGCCTGGGTGCATGTGAAAAAGTAGAAATCTGGGATGCAGTATTTCAGTGCACCTTTCTTCTCCAAGGCCAAATATATATGGCCTCAATCAAATTACCCAGATATCAGCTTTACTAAGCAAAAACCTGTTTCAAAACGGAGACTTTGTATATTTAATGCACATTTTAAGAACTGTGTAAACCTGTGCTTGACATTCTACATCTTAAAGTACCAATTAGGTTTTTTCAAAGTAACACTAAGATGTTCATTGACTCCTTTCATGCCAGAGTTGGAAGCTGATTTCTCAATTTTAGCTGGGCTATTTTGGCCCTTCTTGGATGCTAAGTGGGGAAAAATAGTCCTATGGTTTAACTTAGAAATGAAATCTGAGGAGCTGGAACCATGGTTAGTTTTGTATATAACAACACCACAGGGACACTGTGGGGAGGAAAAAAAAAATGGTGGCCAAGTCCATGAGGTTTCTTTGTATTTTTTTGTGCTCCATTTTCCCCTAAGAT
This sequence comes from Capra hircus, assembly GCF_001704415.2. Taxonomy (NCBI): domain Eukaryota; kingdom Metazoa; phylum Chordata; class Mammalia; order Artiodactyla; family Bovidae; genus Capra; species Capra hircus. The sequence continues at coordinate 18,450,688 of NC_030829.1, read as the reverse complement.
CCTCCCAGAGCTGACAGGGGCTTCAGAGAGCAGAGGCCCTTCTGTAACAACACACATTAAGTAAAGCATACGTTATTACACACAGTAGTACACATGGACCAATGATGTTGTATGACACATTTCCTAGGCACTTGGAAGAGAAGGTTTCTACCTTCCTGACAGTGACAGGTATGTATATCTACGCACACATTTGAATTTTTTTAAAGTGCTCAGTAAAACACATGGTCTTTGTTACTAAAGTATTGAATTCCTTGTTATTTAAGAAAAATAAGAAATTAAATGTCGACGAGAGAAAACAACCCTATTTAATTCTCCTTACTCACTGTGTCCCATAATTCATTGGTTCCTATTATATCCATTGGATTATGTCTTCTCCATTTTTGTCCCTTTTCCTTTATTTCCTATAGTCTGAGTGACAAACATTTCACAGAAAACACTTTGAGACATTTTTGTGGGACAAAAAGGCTCAGAGAAAATTAAAAAGAAAACAACTAGTTCACTGAAGTTAGTTGAGCTTGATTTTGACAGAACACCAAGAATAAGTTGGAATGTCCGAGCTTAACTAGCAAAAGTGAATTAGTAATTCATCTCCAAACCAGTGTCTGCAACACTGTCTCATTGTGAATACCAGCTCCTAAAGGTTCTCTTGTTTTCAGAACTTCTGATACAGATGGCTTTAAAAATTCCATAAGGACCACGCCTAATACTCATTGTTCCTTCAAACTCATAATTTTATAAAAGAAAAAAAAATCTTTATTTAATAATAAAAAGCATACTTCCTTACTGAGTATTTCACTGCATGACTATTTTGAACTAAGCAATTGTCTTTCCTAGGCCATAAACCACATTGCTATTCAAATAAATGGAATTATCAGACACCATAGGCACTTATTTTATTTACTTATAAGGCTAGAGTGGTTTAAAAATAAACATTCTAATAACTGGAGAGCGCTCTGAAAAGTACAGAAATTGTCATTCAAGGAGTTTAAGGTTTTTGAGTACAAGCCAATGAAAACAATGCCATTTGCAGCAACATGGATTGTTATACTGAGCCATGTCAGACAAAGACAAATATACCACTTAGATGTGGAATCTAAAATTATGTTACAAATGAAGTTACTTACAAAACAGAAACAAACTCACAGACTTAGAGAATGAATTCATGGTTATCAAAAGGGAAGGACGGGGAGAAGGTATAATTAGGGAGTTTGGGACGGACATGTACACATTGCTATATTTAAAATGCATAACCAACAAGGATCTACTGTATAGCACAGGGAACTCTTCTAAATGTTATGTGGCAGCCTGGATGGGAGGGGAGTTCAGGGGAGAAAGGATGCATGTATATGTGTGGCTGAGTGCTCTGCTGTGCACCTGAAACTCTCACAGCACTGTTAATTGGCTATACTCCAATATTAAACAGAAAGTTTAAATAAAATTTAAAAATACTCATGGTAAGATATACACAACTTTATTATTTTGCTGCCAAGTTTCTAAGCTGCTCTGCAGAGAAAGCATGCATGGGCGCTGAGCATATGTACGGAACTTTGTAATTTAAAGAGACAGTTATGCATTATGCTATCACACAATAAACTGGGATATTTAATACATTTGGCCATTAACAACCCACAGGGTGATAATTATTCTACCTAATTTACAAAGGCTCGGAGAAGTTCAGTGTGTCATGGGACAGGTCTAGGTCACACCTTGAGTAAGGGCTAGAGTTCAATCAGACCCTGGGTCAGGTGAGCCCAATGCAACATCAGGAGCCCTCATCTCAAGTTTACTAGAGAACACAACAGACAATCCACTCCAGGCAACAGTGAATTCCCATTATCATTCTCACTTCTGGGTTTTTTTTAAAATTTTTTTTTTTTTTTACTATGACCTCATCTTTAAATGCAAATGAATGCTCAGATTTGCAACTCATGGACAATATCTTCTAGCCTACTTACTCTTTCTACTGAGACTCTTACAATGAATATTCTTCCTGAATAATGTGTTTTATAGTAAAAAGCTTGAGGAATTTCAAATACGTTGGGCTTTTTCCACTAGACAGCTACAGTTATACGGAAAACAATCTTAATTATCCATGCAAAGTAGTCTCAGATATCTAGATCAGGATCAGCTTCTGGGTTTCCTGTTTCTTTTCCTTCCCTTTGTCTTGAGGATGATTACAATGTGGGCATTTGACAAGGCATGCTGTGACTATTTCTTGCAACTGTAAAGCTGGGGTTTTCTAGATGCAAATAAGCTGTAAATAAGCTTCAGGGTTTATTTATATTTATATATATATATATGCATACATTTAGAAAGTTTTCCTATGTGACTGCAAACTAAGAACTGTTGAAGACAGTGAAGGCCATGATAACAATGGAAACATTTTTAGAAGACTGAGGCATCAATGAAATCATGCATTTATTGACTGAAGATGCACAACGACCAGCCTCATGACCCGGTTTTCTGGGGGATCCCCAATTTTATATAAGTATATTGAAAATCTATATTATATATAGCAACATAATACTTTCCCCTCTAGTTTTAGTTAATAAATGCAACATGATTAAATAGGGAAATAAGCCTTCATCTTCAAACCAGAATTTGTCAAGAGACTCTCAAGATTTAATCCAGAACCTAAGATCAGCTTTGTTGTAGGCTGTACATAAGCGTATATACTTCTGTAACATACTGACTGCCTTACTCAATGTACAAAGTCTCTTTTAGTATGTCACTGTGGCTCTTCCTTGTCTCTGAATTCACACATAAATCCCTACTTACTATAAAGCGCAGGAAGCTCAGCTCAGCGCTCTGTGATGACCTAGGTGGGATGGGGCTGGGGATATATGTATACGTATAGCTGGTTCACTTCACTGTACAGTGGAAACTAACACAGCATTGTAAAGCAGTTATACTCCAATAACAACAAGGAAGTTCTGGAAGAATTCTTGCTACATGTTTGCAAGAATTAAATGAGCAAAAGAGTTACAACCTAAGAACAGTAAGTAAAGTCATCAGTAAATGCTACATGATGTTATCTTGTGTCCAACAGAAGCAGATGCAAAACCGCAAAGATTTAATGAGTAAAGACCATATCACTTGACAGCAATGTGTACAACTTGATATTGGGAACTAGAATATAGAGCAGAGACATACCTTGGGATCTCAGTGTCTTTGTTTCCATCAGGAGGACAGGAAAGGGTCTGACTTGCTCATCAGCTGCTCCCCAGTGCCTTGCCTCTTGTTCTGCCGTATGGTAGGCAACTGACGCATACCTACTGAAAAAATGAATGAATGAGTGAATTAGTGAAGATGAGTCCTAAATTCACTGCACCAAAAATAAAAAGAATGTAGTCTACATTTAAGGAAAACAAAGTAGTCTGTGCACGTTGAGATTCCTGGCAGATTTAAGTAAGCTTCAAGCCTTGGTGGAAACAATCCTGCAAATTACCATTTACAACTTACTGATGAGAACACTATAAAAGTCAATCTATAGTAATTTGATTGTGTAAATCAAAACCAGAGAAGGCACTCTGGTTGGTCTAGCCTCCTGTCAACCTAAATTAATTCCAGTGACCCAGGACAAACCTTTGCCAAGCAACAGCCATTTATTATGAGAAGGTCTGGGAGAAGATCACAAAAGGAAATTTACTACAACATGGGTGGGTCCTTTAAGCTAATTGGAAAGCCTGAGACCCACTGATAAATTTGCTAATGGAGTGGACCATAAAAATGGTTGGAAATAGGTCAGAATGGAGAACCCAGCTGGTTTCAGAATTGCTGGGCACAGCAGATTCTAGCAGATAACATCCTACAATTAGGCAGAGGAATCCAGCGCCATTTGCACAGTCCCATCTTGACTTGGCACCCAAAGTCATCACAGATCTAATTCTGCTTCTACCCTTGTACATAGAGTCACTGTCACAACTGATTCTTTCACATTTATCTTTCAGGCCCTGCTGCAAAAAAGAAGTATGTCAGTTATAATAACCTGGTTATCTAACCTGTTCCATTCCATGGAACAACGGAGGAGAACAACCCTCAGTTATTTTGTCATCCAACCTGGCATTGGGCTCTTTTGGTCCAGCCTGCTGCCCATCACCGGAGGAGCATCCCCGGCCAGGAGACCAACGGTAGAGGATCCAAGTGTCCTACACAGCTGCTTTATGAAATATTCTTACTTTATCTTGGCTTAATAAGTCACTGGCATCAGCACTGCCAACTCGGCTGCAACTCTGGACTTTCCCTACCAAAGGGAGCATTGAGACTCAAGTCCCACCCAGGCTCTTGAGGTTGAACCCCTTGAGAGCCTCAATGACCGTTTTGGGGGCTGCCCAGTCTTTCTACGTCTGTACTTCCAGGCTGCAAGGTTTTGAAATTTTCTGTACAGTTTGTGAGGACTTTTGCACTTTGCCATCCAATGTTGTACCTCGGTTCACTGTTTTGTTTTCGAATGCCCTGTTTTCATAGAACCCTATTCTTTCAGATGGCGGGATCTTTGGGGAAAACTTTGAAACAATTAAAATTTTAAAAGGCTCTCGGCAGACTAAAAAGGAAAAACGTATGTACATGACTGTAAAATTATGATTATAGTACCGCTGCAAATCATGTTATTTTTTTTAAGACAAAAAAAAAAGATATTTAAAGACCAAAAACTGTGCTGAGAAAAGTATACCCTACCTGTCTTTGGTATGAGATAGGTCACAAGGGAAAACGGTATTGGCTGAACGGAATAGAGGTCTTGATCTTGGGAATGCATGCCAGTAATGTGTTTTTACAGTACACGTTACTCAATTATGTTCAATATTTGTATTTGTGTTCCCTTTTGTTACTTTACTTAGGATATGGGTATTTTGCAATAATTTTAATAATGATTAAACTATTTGAAGGAAAGAATATGGATTTTTCAAGTCTTGAGGTTTGGTTCATGCCCCCCTATGACTGATCAGTGTGATAAGGACTTTAAAAAAAGAGCATGTATGTTTTTTACTGTTTGTAAGAAGTACTTTCGTTAATCCTGCTGCTCATGTGCCAATTTAGTGGAGAAACACCCTTGCTGAAAAATCCCCCTTTCCATTCTCTTTCAATTCTGTGATATTGTCCAAGAATGTATCAATAAAATACTTTGGTTAACTTTTTTATTTCCTGCAATAAATATTTTTAGTTGTTTATCCCTTTTTATTGACAGCTGCTTCCATACTTATTTTAAGTTAGGGAACCACATGGACAGCCAAGCCTGTTAAAACCTCATATCTTAGCCCACAAATGAAGATGTAGCTGACAGACATTTATTAACCTGTTGTCATCATTTAAGTCCCTAAGTTGTGTCTGACTCTTCTGCGACCCCATGGGCTATAGCCCACCAGGGACCTCTGTCCATGGGATTTTGCAGGAAGGAATACTGGAGCAGGTGGGTCAGTTTCTTCTCCAGGGGATCTTCTCTACCCAAGTATCAAACCCACATCTTTCTGGCAGTTGGATTCTTTACCCCTGAACCACCAGGGAAGCCCATATGTTAACCCAAAGGTGCTAAATTCTCTTGCAGAAAAGCTGCTTCTAAGCCTGCACTTTCCATTTCTTCATAATTGAAGTTGAGACCTAACCATTTCAGATACTTTCTCAGAGAGTTATCTATCCAAAATAGCAAGAATGTGAGAGAGAAGAGAAAAATAAAGAGGCAACACAAGATTCAATAAATAGCAGTCTAGGTCAATGTAGTAAAATGATAAACATATCCCCAAAACGTAACCAAAGGAGAAGTAAGTAAAAATAACTAGTATACAGCATTTGTCTATATTTTCAAATAAATAGGTTGGCCATGCAGATGATAAAATTAAGACTTGGGGTTACCAAAGTTCAACAGGAGGGAATGGCCTCATAGATCAACTTGTAGTAACTTGGGTTTCAGAAGCGCAAAACCCTTTGCAGAGAGTGATACTGGTCCTTAGCACTCAAGATTAGACTGTAAAATCCAAAGTGAATTTCAAGAAACCACTGTGCGTCTAAGTGTAACTCATTTCCAACTGTGATTAATAAAACCCACACCTAATCCACCTTTGGCATCTTCTGACCTCTTCCTGCCACCCCTTAGCTCTCTCGGCCCAAGTAATGTACGTGCAAAGAACAGATAAGTCATTTCACTGTCAGCTGAAAAACACTAATCTATCCCCCAGGTTCTCCTATCCCTCAAACACCCTTCAAATTTTGCCATTTTGCAAACCTCCACTCATTCTGGACTAAGGGTTAGGGTTGTAGGTTCCCATCATTGTTTCATGAACATCTGTGTTTTTGCTCCCTAGAATTCTTTAAAATCAACTTCAGGCAAAGTTTTCTATGTACCCACTTGGGTCTGTTTAAATTGTTTTCCTCTCTTTTTCTCGAGTCAGGACCAGACAATTCAGAATTCTACTCTTAAATAAGTGTCTCCCCCTGCTCTTGGGATTGCCATCTTTTTGTTTCCAGTCTCAGGCTTATTACTATACTTTAACTTTTTGGAATCTGTCTTTCCAAAGTCTCATGTGGCCACCAGCCTACATGCAGGCTTCTGCCCCAGACTCCAGAGCCCAGATGATACTGGTGTTTCCCCCTAAGCTTCCTTTTGACCAGGTTCTCCTTGCTGGTCCAAATAATCGGGTTCAAGAAGCACTTCTCTTCTCTTCACCACCCCCTTAGGTGTGAAGGCAGTGGTAGAGCATTCAGTCAACAAACGATCTGAGTGCCCACTGTGTATCAGACACTGTTCTATATAGGGAGACAGAACTTAGACAGGAAGTCGCATCCCTTGCCCTCAAAGAGCTCGCATTCAAGAGGATTGTCAAGCATTTCTTGGATGCTGCTCTTTGGCCCCAAGCTTCCCTGGTGGCTCAGACGGTAAAGAATCTGCCTTCAATGAGAGAGATCTGATTTAGATCCCTGGGTTGGGAAGATCCCCTGGAGGAGGGCATGGAAACCCACTCCAGTACCCTTGCCTGGAGAATCCCAAGGACACAAGAGCCTGGCAAGCCACAGTCCATGGGGTCACAGAGTCAGATACAGCTGAACGACTAAGCATAACACAGCACAGCACTTTGGCCCAGAGGTGATCTTGTTAGAAGAGACAACCCGATTCACTGTAGAAATACACACATTAAGAGCTGGGCTTTCCTCAGTGAGCTTTTCTCTTCCTCCACTGAGTTTCTCCTCTTTCTCCAAGCCCCCTCACTTCCACTTAGAAAGTTAGACCATGCCAGGTCTTTACTCTGCTTGTTGTTCCTTTGAGTTTGTTACCCTGTGGGCTCCAGGAGCACGTGAAGAGCCAAGGAGCAAGACCCCCAGCCATGCACACACCTGGTTCCATAGCTGAGAGACCGTATTTGCCTCTCAACTGCAGAGATCTAGTTAGGACAAGAAAAGGAAATCCCAGGGAATGATTATTCTAACTTGGAGTGAGCCAGCAAGCCACATCCACTATTAGAGTAATTGTTTACCTCCTTCAAACAAGCAGGGCTTTCCAGCAAGTTCTGCACTACTGAGCAGGACAATGACAGAGTCCATCTCAGTGACTGTTACCCTTCCAGTGAACATTTACTATCAGAGAGACTGGTCGGGCAAACCGAACTGGCCCTTGAGCCAAGGGAGGTGGGCTGCCTTTGTGACTGCCTGGACGTTTCGTGCATAAAGTCATCAGGTACTTGGTATGTGCTTAGAACTGTGTTAACTGGTTTTTATTCCTCCCACTTAATCTTAAAAACAGCTCTATGTGGGAGAGATTAATATTTAAGAGTAAAATGAGAGTAATTTAAGAGTAAAAATGAGAATAATTCCCCTACCGTTGATAAGTAGCAAAGCTGCGACTGGAGGGCTTCCCCGTTGGTGCTAGTGCTAGACAACCTGCCTGCCAAAGCAGGAGACGTAAGAGAAACGGGTTCAGTCCCCGGACTGAGACGATCCCCTGGAGAAAGGCAACCCACTCCAGTATTCTTGCCTGGGAAATCCCAGGGACAGAGGAGCCTGGAGGGCTATAGTCCATAGACGGTCACAACGAGTCAGACATGACTGAAGTGACTTAGCACACACTCACACAAAGCTGGTACTATAAGCCAGATCTCACTGACTTGGACCCAATACTATAAAACATTCCATTGTAATGCCCAGAACATGCTGTCCTATTCTCCCTGAAACAGCAATTGTAATCACCATAAATAAAATAATAAATCTCTAACCACAATAAGATTTTACAAGATAAGTATTTGTAGGAAATATACTCTATAATAATTGCTATAAGGATAGATTCTTAAAACAGTATTTATAGTAATTAAGAATGTTGTAGAAAAATGCCCATACAGTTATTTTCAATACAATTCTAACTATATCAATACACGTGCATATGCCAAGGTAAATTGAACAAAATATACAAAATGAACTAGGCAAATATGAATGATTATTTTTTACTTAATTTGTTTTTCCTGTACCTGTTGTTTCCTTTGCAATGAACACACACAACATTTATAAATCAGTGGGAAATGCTAATTTTAAAACCATCCTGTGGATTTCTGCTAAGGTGGCAAGCTAGCACAGCATGTCCTGGCTTCATACTTAAAATCATCTCTGGATGTAAATTCTCCAGCACCTCTTCTGGACTGCACTGATGTTAGAATTTCCTGGGACTTTTGAAAAATACTGGTTTGCAGCCTCTACCCCAGGCTGATTAAAACAGAAATTTTGGAGGAAGACTTAGACGTTAATGTAGTTTGTAAATCTCCCCACACATAGTTTTAAGGAAACTGTGGATATGAGGGATAAGGACTTGAACAGATACTAGGTATTCTGAATGATGAACCATCCCCACCCACCACATCACTCCCCTCCCATGGTGCCCTAGCATAGATTACTGAACAGAAAAGCCAGTACCCCGGTGGGCCAGAGTAAGGGCCCAGAAATGGAGGTGTGCGTATGGATCTTTCTCACAGACAAAATTTTACAAAAGCACCACACTCGCCCATATTATACACAATCAATTCCAGAGTCATTAAGGATAAAAATGTCAAAAAGATCTTTTTTAAGGCCCATAGGAAAAAATACAGAGGAGTATATTTCTGTCCTTGGGTACAGAAAACATTATCTTACAGAAGACAGAAAGAAGGATCAGCGTGAAAGGAATGATTCCCTTTGAGTATATTAAAATTGAGTACTGTTCATTATAAAACACTTTAAAGCAAGTTCAAGCAATCTACTATCTATAAGAAGGTATTCACAATACATACGCCAAGAAAGGATTAATATTATCCAGAGAGATGAGATGGGGTGGGAGGTGGGAGGGGGGTTCATGTTTGGGAACTCGTGTACACTCGTGGTGGATTCATGTCAATGTATGGCAAAACCAATACAGTATTTTAAAGTAAAATAAAGAAAAAAATATTATAAATATATATTTTGAATACATCTACATATCCACAAGGTATAGATGAGAAATATATTCATTGAAAAGACTGATGCTGAAGCTCCAACTGTTTGGCCACCTTATCTGCAAAGCCAACTCGTCTGAAAAGACCCTGATGCTGAGGAAGACTGAGAGCAGAAGGAGAATGGGGGACAGAGGATGGCATGGTTGGATGGCGCTGCTGACTCAGTGGGCATGAGTTTGAGCAAGCTCTGGGAGATGGTAAATGACCAGGAAGCCTGATGTGATGCAGCCCACGGGGTTGCAAGGAGTCTACATGACTGAGCAACTGAACAACACCACCAATCAGATAAAGGTCCTGAACTTCACTATGACTTGATTAAATGAAAAAGATGCCTGTTGATGAACTAGTCACTGCAACAAGAGGGTGGGGTTAAGCGTAGGTCCTGACCATCCCTCCGTAAATTACAGTAGGGGGTTTAGTCGCAAAGTCATATCTGACTCTTTGTGACCCCATGGACTGTGACCTACCAGGCTTCTCTGTCCATGAGATTTCTCAGACAAGAATACTGGAGGGGGTTGCCATTTCCTTCACCCAGAGATCTTCCCACCCCAGGGATTGAACTTGCATCCCTTGCATTGGCAGGCAGATTCTCTGCCACTGAGGTGCCAGGGAAGCCCTCAACTACACTAAGTACCCTACACACGAACCTTCAAGTTGTGAACTTTGAAAGACATGAATGTGCTGGCTGTTGTACTGTACTACTCTACTTTTCACGGAACTATATGGTAGGGAAAAAAATCTTTATTTTTTGTTTGTCTGTTTTTTAATGTCTTATTTGTGTGAAAAGTATTATAAACCTATTACAGCATAGTGATATACAGCCAAATGTGTTAGCTGGATACCTAGGCTAACTTCATTGAACTTATGAACAAATTGGACTTTAGAATGACCTTCTGGAATGAAACTCATTCACATGTAGGAGACACAGTGTGTGTGTGTTTGTGTGTGGCTGTGTATGCGTGTGTGCAGATGTGCAAGCACTCAGTCGTGTTTGACTCTCTGCGATCTCATGGACTGTAGCCTGCCAGGCTCCTCTGTACCTGGGATTTCCCAAGCAAGAACACGGGAGTGGGGTGCCGTTTCCTACTCTAGCAGATCTTCCTGACCCAGGGATCAAACCCAGGTCTCCCACATCTGCTGCATTTGCAGGCAGACTTTTTATCACTAGCACCACCTGGGAAGCCCCATCTCAGGGAAACTGAGATGGCTGCTTCTATTAAATACTAATCCTGAGCAAGTCATCCAATTCTGATATTACTGGCCTCCTGCTCCTTCCTTCTTGAACAGAAGAAATCTTGACCATAGGTCAGAATAAGGCTCAGGTTTCATACCTGGGTAAGGTCATGTGTATATTTCCAGAGGGTGCTTGACAGAGCTATGTATAGATTTCTTAATGCTACTCATGCCAGTGAGGAAGCCACAGTTAGAACCAGACATGGAACAACTGACTGTTTCAAAATTGGGAAAGGAGTACGACAAGGTTGTATATTGTCATCCTGCTTATTTAATTTATATGCAAAGTACATCATAAGAAATGCCAGGCTGGATGAAGCACAAGCTGGAATCAAGATTGCCGGGAGAAATATCAATGACCTCATTTATGCAGAGGATACTTCCCTAATGGCAGAAAGTGAAGAGGAACTAAATAGCCTCTTGATGAGGGTGAAAGAGAAGAGTGAAAAAACTGGCTTAAAACTCAACATTCAAAAAACTAAGATCATGGCATCTGGTCCCATCACTTCAAGGCAAATAGAAACAGTGACAGGTTTAATTTTCTTGAGCCCCAAAATCACTGCAGATGGTAACTGCAGCCATGAAATTAAAAGACTCTTGCTCCTTGGAAAAAAAAGCTATGAAATAGCTAGACACATTTTAAAAAGCAGAGATATCACTTTGCTGACAAAGGTCTGCATAGTTCAAGTTATGGTTTTTCCACTAGTCATATGTGGATGTGAGAGTTGGCCAATAAAGAATGCTGAATGCTGAAGAATGGATACTTTTGAACTGTAGTGTTAGAGAAGACTCTTGAGACAGCAAGGAGATCAAACCCATCAATTCTAAAGGAAATCAGTCCTGGATATTAATTAGAAAGACTGATGCTGAAGCTGAAACTCTAATACTTTGGCCACCTGATACAAAGAGTTTATTCACTGGAAAAGACCCTGATGTTAGGAAAGATTGAAGGCAGGAGGAGAAGGGGGCAACAGAAGATGAGTGGATGGATGATACCACTGACTCAATGGACATGAGTTTGAGCAGGCTCTGGGAGATGGTGAAGGACAGGGAAGCCTGGAGTGCTACAGTCCATGGGGCTGCACACAGTCAGATACAACTTAGCAACTACACAACAACAACTCATGGTACCACTCACCTGTATATTTTCTCCATACAAAAACCCTCATTTCAATTTCAAAATGACTTGCATGACTTATTGGGGTATACATACACCTTCCTTGAACAAAATCTTCTGGGCCAAAGTGTCTGACTTTCAAACATTTGGAACACAGATATTACGGACTTCTAGAATTACACACAGTTCATTTCCTCATTCTCTTTGGAAAGAAACTAAAAAGTGAGAAAGACAAATGATATGTAAACAAGAATTCCCCTCAATTGTCATATGCAGAGTAGAATGCCACACTCGTTGCCAGCTCATCAGCAGTGCAGAGGTAGCAGTGTAAATATTAATTTAGCAAATCTGCCGCTTTTCATTTTATGAGACAACCAGCACAATTACACTAATGACGGCAATCGACACCCAGGAAGACCTGACAGTCGAGTTGAACGTTGTCTGCAACAGATCCACCGCCCACCCCCTGCATAGGACTGCACTTTCCTTTTTTAGTGTTATGCCATAAACTATCCTCCATGATTCTGCTTTTAGGGGAAGAAATGTACACAGTCTATCTCAAGTCAAATTATAAGAAAGACTACATAATATAAGTTCTCAACCACTACCACCTGATATTGTTTGGTTGGTTTTTCAAGAATACTAGCTGCCTAACTAGAATCAACCCCTCCGGGAAGGCTAGCTAAAGGCAGGTTGGAGGGCTCACTTGCAGCATCACTGATAATGCTGGGATGGAACCTGAGAATCTGCAAGTCCAGCTGATCCTGCTCTGGAAGAACCACACTCAGAGCCCAGGGCTTTAGAAGTACTATGGAAACAGGTGGGGCAAGAACATAGGAAAGCCATACCCATCTCTAAGCTCAGTAGTCCCATACCCAGAGAAGTCTAAGTGTGGCAAAGAAGCCAAATCTGACTCCATGTTGAAAACTTTGAGTTGTTTTTGTTATTATAATCAAACAGAATGGCTTGCTTCAAAGGACCTGCCCCTCTGCCTGACTGTAAACTAAAGTGCCTTTGCTCAGCTCAAAGAGAGATAATCTGATCCAGCCCACCTGTGAATAGAAGAGATTAACACACTCCTTCCAAAGGCGGGTGATGTTTTTCAAGATTGAAGACCCTTTCACTTTGCTTCCCCACTGCCTCTTCCTCTCTATTCTGCCTTTTGACTTTAATTCCTCCTTGCTTCTTTCTCTCTGACTCCACAAGAGAAACTAGCATCCAGACCATGACAAAATGGTTACTCTGAGACATTAGTCTGCCATCTTTTCAGTCAGGCGGCTTTCTGAATAAAGTCGTTTTCCTTCCCTCAACACCTCGCCTCTTGGATTCACTGGCCTGTAGTGTGATAAGCAGAGCAGAAGTCTGTATGTCTGCAGGGATCTTGGCAGAGCTGCACATCACTCTCTCTCAGATTCCTTAATACTCACTAGCACAGGATTCTGTATTCCATTGTTGGAAATGGCACACGGGACAAGATCCTAGCTCTCAAGTGGTAATAGAGTTATATGATGAAGCAAAATCTAAGTGGATGACTTTATGAAGTAGTAAATGGGAGGTCACTGTATAATGTTTCCAGTTGTGTATGCTTCAAAATTTCCTACTAAAAATTTAATACCCAATCTCATTTCCAATCTTTGAGTCCTATCTAGCATGATCCCCAAACTCTTTGACTTTAAACGTATTATACTTTTCCCCAAAATGCTTTAAGGGACTATATAATTAACATATGCCTGACACACATTTAAAAATATTTTAAACACTGGCATGGTAAGGGTTGGGAACTGATCTGTCAGTGGGTCCATGTGCCCATGTGTGTATCTGTGTGCAAGGGAGATGTATAGGAGAAAACGGATGAGGAGCTATGTCATTGATGGGCTCTCCACAGAAAAGAGGTGGCATACAGAAAAAAAAAAGTCTAAAATACTCAACAAACTGGATGAAACAGGATTGCATTTGGCTACAACCAACAGAAAACTCAATGTATATGGATTTATTTTGTAAGAAACCAAACAAATTATTTAGGTAAACAGTTGAGGTCTGTTGCAGTTGGTCAAAAATGATGTTAAGAACCAGAGTTCTTTTCTTTTTCCTGCTTTGCGTTCCTGATGTGCATAACGTTAATCCACACAGTCACAAAACGGCTACAGCATCTCTGGACAATACATCTCTCTAAGCAGTAAAAACAGAAAAGCTATAAAATTTTTGAGATTTTCCTTTTATTCAGTAAGTGAAACTTTTCTCCAAGAGTTCCTATAATCTCTTGGCCAGAAACATACCACTTAGCCCCCTCTGAAACATGGCCTCTTCCAACATACAGAATAGAGAACAGGAGTAAGTTACTGGGAATGCATTTTGACTGAGAAAACAGTATCTGTCAAGCTTATGTCCTGGGAAATGTTATATAAACTCTCCTTATTTCTAGCAACTTCTCATAATATAGTGGTGACCACTATTAAGGACACAAAATCACCACGACCAATAAGACAACTTAGGAATTCCCCAGGCAAGAATACTAGAGTAAGTTCCCATTCCCTTCTCCAGGGGATCTTCTTGACCCAGGTATTTAAACTGGGTCTCCTGCATTGCGGGCAGATTCTTTACCTTCTGAACTACCAGGGAAGCCCAGAAAATCTTCAAATAACATCAAATTCTGAAAAACCTACCCCAAATGTTGAAATTTAGGGTAAAGAGAGACTTGTGTGTCAATTTGGATGGGGGATTGCCTCACTGAGAATTCTGTAGAGCAGAGGATCCAGGCGGGCAGCATTCCACAAAGCTGTGTTTGGAAGCCTCCTTAACTGCGTGCCACCCTGAGAGCGGTTTAACTAAAACTCACCGTGGGAAATACCAGGGCTGGCGAGGACCACTCAGATCCATTTTGCATAGCTCATTAGGCTGTTTCAGAAGCCTGCTTGCTTTCTGGGTAGCAGCAACTGTCCGCATATTCGTTCTCATTCTGGGCTGTGTTGAAGGCAAATTATCTATTCAGCCAGACTCCTCTGCTTGCACATGAGGAATCACAATGAGAAGCTCCATATCAGGCTGCAATTTCAGTGCCAAGCGGTCTTGGAACACAGTCGGGCCCGGATCTAATTCTGCCCCTCCCTGCTTTAGTCTACTCTCATCTGCCATATACCAAAACTAAGTGCATTTCCAACTTGTGGAGGTACGTTGTTTCCATCCAAACTGGAGACAGAACTCATCCCAGATACAATAAAGAAAGTGTATTTTCAACCCCATCAAATCAGTAGTGAATGGGAGGTATCAGATATCAGACCTTTTAAAAGCCTTTGCCCAGATCACCTACTGATTGAAAAGATTTTTTCAGTTTCTTTTGCTGGCTTGTGTTCCCTCTTCAATTACCTCACTGGACTAGACATCCTGACATGCCTTCAAAATCAAAACAGAAGCCATACAATCATTTCTACAGTTTGGCCCATTCAGCACACGACTGGCATATTGTAAAAAATACAAAGGTATCCTAATGCTGATGTTCACTCATTGACAAGTTCAATTCCCAGGCTTACAGTCATCCATCCATCACCTCCAAGCACCTGTCCCATTCTGGGAAGACTCTGAACACACAGAGTGACTCTTGCTGTGTAATGATGACAGGGAAAGTAAGAGTGTCACACCCTTGCCAGCCCAATCTGTGTGTTGATTACCATAGAATTCCTCTCTCAAGTCCCTTCCAAACTTCTAAACGGGAGGAAAAGCTAGATACATTTCCCAGATGCCCTTGCGACTATGACTTTGGATCTAAATTAGTTTTCACTCTCCAAAGGCACCCACAGGGGATTTTGACAAGGAAATGCAGTGAACAATAAAAAATATTTTATTCATCCAGAAGGCAGCAAGAGAGGAGAGGAAAAAATAAAATGGTAGGACAAACAGAAAACAAGTCAGATGGTTGTTTTATACCTCAATGGGCAATTCTGTTGAATATAAATGAGCTAAATATGCCAATTAAAAGACAGGGACTGTCAGACTTTTCTTTTTTAAAGAAAAACTAAGTTGCTTACAAGAGATATTCCTTAAATTCAAGGCACAGAAAGGTTGCTGACTAATGGAGAGACTTTTTGGTAGTCCAGTGGTTAAGATTCTGCCTTGCAATGCAGGAGACATAGGTTCAATCCCTGGTGGGGGAACTGAGATCCACTTGCCTTGGAGCAACTAAGCCCAAGAGCCACAGTGAAGATCCTGTGTGCCTCCACTAAGACCCAACACAGCTAAAAGAAAAATAAATATGTTTGTAAAATCATCAATGGATATATGGTTAAAAGGAGAAAGTCTAATAGAGTGGGCTGAATGGTGGCTCTAAAGACATCAAGACCCCATCTCTGGGATCTGAACTGTTACCTTATGCGGAAAAACAGTTCTTGCAGATATAGGTGAATTAAGGATCTTTGGATACAGAGATTATCCTGGATTATCTAAGTGAGACCTAAAGCCCATCACATGTACACTTGTAAGAGGGACACTGAGGAGTGTTTGATCCCAGACTAGGAGAAAGCTGTGTAATCAGGAGGCAGGAGGTGGAGTGATACAGCCATGAGCCAAGGGATGCTGGCAGCCACCAGGATCTGCAAGGGATTCCCCTCCTAAAGCCTCCTGGGGGAGTTCAGCCCTGCTGACACCTTGATTCAGCCAAGGGTTTCAAACTTCTGGGATCCATAGCAGTGAGACAATAAATGTACTTATTTTAAGACACTACATCTGTGTTAATGTCTTACAGATGCTCTAAGAAACAAATCCAAATGGAGAATGGCATCCCTTATAAAACCAACCAAAAGAAAACCAGCGTGACTCTAGTTTGCTAGAGTTACAATCTCTAGTATTGTCTCTTGCCATAGAGGGGGCACTGCATAACAATAAATGGAAAAGAAAATTGAGAGCCATATTTCTGCTTTGCTTCCCTTTTCTCCTGGAAAAGTAAGGTCTGGGAATCATCAAGCTTTCTTGAGATTTCCTGCAGGCTCTGTGAGCATGAATGCTGTCAGTAATTAATTAAACAACGAGAAAGCATAATCACCAAAGAGCCACAGGGCAGAACACCAACAGGATACCAAGGCACTGAGATACGTTAGCCAGTGTGGTCTTAATCCCATGACCCACCAGGGAAGAAAAGGAATACAGACATACACATCTTTAAAGAACAATGCTTCAAATCTCCTAAGTCTGGATCCTTCCATGGAGTAAGGCAAAGTGCCCACTAAATTTCTTTTTCACCAAATATCCACCATCCACCACAGGTCTTTCTTAAAGACACACAATGAACAGGTCCCTTGACAGATGCTGTCTGAGTCTGTTCGGGCCAATCTAACACACAGAGTAGTGACCAGGCTGTTTATCAGCAAAAGGAATTTCTCACAGTTCTGGAGGCTCTGAGCCTAAGATCAAAGTGCTGGCAGATATGGTATCTGGTGGGGACCCATTTCCCAATTCATAGATGGCTGCTGTATGCTGTGCTAGACAAGGGGGAACTCTGGAGTCTCTTTCATAAGAGCATTAATCCCATTCATAGGACTCTACCTTCATCACCTAATCACCTCCCAAAAGGACCCACCTCTAAACAAGGCCATACCAAGGGTGAGGCTTTAACATATGGATTTGTGGGGGGAAACACATGTTCAGTGTGTCCAAAATCGCTGTGGATCGCAACTATAGCCATGAAATTAAAAGACACTTGCTCCTTGGAAGAAAAGCTATGATAGAACTAGACAGCATACTAAAAGCAGAAACATCACTTTTCAGACAAAGGCCCATATAGTCCAAGTGATGCTTTTGCCAGTAGCCATGTACACGTGTGAGAGCTGGATCATAAAGAAGCCTGAACACTGAAGGATTGATGCTTTTGAACTGTGGTGCTGGAGAAGACTCTTGAGAGTCCCTTGGACTGCAAGGAGATCAAACCAGCCCTTTCTAAAGGAAATCAGTCCTGAATAGTCATTGGAAGGACTGAGGCTGAAGCCAAAGGTCCATTACTTTGGCCACCTGATGTGAAGAGCCAACTCACTGGAAAAGACCCTGATGCTGGGAATGATTGAGGGCAGGAGGAGAAGGGGGCAGCAAAGGATGAGATGGTTGGATGGCATCATGGACTCAATGGACATGAGTGTGAGCAAATTCCAGGAGATAGCGAAGGACAGGGAAGCCCTGGTGTGCTGCAAGTCCATGGGGTCGCAAAGAGTCAGACATCTTACTGACTGAACAATAGCACCCGTTTAGTCTATATATTTCCATGAGGAAGGTGTGTTATCTTATTATGCCCTGAATCACATCCCAACCCCCAGGAAGACACACAGGAAGGATCAACACATACTTGTTAAGTGAATAATGCAAATCAGCATTAACAGTGGCCCCAGTCAAGTGGCTCTGTGGTCCACACTGAGCTCTTATCAGACCATTCACAGCACAGTGCTCATGAGAAAATGATAGTCTGTCAGAACAAATGGTCATGTGGGGCACTACCCAGGGGTTAGACCATGAGTGTAGAACCCTCAGGAATGAGATTGCTGCTGCTATTGTTTAGCTGTTAAGCTGTGTCTAACTATTTTGTGACCCCACGGACTGTAGCCCATTAGGCTCCTCTGTCCATGGGATTTCCCAGGCAAGAATATTAGGGTGGGTTGCCATTCCCTTCTGCAGGGGATCTTCCTGAGCCAGGTATTGAACTCACAGCTCCTGTATAGCAGGCCAATTCTTTACCTACCTCTGAGCCACCAAGGAAACCCTAGGAATAAGACGACAGGGTTCTCTCACCTCTGCCACCCTGTGAGCTTACAGAAAAAAATGGCTTCCTAGGAATCAGGAAGCTGGTCCTCATCAGACACCAAATCTGCCAGCACTGTGATCTTAGACTTACCAGGCTTCAGAACCCTGAGAAATAAATGCTTGCTATTTATAAGCCACTCAGTCTTCCAGCACTCTTAGCAGTACAAATGGACTTAGACACATGATAAGCCTGTTATGTGAGGAGAGAGAACCTGTAGACAGGATCTGTTGGGAGACAAGATAAAAGAAGACACAGCTAGATAGTTCTACATGAGAGAGAAAGAGGATGAGCCACAATAGGGAAGAAAAGAATGCTGAGCAACTCGATGAAGTACTGGGCTCTCAGCATTGGAAGTGACTGAGGAACAGTTAAAAATAGAAATAGGTAAAACTGAAATTTAAGTATATTTTAGATGCTGCGGTAAGACTGAACTTTAAGTATACTTTAAATGCTGCGGTATAAATATCTTCATCATTACCAATCTTAAGTCATTTATGATTATAAAAGTCTTATAAGAGAACTGTCTGGAACCATAGGAATACATGTACACAAATTCAAGGAGAACATCACATTTCCACAGGTGGAGGAACAGCTCCCAACATCTGAACTGGCAGGAAGGTGTTAGTTGTGATACAAGTCACATTGGTAAGTGACCTTCTGTACTGAAATCTTATCATGTTGTCTACCATTTAGCCTAGTCCTTTCCTTTGGATCCACAGGAAGCCAGAATATGCCCTCTGACCTGCGGCCACCCAAGAGATGAGACGGCCTTCTCTCTCCAGGTAAAATTGGCCTCTCTCACTAGAGACTCAGCTTTGTCTCTGACACTGAGGTTCCTGTCCAGCAGACAAACTACATATTGCAATTTATTTAATGGAAATAAAAACAAAAATAAATAGGACCTAATTAAACTTAAAAGCTTTTGCACAACAAAGGAAACCATAAGCAAGGTGAAAAGACAGCCCTCAGAATGGGAGAAAATAGCAACAAACAACTGACAAATAATTAATCTCCAAAATATATAAGCAGCAATGCAGCTCAATACCAGAAGAATGAACAGTCCAATCAAAAAGCGGGCAAAAGACCTAAACAGACACTTCTCCAAAGAAGACATAAGGATGGCTAATAAACACATGGAAAGATACTCAACATCACTCAACATTAGAGAAATGAAAATCAAAACCACAGTGAGGTATCATCTCACACAGGTCAGAATGGCCATCATCAAAAAGTCTACAAACAATAAATGCTAGAGAGGGTGTGGAGAAAAGGGAAACTCTTACACTGTTGGTAGGAATGCAAACTGGTACAGTCCCTATGAAGAACAGTGTGGAGATTCCTGAAAAAACTGGGAATCTGGGAATAGAAATGCCATATGACCCAGCAATCCCACTGCTAGGCATACACCCCAAGGAAATCAGAATTGAAAGGGACACATGTACCCCAATGTTCACTGCAGCACTCTTTACAATAGCTAGGACATGGAAGCAATCTAGGTGTCCATCCGCAGATGAATGGGTAAGGAAGTTGTGGTACATATACACAACGGAATATTATTCAGCTATAAAAGGAACCCATTTGAGTCAGTTCTAATGAGATGGATGAACCTGGAGCCTATTACACAAAGTGAAATATGTCAGGAAGAGAAAGACAAATACTGTTTATCAGTGCATATATATGGAATTTTGAAAGATGGTATCCATGATCCTATATGCAGGGCAGCAAAGGAGACACAGACAAAAAGAACAGCCTTCTCATGTGTTTGTTAGCCATCTGTGTGTCTTCTTTGGAGAAATGTCTGTTTAGCTCTTTGGCCCATTTTTTGATTCAGCCGTTTATTTTTCTGGCATTGAGCTGCATGAGCTGGTTGTATATTTTTGAGATTAATTCTTTCTCAGTTGCTTCATTTGCTATGGTTTTCTCCCATTCTGAAGGCTGTCATTTCACCTTGCTTATAGTTTCCTTTGTTGTGCAAAAGCTTTTAAGTTTAATTCAGTCCCATTTGTTTATTTTTGCTTTTATTTCCATTACTCTGGGAGGTAGGTCATAGAGGATACTACAGTGATTTACGTCAGAGAGTGTTTTGCCTATGTTTTCCTCTAGGAGTTTTATAGTTTCTGGTCTTACATTTAGGTCTTTAAGTCATTTTGAGTTTATTTTTGTGTATGGTGTTAGAAATTGTTCTAGTTTCATTCTTTTACAAGTGGTTGACCAGAGACACAGGGATAAAGAACAGACTTTCGGACTCTGTGGGAGAAGGTGAAGGTGGGATGATTTGAGAGAATAGCATTGGGACATGTATATTACCATATGTGAAACAGATCACAAGTCCCAGGTTCAATGCATGAGACAGGGCACTCAGGGCTGATGACCCGAGGGATGGGATGGGGAAGGAGGTGGGAGGGGGCTTCAGGATGGGGGACACATGTACACCCATGACTGATTCATGTCAAAGTATGGCAAAAACCACTACAATATTATAAAGTAATTAGCCTCCAATTAAATAAATATTTTTTTAATAAAAAGAACAGACTTTTGGATGCAGTGGGAGAAGGCAAGGGTGGGATGATTTGAGTAAATAGTGCTAAAACATGTATATTACCATATGTAAAACAGATGACCAGTAAAAGTTGAATGCATAAAGTAGGGCACCCAAAGCCGGTGTTCCAGGACAACCCAGAGGGGTAAAGTGGGGAGAGAGGTGGGAGGTGGGGTTCAGGATAGAGGGGACACATGTATACCTGTGGCCAATTCATGTTGACATATAGCAAAGACCATCACAATACTGTTAATGTAATTATCCTCCAATTAAAATTAATTGATTAAAAACAATAAAGCCCAAAGAGAACAAAACATCCCAGAAGTAGCTGACCCATCCTGTGAGTACCAAGGATGCCTCAGATCATATTGACACGTGTGCTGCCACGACACCAGTGAAAAAACATTACTGAACCAAGAGCAGATTGAAAGCTCACACACGGTTCAGTGCGCTGCTTCTAACGGATGCTCCCCATCCTGTTCCCAGGACTTGGCACTTAAGAGTTTTCTTTGGACCAAGTTTTGGACCAAGTTCTCTTTGGACTCAAGAAATTACAGTCATCCCTCCTAAATTTAGTCTTGCATTAGACCAGTTATTCCAGGCAGTTGAAATTATTTTAGAATCTGATTCTTGAACCTTTTAAACAATTCTCTCAAAATTTATCCCAATTTGTGATTCATGAACTCTATCCAAGAGCCTGTGACACACACATAAAGAACACCTCTGCAAGTTAAACAGTGAATCTTGGGTACAGTGATCCACCCAGCCTCAACATTTGCCTCCCGGTCCCTGTTGCTCTGAGCTGGCTTCGAGGACTTGCATGCCCAGGAGGCTCTGGAAACCCACTGTGTGTGCAAGCCTCGAACTTGATGAGCAGCTGTGAAGGTGTATAAAGTACACAGCATTCCCCAGTGATTAGCACAGCGCCTTGCATGGAGCAAACACTCTAACAGCCTGCAAAGTGGTGCTCCACATATTCCTCTATTTCTTGCCTTCAGGGAAATTAGCAGAACTGATACATGAATCAAGTTGAACATGATCTCCACCTCAAGATAACTCAATGTGCTATGCAAGGAGACAAAACAAGCCTGATTATTGCCAAGCTTCCTTTCTTCTGCTTATTCAAAAAGCTTGTAAATGTCACCCAGTTTGTTTCTAGCCAGCCAGAACTTTCACTCAGTTTTCTGCCATCATCAGATTGAACCTTTTAGAGTTTGTGACATGGAGTCGCAAAAGAAAATGACAAAACTGGAAAGGCAGAGAGGTGGGGACAGGAGACATCAGGCCAGTGCTCCAGGAAGGGAAAAGACGGGAGCTGAGAGAGAAAGGAACAGACAATTCTGGCCCATAAGGGGGATGAAAGGAAATTCTAAGAAATAGGGCAATGGACTATTTCCCTCTTTCTTAGTGAGTCAGAATCGCAGGTGAAATTTTTCAGTTATTTTGGAATAGTCCTTTGGTCCTTGGTCCATGCTTCCTTGACCATGGCAGAACTCAACCTGAATCACACGCATCTCTAACTTTTATATATCTGCCCTTTATAGAATGCCTCCATTTCAATTCATCTTCTGGTGGAAGACAAGTGTTCACATCTTTGCTTTTACTCTTTTTTTAAATTTTTCCAAGAATACTGCTGAAGAAAGTGAGAATTGGACTTGTGGTTCAATCGTTATAGTGTCTGAAGTTTATTTTTAAAAAGTGAAGATCAAATAGGCTATTGCCTTCCTGGTGTGATTGTATTTTAAAGTGATCCAAAAAGCTCCACGCCCTCAAAATGTTTCCTCAATGTCCACTCATCTAACCTCTGATTCCCACCCTTTGAAAAACAATAGATACATAAAATTCTATAATATATAAGCCCATATGTGGTACCTCAATGGTAAAGAATCCGCCTGCCAATGCAGGAGACTTGGGTTCAATCCCTGGGTCAGGAAGATACCCCTGGAGAGGGAAATGGCAACTCACTCAGTATTCTTGCCTGAGAAATCCCATGGACAGAGGAGCCTGATGGACTACAGACCTTGGCATCGCAAAGAGTCGGATACGACTTAGCAACTAACAGCAACGTATGTATATATTCAATATTACATATATATAATATATATATAATACACAATGATGTGTATATGTATAATGTATATATAATGGGTGTGTGTACATATATATGATGTATATATATTGTGTCTATACATACATGGGATTAAGTATTATCTCCTAACATAATCTTATTAGGGGCAATAGCATTTCCTGGCATCTACATGTCAGATACTTCATGTGCATTCTTTAACTTCTTTCCCATGACATGGGGTTTATTTTGACACTATAATAACTGGTACAGGTTGAATCATATCCCCCCAAAAGCTGTGTTGAAATCTTCACTCTCGCCACTTCAGTGGGATCTTATTTGGAAACAGGGTCACTGCAGATGTGATTAGTTAAAACAAGGTTGTTCTAGGGTAGGATGGGCAGTCCCTTCATCCAACAGGACTGCTGTTGCCCTTACAATAAGACAGACACAAAAGGAGAAGATAGGCGTGTGATGAGGAAATCACAGTCTGGAGCCGTCCATCTCCAAGCCGAGAAACACCAAGGGATGCCAGCCAACAAACACCAGTGGCTGGAAGAGGCAGGGAAAACTCTCCCTTTAGGGTGCAGAAGAAGCCTGGTCCTGCTGACATCTTGGTTTTGGACTTCCAGCCCCCAGAATAGAGAGAGGACAAATTTCTGTTGCTGTAAGCTACCCATTTGGGGCTTCTTGGTTATAGCAGCCAGAGGAAACTAATACAACATCCAAAAACCAGGTTCTAAAGCCCTATGGAACTGCAGTCTCCGTCCCAGCTCTTCAATTACCTGTGTAAATTACTTGGAGTGTTCAGTTCAGTTCAGTCACTCAGTCGTGTGCGACTCTTTGCGACCCCATGAATCGCAGCATGCCAGGCCTCCCTGTCCATCACCAACTCCTGGAGTTCACTCAGATTCACATCCATCGAGTCCGTGATGCTATCCAGCCATCTCATCCTCTGTCTTCCCCTTTTCCTCCTGCCCCCAATCCCTCCCAGCATCAAAGTCTTTTCCAATGAGTCAACTCTTCGCATGAGGTGGCCAAAGTACTAGAGTTTCAGCTTTAGCATCATTCCTTCCAAAGAAATCCCAGGGCTGATTTCCTTCAGAATGGACTGGCTGGATCTCCTTGCAGTCCAAGGGACTCTCAAGAGCCTTCTCCAACATCACAGTTCAAAAGCATCAATTCTTCGGCGCTCAGCCTTCTTCACAGTCCAACTCTCGCATCCATACATGACCACTGGAAAAACCATAGCCTTGACTAGACGGACCTTAGTCGGCAAAGTAATGTCTCTGCTTTAGAATATGGTATCTAGGTTGATCATAACGTTTCTTCCAATGAGTAAGCATCTTTTAATTTCATGGCTGCAGTCACCATCTGCAATGATTTTGGAGCCCCCCAAAATAAAGTCTGACACTGTTTCCACTGTTTCCCCATCTATTTCCCATGAAGTGATGGGACCAGATGCCATGATCTTTGTTTTCTGAATGTTGAGCTTTAAGCCAACTTTTTCACTCTCCTCTTTTACTTTCATCAAGAGGCTTTTTAGTTCCTCTTCACTTTTTGCCATAAGGGTGGTGTCATCTGCATCTCTGAGGTTATTGATATTTCTCCCAGAAATCTTGATTCCAGCTTAAGCTTATTTAACTTGGAGTGTAGTAAGCCTCAAGTTTCCTCATCTATAAGAGGCAGATAATGCTGTCTACTACCACACAGTTTTTGCTTTTTTGTTTTTTTTTTTTAAATAAATTAAATGGAAATCTTTGTGCCCTGCTCACTCTAAATTATTGCCACAGGTAAGCTTTTAATAAATGGCATGCTCTTCTAGGATCATCCTCACAATTGACTTTTCTTCCTCTTTATGAATGAAGAAATTGAAAAAGAGGTAAAAACTGTGTCCAGCAGCAGAGCGGGAGTTCAACATGAGGTCTGCCTGCCTCCAGAAAGCATGTGAGACTCCAGAAGAGCTGTGAGGAGAGACATTAACATTTGCTCAGGAGTCTAGGCATGTACTGAGGATCTGGATGGTTAGAGGTAAAATCTTTGAGGTGAGGCAAGAGGAGAAATGAACTTATAACTCAAGATATGGGGTGAAGTCTGGTGGGAGCCTCTAACAGGTAGTCAGAAATGCTAAGATCACAAGTTTGTCTTCCCAGCTCTGGCTGGCCTTGTCCCCTCATGCTGGTCCCCACTGCTACCATCCCATTCATGTTAATGACATCATTTCTTTCTAAAAACTCTGTTTCATCCTTTCAGCATGATCTAGTTCCTGGAAGCTATCCAGCTCCACAAAGGCCTCCTATTCCTTAAGAAATCCAGCGTATTTCTTTTCATCCAGGCGTGCTCGGTCCCCACCTATGGCAGCACCCCAGACAGTACGTGACAGGCTCTCGGGGCCAAGGAGAGTTTGCAAAGCCAGCCACGCTCTCCTAGTCTGCAGGCATCTTTGCTTCACATACAAATATAGCACTGGTCCCTGAGCCAGGAGCACCCATAACTCTCGGGTAACAATCAAAGTTGGATAGTATCTAAAACTCTTAAAAAGCTAGCTGACAGAGCTTCGTGAATATCATCCCAGAGATTATTTTAAAACCAGAAGAGACTAAAAGGATAAGAGACAAAAGTCAGGGAGATCAGCTTGTCACGACAAATACTGAAGAAGTGGTGCTAGTGGTAAAGAGCATGCCTGCCAGTGTAGGAGACGAGGGGCAGGTTTGATCCCTGGATCAGGAGGATTCCCTGGAAGAGGGCATGGTAATCCACTTCAGTATTCTTGCCTGGAGAATCCCATGGACAGCGGAGCCCGGCAGGCTATATTCCATGGGGTCACAAATACTTGGGCATGACTGAAGCAACTTAGTACGCACACACTGTCCGGTCCAACTCCCACATGATATATATTTTCCACGTAAGCAATGGGAGACTCAGATAAAACCTAATTCCAGCTCTGCCACTAGTAAGCGGTATGTCCCTGAACCCAGGCTGTACACAACTAGTGAGTGACGAACCACTCCTAAGACTCCGTCCGATTCTTCTCCCCACTCTGTTCATTCCCATTTTTCCAAAGGATTGCACCTAAAAGTCAACAAATGCAGAACAAAAATTGGAAACTGCATCAGTGAGCATGGAATTCACAGGTCCTTGGTCTCTGTCCTCCTTGATCCCAGGTTAGCCAGTGAGATTTGCTGTCTACGTGGGAATAGGCCTTCCACTGATGAATACCTCACCCCTTTAACTGTGCTGTTTGCAAAGCTAGACACACAGATTTTTAAACTATTGAACAGTTTAATCTCTCCCTTTTATGTCATAAATACCAGTGAATGCAATTTCTAAGACAAACATTTAAATGTTACATTCCTATGTGGAATCTAGAAAAATGGCATAGTTGGACTTATTTGCAAAGCAGAAATAGAGACAAATACCAGAGAACAAATATAAGGCCACCAAGGAGGGAAGGAGTGGTGGTAGGCATGAATTGGGAGACTGAGACTGACGTAAATACAGAGCTATGTATAAAATAGATAACTAATGAGAACATTAAAAGACGCTTACTCCTTGGAAGGAAAGTTATGACCAACCTAGAAAGCATATTAAAAAGCAGAGACATTACTTTGCCAACAAAGGTCCGTCTAGTCAAGGCTATGGTTTTTCCAGTGGTCACGTATGGATGTGAGAGTTGGACTGTGAAGAAAGCTGAGCGCCAAAGAATGGATGCTTTTGAACTGTGGTGTTGGAGAAGACTCTTGAGAGTCCCTTGGACTGCAAGGAGATCCAACAAGTCCATCCCAAAGGAGATCAGTCCTGAATGTTCATTGGAAAGACTGATGTTGAAGCTGAAACCCCAATACTTTGGCCACCTGATGTGAAGAAGTGACTCATTTGAAAAGACCCTGTTGCGGGGAAAGATTGAAGGCAGGAGGAAAAGGGAACAACAGAGGATGAGATGGTTGGATGTCATCACCAACTCAATGGACACGGCTTTGAGTAAACTCCAGGAGTTGGTGATGGACAGGGAGGCCTGGCGTGTGGCAGTCCACGGGGTTGCGAAGAGTCAGACGCGACTGAACTGAACTGAACTGATAGCTGATTCACTTTGCTGTACAGCAGAAACTAACATTTAAAGCAACAATGCCTCAATAAAAATTAAAAATATATATATCATTTCTATGGGAAGTAGCAATAGGCTGTGCGAGCAAAACAGGGCAGCCACTATTACGCGAGCACATTCCCAAACTGGGCTCCGGGGTCGCACCTTCAGAGTGTATAATTCCATGAACCTGCAAGCAGCTGTGTAGGCGATGACTCAGCTTGCATCTATGGTCAATGGCAGTTGAACTAAATTAAAAGAAACATAGCCTTAAAAACCTGATGACTTCTTACTGGTTATTAAAATTAAAAATAAAAGTAAAAACCTGCTCAAAGTTGCCTATGACAGAGGAGGTTGAGAACTGAAATGCGAATGACCTTTTATGACAAACCCAAGCTACCGTTCTTTCTCAAAATGCCAACAGGAGCTTGCTATCTCATCTCTTAAGGCAAAATGTGCTCCCTGGTCTCCTTTTGTTCTTTTCCTTTCTTCCCTCTCCGTTGGACACTTCTTTTCTGTATTTAACATGCTCGGGGTCATAGAAAGGGCTTCTCTGAGGAGACCTACCAGACCCCTGCTTGTGCTGTTTGTGGGCCTCTCTCTCCTGCCAGGGTCTGCTCTGTTATCTGATTCCTCATGTACCTCACAAAGCCAGATTCGATGCACTCAGATGTGGAGCCTGAAAAACCAGCCAAAACTACAGGTCTCCACTGCGATGGAAACTCCACGGTGATGACCCGGCTGAACCCAGGTCGTTGAATCCAGGAATCACGAGGCGCAGAGTGAGGAGGAACAGGGAAGGCCATCTTTGAACTTCACACTTGGCTGACACAGTGGCAAGGACAACAGGAGGCCCCTCAAGGGGTCTTTGTGGAGGCAGAGCAAATAATGTGAAAATAATAGGAGTCAAGGTAAGAAGCGGCAGCCATCGACTCAGAACCCCAGGGCATACATTCATGGCATCCATTTCCTCAACCATGGAGCATCTTGGCACCTCAAGCAAGCTCCTGATCTCTCCAGCGTTCCTTTTCCTCAGTGAAATAGGGGGAAGGTCATAACTATCATGAGAGGTCCTTGGAAGGATGAGTTAAAAGACCTGAAATGAGAAGAGGGTGCAGCTCGCCCAACACAGGTTTACAGATCCCTATTTTCTTTTTCTTGCATCGCAGGGACTTGGGGATGGTTAACCATTCCCCACACTGGGCTGAATGAATGCCAGCACAAAACTCAACACTCTGGTTTACTCCTTATGGGAGTGTAGACACACATTTCACACTCCAGGGAGGTTTGTAGTCGTGGGAAGGAACCGAAAGAAAAATATAGGGAAAGGTGAAAAAGAAGTTAACAGGTCACTGAGATGGGATTGCTAGAATTTGGGTGACAGCTCCAGTGAACTGAGAACCTGCTGCATGCCCCAGTTTTGAACTCAGCAGTGGGGATCCATGGATGAAGAAAGCAAATACAGCAAAAGGGATAAAACTCAAAGTATAGCCAAAGGCTTGAGGAAACAGAAAAAGAGTGTAACTGATTTTTCCTGGAGGTGGGAACTTCATTTCAGTGTACAGAGTGGAAGAGGCATTTCAGCTGGAATTGGAAGTTAAAGGGGGAACACACCAGTGGGCAGAGAGGAAGACAGGACTGCTGAGAAGGCAGAAAAATGTCCCCTCCCCAGACACCCAGGTCCTCATTCTTAGAACCGAGAGACATGCTGCTTTTCTTGGAAAAGAGAACTGGTAAGTTAATAGAGTGCAGACCTTAAAGTAGAGATAATATCTTAGATTATCTGGGTGGAGCCAATCTCATCATGAGATCCCCTACAAATGGAGACTTTTTCTCTGGCTCAACTTTTAAAAATGTGAGAGATAAGGAAGTTGGACATATCTGAAGCTTGAGGGGGATTCAAGCTGCCATTGCTGGCAGGGGGCCAGGAGCAAGCATGAGAAGCCACATGTGCAGTCTCTAGGAACAGAGACAAGTTCACTGCTGACAGTGGGCAAGGAAATGGAAATCTCAGTCCTCCAACCACAGGGAAATGATTTTAGACAACAATTTGGATGAGTCTGGAGAAGTGATTAACTCTTAGAATCTCCAGAAAGGAATTTAGAGATGGCAAAAATTTAGGAAGCCCGGTAAGAGTCATTGCAGCCTCCAAGCTTTGATTCCACTTTCATTCATGCATATCTTTTTCATTAAAAGTAATAAAACACTTAAGTTAAGGGGCATGTGGTTAAGACTGCCACTCGCAGCCTTAAATCATCTCTTGAAGAGTCAGAAGTTAAGACAAGGACTGTGCTTTTGAATAGAGACCGTTTTGAGAACCACCAAATAAAAACCTATCAATTACTTGAGTAACGCCTCATCTTCACAGCCAAAAAAAAAAGGGTACTATCTACCTTGCTAATGACACTCAGTTCTGAACATGATTTGGTTGCTTCTAATAACTGATGTACCACCACAAGACCAATGTTACCAACTACAGACTGTCACAGAGTGAAGTAAGTCAGAAAGATGAAAACAAATATCATATATTAATGCATATATGTGGAACCTAGAA
This sequence comes from Capra hircus, assembly GCF_001704415.2. Taxonomy (NCBI): domain Eukaryota; kingdom Metazoa; phylum Chordata; class Mammalia; order Artiodactyla; family Bovidae; genus Capra; species Capra hircus. Next base: position 18,420,881 of record NC_030829.1, on the reverse strand, counting down.
ACATGGTATAGGTGATCTTATCTGCAAAACAGAAATGGAGACGCAAATGTAGAGAACAAACATATGAACATCAAAGGGAGGGAGGAAGGAGGGGTGAGGGTAACTAGCAGCTCGGGATTGGCACATATACTCTCCTGATCCCAGCATAAAACTGGTAACTAATGAAACCTGCTTATGACTCAGAGAACTGTATCCAGTGTTCTGTGATAACCTAAATGGAAAGGAAGTCCAAAAAAACAGGGGATACATGTACACATGCAGCTGATTCTGCTTTGGAACTGTGGTGTTGGAGAAGACTCTTGAGAGTCCCTTGGACTGCAAGGAGATCCAACCAGTCCATTCTGAAGGAGATCAACCCTGGGATTTCTTTGGAAGGAATGATGCTAAAGCTGAAACTCCAGTACTTTGGCCACCTCATGCGAAGAGTTGACTCATTGAAAAAGACTCTGATGTTGGGAGGGATGGGGGGCAGGAAGAGAAGGGGACAACAGAGGATGAGATGGCTGGATGGCATCACTGACTCGATGGATGTGAGTCTGAGTGAACTCTGGGAGTTGGTGATGGACAGGGAGGCCTGGCGTGCTGCAATTCATGAGGTCGCAAAGAGTTGGACACGATTGAGCAACTGAACTGAACTGATACCTGATTCACTTTGCTGCACAGCAGAAACTAAGACAACATTGTAAAGCAACTATATTTCAATAAAAATTAATTTAGAAATTATCAACTGGTTCAGCCTAATTTGAAGCTTGTTGGAAAAGGCAGTTGTACAACTGATGCCCGGACAGGCAAAAGAGGTACAGCACCATCCAGATTTTCACAGACTTCCACATTTCAGGATGATTTACAGACCACGGTATCTGTTATTATACTCCAGTCTCTATCTGGAACTATACTTTAAGGGAAATTACACCTGGGGAAGCCTGTTTTGACAGATAACAATTAAAATGATCCACAAGCAGATAACAGAACTCATGAGCAGATTACTTCAAAAACTAACTGAAAAACTAATAAAGTAATTCTTGAAAAACTAAGATTAAAAGGCATGTAGCTGAGGGGTAAATCAGCTTTTAGTTTCTCTTTCAGTATCTTAAGAAGTAGAACTAAGATGGACAGATTGAGGCCAGAGGAGAGAAGAAGGAAAGCTTGCTAATTGGGACTTGTGAGGACGGAGAAGACTACCCTGGAAGGCAGGCATACCTCAATTAGTGGCTGCATGCAAGGCTGTCAGAAGGACACAGTAAAGTCAACAGACTGAGAAAATAATTACCGGTTGCCTACTATGTTACAGCAGATCAGAGAGAGATAAAGATATGAGATGGATCACTGGGCTAGAGGATCCTCAAGGTTCCTCCTAAAAGTGACTTTCTTTAATTCTCTGTGTCTTATAGTTAGGTGCAAATATCAACATGCAAGTTAAAGATCTTCAACTTTCTCCAACAGCAGGTATGTGGTCTCTCCACAAGATTCTTGTTGTACCTCTCCTCTACCATTGTATGTACAAAAAGAAACAAAAAGATTAAGAGGGACAGGAAAGGCTGTACACAATTCGTAAGCTCTGAGCCTTTTTCGTGCTGAGGTATTACCTTGATCCCCCAAATACAGGGCCCTAGAAAAATTCAAGACATTATACTGAGAGCCGGATCTCAAAATTAAACTGAGAGCCAGATCTCAAAATTAAACTGTCTGCAAAGCTACTCCACTCGGGATGATACACAAAATTGCTCGCTTTACAGTTGGGTGTAGGTGGGGTATACAGGGACCACCAGTGTAACCCAACCACCAGCTGGGTTAGATAGTGAGTATGTGTAGAAATAACTTCCTGCTTTAGGACAGAGACATTCAATAATCCACACTGATAAACTACTAAGCCAGTATAATAGAAACTGAAGGCAATACAATGGTTATGGACGTCAAAGACAGAGGAAAGAAAGAAAAATGTGGGGGACAGGGCCTCAAAGATCGAGACATCGCCCCCAAATCCATCCCTATTATAACCTACTCTTTCATGGTACCCTTTGTTATAAAATGTTAAAGTTCTTATCTCGTTCATTTGTTTACAGGCCATTTGGGCTGATTTTTGTGATACATGCTTAGAGGATGAAAAATATTTCACTGACAAGTCTTCCTTTGGATTTATGGATACAAATGATGGAGTGAAAAAACAACAGCAAAAATACACTTGGAGATAAGCAGCACTGTCCAATGAACAATCTCAGATACTTTCTCTATGTTGCTTGGCAACAAGATCTCTAGGACTGACTCTGTCACCTCACCTGGTGGGGCTGCAGTCAAACTCAGCTTCCTATAGGCCTGTGATCCCCTCAAAGAGACATCTTGCTTTAATGGGTCTCCCTGCTACATGATATTTTGGCCGAGGTTTCCAGGTGCTGAGCAATAGTATCTTCTGCTGCTGCTGCTAAGTCGCTTCAGTCGTGTCCGACTCTGTGCGACCCCATAGATGGCAGCCCACCAGGCTCCTCTGTCCCTGGGTGCCGGGGGCCAGCGAGAGCAACTCCGCCCATGGCACAGGTCATGAGGAAGGAGGCTTGGCATACGCAAAGGCGTGATCAAGCCTCAGGAAACCCCCTGTTCCCAAGCCTCTACCCCAAAACCAGAGTCTGTTTTATGCTCTCACCTACACCTCTGACTTTACGGGGGGCTCTCCCCCATAACCATTTCTCTCAGAGAAGGAGTAAACGTGCAGCTCCAGGGCAATAAAAATTCCTGGGCGTGACAAGAGTGTTTCAGCTTACGGACTCCTCTGAAGGTTATCTAGCCTGCCTGTATAGGTTCGTCTGGCCATATGTGATTGTTTACAGCCTCCCAATCTGAGAGGCACGAGATGTTTTAGACTTACTAAAGGCAAATTCTTTTGGGGAGTTGGAAATTATTAGTATAGTGGGTTGGTTAGGAATTATATTGGTGAAGGGTTTTTCATTTGTTGTGTCAATAATTGTTGCTAATTCCCTGCTCTGGGTGGGACAAGGATGTCTCAGGTCAAACCTCTCTGCTGACAGACTAGCTTGTGTGACAGGATTATCCATACTCCTGCCACTACGCACATGATTGTTTACTACCCCTCAACCATAAACAGCACAGAGAGTTTTGAAGTATTTTGAAAGTCTTAATTAGCATAGGGCTTTTCTTATTGTTGAGTCAATGGTTGCCACCAGGCTTCCATATCCTTAGGCACCTGGGAATATATTAATCAATGTATTTGGAATATAGAAAAGGAAATATAGTAGTTTTTAAGGTTAGCAATACTAGACTTTTTGAGTTAATGAATTTTCTCTTTTGTAATAGATCACTGGATTTTGTTATAAATTACTGTGTCCTTGCTATGTAAAAATGTAACTTTATCACTATCTTAAGACTAAATAGATCTTAAGGGGAACATTGGTGAAAGGATTTTCATTTGTTGGGTTGATGTTTGCTGCTAAATCTCCATGTTCCCTGCCCTTATAATGAATATAACTAGCATATAGGAGAAATAAGTATTAACCTTTAAGCATATAGGAGAAATAAGCATTAACCTTTAAGATTAATCATGTTAACCTTGGGTTAAATAAATTCCTTTCTTGCTTGTAACTCACTACACCCTCACCCTATAGGAATGCAACTTTATTTGGAGGTTGGTGCCTGGCTTAAGAAAAAACACCCTTGGAAGAAATAAGTTTTTTGGTAATCAGAAAGAAAGGATCATAAAATGTCAGCAGATCTCATGGCCAGAAGATAATGTAATATCCCTAAGACCTTTTTTTTATACATTTATGTGAAGCACCTGATTTTGATAAAGGTCAGGACTGCCGACCCCTGCGTGACTCTGTATTCATCCCTATGTGTAACAAAAGGTATATAAGCAAACCCAAAAATAAAGAAATCGGATCAGTTTCCAGAAAGACTGATTCCCCCATGTTGTTTCTTTCTTGCTCCCTGTTTTTCTGGCTGAATATTGAGCCTCTTTTTCTCCACTAATTTTCCCACTACACTATCCATTTCTAATCTCTCTATATATCTGTAATTAAATACGTATTTTTCCAAGGACGCCGATGCCGTCCCCACCTTCGAATTCCCTGGATCCACCGGGGCTGGACCCCGGCACCTGGGATTCTCCAGGCAAGAATACTGGAGTGGGTTGCCATTTCCTTCTCCAGTGCATGAAAGTGAAAAGTGAAAGTGAAGTCGCTCAGTCGTGTCAGACTCCTAGCAACCCCATGGACTGCAGCCTACCAGGCTCCTCCATCCATGGGATTTTCCAAGCAAGAGTACTGGAGTGGGTTGCCATTGCCTTCTCCAAATAGTATCTTTTAGAACATCTCTAAATATCTCCACTGCCTGGAGTCCAAGCAATCTGGTTGTCGCCGGATAAGACTCCTCTCATTCTTGGTCCATTAAAGGGGATTGCAGAATGGATTAGAATCCTTTTGCTTTTCCACAGCCATGTGATGCTCCTAGACACACTCTGGACCAACCACACTCCTCTGAAGGGTGATGCAGAACCAAAAGGTCCAGCCTTCTGCCCACAAATCCAACATGTATTAAATGACTGTCATCGCTGTCCATGACAAGTCACTTCACATGACAATGAAGAATAAATTGTAAATAAAACTTCAGCCAAATTCCCAATAAATAATGTTAAGGCAAAACTCCACACTCAATGAATAGGGAAAGCAAGAGCATCTCAATGGAGTTGTACTTCAATGTGTTATTGTAACATACACCAGGTAGGTGGAAAAGAGATAGCAGGTAAGGATAGAGCAAGTGAGGTTTCTTAAATTCGACATCTGTGAGCAATCTTCACTGTTCCTTCCTTGAAAGAAAGGCATGGAATCATGAGAAGGAACAACTGGGTCTGGGCCTAGATGTGTCTTTCTCTGTCCACCAAGAGGCAGAACTCACAGTAGAAAAGGTCTTATGCAAGGTCACCATCCATGGAGAGTGACAAATAACCACATCTAGCATGATGTTTTCTGCACACTATAATGTGCCAGAACCCCAGGGGGACTTCTTCAGCTGTGTTATCTTTCTATTTGAATGCTTCTCTCCCATGAGTGACTAGCTATTCTAACCAAAAGCCAGTAACTAGTCAGAGTGAGTAAGAAGACTAAACAATACTGGCATTCAACATTCACCTCCCAAGCCCTGGGTCTCTGACAGGCACTGTAGATGGGAGAACAGGCACAGCGCCTGCTGAGAGCAGTTCGAGGGTGATGAGGAGGAGGAGGTGAAGGGGCAAACAGTCCCCCATAAACAGAAAGTCAAAACAGCCAAGATGTACAGAAGACCATTTCCTCAGCACACACCGGGTGCCCAATTGACTGTATCTTGTTTAGTCCTCACAGCTAACCTACAGTTGAGCAACATATTTCCATCTCCCAGATGTTAAAAACTGGGACCTAGAGAAGCAAAATAACCTCTAGAAGATACACATTATCTCTAAGGACTGGAACAGTGATATATATGTCAGGGCAGACTCCCTCTGAGCACATCTGAAAAACCAACCAGAGGAATTGAATCAGAAGTTAGAAACGCCATAACAAGAAGACATGCATGAGATGGAAAGGCAAGGCTGGGCATTCAGGAAAGAGGAAATACCATGTGCAAAGTCAGGAGATGTGAGAGAACATGTCGGGTTCCATGAACAAGGAAAATTCAGTGACATTCAATTCCATGCAGCAGATTAGGAGATAAGCCGTGGCTGGATTTTGGAAGGGCATGTGTACACAACTAAAGAAACAAGAGGTTCTGTAGATGATGGGCATGCTCAAGACTTGTATGCAGGAGAGAGACAAGTTAAAGCAAGCCACTGGGGTGCCTCATTGCTTATGCAAGACTTAGGCAGCAGAATCATCAACAAGGAGAAAATATCAACATGCAGAGTGAAGGAGTGATGCCCTCCTGAATCTGAAATGAACATCTGCAAGATACAATCACCAAGCATCTGTGATGTGCTGGGCTTTGGTGTGCATGTACAGAACTTTTTAAAAATTTTTTTTCCCCTCCTGATGTGATCTTATAACTCCCTACAGAGATTTTGCTACAACTAGATAACATAGATTTAGTTTTTTGAAATCTTCCACCCCTAGATACTGGTACAAGCAGCAAGATCTACTTGGAGATAAGAGATGAAGCAGCTCAGAGGTTTGGACTGCTATCTTGTCTCAGCAGGTGTATCGCACCCACCATAGTCCTCTGCGGATGATGGTGGTTTGATGAAGTAATGACTACGTTAAACCTAATTCATTTACATTACTTGTGGAATGATCTGTATAAATTAAAGAAAATAACCATGAAAAGAGAGCTAGTTTCTCAGAAGCAGATTTTCTAAGCAGCAGTGTCAGGAGACAGCAGTCCTCAATATTGTGGGAAAAGTGACAACGGTGGGAAAGTTGAGGGTGAGCATGAAGCTTCTTCCAATCATCTACTGCTGTGTCATAAAAATTCTCCCGAAGCTCAGAAGCTTAAAATGTCAACTATTTTACTGTATCTTATGTGGGTTTACTCAGAGAGGGCTCAGTTGGCCAATTACACTGCTGCTTGCGGCACCGACTAGGGTCACTTGATATTCCACAAGCATCTGGGCTCGCCTATAGGCTCCAGTCTGTTTTCACTAACATCTGTACCCTAATGGGAATGGCTGCAAGGCTGGGCTGGCCTAGGCCGCTAGCCCTTTCAAACTGGCCGAGGGCCTATTGATTTTTCATGCAGTGCCTGAAGATGACAGGAGACTGGTGTTGGAGACTGCATGTTCATAAAGGTTAGGTCCAAAACTGCCATCATGTCATTGATGCCATAGTTTATTCATCAAAGAACTCCCAGGGCAGCCCAGACTCAAGAAGCGGGCGACAGACATCACCAGCCATCACCTTTGGTGGGAGGTTTGTCTGAAGATCAAAGAGGGGAAGGGATTGTTGATGGCCAACTTGGAGATAGGCTACCATGATGGTGGCCAAGATGATAATGACGACGATGCTATCTGAAGGCAGCATTCGGTCTGACAAACTTTAAAGGAAAGGCCAGGTAGTAAGTATTTTTGGCTTTGTAAGCCATCTATAGCCTGTTGCATATCATTCTTTTTATAACTCATTAAAAACATTAAACAAAGATTATTAGCTCACAAGTTAAAGAAAAATAAGCCACAGGCTGGGTTTGGCCCCTGGGCTATAGTTCATCAACCTCTGTTCTAGGGGATTCTGTGGCCAAATAAATTTGTCAAGCTATGTGCTGTAATTTTAAAACTTCATAACATACATTAATAAACCCAAGATGCTGAAAAGTCTTAAATAAAAAATGTATTTAATACTACCATTTGCAAAGTTATATTGATTCTTTTGCACCTAAAACCTACATTAAACAGTGTTTCATAATACATAGTTCTATAGCATATGAAATTAGACTGTGACCAGAAAATAGATGTAGGACCTAAAGATTTTAATTAACAGATTGAAACAACTGATTAACCTCCTCTTTATAGTAATATTTTAAGTTCATACACATTTAAACAATACCTATTGTCCTAAACTACAAAATTTCAGCATATAACTAAAATCTCCCAGACTGAAAATTAGAGATTTCAAATCAATAAGCTAGTAAGCATCTTTTAATTTCATGGCTGCAATCACCATCTTCTGTGATTTTGGAGCCCCCCAAAATAAATTCTGACACCGTTTCCACTGTTTCCCCATTTATTTCCCATGAAGTGATGGGACCAGATGCCATGATCTTAGTTTTCTGAATGTTGAGCTTTAAGCCAACTTTTTGCTCTCCTCTTTCACTTTCATCAAGACGCTTTTTAGTTCCTCTTCACTGTCTGCCTAAAGGAGATCAGTCCTGGGTGTTCACTGGAAGAACTGATGCTAAAGCTGAAACTCCAGTACTTTGGCCACCTCATCTGAAGAGTTGACTCATTGGAAAAGATCCTGATGCTGGGAGGGATTGGGGGAAGAAGGACAAAGGGACGACAGTGGATGAGATGGCTGGATGGCATCACCGACTCAGTGGACATGAGTTTGAGTGAACTTGGAGTTGGTGATGGACAGGGAGGCCTGGAGTGCTGCAATTCATGGGGTCACCAAGAGTCGGATACGACTGAATGACTGACCTGAACTGAATGCTATTAGATCAGTACAGCACCATCAAAACAGTATAGAACTTGAACTTGGGGCTTCTGGATTATGTCACAGTGTTGCCACTTAATAGCTGTGGACTAAAATAAGTGACTGAGTTTTTTCAATGCTGGTTTCCTGGATGCTGGGATAGAGAAGGCCATTTCCCTCTGAAGCATGCTGTGGACTGCAGTGAACATCAGCACACATGTGGAAATGTCTCACAGACTCCTGAGCCTTATATAGAGGTAATTTTCCAGTGTTCTATAGAAATGGTGTTTTCTGTAAGAGCAGTCTCTTGTTTCAGGTGACTTCAAGTTTATTTCATTTTGTTTCTCTTATGGATATCTAGAGGTAAAACTGGGTGGTGTAAAGGTCAGCCTGCCTAGGTTTGAATCCTGATTTACTGTCTGTACAACCTTGGGCAAGATTCTTAACCTGTCTGAGCCTAGACTGTCTCATCTGCCAAAGGACAACACACTGCTTAATGTGTGGGGTCAAAAAATTAATTCAGCAGGTGGGAATATAAGGAATTTAGTGCCCAGTCTGCAACAATGTAAGCTGCAATCAAATGTAAGTACTGTTACTGTTAAAACTAATAATTATCAGTGACCCTACTAAAGGAGGGGTTCCCAGGTGGTGCTAGTGAACCTGCTTGCCAATGCAGGAGACAAAAGAAACACAGGTTCAATCCCCGGATGGGGAAGATCTCCTGGAGAAGGAAATGGGAACCCACTCCAGTATTCTTGTCTGGAGAATCACATGGACAGAGGAGCCCAGCACAGTTCAGTCCATGGGGTCGCAAAGAATCAGACACGACTGAAGCGACTTAGCACTCACACACACTACTATACGAATGTGATAACTGACTTCAGGTTCTGATATTCATTTTCCTATTTTATCCAAATTTATTTGATGATGCATACCAACAACAATAATAATATCATCAGTTAATACTTACAGAGCTTTTACTATATTCTTGGGCTCTTGTCTAAAAGATTTACCTGCAGGAAGGTGCTATCATTATCCCTCTGAAACAGGAACGCTACATGATTTGCTTGTGGTCACAAAAATGGTTAAAAGTGGAGCTTATATGCCAACTTTGGAAAACTACTTCAGAGTGAAGATTCTCAATGACTACACGATACTGCTTCTGGATGAAGACAGACTGGGAAGAAAAAATCAGACTTCGGTACCCCAAAGAAGAGAGACATTGTCAGCAACATTCAACTGGCAGCAAACAGCAACATCAGTCTACAACATTTAACGCTCTTGTCTGTACCAGTTATACCATGGGATTCCCTTCTTAATGCACAAGAAGCACATAGCATTACTTACGGACAATGTCACAGACAATGCATTCCCTGGAAAATATGAAGCCCTGTCTAAAATATTTAATATCTTTCCAGTATCTCCCCAACCTCCCAAGTTTTAGCAGCAGCCAATGCAGCAGAAAGAGCCTGAGACTATAAAAAAAATGTGACATGAACCACTTGGAATACTAGTTACGTGGGCACACTGCAGTTATCCTGACAGGCTTTGTGCATCCAGGGCATCTCATTTCATCTCGAAAGCTGGCATTTTCCAGCAACCCATCATACACAAGATAAGCCATGTCTTACTAGCTCCTGTTGTGGATTCCCTGAGAGTAAATTTTAACTCTAATAATAAGCCTTAGAAAAATAGGATTAGGAAGATATTAAATTGTAAGCAATGCCTCTATGAGGCATATTCGCTGATTCAATATTTACTGAGTATCTCCTATCAGCCAGACATTGCTCTAAGCACTGGAGATCCATCAGCAAACATGGCAGAAATAAACTCTAATTTAAATGCATTTACATTCTTATGGGGAAAGTCAGGTAAAAGACAAGTCAACCTCACAAAATGAAAAGGAAATAGAATATACAGAAAAAGGTGACATAGTGAGGTGAGGCCTTTGGAAAAGATGGTTGTATCAGTTAGCTACTGCTGTGTAACAGAGCACCTCAAAAATGCTGACTTAAAATAGAAAGTATTTCTTTTAACACAGTGGCTTAAAGTAGCAATTTCATTTCACATGAGTTGAGGGGTAAGCTGAACAGTTCTGTTGATCTAGACCTGGGACGACTAATCTTAGGCTCACTAATGAATTTGCAGGCAGGTGAGTGATCAGTTTGTGACTGGCTTCAACTCACATGTTGCCAATAAGCTGGGATAATGAGATGACTGGGCACTGCGGTTCTCCTAATCCAGCAGGATAAAGTCTGGGCCTGTTTATATGGTGGAAACAGGGTGCCAAGAGAATAAGAGAAACATGCAAGCCTCTTGAAGCCTGTATCTAATATTCTGGACCCTTGGTGGCATACTATTGGTCAAAGTTTACATGCCAGCCTGGATTCAAGGGAGCAAGATATATACTTCACTTCATCTCTGCTCATTTTCGTAATTGTGTGTTTCAATGACAGTAGTTTTTAATTTTAATAAAGTATGACTAGTGGTTTTAAAAAATAAATAAATATAAATAAATAAAAGAAGCTGCAAAGCTTCATTGCAAAAAGCAGAGGTACTAAGAGGAATAAGATAAGGGACATGCTTGCTATAAACCTACCGCAACAGTCAATATAGGTCTTTCTGGAGGAGTAGCATAGGAGTTGAGACTTGAATGATGGAAGAGTCAGGGGGACAAAGGGCTCGCTGTGGTCAGACTGAGAGCAACTGCAAATGTTGGAATGCACTTGCGCTTGAGCACATGGAATATATTCACGGTGGGCACATACATGCACATGTATGTAAATGTGTATGAGCAGGTAGATGGCATGTGATAAACATGAATGGAATGTTCTGCCAACTGAATATGCCTGTGGGCCCCTTTACCCTACCTTCTCTCTTTCAACACTGAAACATTCAAACATCAATAGAAACATACGATTTAATGTACTCTAGTTCTACTTCTGACATTGACTTTCTATGAGTTTTGGTCAAGCTACGTGCCCTCTCTGGACATTAGGTTCAAGGATGGTGTCAGCAGAGTACATTCAGCATTCCTTCCTGGGCTATGAACCTCTTCAATCAATCAGAAATTTACCAACATTTGCAGCATTGTCAACCCTCTCCCTTGTTTTCCCTGTTTCTATGAGAAACAGTATAGAATCTTGTTGCTAACGGGCAACTTGTCAGAGGAAAGACTGAGCGGACAATTTCTCCTTAGACAATAAAACACTGCCAAAGCATTTGTAGGAAAAAGGTTACTCCACAGTTACTTGGAATTTGAAGCTCTCAAAGTGGATAGATTCTAACACATCACAGAACTTGGTTTTCTTCCCAAGTTTTAACAAGGACACTGTACTTCAGTGAATGCATAGACATTCCCTCAAGTCCACAAGGTTAAATCAATTCAAAGACAATTAAAAAGACACCCTACTTTCTCACACACTATCATTCACAAATTACAGACAGAGTTAACACCTATTGAGTTCTAACAAGGAATGTAATGAGTTCTATTTTTTTCATAGCAGAAGTTTTCATGCATGGCTGCTAGGGGAAAAAAAAAAAAAACAAAGTTAAATAACAATCTACAAAAAGAATACCATTTATGTAACACAGTGGGTCTCCAAGTCTGGGTATCATATCAGCAGCATCAGCAAAACCTAAGAAATTTGCTAGAAATGCAGAATCTCAGGTCCTCACCCCAGGGCAAGCACTTCAGAAACAAGGTGAGGAGTTCAGCAACCTGTGCTGTAACAAGCCCTCCAGGGGATACTAAGACATTCTTAAGAAAGTCACTGATTCCAGTGAGAAAGGTGTCACTGACGGTGGCCCCTATGCACTCAAAGCTTTACACCAGGTCTCTGTTTCCCTGTGCATTATCCTGTCTCCCTTTCCTGGGGAGTCCCACCATGATTCCCATTTGGATAACCACCCATTCGCTACTGCATACGCTTCTGAAGAGCCTGTGCATCAAACACCCCTGTTTTATTGTAACCAAAGGGTCAGCATGGAACCCATGTTGGGCCAGTCTCTTTTCCCTTGGGAACTCTGACTTGAGTGAAGGCATAGGACACAAGAGGGCTGGAATGGCTTCACCTCAACAACTGACACTAAAGAACATGTCCACCCATTTCTGCTTACTGGCCCCAGAGGGCTGCCAAGACCCTGTACTTTCCAAGTTCCAGTGACTCAGTTTTTCCCTCCATCGTATGATTTGCCCCATATCCTTCCACTCCAGTATTCTTGCCTGGAGAATCCCATGGATAGAGGAGCCTGGCGGGCTACAGACCACGGGGTTGCAGAGAGTTGGACACAACTAAGCAACTAACACTCTTCTTCCATAATAATGTCATATTTTCCCCCCAAATCTGCCAAGGGTAACTGTTTATCCTTACAAACCATGGAATAATTAGCAGATATATTTTAATTGCATGAAAGGATCAAGTACCTGAATAGTGAAGCCTGTTGCTAAGCTGTTCAGTAAGATCAATCTACAGGTAGGACATCCCAACAGTGACCAGAGCAAACCCCAGCATCCTTGACGCAGGGGAACAGAGGCCAGTGGCAGCTCTCAGCTGTTTTAATGGATGAAGGCCCACGCAGACGGTATCAGAGTAGAGCCGGAGAAGCACTCTGAGGGGGGGTCCAGGGGGAGAAGCTGCCACAGCCCCCACTCTTTGCCGCTGGCTAGGGATTGTAACTCCCCCAGGCTCATCATATAGGGAAGAAGACAAGTCACTACATCAGCATCAGTCACTGAAGACTCATCATGTTGCCTAGAGCAGAATCCCCAGTTCAAATGGAATTAAATGATAAAGGAAGTTATTTGTTCATATAACCAGCAGTCCTGAGACTGGGCAGGGTTCAGTTCAAACACAGTTTTCTGAGAGTTTCACATTCATGACCTAATCTCCCTAAAATTCTTCCGATAACTCCCCCCAGCAACTCCTTGGTTGAACTCTCCCACATGCATACACCAGGAAAGAGAGAATATTCCTTACTTTACTCACACTCTGAGCTTCATGGGTAAAGAGTTGATTCTTGGCCAAGGACTGGGGCCGATACCACTCATATAGAGAAAGGTTAGGTGAATGCTGGGAACAGCTACTTGCTCCATGTGATCTGTCAGGTGATATAACCTGCAGAGCACTTTAAATAAGTTGTTTAGAACAAACAGTGTGCTGGTAAAGAATGAACAGATGGACACTAGGTTGTTGGAGGTGGTCAGTAGGGTTAGTGGAGACTATCTGAGCCATGTGGTGGTGCAGACCCTGATGAACTAGAGGAAGGGTTGGTGAGTATTTTCTGCTAAGGGTCAGATAATAAATCTTGTAGGTTTCTGGCTCATATGGTCTTGATTTCATCTACCCAACTCTGTTGCTACAGCACAAAAGAAGCCACACATAGTATGTGAATGAATGGGTTGGACTGTTTTATAAAAACAATTTACTGAAAGAGAGGGTGGCTTGGATTTGGCCTGCTGGCTATAGCTTCCCAACATCTGAACTAAAGAAGAAAACCTTGTGCTTTGCTACTAGTAGTAACAGCAGGTGAGCAGAAGCACCAAAAACCAACCCCTTCATCCCTAGTCAGACAGCACCCAGAGTTTGTTGGCACATGCCTAAGCATTTCTCTCATTGAAGCCATACATTACAAATGCCAGCTTCTGTTTTCATCTGTTCGCAAGTCTGATAACGAAGGTCCGTCCTTCTTTATCTTGGTATCCCTGCCCTACTCTAGTTCATGTGTTCCAGACCAGCATCCCCAACCTTTTTGGCACAAGGGATCAATTTTATGGAAGATAATTTTTTTACAGACCAAGGATGGGAGAGGGATGGTTTCAGGATGGTCAGGCACATTACTTTTATTGCACATTTTATTTCTATTACGTCAACCTCACCTCAGATTATCAGGCATTTGATTTCAGAGACTGGGGAGCCCTGTACTAGACTGACACTGACTACAAAGAGCCAACACATGGGGTCTAACCTGGCACATCCTGGCCTTGGCTGCTGCCTTGAGGACACCCTTTGGCCCCCATGCCATGCCTCTCTCTAGCTGCCAGCTGAACAGACATTTCCCTTACTCTCACTCATCACCACTTCCAAGTAAATATGCATGCAAACCCCACTCTTCCTCTTTCTGCTGAAACCTACCCCCGCTTTATCATCCTGTTTTCAGCCCCATCCCTGTCATTCTTCTCTGTCCTCCTGGCCTCCTTTTCCACGGATCTCCCCTTTCAACCAGCCATCTGGTCCTGTCGAGTCTTCCCTTACTTGGCTTGTGATGGCCTCCTTGTTTACAGCTCCACTGCTGTGATGCCACTTCTGGCCTATAATTCCTCCACACCTTCTCTATTATAATTATCCTCTGTGCTGTGCTCTTCCTTCTCAGCTTCCCCTCTCCTAATTATCTTCTCTCCATTTCACTGGGCACCCTACCTCTTAACAAGCCTTGCTAATAGAGCATTTTCGCCATGCCATGCCCCACTTCTTGTTAATTTAGAGAAAGCTAGAGGGTCAAGTCCCATAAAACACTTGTTTTGCCTTCTGGCTATAGATTCTTAAGATTTCATGGTGCCATCTTGACCCCTTTGATTCAATTCTGGACTTTACTGAACCTATTTTTCTCATTGATGAGTCAAACTCCACTGTCAAATTGAGCATCATTTTGACCATCATCTTTCTCCATGCTCCTCTAGTCCCTGGGTCTCAAAAACTCCTCTCCTGCAGTCTCATTCAAATCAGTGAGAAGGTGTTGCTGGCGATAAAGATAAAAATTCACATATTCATTCCCACCATCATTTCCCTTTGGTAAGGCACCACTAGGACCACTCACCTTGATGCCAGCAAGAGCTTCCCATTTCCTTTTGCCTTCTCAGTCCTCATCCAGTCCATTTTCCCACTACAGGCAGAGTGGTTTTAAAACTGAAATCTGATCAAGTCATGTCCCTAGTTAAAATTTTCCAGTGGCTTTCCACTGCCCTTTTCATTGGTTTTCAGCTCCGGATCAATAGTAGAATTACCTGTGGTTTTCATAAAAATACGATGCCAGGGCAAGAAAACCTGAATTGTCACTGACAAACTGCTGAAGGCTCAGTGTGGACAATTCCGAGAGTGAAAATACCTGGTGGGCTGCCAGTCGTTGGAGTCCAACAATATCGTGATATTTACCTGTCCTGGCTGGACCCAGATCCCACAGTAAATATCAGAGAAAAAATCTCCTCAGGCTTCTGGTAAAGAGAAAGGAAAAAGAACAATTCTGAAACACACCAGGGCAGTTTGCTTCCTTCAGGAGATCTGTTCTCGGAGGAAACTAATTTACTAGAGACAAACATGCTGGGGTATTATCAGACCCTAACTGACCTAGCAGAGGGAAATACCCACCTCCGGCCCACCCTATCCATCCTGAACCACCTAAAGGGGAGCAAGAACTGGGAGATTCTTGTTCGGTTCATGGTCTGGAGGGACAGGCTGTGACTTCATCACAGAACTCTAGAAAGTGTCCCCTCCCCTCACAAGTCACCACCACAGTACTAAGGACCTATTTACAGCAGGTTTTTTTCCCCCTGGTATATCATGTGTGGCAACCAAAGAATATAACAAGGCATACAAAAAGGGAAACATCACAATTTGAAGAGGTAGAACAAAAATCTGGTTTAAATGTGGCAAGGACGTTGGAGTGATCAGACCAGGTCCATGAAAAGAGCTATCATGAACATGCTAAGGGCTCTAATGGATAGACAGC
This sequence comes from Capra hircus, assembly GCF_001704415.2. Taxonomy (NCBI): domain Eukaryota; kingdom Metazoa; phylum Chordata; class Mammalia; order Artiodactyla; family Bovidae; genus Capra; species Capra hircus. The sequence continues at coordinate 18,405,057 of NC_030829.1, read as the reverse complement.
TTGTAAGAACAGATGCTCAGTATAAGCTGACAGACAGAAATCCTTAGAAAGAGCCAGAAGGGAAGACTAGAAGTAAAATTCACTGTAACTGCAATGAAGAATGTCTTTGATGGGTTCATTAGGACACTGGACTGCAGCTCAAGAAAGAAATCTCTGAGCTAAAAGATGTATCTAGAGAATACTTAAAATCTAAAAAGCAAAGAGAAGATTAAAAAAACAACAACAACAACAAGAAAAAACAAACAAGACACTATATGCCAGGTCTGTAGAACAAGTACAAAGTGTAGAACACACGCATAAGGGGAACACCAGAAGAAGAAGAAAGAGCAACAGGAAAAGAAGAACTATCTGAAACAATAGTAACTGAGAACTCCCCTCAAATTGATGGCAGACACCAATCACAGAGCCGAGAAGCTTGGGAAACACTTATTAGAATACACGCAAACAAAACCAGAAACATTCTATACCTTAGGCATATATCATCTTCAAACTACAGGAAATCAAAAATTAAAAAATTCTGAAAGAAGCCAGAGAGACAAAGAATATCTATAGAAGAACATGCTAAGAATTGCACCCAACTTCTCAGAAGCCATGCAAGAAAAGATACAAGGAAGTGGAGTGAAATATTTATAATGCTGAAAGCAAAAACAAATAAACAAACAAAAACCCATCACAACAACAAAAATGAGCAAAGGGTTCTGTATCTTGTAATACTATCCTTTAATAGTGAAGGAGAAGTACTTCTGCACAGAAGCAAAAACTAAGGAAATTTGGTGCCAGCTGACTTGTCTTGCAAGAAATGTTAAAAGAAGTTATTTATAGAGAAGGAAACTAATATATATCAGAAATTTAGATCTAATAGGATAAAAGAGGAAAACATCTAAGAAGGAATAAAAGAAGGCAAAATAAAGATGTATTTTTCTCAATTGAACTAATACATAATTGTTCAAAATAATAAGACCAACAACATACATGATCATACATGCTTACATATATATATCATATATGTATCTATGTCCTTACATACGTTTATATGTAGGTGAAATAACAGCAATGATTAGGGACAAGAGGGAGGAATCAGTACCATTTTTATTAGTAGAAGGGATTCATTCTACCTGTGAAGTGCTACAGTATTATCTGAAAGTGAACTTGGATTAGGTGCAAATGCGCACTGCAAACTGTAGGGCCCCCACTAAACATTAAAATGCGCCCCATCGGCTTGGCTTTCCCTGACCTGGACTCCAAACCAGTTTTAAAGGAAGGGTCCATGTTTCACACAACTCTGTTTATCTGCAGAGTCAGAGCTGAGCTGAATCTTGATGTCCTGATTACTGTTTTGTTCCACTTCTTCCATAGGTTGCCTCTGTTACCGCTGACTCTCCATGCAGTGAGAGAAAGCAGGAAATGATAAAGGAATCTAATCCAGTGACTGCCAAACTTGAATGCACATCAGCATCAGCTAGGGAGCTGGTTGAAATAAACACATTGAGCCTCTCTGACTCAGTAGGTCTGGCCTGGTCCTGAGAATTTTCATTTCTAACAAGTCCCCAGGTGATGCTGGTAACTGCTGCTTCCATCTACCACTTTGAAAACTCTCCATATAATCTCATCCCAGTTCCAACCAGACAATGCTGATCTGTCCAACTTGATTCAGAACACTGGCTGCAAAGTATCAGCCAGGCATGGAGCTACCCAGACTCCATGTGTTGTTTTAAAACATGCAAGACGACTGTGAATTAGGACGTGTCACACTATAACTCAAACTCTCAAGCTGAGAAAAACAATTTTGAAAAAAAATTTTAAAAGGCAGATCTGGATTCTTCCTCCCTTATGACACTGATGGGTTGGAGTTGGTCAACTTTCCTTTGGATCTGGTGTTCTTCATCTTGGCTTCATATCTGAATGGCTTGAGTAGCTTTTAAAGCCTGCATGCTCAGATTGCATCTCAGCCCAATTATGTCAGAATGCCTGGGGTGGTACCCACATCTTCTATAAAATGGTAGGTGGATAATTTTACTCCCTATTACCACCATGAAGAATCATGAATGTTTCAAACTAGAACATGAGAAATCTTTCCAGAAATATAAGAATGTTTGAATCTGTATTAAAGGAGTCTACAAGATATCTGTTAAATTTAATGAAGTATAATCAACCCCAAGACATATCCTAGATAGAAATAGCCTGATGGGATTTCAGTAGTGATTGCACTGAACTATAGACTTCCCTGGTGTTTCAGATGGTAAAGTGTCTGTCTACAAAGCCGGAGACCCAGGTTCAATCCCTCGGTCAGGAAGATCTCCTGGAAAAGGAAATGGCAACCCACTCCAGTATTCTTGCCTGGCAAATCCCATGGACAGAGGAACATGGTGGGCTACAGTCCACGGGGTTGCAAAGAGTCGGACATGACCAGCGACTTCACTTTCACTTTTGCAGATGAATTACATTACTGCCATGTGAACTATATTGAGAATTTCAATTCATAAGCATGGGATGTGCCTCTTGTATCTACACCTTTAATTTCTTTCTGAGATGTTTTGTAGTTTTCAGTGTATGGCTCTTGCCCTTGTTGTATAAACTTATTCCTAATGTTTGTTTGTTTATTTCTTTGATACAACTGTGATTTGAATTTCTACCTTCCTAAGCTTGCTTGTTAATTGTAGACATCTGGCAGATTTCTTAGGATTTTTTTTGTAACATGCAAAATTATGTCATCTGAAAATAATGATAGTAAACTTCTTTATGAAACAGGAACAGGCTCAGACAAATAGATATCAAACTTCTGTTTGCCAAGAGGGAGGGATCAATTGGGAGTCTGGGATTAGTAGATGCGAACTATTACATATAGAATGGATAAATAACAAGGTCTGACTGTGTAACACAAGGAAATATATTCAATATCCTGTAATAAACCAAAATGGAACAAGAATATAAAAAAGAACGTATATATACGTATAACAGAATCACTCTGCTATGCAGCAGAACTTAACAGTGGGAATCAGCTATATTTCAACTTAAAAAAATCATGTTAGCTGTGATCTTTTCACAGATGTACTTTATCACTTTGAAGAACTTCCCTCCTTAATTTTTTGAGAGGTTTTTTTCCTATCATAAATGGGCGATAAATGTTTTCGAGTGCTTCTTTTCCATGTGTTGAAAGGATCACATATTTTCATCCTTTATTCTATCAATACAGTATATTATATCAGGTAGTTTTCAAATGTTAAAACAATGTTTTATTGTCTTAACAATAAAATTGCTAAACTTGATTGTTTGAATTCCTTAGATAAATCTGTTTGCTCATGGTATGTGCTCTTTTTAATTACTAGATTTTATTTGGTAATTTTGTTAAGACTTCTGTGTCTTTGTTCATGAGAGATATTAGTCTATAGTCTTCTTCTCTTTTGGTTTTAGTATCATAAATTTGGTATCACAAAATGATTTGAGAAGAGTCCCCCTCCTCTTTTTTATTTTTATTTTTTTTAATGAAAAAGTCAGAGTAGGGTAAGGATTTTTCCTTAAGAAAGGACCAAAAAAAAAAAAAAAGTTTGATAGAATTCAAGCTCATCCTTTTCTCTTGGTGGGGCAGAGCGAGCAGGCAGAACCAAGGCAGCAGGAGCTTCCCTGCCCCAGTCATGCTGCCGACCCCTCACCACATCCGAGTATCATGGAACGTGTTCAGCGCGGTCACGCCACAAAGCACAGCGGGCACGTGTGTGCATGCTAGGCTGTGACAGATGAAGGCGAGGAGCTTTTAATAGTGCCAGTGACCCTATCTGACCCAGTGAATGAGCACACATATCCCAGCAGGAGAAAGAGACGAGGGTATTTATCTGCTATATCCACTGTCACTTGTATTTCCAAATGCCTCTAACAATAGCAAGGGGCTTCCCTGATGGTTCAGATGGTAAAGAATCTGTTTGAAATGCAGGAGACATGGGTTTGATCCCTGGGTCAGGAAGATCCTATGGAGAAGGGAATGGCAACTCACTCCAGTATTCTTGCCTGGAGAATCCCACGGAAGAGGAGCTTGGTGGGCTCTTGGCCATGGGATTGCAAAGAGCTGGACACAACTGAGTGACTAACACTTACAATAGGAATTTGTGCCCCTCACATGCTAAATGAAATATATTTTCAAATGACAGTAGATATTTATCATACATAGGATCCATCCTGTTTGTTGATCAGTCAAAGGAAATCTGACTAGGTGTAACACTGCCAGGGTTGGGGGGAGACTGGTTAAGTGTAACTTATTTTGAGATAGCATATTATTAGCAATTTTTTGACTAGAGTGGTTTTCACTCTCCTAGAGGTTCACTGTTCACCTGATTTTAGAACGTAAACTTCGAGCCTGACCAGACTCAGGTACATGTGGCACGAACAGGGGCCAGTAATGAAGCTCAGTAATACAAAATACAAACAAGTGTGTGGGCAATGTGCCCTCCAAGATGACTGACTCACTCTGGCAGAGGCGTGAACAAGTCAAACAAAAATAGCTCAGATCTACAGTAAACATCAAACGGGAGGACTACCCAATATATGTTATCTCAGTGGAATCCTGATAAAGAGAATGAGTTTCCACAAGAAGAAAGGAGAATAAAGGGAATTCTATGCTTGTCTAATTTAAGACAAGAGAGAAAAAATATCTGAGAAATATATTTCTCTGTCCACTCTATTTGGGCATGTAACCTAGTAAAAGAATAGGGAAATTCAGCACATTCCATGATCACTGAAAGTGTGTAAATAAAATGAGCCTACCACGCCCAGGCACACTAGAGACACGCACTCCTACATGTGTATGAAAAATCACGTTCATTTTCTTCAAAGCTTTGCAAAAATGAGAAAACAGCCCAATTACCTACCAGCAGGTGAATGCATAAACAGACATACAGTGGGGAGTAGCAGGTAAGGGCAATGAATTTGAACTACTAGGAAAAACCAGGCTAGATCTCCACAAATACAGCTGAAGGAAAAAAGCAAATTATGGAATTATATACACCTTATTATATTATTAATGTGAACTAAAACAAACATAGAATAATACCATATGTTATTAAACTGACAATATGCAACAAAACCCAAACAGTGGTTACTTCAGAAGAAGGTAGGAGGAAATCGGGATTGGCAATGATCATTTTAAAAACTTCAGTTTTACCTGTAAACATGTCCTCTCTTCTGGAGTCTGTATTTCCTATATGACTTTTAAAATTCTCTTCATCACTTTTATAAGTAAATAAGTAAATATAGTAATAATACATAGACATGTATTTTTTAAAAGCTGGAAGAAATATGACAATAACCAACAAGAATTAATTCCAGATAGAACTCTCAATACTATCTATGTCTTGTACTTTTCAGATACCTTCTCCATCAATCAAAGCTCTCTACCCTTCCCTAACCAAAAACATATAATTAAAATTTGAAAGCACAAAGGAGCTCCCAGTGGGGAGGTTGATTTGACGGGAACACTACAGAAACTAGAAGATGGGGTCAAAAAGATTAATTGGTACTTGGTTCCAAAAGCCTTTAAATGCAAGGTTAAGAAGTTTAGACTTCATCCTCGGCCCACTGGGAAGCATTACTTGTTTCTGAGCTGGAGAACATCACGGATCAAAAAAATAAATCAGGATCCAACTTGGCCCCCACTTCCCAAAGAGGATCCATTCAGCATTATATCCGACTTGATAGAACTCTGAGGGGCTCAGAGGCTGGGCAGGAACTCTAAAGTTGTCTTCTCTTTTCTCCGAAGAGTTTACTGTTTAAGCAAGGATTTAGACTCTTAAGACTTTAAAAGACACTTTTAGAAATGCTCCCTTCCTCTCCTGGCTCACCCTTATTCTGCAGCCTGAAAGATCCTAAGGTACTTGAAGATGATACAGTTTTGTTTTGTTTTAACTACAAGGAGTTGAAGGCATGTAGTGGGCATGTTCAGCCATCACCAGGGAAAAGCATCATCACTTTTCTCCATCTGCATGGTCCCCAATGTCCTGACTTTTTAAACAGAAGTGAGCAATCAACTGTAGTGAAAGGAACAAAACAATTATGAAGAGGATGATTGGGGTTGGGGGGGAGAAATGTCGGCTAACCTCATTCCTGAAAGGTCAGGATGTTGCTGCTTAGTTAGCGGAGGCTGAACAGTGGGAAACTATGAGCCAGGCCAGTTAGATTTCCAGGTTTCCCCACATGCCAAGTACATGATCTAGCCCCAAAGTACACTATGGAGAGAAATAATGGGATGATTTGCAGCAGGGCCCCCCACCCTTTCTGGCACCAGGGACTGGTTTCATGGAAGCCAGTTTTTCTTCAGACTGGAGGTAGGGGATGGCTTTGGGATAATTCAAGTACGTTACATTTATTACACTGTGGCTGACCTGACAGGAGGTGGAGGTCAGGCAGTAATGCAAGCGATGGGGAGTGGCTGTAAATACAGGCGGAGCTTCAATCCCTCAACTACAGCTGACCTCTTGCTTTGTAGGCGGGTTGGCCACAGACTGGTACGGGTCTATGGAACAGGGATTGGGGAAGCCTGGTTTATAGAAAAGGATTAAACGTGAAACACAATCAACCAGAATGGAGGTCTGCTGAGGGTCTTGTCTTTCAGATTTAAAATAGCCCCCCATTCTTAATTCTCTTCTCTATACAACTTCCAAACTTTTGCTCAAAATGGCCAAAGAGGGGATGGCAAGAAAACAGTTCTGAGAAGTAAGACTAAGATAAAAGAAAATAGGAAGGGGTAAGAGACAGAGAAGGGAGGACAGCATCGTGCAGTCAAGCACCTGCTCTCTGCCCGGCCGAGCACTAGGGGCTTCATAACTGATGCCTTTCAACCTGCGCTCCGGTTTCTGTTCAGCCATTCTGCCACCAGCTTCCTTCCACACACCAGACACTGTTCTGTACACTGGGCATCAGGGGTGAAGCAAACACAGTCCTTCATAAGCCTTATTTTCTAGTGGGGGTGGAGTTGGTAACAGCTCGAGCAGAGGTGAGGAGACCACCTTCCTGTCTAAGGTCCTGGGCAATGCCCCCACCACGAAATGTTCTCCTAGGGATGACAATAAAGTCATTTCACAGAGGCCACAGTGTCCTGTACTTTAATACACTGATACTCGCAGTGGGCCTCTGTCTGATAGAAAGAAAATTTGTTGGAAGAGCCAGCAGGCAGCCTGTTTTCTGAATCTGAGTGAAATACAAAATATTGTCACTAGAGGGCAAGTGGATGTATGCTAAAAAAACAAAAACAAAAACAGTACATTCTTGGAAACAGAAAACATTTGAAAGGGCCCATGATTACTGTATTATTCTCATGGCTACCAAAATTAAATGTGGAACTGTGCCTGCTAAGTGTTATCCTAATGCATCTCTTATCAAGCATCATACAGGGTTGAGATGTCAAATTACAGTATGAAGCTTCTCCTCCTCAAAACCACAGGTACACTGGTTCTCACACTTGATTTTAATCATAAAGATTTTAGTGCAGGGCTTAAGAGAAAGTGGATGTTTGTCCTCTTCCTCCCTGCCTGCCTGAGGGATGCCTTCTGTGCCTTCTGGTTAGCTCACTCCTCTTTGAAGCCTTTCCCATCTCCCCTTCCCTGAAGGGTTTTGCCATCTCTTACAGGCTGGGTATTCTGCAGGCAGCTGTCACTCACAGCACAAGCAAGGCTTGAATAATAAACTCTCGAGATGGAGCATCTACCTGGCCTGTGCACTTCTCACCCGGAGACTCTTCTGACATTCACCATCACCCTGCAAGGAGGAGTTATGCCTCCCCCACTTGATGTGTGTAGTAAACGTAAGCCCAGAGTGGATGGGCATCTGCAGCCCTGGCCCTGAGCTATTAGTATGATCATCTGTTAGCAGATGTTTTTACTAGACTGTGTACAATTCAAGGGCAGAGAGCATCATGGCATTCCTTGGGACAGAGTATTTTTGTCTGCAACACATCACATGCTCTATAAATATGAGTAAACAAATGCTCTATGAGCTCTTATCATATGTCCTTTTTGAGGTTGTAGTCAATATAAAATGACATGAGATGTGAGAAATGCCTGGTTGTGTAGCTGGCAGAGAGGAGATGCTTAAAACATTCTAACAAGTACGAATAGCATGTTGTTGGTCTTATGACAGATACTGGTCAGCTGTTAGCCTGACTTCAAATTCAACTTGTTATCTATGGTCCTGTAAGATCTGGTCTCTGCCTAAATCTCCAAGTCTGCCGCATGCTTTACTCCAACTCCTAGGTGACAACAGTCAACTGTCTGATCCTCACACGTGTCAGCTGGCCCCTGCCTCCAGGTCTAGCATTGCTTTTCCTTTGGCCTGAACCACTGTTTTCTAGCTCACCATGGATGACTTCTCATCCTTTAAATCTCATTTCAGCCGTAATCTCTTCAGATAAATCTTTCCTGCCTACCCTAGACTCTCATCTCCATCCCTCCTGCCCTGTTTCAACCCCTTGCTTTCTTCCTAAGTTGAGCCTGAGATTCTTTCATCTATCTATTGATTTGCATTGTTTCCCTCTCCTTCAATAAGAAGGTTTACAAGGCTGGTCCCCTATCACCTGAGTGCAACATTAATTCACCGCAATGCTTCATGCACAGTAGGCCACCACTGTCTGTGTTTTTGACTGGGAGGATGGATGTAGAGAAAAAATAACAAATAATTATCCTATGTGAAAACTTGAAGCCTGGAAAATAAAAGGGAGCCTGAGAAAAGAATGGGCAGTGTTTCAAGCTCAGTTGTGTTCCCCTCAAATTGTATTTTGAGGTCTTAACCCCCTACCTGGAAACTCCCATGGACGGAGGAGCCTGGTGGGCTGCAGTCCATGGGGTCGCTGAGTCGGACACGACTGAAGCGACTTTAGCAGGCAGCCGCCGGCCAGGCCAGCAGCAGCAGCAACCCTATTACCTGTGAATGTGACCTTATTTGAGAGCATGGTATCTCAGATGTAATCAAGTTCACATGAGGTCATTAGAATGGGCCCTAATCCAATAGGATCACTATCTTCACAAGGAAAAAGAAAAATCTGGTTGCAGACAAACAGAAGAGATGAGAATTCCATGGGATGACACGGGAACAGAGGGAAAACAACCATGTGAAGAGAGGGCAGAGGCTGGAGTGGCGCTGCCACAAACCTCTCCTTGGGCCTTCTGAAGGAGCATGATTCTGCTCATAACACTCTGATTTTGAACTCCAGGCCTCCACTGCTGTGAGAGAATACACTGCTGCTTTTTAAAGACACTCTATTTGGGGCACTTTGTTCCTGGAGCCTAATGAAAGGAACAGAGGCGGCCAGAATGCTGTAGGGAGACACATACAGGTTTGCTATCAAACACAGCAGCCCTGAGCCCCAGCTGTGAGAATGCAAGGTGTCGGTCTTCTGCTCCCGAATATACACGATAACAATCTTTCTTAGAAAAAGAAGCATTTGTGTCTCTGCTCCAAAAGTCCAATGGAACAAGCAACTGAGCTCTCAGAGCAAGGGTAATATTGGACTTTCCTTCTGCCACCTTGATGACCTCTGCTGAGCTCCAACCTTGGGGCTGCGTGTGGTGGGTACTCAGGCAGACTCACCACCCCAGTCTAGGCAGCCTGGGGCTAGCTCTCTGGGCCTGCCAGTGCTCCAGCCAATATTGCCATGGCTGTGTGAGAGCCTCCTGGGGCCACCCCAGGCCTCACAGTTCCTGATCCAGGGAGTTCTAAGAGCTCCCACTAAACACTTAAAGTCAAAAAGTCAAAGTGTTAGTTGCTCAGTCATGTCCAACTCTGTGTGACCCCATGGACTGTAATGCAACAGGATCCCTTGTCCATGGGATTCTCCAGGCAAGCATACTGGACTGGGTTGCCATTTCCTTCCCCAAGGGATCTTCCTAATTCAGAGATGAAACCCCGCATTGACAGGCGGATTCTTTACCATTTGAGCCACCAGGGAAGCCCCAACCCTTAAAGTACTCAGCACCAAAGCCTGCTATTTCACCAAAGCTCAGGTCTCATTCCCAGAAGCTAAGCCTATTATTCTATGGAGTGAGTTCAGTTGCTAGACCTTGAACTTACTCTTTTGTTCCCATTTGTGAGTTGATAATTGCATTCATCCCACACGCTAGCGAAGTAATGCTCAAAATTCTCCAAGCCAGGCTTCAACAGTATGTAAACCATGAACTTCCAGATGCTCAAGTGGATTTAGAAAAGGGAGAGGAACCAGAGATCAAATTGCCAACATCTGTTGGATCGTTGAAAAAGTAAGAGAGTTCCAGAAAAACATCAACTTCTGCTTTATTGACTACACCAAAGTCTATGACTGTGTGGATCACAACAAACTGGAAAATTCTGAAAGAGATGGGAATACCAGACTACCTGACTTGCCTCCTGAGAAATCTGCATGCAGGTCAGGATACAACAGTTAGAACTGGACATGGAACAACAGACTGGTTCCAAATTGGGAAAGGAGAACGTCAAGGCTCTATATTGTCACCTTGGTTATTTAACTTATATGCAGAGTACATCATGTGAAATGCTGGGCTGGATGAAGCACAAGCTGGAATCAAGATTGCTGGGAGAAATATCAATAACCTCAGATATGCAGATGACACCACCCTTATGGCAGAAAGCAAAGAAGAAATAAAGAGCATCTTGATGAAAGTGAAAGAGGAGAGTGAAAAAGTTGGCTTAAAACTCAACATTCAGAAAACGAAGATCATGGCCTCTGGTCCCATCACTTCATGGCAAATAGATGGGGAAACAATGGAAACAGTGACAGACTTTATCTTTTGGGGCTCCAAAATCACTGCAGATGGTGACTGCAGCCATGAAATTAAAAGACACTTGCTTCTTGGAAGAAAAGCTATGACCAACCTGGACAGCATATTAAAAAGCAGAGACTACCTGGCCAACAAAGGTCCATCTAGTCAAAGCTATGATTTTTCCAGTGGTCATGTATGGATGCGAGAGTTGGACCATAAACAAAGCTGAGTGCCAAAGAACTGATGTTTTTGAACTGTGGTTTTGGAGAAGACTCTTGAGAGTCTTCTGGACTGCAAGGAGATCCAACCAGTTCATCATAAAGGAGATCAGTCCTAAATATTCACTGGAAGGACTGATGCTGACGCTGAAACTCCAATACTTTGGCCACCTGATGTGAAGAACTGACTCATTTGAAAAGACCCTGATGCTGGGAAAGATTGAAGGCAGGAGGAGAAGGGGATGACAGAGGATGAGATGGTTGGATGGCATCACCGACTTGATGGATATGAGTTTGAGCAAGCTTTGGGAGTTGGTGATGGACAGGGAAGCCTGGCACGCTGCAGTCCATGGGGTCGCAAAGAGTTGGACACTACTGAGCAACTGAACTGAACTGAAATTTATCTGGAATCTACTATAGCACAGAACTCCTCTAAGTGGGAAGCAGCAGAGCTTAGAGAGTCACATAATAAAAGTCAGACAGACCAGCTTCAAATCCAAGCTCTGCTCAGTTAACTCCTTCGTCCGTATATATTCTCAGTATAAGGACTCAGAATGGCTGTGAGAGAGCAAACATGACTCACAACTAACACCAGACACTGACATCTGCTGTACTCTTCCCCATCTTCCTCATAATGCTGAAATAGCCTAAGAAAACAGAAATATTTACTTGCAGGTTCCACTGAAGCAGACATAACTACTAGGGACTGGGTTATTACCGTAGCTCAGGTTTGACTGAATTCATGTTCTCCTCTGACATGGGGATGAAAGGAGGATTCCCAGGAAAAATCCACTCAAGTACCATTCTCAACTTTCTTTGACTCAAACATGAAACTGTAACAGGGAAGAACAAGACTGACTGCATATTAGATACATTTCTTTTACTTTAACCTTGCAGTCCTTGCCTTTGCTTAGTCATGCTGACTCTGCACCTTTCATTAAAAGAATGTTGTTTGTAGCCTGAGATACACAGGAGAGCCCATTGTCCGATCTTTAAGAGTCCATTCATATAGAGACAGAGCTGCAGAACAGAGCATAACATTTGTCTTGTCAGAGGTTTATACGAACATCATGACCTGACCACATGGGAAGCTGCAAGAACGAAGGATTCCAACATGAAGTTTTCAACAACCAACCATGCCCCTTCCTCACCTTGTCTGTCAAAGTGCTTTCCTGAAACCCTTTGAGGAGTTCAGGGTTTGGGGGACATGAGCCACCCATCTCCCGGCATGGCCCTGCAACAAACCTTTCTCTGCTTCAAACTCCAAGGTTTCAGTTTGGCCTTACTGTGCTTCAGGCACATGAACTTATGTTCGGCAACAAAATCTGCACTTCATACACCACTATGATCCTTGCCACGGGAAAATAAAAATGGTGCTGTCAAATCTAGAAATTTGAAAATATACATCAACCTTCCCAATGCAATGCTCCATCCTGGTTGGAGGACGTATGTGGGTTTTGAAGGCAGAAGATCTGATATTATTTTTGGACCATGTTGGTAACAACAGGAGGCGGCATTTGCTGGGTCAGTTCCTGTTCTCAGCACCTTCTCCATATTATCTCTTTGACTCTTGATCAGAATTCCATGAGATTGGAACTATTTTGTCTCCATTGTACAGATAAGGAAAGTGAGGCATATGGTATATAATTCTCGGGTCTTTGCTTTTTGCCACTGCCAACACTGTTTCCTAAGGACAGCTACATGGTTTGGGCACCTTCCAGTCCATGCTAGGTGCTCTCTAAACTTACCTCTGTGAGGCAGACTATAAGAAAATACCTCCACGCTATCTGACAAGTGTGAGGTCATGCTCAGAAACATGTATTTTAAATAATTTTGCAAGCTATCAAGTTTTGTGGGTTTTTTTGAAATTCTATTACCATAAGGACAGTTGGAAATATTAAAAAGAATTATGGTGTCCAAAAATGGAAAACACAGCAGTGTTTTTAAGCCCATTTTTCAGAGTTATCTGCTTTTACCCTTCCATTGTCCTTGAGCTATATTACCTAAGTGATGTATGTTATTGATACTACAGCTTAACAAATCATATCTACAGACTTGCAAATACACCCTGTGGGAAAGGATCAGTTGACTTCACCTCTTTGCCACAGAAAACAAAGATTTTGGTGTCCACAGGCATACTCATTTCAACCTTCTTTACTTCATATAAATTGTACTTCTGAGACTTCTCCTGTGAGTCTATGACAACAGCTGTCTGGTTCACTTGCTAATAACAAGTTCAATAACATTTCTTAACACGTGCTCATTTCATATCTATAGGAGAGTCACAATTTTGCATTTGGGGACATACAAATTATCCTTTAAGATGATTTATTATTCCTATGAAAGAAGAAAAATGATCTCATTTGTTTTGGCTTACTAATTCTGGATGTCTATGTGTCTCACAAGGCCTTCACTTCCATTTGCACTATGTTCAACTACCTTTATCTTAGAGGATGATAACTGGTAGAATACACACCTTGATCTGCTTTCATAGCAGTGGCATCACTGTAAAGTATCACACAGCTGTTGCATCCTGGGTTAAAAAAAATAAGTGGGACAATCTGCTGAGATTTGCAGATTTCTGTGAAAATGCAGAAATACATGAACTGTAAACTGGCTTTGCCCTACAAATTGAAGCAAAAAGGAACTCGGTGTAACTGTCAGGAGAGATGCCAGAGAAACAGGTTTCAGAGCTGGCATCTAAGCAGATTGGTACAGACTAGCAAGAGAAAAAAAAACAAACAAACAAACATCAAAGAGAATAAAGATTCCATTTCCACATATGATATGATACGGTCAGATGAGATACTGAAAACAAATCCTCTAATAAAATACAGTTTGAAACAGAAGAATGTGGTAAGTGAAATGGATGAGTTCATGCTATGACCAGAGAGCTATAAAGCCCAAAGAGAAAAGGGCAATATTCTCAAGAGATACTCCACAAAAACCATCTTGAAAATGAAAAATAGAATCGAAAGCCAGAGTGGTAATAATCTAGTCTAGCAAGATAGAATAGAGGAGATTTACTTGGCTGGAAAAAAAGGTACAGCCCAAAAGAAATGGTTGTAATATGATCCATTTCACTTGCGAGAAATATTCAAGCCCAAAGCTATTTTTGGAAGGTGTTGGAAAAGACATTGGATACATTGCTCTCAGTATTTTTTGAAATGGGAGGACAAGTAAGTGTGCAAGAAGTAGACATACAAGCAAACACACACATACTGTGAGTGCTTAAGCAAGATAATCAGCAAGATTAAAGTCAGTGTTATTTAATGAAATAGCAGCAGAACAGTTCAAGGTAAACAGAATCAGGACTGAACAAAAGCAGTGGTTTTCACCCTTTAGCATACATTAGAATCCCCACCACATATACATATTCACATCTCCAGAACTTCTGATTCAGGAGATCAGAAGTGGGATTTGAGAACAGTGGACTAAAAGAGGTAACAAGCAAATATGAGATGCGAAGTTTGGTCAGATCCTGATTTTAAAACAAACTCTGAAAGATTTTACAGGAACTGTTTGGTAAAACTGAACATAAACTGGAAATTAAATATTATTATGGGATTCATTTCCATGGGTTTCATAATGGTAATGGATTGTGGATAATGTTACCTTTAACCTGAATGCTGAAAGAAGGTAGTTCATATTTCCTGAATTTCTATTGGCAGGACTAAGTTTGTTTGTTTTTTAACTATACTGTAGAACTCAATTGGTGCAATTCTGCATTGTGATATAATTTAAATTTTCTGCTATTTAACTTAGAGATATTTGCTTAAGACTCCTCTCCAAAGATACTATTTCTCAAGTGTGAGATGCAGCTATCAAGCTCACTTTCTAGTCATAAATAACTACCATAGGCATGTAATACTTCCTGACTATTCCTGAATATACCTTATCACCTACCAGAAGTCCCTGAGTAGAAGAGAAACTCAATTATTTCATAATTAGCATATAATTCTTTAACTTAGAATTGCAATTAATGCAGAAAACAAACCTATCCGTATTTCAGTAGAAAGTACATTTAAATGACATGAGAATTCTTCCCCCTGAAATTTCACATGTTCCCCCCTAATTTTATATCATTAATGTGAGCATTATGCTGTCTGGGTTTTCATAAATACTGAAGGATGTCAGTAACAAAAGCTGTCATATCCTGCAAACAACAGATCGAAAACCAATCCTCCCAAAATGTGCCCATGAAAAGTCATGCTTTATTTTATTACTTGAGGACCTGAAAACCCATCCAATATTGATGTCAGCTCTCCCATTTTGTTGATCCCTGTCAAGTCCTATCAATTCTACTTTCACTTTCGATCTCTTCTGTCCTCGTCTAAGCATTCATTAGCTTTCATCAGATTTTCTTCCACTGAACTGGGCTACCTGTCTCCAATCCCCACCTCCTCCTTCAAACCCATCTACACACTACCTACTGCCCAAACGATACTTCTAAACCAGGGGCTGACAGACTATGGCCTATGGGCCTAACACAGATTCTGGTTTTTTGTGTTATTTTTTTAAATAAAATTTTATTAAAACCAATTCATTTTCATATTGTCAATGGCTGCTTTTAATCTGTAATGGTAGAGTTACATAGCAACAGAGACTGCAAGACCTATGAGCTTGAAAATAATCACTATTTCAGCCTTTATGGAAATATTTGCAGATTTCTGTTCTAGACTCTTTCTCTAGGGATCAACAAAGCCTTCTCCAGGGATCAATGACTGATATTAGTATCTCCTGAGAATTTGTTAAAATTGCAGATTACCAGCCCTACCCCAGGACTGCTGAATCAGATGACACACTTTAGTAAAAATCCTTAGTAGACTCACATGGACAATAATGTGGCACAAACACTCTTCTAAAGGAGATACATGGTCATAACATTCTTCTGTTCAAATTTCCTTCTGAAAGTCCCTGAACTGATATCAGTAAGAAGTGTGATAGATAGGTGTGCAAACAGGCTTTTTTTCACACCCTACAGATCTCAACACAAGAAAGGCCTAACCAGAAAGTCATACCCAGGGGATGCATGAAAAGTACTTCAAATATCTTTATGTAAACTGGACATAAAGGCTTTGCTAAGTAGCACAGGGAAGACAGTAGGGACTTTTCATAGTGAAACGAGTAGTGTCTGAACACAACTGGGGGCAGTGGGGGGCAGTGCAGAAAAATAGAACCAGGACGTCCTCCCGCAATGAACAACATTTAAGGCCTTGACAAGCCCAGTAGCTTTACACTTGTGAGCAGTATCCTAGGTTGGGATGACCTCTTTGGCCCTTGTACCAAAGACTACCCAAAATGGCTATTCCCTTGCTCTCTGTACATTCCCTGGACCAGTGCCTGCTTCATCTACACTCAACTCACATGACCTTCCTACATATGTGCCGCCCCCTACCCCCTGCCCCCCCATCGAGAGACTGTTCTAAACTTTAGATTGGAACATCTCTGCCATGATAGCTTATTGAGGAAGTGGTGAGGGGTGTGACCCTCTGCTAGCTGGTAATGGACGAGCCAACCTGATGTCAGTTCCCCATGCGGTAACCTCCACACTCCCACACCTCAGGAGTAAAGGTCGCCACCCTGTCCTGCCAGCCATCTGCCACACACAGTGGAGTAAATAAAGGCTCCAGGAACTTGTTTCAGATATACAAGCTGCCCATCCATCAAACCATGGATATCTCTGCAGCTGACTCTGGCCTCTTTCTTGGACCTTGAAGCCAGGCAAATACAGGGTTTATGGGCATGTGGGGTACAGAAGAACAGTCCTGCAACCCTCCTCTTTCACAGAGAACTCCTATCACCTAATGCCACCAGAAAGCCAGCTGATCCATCCATGAAAATACTGGTGCATCTGCCTTAGAGTGCTTGCCCTAGTGAATTCTTTAACAAGTCTGCAGGAACTGACTAGTCTTTCTTGTGTCTGTTTACCAACATTATATAAGAAGCTGACACTCTCCAGGACTCCCTGTCACTAAACCATACTCTCTCTTACGGGAAGATTGCAGGGGAGACTAGGTACCTTACATTTAATTACTGAAGTCAATTAGATATTTGCCAAAAGAAAATGACAACCAAGTAGTCCAAGTGGCTTAGGGAAGCTTGCTACAGGCTCCCATGGACTACTATCCAAATGCCCTAGATGTTAACATGGTCTCATCTTACTGTTAAAGGATAAATTTCGTAAAAAGTAAAATTACCACTCTACTTTTAAATCATATATAAGATGAAGACACATTAAAGATTTTACTTAATCCACGATTAATGAGGATATAGGCAAAATTATTACAACCAGTTTGAAGAAGTCAAAGGAGCATATATTCACACGGAGTAAAGGAATATGGAAATGAATTTACAAAGAAATGAAAGGGGTGGAGAAAGAAGTCAACTGACCCCCCAATTTGGACAGAATTTATTTGCATGCATATAGAAATGAATTATTTTGCACTACTATTAGTTACAATGTACAGAGTTGCAAAATAACTCAAAGGCAATAAAAGGCTAGAATCATTTAACCCAGAGAGTCATATGCATAGTTTTCCACTGGAGTCACCTAGCACTCTCTTCTGCTTATTCCACATTTCACTTCCTGTGACTTGTTCATCTCTCCATGGTAACACTGGGAGCAAGTTACAGCTCTCCAGCGCCCACAGGGTCTGCAGACCCCTGTTCTCTTTTCTCTGAGCTTTGCAGCACCTTCCTTGGTCATGTATAATCTTTCCAAGAACTTGGCCTGAAGGGAAAAAAAAAAAGAAGAAGGCCCAAAGGGAAAAGACTGGCTCAGCACATAGCATGTAACCTACACTTGTGTTTCAGCAACACAACTTCTCTTGAAGCAGGAGCTAAATAAAAGGTGTTTGAAGAATGGGGTCTCCAGGGAGAGAGAACACAAACTCTCTCCCCAATAAATTATCTGGTCACAGTGTGAGATGTCTGTGGAAGAAAAGCAACTGGGGGCAGTTTCTTACTAAAGTCTATCTAGTATCTCTAATCCTTGGTGTCCTTGGTCCTTATTGACTGATATGATCAATAGCCAAGAGGGATTTAAGAACACAGTTCAATGACTCAACATAACATATTCATGCTGACCTGACAACCCAAGGATAACTGAGCTTTTGCTGTTTTCATAAACACAAGGATTACCTTGAACCTCAGCTTTGGTGATAAGCTCCAGCTCTTCATTTCCTATCTCACAGCCTAGAAATTGCTTCAGTCATCAAATGTCATTACTGAGTAGGAGTGGAAGGAGGCTCGCCTTATTCTTGCTAGGATTCCTCTCCATATAAAGTGCATTCTCCTGATGGGTTCTGGGTCCTGTTGCAGCTTTGTGTGATTTGACTCTGCTGTGAAGCTGAGGTATCCATCCCCTGTTGGGACTCCAAAGGCTCCCCAGCCCTTTGGCAGAGCTCCACTCTGGACACGATGCTAGGCTTCCCTCAGCCACCTGCACCTTGCACCTGACATCTGAGCCCAATCACAAGCTGGAGTTCGCCACCAAGGCCTTTGTGGGACCATGCTATCCCCCTTTCCTCCCCTTCTTACCCTGTCGTGGGGCAGACCTCCCCAGGCCAGCTCCCTCCAGTCTCAGCAATGCTGCAGAGAACTGACATAACCCAATGTGAGCACAATTCTGAGCTTCTTTCTTGGTGGTTGATGCCACCAAAGGGGACTCTGAAGTAGAGGTCAGCTACCCACCGATATCCTCATTACTTTATGTGCCTAGTCACTCAGTCACATCCCACTCTTTGTGACCTCATGAGCTGTAGCCCGCCAGCCTCCTTTGTTACGGGATTCTCTAGGCAGGAATATTGGAGTGGATTGCCATTCTCTTCTCCATGGGATCTTCCTAACCCAGGGATTGAACCCCAGTCTCCTGCATTGCAGATAGATTCTTAACCATCTGAGCCACCAGCAAAGTCTTGCTCTCACCTCATTTCTAAGTTTCAGCAAAAATGAGTCTCAGGTCAAATTTTGTTATATCCACAGATTTAAAACAAACATCTATTAGCAAATGAGCCAAACCAGTTTGTATAGCCATTCTATACATTATTTCAGTTTCAGATCACTGTACTTATCGAGGTTCTGACCACCAGATTTCCAGAAAGATCGACTGGAAACACATATAACAATATCCTAGAGATATTATGTGTCAGCCTAACGTCAGCATCACTACCCAGAAATCACCTGAAACTGGACTCCAGACCATCTTCACACCTTCCCTAAGGATTCACCTTAGAGACCTCATTAGATTATTTTTAATGGGAATTTTATAGCACATACAAATATACAGAGAAAAGTTTAACTACTCCCTATATGCCCCTTGCCAACAACTGTCTGTATTTTGCCAATTTTATTTTATCTATACTCCTAGGTATTTTTCATTTTGCTTTTAGATTTTTGTCATCTGTTTTTGTTTGTGGTAGAAAATGCGGTTAGAGTTTTAAAAAACAAATCCCAGATATAAGATACAATATTACTCCATTTGTAAATACTTTAATACATATCTCTAACAGACAAGGACTTAAAAAAATAATAATTTTTTTAATATCATCTAAAGCCCAGTTGACATTCAGTTACTTCAAATGCCGCAAAGGTACGTGTGTGTGCGTGTGTGTGTGTATACACATGCATACGCATATTAAGTGCTTCGGCTCTAATACCAGAAAATATGATACATTATATTTATAGCATACATATATATCATATTTTCTGGTATTTGAGCCAAGCCACTTAATATACATATGCATGTGTATACACACACACATATCAATAACCTCAAATATGCAGATGACACCACCCTTATGGCAGAAAGTGAAGAGGAGCTAAAAAGCCTCTTGATCAAAGTGAAAGTGGAGAGTGAAAAAGTTGACTTAAAGCTCAACATCCAGAAAACGAAGATCATGGCATCTGGTCCCATCAATTCATGGCAAATAGATGGGGAAACACTGGAAACAGTGAGAGACTTAATTCTGGCAGGCTCCAAAATCACTGCAGATGGTGACTGCAGCCATGAAATTAAAAGACGCTTACTCCTTGGAAGGAAAGTTATGACCAACCTAGATAGCATGTTGAAAAGCAGAGACATTACTTTGCCAACAAAGGTCCGTCTAGTCAAAGCTATGGTTTTTCCAGTGGTCATGTATGGATGTGAGAGTTGGACTGTGAAGAAGGCTGAGCGCCGAAGAATTGATGCTTTTGAACTGTGGTGTTGGAAAAGACTCTTGAGAGTCACTTGGACTGCAGGGAGATCCAACCAGTCCATTCTGAAGGAGAACAGCCCTGGGATTTCTTTGGAAGGAATGATGCTAAAGCTGAAGCTCCAGTACTTTGGCCACTTCATGCAAAGAGTTGACTCATTGGAAAAGACTTTGATGCTGGGAGGGATTGGGGGCAGGAGAAGGGG
The DNA here is from genome assembly GCF_001704415.2 of Capra hircus. Lineage (NCBI taxonomy): Eukaryota > Metazoa > Chordata > Mammalia > Artiodactyla > Bovidae > Capra > Capra hircus. Next base: position 18,384,703 of record NC_030829.1, on the reverse strand, counting down.
ACGACCGAGGATGAGATGGCTGGATGGCATCACGGACTCGATGGATGTGAGTCTGAGTGAACTCCGGGGGTTGGTGATGGACAGGGAGGCCTGGCATGCTGCGGTTCATGGGGTTGCAAAAAGTCAGACATGACTAAGCGACTGAACTGAACTGAACTGAAGCCTCTGCAGGAGGCACCTTCAGGGTAGAACTTTTCTAATCATGATGCTAGTTGATCATTCTAGAGTATAAACCCCTGATCAAAATTCTAGCTACCTCTACTAACATACGTACAGCATGTATCAGGGTGTCTCTGAAGTATTTTTGAGGAATCACAGATCCTGTAAGAAGTGCCAGGGCACCCACGGCCTCTCTTGCCATTGATTCATCTGACAATATTTAGATGTGAGTCAAGAGCCAAGACATGGAAAGTCACCAGTGGCCAAACCAGCGCCTGTGCTCCTTTGACAGGAAAGCTAAGAAGGAAGAGGCATTTCTCTCTGCCAGCTGGACACTGCAGGGAAGACATGCCATTCTCCATACAGGGTAAAGCAAGAACTCTCATCCCCATCACGTGCAGGGAAATTGTGACTCAGAGAGGTTAATAAACTTGCCTAGTATCTACAGGCACCAGTAAGCCAAGTGCTTTCTTGCTCAGAAGTGCTTGTATAACTGAGGTTCTGTAGGGAAATGAGCAGGGAAGAAGGAAGGTCATTTCTGAAAAGAAGAGGACAAGACATGTTACATTATTCCACAGCAAACGATCCCCAGGGGACTCTGGTTCCTGTGCTTACTCTTCATTTCATCCTGAACTACTCACCATGTGTACAAAGTGAAGAATCTGCCATTTGTGAATAACAGTAAGAAGAAACGAACACATATTGCAAATACTCTAACCACAGAAGTAAAGCGGGCTGTTCAGAATTGTCAAACTTAGCAAAAGACCACCAAAACCAAACACAGGAATTTCCAAGAAAACTCCGAAAGCAGTTTTCTAGAAAATCACTCACCTTCAAGCGTAGAGAACATGACATGAGAAACTTCAGCGTCACGCATGATGGCCTTCACATGTACAGCCCTACTGAACCCTCTCAACAATCCTGTTCAAGAGATGCTATTTTCAGAAAGGAAGTATTCTCCTATTTCACAGATGAGGAAACTGACATCAGAGGGTAGGTTCCTCACCCCAAATCCCTTAGCTAATAGGTTCTAGAGAAGGTAGCAGATTAATGAACATGGAAGCACCAGCTCATCTCTGTGTCCTAAAGCTTGTAAGAAGTTTGACCTAGACTCACAAGCAATGGGAAGTTGTCCCCCAACCACAAACCTAAGAATTCTATTTGGTCAACTCTCCACTTGATTCCAAATCCTCTCTCCATATCCACCTACATGCCTTTCATTTTCACAGAAATAGTTGATGGTTTGGAACTGACATTAGGCCACTGATTCTATCTCATGCGTGGTTTAATCTTATTTAAACTGAAAAATTCTGGGTTTTTTATTCCTGTTTTTTGTTTTTCCTTCACTGCTTCCACTGACAGAGGAAGCATTTGAGCTATTCCAACCAATAATTTGGGAATCAAAAAATTCTATAACCACCATTTCTTGACAAAGCAATTTTTGATGAGACCAAAGCAATCATTAAAAGAAAGTTAATTTATGGGAGTTTGCTTGACATCTTTAGTAATTCGTATTTTTTTTTCTCCTTGAAAATGTATAATGAGCGTTAAGTGTCAATAGTTAATTGTAAAAGAAAAAGGCTCAAATACCATTTTGCAGTCATTTTATGGAGCTGATTTCCCTCCACTAACAGGGCACTGGTATTAGAAGATATAGTAAAGATTTACGGACTTCATTTCCATTGCAGTAATTAACTCTGTTGAACAATGCTACACTTCTATGAGGCATTAGAAGGCCACTTGCTAAGAAGGTTGAATCTCTGGCCAGGTTCTGAGATGTTTCATCTACCTGAAGAGTTCAGAGCGTGATCATTCTACTATTCTCTATAAAGTCCTCACTTAGTGTCAGGGTCTATGCCAGACACTGGGAGCTCATTACCTCAATATAAGGGTGTGAACTCTCTGCAAGGAACTTCTATGACAGGCATTAGGGATGAAGAGGGAGGGACTGTCCTAAAGAATTTGACCAGTTTTTGTCCCTAGTTTCCAAGAGGGAACCTCTAAACCCTTTGATTTTCCCAAGTGAGAGGAATGTCTTTGTAACTTGTGGGCAGTCCCTTGGACCATCCCTGACTTTAGGCTAGCAAGATGACATGGGGTGGCCCCTGAATAGTTTAAGCTAACACAGTGATTCAGCAATTGAAACCCTCTCAGATCTCATCCTATGTCTCTTCTTTTAGCTCCTCCCTATTTCTATCCTTTTACTATTTAAAAAAAAAAAAACACTGTAATAGGGAGTATGGCACTTTTCTGAATTCTGTGAATCATTCATAGAATTTTCAAACCTGAGGATACAGAAGGAGCTCCCAAATTTTGTAGCCAACAGGTCAGAAGTGAGAGTGCCCTGGGGACCCCAAACTTGCAGCTGATGTCTAAAGCAGTGGGGTGGAGGGGTGGCACAATTTGAGGGGACTGTACCCTTAACTTGTGAGGTTGTGGCCTAACTCAGGGCAGGTGAATCACTGAAGAGGTGAACAAGAAAAAGCCCTTATCTCCATGGGCCTTGTATCCTCCTAGACAAAGAAGGCAAACACAGGCACACAGCAGTAATCAGGATTTCATCCAGGGAGACACGCCCCAAAAGTTAGGGAGGTTAATGCAAGGGGAGAGACAGGTTAGAGGAAGGAGGAAAGAGTGTCAGGGCAGGCCTTTCTCACCTCAGAGTGGAGATTCAAAGAAGAAGAAAGAAAAATCCTTGAGGATGGAGACCTGACCTTGCCTTTCTTTGATTATCATCAAGCAGGACAATCCAGAAAAAAAAAAAAGCAAGTCAAAATCAGCTACTGACGGATTCTGCTTCCCCAAAGAGCTCTGTGTAAAATATAGACCGTGAAGTAAATCTTCCGTTACCTGAGTTACATTTTCCCCATTGATCTCCTTCATAAAATCATGGACACGGCGTCCGGAAGTTCTGTGACAGTGACAGTCTGTACATACCCAAGAAACCTTAAGTCAGAATGACATATAGATAAAACCAGGGTCCTGACAGCTGTCAAGAAGCCCTTTCCTCTTCATCAGCTGACTCAAGCTCTAATGCACTCTGACCCAGCAATTCTCAAACTTTACTATGAAAATGAATTAACTGGGAATCTTGTTAAAATGAAGATTCTGATTCTGTAGGTCTGGGACAAGAGAAGAGCCTGCATTTCTAATAAGCTTCCAGGGCGGGTGTTGATATCATGGGTCTGAGGGTCTCAATTAGAGTATGAAATTCTAGCTCAGCTCTATTCAACAGAAAGGAAAAGTGAGTCACAAAGGCAAGCCAAATATGTAATTTCACATTTTCTGGTAGCTACATTAAAAAAACAAACTAATAAAAATCTTTTGAAATACAAACATTTTAACCTGTATTCAAATTATCATCAAATTACTATCACTTTAAAATCAACAGAAAAATGATACTGAGGTATTTTCAATCTCATATTTGTATTAAGTCTGTAAAATCCAATGTGCCTTTTATACTCAGTGTCTCTCAGTTTGAAGTAACCATATTTTAATTGTGCAGTAGCTCGTATGGGCTGTGCTTACCACACTGCTCCGTGCAGTGGAGGGAGTATAGATCTAGCTACTGAGGAGACTGAGAACTAAAGCATTACACTCACAAAATATAAACCTTTGCCTACTGTTGTTGAAGTAATTCAATTTTAGCATTTTACTTCTTACAAGCAACTTTTAGAACTAGGTAACAACTGTGCTATTTTTTAGCATCCTTTGTAAATTGATTTCCACCTTATTTAGTCATATGTATGATTATTATACATATATAGATATGAATTATGTATGTGACATGTGTGAATATATATAATGACATATACAGTAAGTCCCTTACATAGAAACCTTCAAGTTGTGAACTTTCAAAGACGTGAATCTGAGAGCCAGCATCTGTGTGTAAGCTGTTGCACTGTATGACTGTACTTTTCAAGGTACTGTGCTGTAAGACTAACAACATTTTTATTTGCTTTTTATATACATAGTACTTCAGTGAAAAGTATCATAAACCTATCACAATACAGTACTCTATAGTTGATTGTACTGGTTGGGTACCTAGGCTAACTTTGTTGAACTTATGAACAAATTGGACTTTCAGACAGACTCTTGGAAGGGAACTCATTTGTATGAGGAGGACCTAACTATATATATGATATATGCATACATATCCTATAAATATATACTAACACAAGCTGGAATCAAGATTTCCAGGTGAAATATCAATAACCTCATATATGCAGATGACACCACCCTTATGGCAGCAAGTGAAGAGGAGCTAAAAAGCCTCTTGATGAAACTGAAAGAGGAGAGCGAAAAAGTTGGCTTAAAGCTCAACATTGAGAAACGAAGATCATGGCATCTGGTCCCATCACTTCATGGGAAATAGATGGGGAAACAGTGTCAGACTTAATTGTTTTGGGCTCCAAAATCACTGCAGATGGTGACTGCAGCCATGAAATTAAAAGACGCTTACTCCTTGGAAGAAAAGTTATGACCAACCTAGATAATATATTCAAAAGCAGAGACATTACTTTGCCGACTAAGGTCCATCTAGTCAAGGCTATGGTTTTTCCTATGGTCATGTATGGATGTGAGAGTTGGACTCTGAGGAAGGCTGAGCGCCGAAGAATTGATGCTTTTGAACTGTGGTGTTGGAAAAGACTCTTGAGAGTCCCTTGGACTGCAAGGAGATCCAACCAGTCCATTCTGAAGTAGATCAACCCTGGGTGTTCTTTGGAAGGAATGATGCTAAAGCTGAAACTCCAGTACTTTGGCCACTTCATGCGAAGAGTTGACTGACTGAAAAAGACCCTGATGCTGGGAGGGATTGGGGGCAGGAGGAGAAGGGGACGACCAAGGATGAGATGGCTGGATGGCATCACGGACTTGATGGACGTGAGTCTGAGTGAACTCCGGGAGATGGTGATGAACAGGGAGGCCTGGCGTGCTGTGATTCATGGGGTCGCAAAGAGTTGGACACGACTGAGCAACTGAACTGAACTGACTGCTGCTAAGTCGCTTCAGTCATGTCTGACTCTGTGCGACCCCACAGACGACAGCCCACCAGGCTCCACCGTCCCTGGGATTCTTGAGGCAAGAACACTGGAGTGGGTTGCCATTTCCTTCTTTAATGAATGAAAATGAAAAGTGAAAGTGAGGTCACTCAGTCGTGTCTGACTGTTCACGACCCCATGGACTGTAGCCTACCAGGCTTTTCCATCCATGGGATTTTCCAGGCAAGAGTACTAGAGTGGGATGCCATCACCTTCTCCAAAATATATATTACATACATGTATTATATACATAGCTTAAGATATAGATACAGATGAAGGTATAGATGTAGACACAGCATTAGATATTGATACATAGATATAGATATCTGAGAACAGCAGCTGTTATTCAAAGAATTGTTACATTAGTTCCTTATTGATACAGAGTAAGAATTTTCACAGATATTTCCTCTAAGCAGGGTAGCTGAACACAAGAAATGGATTTTTTTTTTTCCCTCTAACTTAATTCTCCTGATCGCTAGCCTACATTAGGCCAAGTGAGCAGCTGATCACCCAAATCACCTAGCTTCCCTAATGCTGTTAGCATCTTTCATCCAAGTCTCCCAAGCATACTAGGAGCACAGCAATAGCTCTGAAATGCCCTGCAACTCAAACAGCCCCAGTTTACAAGCAACCTGTTAGGGCAGCCATTGGCAGCGTGATTTGTTTCCAACCTCAGGCCACATTCCAGCGGACTAGCAGTGATCAGAAGCCAGCGCTTCGGGCACCGTCTGCCATTACTCTGACTTCCTGTGGACACTGAATTTTCTCCCTTGGATTGATTTTTTCTAAGTCACCTAAAGCAATGGTCTAGTGCAGAATGATGTTGGCCAGAAAGAAGAAAACGAGCTGTTATGATCATTAAAATAGTGATTTTTCAGATAAAGTCATGGTTGTAAGTAGGTATCTTTGTACACTGGGAATTATCGATTACTCCAACAAGAGAAAATTAGGTTACAATCCAAGGTAATTAGGCCTAGACCAAAATAGTAATAATGTGTTTTATAGACAGAAGGCAAAGTAGGTTTTTTTTACCTGAATTGCCAGGAGTGGAAGAAAATCTCCAATAGTATAAACAGGCTTCATTACCCAGGAGACTAGTATTCTTAACTGCCTGATGTTCCATTGACATGTTGTTCACAGGTCTTTAGTCAGATTCAGGCATAAATATACTTTCATAATTAACTCTGAATTATTCTGAGTGCTTACCTTGATAGCTGCCACAGTAAGAACTTCCATATATGTTATCACTGGATCCTCAAAATAATACTACAAAGTACAAACTGTTACTAGTCCCACTTTACAGTTGAGGGAAATTAATGAACAGGTCTAAGATCACAGATAGCTAGCATGACAGATTGGACTTGAACTCAGTCCAGTGTAACTTCAGATTTATCATGCTATTACCCACTAGTTTATACTACCCTTTTCAGTTCTAAAAAGTCCTAATGGTTAAAATGTGGGGTTTTTTTCCATATAATGAAGCATAATCTGACTCTCTTAATTTCCAGTTTTTGGTACCAGCTCAGAACTTTGGGTCCAAATAAAACCAATTTACCCCCTTGCCTAATTTATCTCTGGGTACAACTGTGCTGTCTCTGAGACACCTCTCTTCCCTGAATTAGCAGATCCTAGCACCCTCCCACTGCTTTTTAAATCTTGTGGGTCCCCATCCCTTTGTGTTGTCAAGAATTCATCTTCTATACAGTTCCCATTATATTGGAATCAGTCCTTTCATATAACCTGGTGTGTTGGAAGAAGAGGTTGAAATTATGGTTGGGTTACTTGTAGGTATCATGTAATCATAGACACCATTAGGGAGCAAAGCATTATGGTTGCTGATTTGGGAAAACAGAGCCTTTGTGTTCTTCAATCTTCTTCCAACAACAGTAACAACTCAGATAGTAGATGCTCTGATAGAACAAACCCATGAGTGGTACCGAGGAGGTAGAGGAAGCAGAGACTATCGACACACAGGACAGCTGAAGAAACAAGTATGGCAGACCAAAAACACAGCCCTGGATCTCCATCCCTTCCTTGTTCTTTGCAATGTGTATTTGCAGTTCTTCCAATGAAAAGGTGGAGTCTAATTACCTTCTCCTTGAAGATGGGCTGATACTGTGATCAGTTTCAGTCAAAACAACAGGAGGGAAATGACACTGTACCAGGTTTGAGGCTGAGCCTGAAGAAACTTGCAAGCTTTCACTCAATCTCTTTGAAACCTGACCAGCTGCCATGTGAAAACTGCCAGCTAGAACACAAGAGTCCACACTGAATAGAGGTGAGCTGTCAGAAATGAACTTCTCTGAGATGAGCCAGGCAACCCAACAGTTGATCACAGGCACATGAGTGAGACCAACTAGACCAATATAAACACTCAGCTAAAGTTAACCCATATTGCTAATCTGCACAGTCATGGATTAAACAAACAGATGTTGTTTTAAAAGTGATCATGGAACTGTGCTCAATCTTATGTGGTAGCCTGGATGGGAAGGGAGTTTGGGGGAGAATGCATGCACACACACATATGTTGTTAATGGGTTATACTCCAATACAAAATGAAAAGTTTAAGATAAAGTAAATTAGAAAAAAAAGTTTTAGGGTTGTTTCTTTCACAGTCAAAGCTCAGTGACAACACCATATCTGTAGCTAACCTTAACCCTAACCCTAAGCCCTAACCCTAAGCATAATATCCTTAAGGAACTATTAATATGTGCAGTATCTACCTACAAACAATAAGACACAAAGTAGCACAATTGGAAAACAACATCGCAAACATCTTTTTTAAAAAGCAAAGTAAAAAATATGACTAGTATTATTACATTTGTTAGCAAATATCTAAGACAATGGTGACAACAGGCCACATGGACCAAGATGGAGAATTTATTTTTCCTTAAAGACCACACAAGTAGTCATGGACCAAAATGAAACTGTTAGTCACTCAGTCGTGTCTCTGTGATCCCATGGACTGTAGCCCTTCCGGCTCCTCTGTCCATGGGATTCTGCAGGCAGGAATACTGGAGTGGGTTGCCATGCCCTGCCCCAGGGGATCTTTCCAACCCAGGGATCAAACCCAGGTCTCCTGCATTGTAGGCAGATTCTTTACCATGTGAGCCACCAAGAAAGTCCAGCCATGGACCAAAACATTATCTCAATCAATCATTCCAGTTAGTATAATTCTTATACTTAAGAGGGTTCATCCAAGTGGCCCCTTTTCTAGTATTTACTGATACCAAGGCATCAACTTCTGCCTTATGCTTACTTTACCCTCCTGTCCTGCTCAGTCGTGTAAAGTCAAGAAAGTTTCTAACACAAAAGAAGCATCAAAGACATTAAAATAAACGCTAACCTTCCCCTCTGTCCTCATTAACACAGGCTGAGTTCTGTCATCTATCACCCTTGAAAATTCTCTGGTGGGTCTTCAAGATCTGTGTTCCCAACCTTCTGAAGGCTATTCTGAATCTCTTTTGTATGTAACACTCGCTCCATTGGTTTGCAACCTGAAAGATCAAAATGAGGGAATGCAAATGGACCCAGTTATTCTAAATTAATTGCTGGTGGGGACAGAACACTTTCCATCACATTACAGATTCAGAGGAACTCAATTCCCAGTTGTGTCTTCTGAGATTCACAGCGCTTCCTGCACTTGTCAATCTTCTTCACTCATGAGATGACACGGTGGCAGTCTTTGGTAAGAATATTAAGGGATATTAGAAATCAGGCCAGTTTAACGTTACTTGCTAAACTGTAATGATTTGGTAATAACTGCTAGCAAATTTTAATTTGTACATTATTAAAAGTATGTCTGTTTCAGGTACCACAGTTACATTGCTTAGAGCAGGAACTCTCTAATTAGACAACCTCTGTGGGAATACTAACCTTACCACTTATTAGCTCTTTGCCCTTGATAAAGTTCATTGAATCCTCTATGTCTGAGTTTCCATACCTTAAAAGTGAGGCTAATAATACTTTTCCAACAGTTCATACGAGGACTAAAAGAGTCACCAAATTTCTCTGAATATGCTTGAGACACTGTTACTTTATATACCAACAGGAAAGAAAATGAGAGTGAAATACACACTAATTTTGGAGAAGTTAAATGTGCGGAGAGAAAGAATTGATGAGATCTAATAATACTTGGCAACAAGGAGTTCATGATCTGAGCCACAGTCAGCTCCCAGTGTTTTTTTTGCTGACTGTATAGAGTTTCTCCATCTTTGTCTGCAAAGAATATAATCAATCTGATTTCTGTATTGATTATCTGGTGATGTCCACGTGTAGAGTATTAAAAAGCAGAGACATTACTTTGCCAGCAAAAGTCCATCTAGTCAAAGATATGTTTTTTTCCAGTAGTCATGTATGGATGTGAGAGCTGGACTATAAAGAAAGCTGAGTGCCAAAGAATTGATGCTTTTGAACTGTGGTGTGGGAGAAGACTCTTGAGAGCTCCTTGGACTGCAAGGAGATCCAAGCAGTCCATCCTAAAGGAAATCAGTCCTGAATATTCACTGGAAGGACTGATGCTGAAGCTGAAACTCCAGTACTTTGGCCACCTGATGCAAAGAGCTGACTCATTGGAAAAGACTCTGATGTTAGGAAAGATTGAAAGCAGGAGGAGAGGGGGATGACAGAGGACGAGATGGTTGGATGGCATCATCGATTTGATGGAGATGAGTTTGAGCAAGCTCTGGGAGTTGGTGATGGACAGGGAGGCCTGGCACGCTGCAGTCCATGAGTTTACAAAGAGATGACAGACACGCCTGAGCGACTGAACTGAATGGACACCGAACAACTATATAAGTTTTCTAGCCTTGGTTTCCTCATGAATAAAGAACAGGGAACAGTAAATGCCCAGGTTGTAGGTTCTGATCACAAAATGTGTCACATAGCAAGCACTCAGTAAATATTAGGCTGTGGTAATTCTGGAATTAATAACCTCTCCCTCCCACTATCACCATGCCATTGGAGTAAGCTCTTTCCTTGTCTATTGTAATTTCTATAAAAACTACTGGGAGCAATAATTATAATCTAATAAAGTTCTTAACCACAGTGCCTGGCACACAGAGGTTGCTCAATAAATTGTAGCTCTCTTACAATGACAATAGAGTACTCTGAGGATTCATCTGAATATCTAAAGTTGCCTTTCCCCTCGTCCTGCTCTCTCTGAGAATGAACCTTACTGAGATGAGGATAAATTTTATGATAATTACTCTAACATGCTTTTCACTTAAATGCAACATTATCAGTTCTATCCAGGACACTTGCCAGTGTTGTTCTTTCAATTAGCATTGTATACATTGAACTTGAACTCAGTAAGGATTGGGGAGGGGGCAGTCGGGATAAAAGCACTTCAGTAGACTTCTGGAGCAGGGGAGGCATTCCATGGTAAGCATCCTACTCATGTCTGGGGCTATATGGCCTTATCCACTCCTCCCACTACAAAATGAATTAGATAATACCACTTTATTTATTTCACAGATAAGGAAATTGGGACTCTGAGGGTTTAAGTAATCTGTTTAGAGTCAATTTAAAGGAGCAATGGGGACTTCCCTGGTGGTCCAATGGTAAAGATTTCACCTTCTAATACAGGGGGTGCAGGTTTGATCCCTGGTCAGGGAGCTAAGATCACACATGCTCAGGACCAAGAAACCAAAACATAAGACAGAAGCAATATTGTAACAAACTCAGTAAAGACTTGCAAAATGGTCTACATCAAAAAATCATAAAAACATTTTTAAAAGGTGCAATGTATGAACCCCTAGGATGAAGCCATAAGCTCCATAGCAGGTGGAACTGTTGGCCGGCATTTCCTTTCCTTGCCTAATTGTTCACAGTTAACTTGTTTGAACTTCAGGTTCTTCTATACCATTATGAGAGTGGAAAGGATCAGTGTAGGAATCATCTACCCTGAAGATTCAGTGAGCCTCTGAAAAAATAGGGTATGACTAACTATCAAATATTTCATGCATCCCTCATTTCTGTTTGTCAAGCAACTTATAAAGAAGTGAAGGGAAAACTTCAGAAGCTAAGTTGAAGTCAAGAAGTGTGTCCTGTGAGGACAGGCGGGAAAGATTAAGGCTCTTGTGACTGAGGTTTATACAATCATCGACCATTATGATTTTCTAAATCCTGGTATATGGAGAGCAGATGGCCTATACATGTATGATGGGGTCCTTTTTTGCACCATGGAGAATGAAGTGTATGATGCTTCCTCCAGCAGTGAAAACACCGGGTTAATCCTGCATATACTAAACTCCCATCATGTGCCAGGCCATGCTGGGTACTCTGTATAAACCATTTTATTAGTTCTCATAACCTGTAAAGAAGATTCGATGTTCATTTTATGGGTGAGAAAATAAAGACTTATGAATAGTCAATATTATGCCTAAGCTTACACAACAGATCAATGGTAAAGTCTGGGTTTCAGCCCAGGATTTGAATATTCAATTTGGTGTTAATACTGGCTTGAGGGGGGTTGGATTAGAATTCTCTAGTGTGTTCCTATTAGTAGAGTTTGTCAGATTTTTTTTTTTTTTTGTAAATTTGGGCAAAGCTGGGTTAAAATGAGACAGGCTTTCTCATTGAGGAACTGATCAGAAGCTCTGTTAAATTTCAGAAGTAGGATATAGCATGTATCATTTCCCAAATGGAATTTGTTTTTCAAGACACATTTCTTTGACTATTGTTTATACTACAGGTTTGGGGAAGCACTGGCAAGATATATTCCCAGATGAACTATGTATTATGGCTACACAGAGAAGTTATTTAGGAGCATTTATTTACGAAGAACTGTAAGGGACACACATCATGAGTATTGATTTAAGAGAGAATTAAATGAAAAAAATACAACTTAGATGAAATATGGTAAATTTGACAGTATAAATAAAGCATTTAAAATAGTTATTAGGTGTAAAAAACTACTGAGAAATTGTCCCAACATTATTTTCTGATTGATGCCATATATGACTTAATAATATAATGACATTGTATATTGGCTGGTGTTTTTGATTATGTCCTAGTATGCGGTAACATAAGCATATGCTCAGTCCCGTCTGACTCCTTATGATCTCAAGGACTGCAGTTTTCCAAGTCTTCTATCCATGAGATTTTTCAGGCAGTTTCATATAAATACCTAACACAAGATGTCCTGAAGAATGTATACATTCTATCAGTGATTCACTGCTTTGTTTTTTTTTTTTAATTTTATTTTTTAAATTTTAAAATCTTTAATTCTTACATGCGTTCCCAAACATGAACCCCCCTCCCACCTCCCTCCCCACAACATCTCTCTGGGTAATCCCCATGCACCAGCCCCAAGCATGCTGCACCCTGCGTCAGACATGGACTGGCGATTCAATTCTTACATGATAGTATACATGTTAGAATTCCCATTCTCCCAAATCATCCCACCCTCTCCCTCTCCCTCTGAGTCCAAAAGTCCATTATACACATCTGTGTCTTTTTTCCTGTCTTGCATACAGGGTCGTCATTGCCATCTTCCTAAATTCCATATATATGTGTTAGTATACTGTATTGGTGTTTTTCTTTCTGGCTTACTTCACTCTGTATAATCGGCTCCAGTTTCATCCATCTCATCAGAACTGATTCAAATGAATTCTTTTTAACGGCTGAGTAATACTCCATTGTGTATATGTACCACAGCTTTCTTATCCATTCATCTGCTGATGGACATCTAGGTTGTTTCCATGTCCTAGCTATTATAAACAGTGCTGCGATGAACATTGGGGTACATGTGTCTCTTTCAATTCTGGTTTCCTCGGTGTGTATGCCCAGAAGTGGGATTGCTGGGTCATAAGGTAGTTCTATTTGCAATTTTTTAAGGAATCTCCACACTGTTCTCCATAGTGGCTGTACTAGTTTGCATTCCCACCAACAGTGTAGGAGGGTTCCCTTTTCTCCACACCCTCTCCAGCATTTATTGCTTGCAGATTTTTGGATCGCAGCCATTCTGACTGGTGTGAAGTGGTACCTCATTGTGGTTTTGATTTGCATTTCTCTGATAATGAGTGATGTTGAGCATCTTTTCATGTGTTTGTTAGCCATCCATATGTCTTCTTTGGAGAAATGTCTGTTTAGTTCTTTGGCCCATTTTTTGATTGGGTCGTTTATTTTTCTGGAATTGAGCTGCAGAAGTTGCTTGTATATTTTTGAGATTAGTTGTTTGTCAGTTGCTTCATTTGCTATTATTTTCTCCCATTCAGAAGGCTGTCTTTTCACCTTGCTTATAGTTTCCTTTGTTGTGCAGAAGCTTTTAATTTTAATTAGATCCCATTTGTTTATTTTTGCTTTTATTTCCAGAATTCTGGGAGGTGGATCATAGAGGATCCTGCTGTGATTTATGTCTGAGAGTGTTTTGCCTATGTTCTCCTCTAGGAGTTTTATAGTTTCTGACCTTACATTTAGATCTTTAATCCATTTTGAGTTTATTTTTGTGTACGGTGTTAGAAAGTGATCTAGTTTCATTCTTTTACAAGCGGTTGACCAGTTTTCCCAGCACCACTTGTTAAAGAGATTGTCTTACTCCATTGTATATTCTTGCCTCCTTTGTCAAAGATAAGGTGTCCATAGGTGTGTGGATTTATCTCTGGGCTTTCTATTTTGTTCCATTGATCTATATGTCTGTCTTTGTGCCAGTACCATAACAGCTGTACACACTCACATTTGCTAACTCACTGGCTCCACATCTTACTTTCACTTAAGCAATTTCATATTTATGTGGGTTTGGATTGAAGTTATAGCACGAGATACATCACTGCTAGCTTTATAAACAAAAGATCGATACCAGCTCAGCTGTCAGCCCACTGTTCAATCTGTCCCTTATCTATCAGATTGCAGTTTACAGAGGCAGTCTAAGTAATTACAATTCTTCATAGCTCTACAAACTTCCTCTGACATCAACATGATTATTTCCTGGGAAGCTGTAACTTTAAACATTTCTCTGAACTTCAAACTGCATGAATCAGCAACTTGCATTCAAGATTTGAAGTGTCAGCGAATCCTCCTTTAAAACTGGATATTTCCTGGAACAGTTGGCTTAAAAAAAGAAAGTCACGCGGTTCTCCAAAATCTTTGTGGATATTTTTTAAGCACCAGGCTCTCTATAATTACTTTAAAAGATTTCTAAAATTTCTAATGATACCAAGAAAAATAGGCAGAAAAATAAGAAGAGTTCTTCACTTCATGACAATTTAAATTATTAAGATTTGTCAAAGTAAGATGCTTTAATTACAAAGGGAAATTTCACCACATAAAGGGTTTTAATGACTGGCTTTAATGAAGAATACATCTGATGACTGTAAATGAAATGCAAGTTTCTGTGAAGGTCCTCCCTTATCTTTGGCTTCTGTTTTTGGCTGAATTAGTCAGCCTAATGATCTTCCCTAAAATAATAATCAGATAACATCACACAAATCAATGGGCTTAAAATCCTCTCCCAAAAGGTGGTATACAGTTTTTGTGTCTTTAGCAGACCAGCTAAGAACAGAACAATTCTCTCAATAAAAACAATATGAACTGTGGAAAAAATACTCATGATGTTGAATAGCAACCAAGGCAATGAGCACTGAGATGTCAAGATTGTTGGACAAGGGAAATAAGGATGTGATCCTGACGCTGGGGATAGCTTTTTCCTTTGCGGCATTTGCCAGGTCAACTCAGCAGCCTGCAAGCTGATCATAGTACCGGGAGTTACCAACAGTATACCACAGATGCCAGATACTAGTAATGGGTATAAAGCAGTAGGTTGAGAGGCCGACATTGAAAATTAAGTCATCTCGAGGCGCTCAAGAACAAAAAACAGACTTTAAGGGCCACCAATAACAAGGGATCAGGTAAAAGTCTCAGACTATGGGTTGAGTGTCTGAAGGGGTTACAACAAAAAGTGAGGGATAAACGGAAGCAAACTAACATGCACAAAGATTAGAATCCAATTCAATCAGCTCAACCCCAAACTGTGTTGAGATGTATATCCCCAGCCAAGCTGACTGCTGAAAGTAAAATCAAATCTTATGAAATACAAGATAATATCATCAGACAATGGAATTCTCTCTGTATTTTTAAAATTATTTATTTATTTTCCATTGCCCTGTGCAGCATGTGGGATCTTAGTTCCCCAACAAGGGATGAAACCCACAACCCTTGCATTGGAAGCAGAGTCTCAACCGCTGAACCACCAGGGACATCCCACTCTGTAAGTTTTTATGCTCATATTTGACACCAAGTTTTTAAAATTATGTCATTCAACTGATCAGGAGTCATGATTAAATGGCTAAAAAACAAGAGAAAAACAAAACATGGCTAAACATTTAAACAATAAAATATAGTAAAATAAAATATTCACAAGAGATTCATATATTAGAGCTACTGTTGTTTTTGTTCAGGTGCCTGACTCTTTATGAACTCCTGAACTACAGCATATTGGGCTTCCCTGTCCTTCACTATGTCCCTGAGTTTGCTCAAACTCATGTCCATCGAGTCAGTGAGGACATCCAAACATTTCATCCTCTGTCGCCCTCTTCTCCTCTTGCCCTCAGTCTTTCCCAGCATCAGGATCTTTTCCAATGAGCCAGTTCTTCACATCAGGTGGCTGAAGTATTGGAGCTTCAGAGATTTTAAAATAATTGTTAGCCCATAACATTAGATGATATGATAAAAAGGATTTCAAGAGGTAATTGGAATTCATTAAAAAGAATAAAATGGAAATCATGAAACTGAAAAATACCAATAAATGGAATTAGAAAAAAATAATTTTTTAATAGAGATAATTTTTAAGTTGAGATAGTTTTTAAGTTGAGAATTTGGTCAGTCAAAAATACTATAACTAATGCAGAGATATTTTAAAAACATGAAAACAACTGTAAACAATGTGACTGACAATTTCTCCAAAATTTACAAAAAGCTGGAGAGGACTCTTGAGAGTCCCCTGGACAGCAAGGAGATCAAATCAATCAATCCTAAAGGAAATCAACCATGAATACTCACTGAAAGGACTGATGCTGAAGCTGAAACTCCAATACTTTGGCTGCCTGATGCAAAGATGCAAAGAACTGACTCACTGGAAAAGACCCTGATGCTGGGAATGATTGAGGGCAGTAGGAGAAGGGGATGACAGAGGATGAGATGGTTGGATGGCATCATGAACTCAATGGATATGAGTCTGAGCAAACTCCAGGAGATGGTGAAGGACAGGACAGGGAAGCCTGGAGTGCTGCAGTCCGTGGGGTCACAAAGAGTCAGACACAACTGAGCGACTGAACAACAACAACATGCAGCTCAATATAAAAAAAAAAAATTAAATTTAAATTTTAAAAAAATCAGCTGAAGGCCTAAATGCATATTTATCCAAAGAAGACATACAGATGGTCAAGAGGCACATGAAAAGATGCTCAACTATACTAATTATTAAAGAAATGCAAATCAAAACTACAATAAAATCATCATCTCATACCAGTCAGGATGGTCATCACCAAAAAATCTAAGAACAAAAAATAATGGAGAAGGTATGGAGAAAAAGAAACCATCCTAAACAGTTGGAGGAAAAGTAAATTGGTATAGCCACTACAGAAAACAGAAAGTAGGTTCCTTAAAAACACTGAAAATAGAGCTACCATATGAATCAGCAATCCCATTCTTGGGCATATATCAAGAGAAAAACACACGGTTTGAAAAGATATATGCACTCCAATGTTCACTACAGCACTGTTTACAACAGCCAAGACATGGAAGCAACCTAAATGTCCATTGAGAGATGAATGGATAAAGATGTCGTGATACATATACACAATGAAATATTATTCAGCCATAAAAAAGGGTTAAATGACATTTGCGACAACATGGATTGACTTCGAGATTATCATACCAAGTGAAGTAAGTCAGACAGAGAAAGGCAAATATATGATACTGCTTATATGTGGAATGTAAAAAATACACAAATGAACTTATTTACTAAACAGAAACAGACTCACGGGCTGAGAACAAACTTATGTCTTCCAAGGGGAAAGGTGGTAGGGAAGGACAGATTGGGAGTTTGGGATTGACAAATACACAATTCTATATTTAAAATATTTAAAATAAGACGGCAAGAGTAAACGTCAACATTTCAGGAATCAGCAAACTAAAATGGACTGCAATGGGTGAATTTAACTCAGATCACCATTATATCTACTACTGTGGGCAAGAATCCCTTAGAATAAATGGAGTAGCCATCATGGTCAACAAAAGAGTCCAAAATGCAGTACTTGGATGCAACCTCAAAAACAAAAGAATGATCTCTATTTGTTTCCAAGGCAAACCATTCAATATCACAGTAATCCAAGTCTATGCCCTGACTAGTAATGCTGAAGAAGCTGAAGTTGAACAGTTCTATGAAGACCTTCTAGAACTAACACCCCAAAAGATGTCCTTTTCATTATAGGAGACTGGAATGCAAAAGTAGGAAGTCAAGAAACACATGGATAACAGGCAAAATTGGCCTTAGAGTATAGAATGAAGCAGGGCAAAGGCTAATAGAGTTTTGCCAAGAAAACACACTGGTCATAGAAAACACCCTCTTTAAACAACACAAGAGAAGACTCTACACATGGACATCACCAGATGGTCAACACTGAAATCAGATTGATTATATTCTTTGCAACCGAAGATGGAGAAGCTCTATACAGTCAGCAAAAACAAGACCAGGAGCTGACTGTGGCTCAGATCATGAACTCCTTATTGCCAAATTCAGACTTAAATTGAAGAAAGTAGGGAAAACCGCTAGACCATTCAGTCAGTCAGCCAGTCAGTCAGTTCAGTCGCTCAGTCGTGTCCGACTCTTTGCGACCCCATGAATCACAGCACGCCAGGCCTCCCTGTCTGAGTGAACTCCCGGAGTTCACTCAGACTCACGTCTATTGAGTCAATGATGCCATCCAGCCATCTCATCCTCTGTCGTCCCCTTCTCCTCCTGCCCCCAATCCCTCCCAGCATCAGAGTCTTTTCCAATGAGTCAACTCTTCGCATGAGGTGGCCAAAGTACTGGAGCTTCAGCTTTAGCATCATTCCTTCCAAAGAAATCCCAGGGCTGATCTCCTTCAGAATGAACTGTTTGGATCTCCTTGCAGTCCAAGGGACTCTCAAGAGTCTTCTCCAACACCACAGTTCAAAAGCATCAATTCTTTGGTGCTCAGCTTTCTTAACAGTCCAACTCTCACATCCACACATGACCACTGGGAAAACCGTAGCCTTGACTAGATGGACCTTTGTTGGCAAAGTAATGTTTCTGCTTTTCAACATGCTATCTAGGTTGGTCATAACTTGCCTTCCAAGGAGTAATAGTATTTTAATTTCATGGCTGCAGTCACCATCTGCAGTGATTTTGGAGCCCAAAAAATGTATTACCTAAATCAAATCCCTAAAGATTATACAGTGGAAGTGAGAAATAGATTTGATAGACAGATCTGATAGACAGAGTGCTTGATGAACTTGGCACTTTGGACGGAGGTTTGTGACACTGTACAGTAGACAGGGATAAGACCATCTCCAAGAAAAAGAAATGCATAAAAGCAAAGTGGCTGTCTGAGGAGGCCTTATAAATAGCTGTGAAAAGAAGAGAAGTGCAAAGCAAAGGAGAAAAGGAAAGGTATACCCATTTGAATGCAGAGTTCTAAAGAATAGCAAGGAGAGATATGAAAGCCTTCCTCAGTGATCAGTGCAAAGAAATAGAGGAAAACAAAAGAATGGGAAAGACTAGAGATCTTTTCAAGAAAATTAGAGATACCAAGGGCATATTTCATGCAAAGATGGGCTCAATAAAGGAGAGAAATGGTGTGGACCTAACAGAAGCACAAGTTATTGAGAAGAGGTGGCAAGATACACAAAAGAACTGTACAAAAATGATGTTCATAACCCAAATAATCATGATGGTGTGATCACTCACCTAGAGCCAGACATCATGCAATGTGAAGTCAAGCAGGCCTTAGGAAGCATCACTATGAACAAAGCTAGTGGAGGTGATGGAATTCTAGTTGAGCTATTTCAAATCCTGAAAGACGATGCTTTGAAAGTGCTGCACTCAATATGCCAGCAAATTTGGAAAACTCAGCAGTGGCCACAGGACTGGAAAAGATCGGTTTTCATTCCAATCCCAAAGAAAGGCAATGCCAAAGAATGCTCAAACTACTGCACAATTGCACTCATCTCACACGCTAGTAAAGTAATGCTCAAAATTCTCCAAGCCAGGTTTCAACAATATGTGAACCATGAACTTCCAGATGTTCAAGCTGTTTTAGAAAAGGCACAGGAACCAGAGATCAAATTGGCAACATCCAGTGGATCATTGAAAAAGCAAGGGAGTTCCAGAAAAACATCTATTTCTGCTTTATTGACTCTTCCAAAGCCTTTGACTGTGTGGATCACAATAAACTGTGGAAAATTCTGAAAGCGATGGGAATACCAGACCACCTGAACTGCCTCTTAAGAAATCTGTATGTAGGTCAGGAAGCAACAGTTACAATTGGACATAAAACAACAGACTGGTTCGAAATAGGAAGGGGAGTACATCAAGGCTGTATATTGTCACCCTGCTTATTTATTTAACTTATATGCAAAGTACATCATGAGAAATGCTGGGTTGGATGAAGCACAAGCTGGAATCGAGATTGCTTAGATAAATATCAATAACCTTAGATACGCAGATGACATCACCCTTATGGCAGAAAGTGAAGAAGAATTAAAGAGCCTCTTGATGAAAGCGAAAGAGGACAGTGAAAAAGTTGGCTTAAAGCTCAACATTCAGAAAAGAAAGATCATGGCATCCGGTCCCATTACTTCATGGCAAATAGATGGAGAAACAGTGGAAACAGTGGCTGACTTTTTTAGGGGTGGCTCCAAAAATCACTGCAGATGGTGACTGTAGCCATGAAATTTAAAGACGCTTACTCCTTGGGAGAAAAGTTATGGTCAACTTAGCATACTAAAAAGTGGAGGTGTTACTTTGCCAACAAAGGTCCATCTAGTCAAGGCTATGGTTTTTCCAATAGTCATGTATGGATGTGAGAGTTGGACTATAAAGAAAGCTGAAGAATTGATGAGCACCAAAGAATTGATGCTTTTGAACTGTGGTGTTGGAGAAGATTCTTGAGAATCCCTTGGACAGCAAGGAGATCCAACCAGTCAATTCTAAAGGAGATCAGTCCTGAATATTCATTGGAAGGACTGATGTTGAAGCTGAAACTCCAATACTTTGGCCACCTGATATGAAGAACTGACTCATTTGAAAAGACCCTGATGCTGGGAAAGATTGAAGGCAGGAGGAGAAGGGGATGACAGAGGATGAGATGGTTGGATGGCATCACTGACTCAACAGACATGAGCTTGAGTAATCTGTGGGAGTCGGTGATGGACAGAGAGGCTGGGTGTGCTGCAGTCCATGGGGTCTCAAAGAGTCGGACATGACTGAGCAAGTGAACTGAACTGAAAATACAAATATTGCCAGACTGAATAATAATCTTGATTTGAAAAATTAATCAGAACTCTATGCCTTAAAAATAGACAGATGATATACATAAGGATCAGAGAAGGCAATGGCAACCCACTCCAGTACTCTTGCCTGGAGAATCCCAGGGATGTGAGTCTGGTGTGCTTGCCATCTATGGGGTCGCACAGAGTCGGACAGGACTGATGTGACTTAGCAGCAGCAGCATACATAAGGATATGGAAAGGTTGACAACAAAAGTATAAAAATGATATTTTACACTAAACAACTGATATGGACTGTACTGTGCCCACAAAATTCATATACTAAAATCCCAACCCCTAATGTGACTATACTTGGAGATATGGCTTTTAAGTGGTAACTGATGTTAAATGAAGTCACAAGGTTAGGATACTAATCTCTGTATTGGTGATTTTTGAAGAAGAGGCATCTACCAAAGAAAAGCCATGTGAAGATGTAGTGATACAGCAGTTATCTACAAGAAAAGGAGAGTTTTCATCAAATACAACCATATTGGCACCTTGATCTTAGACTTCCAGTCTTCAGGATTGTAATAAAATAGAACCGTTTTGTCTAAGCTTCCCAGTTGGTGGTATTTTATTATGGTGCAGGCTAAGAAACAAATGTTAAAATGATAATTACATTGTGTTTATGTACGATGACAGTTCCTATTCTTAGGAAATACACACTGAAGTATAAGGTTAAAAAATTCTTTCAGGTTTTTATGTACAGTGTTATAGAAAAACCAGAATGAATATTTTGGCCAACCCAATATTTAGGGGTAAATGCTCACTATGTATGCAACACATTCTCAATTTGACTGGAAAAAATATTATCCATGAAAAGAAAAAGACAGGGAACATATAGGAAAATATACTTGTAAGGCATAACTGATAAAAAAATGTATATCCAGAATATGTAGAAAAATTTTATGAATAATAAAAAAATATCAAGTCCAATAAAATAGTGGGCAGGAGACTTGAATAGATATTTCATAAAAGTAGATATTCAAATGGTAAATAAATATGTAAAAAGATTCTCCATTTTATTCACTACATATTGTTAGTCTTACCTGTTCACTGCCATATCCGTGGTGGTTCATCTTAGTCCATGCACAAATCTTTAAATAATTTAAATATCATGCATTGAATTAAGTCAACTAAGTTTTAAAGCATCTGAGGAGGATTTAGCCAGATTTAAAAGTGAAGTAAACAGGGCATTCCAGAGAGGAGGTAAGCAGGGATTTGGAGCTCAGACATGGAATGAGTATAGAGAATCATAAACAAAGCACTGACTTAGGGTTTGGTGCAAGATGACGCTGTTGATTAAATCAAGGCAAAATGATGGAAGTCTTTACTCTAAAACTATTGCCTATGATTCTTATTTATTAATTTCTCACTTTCATAAAGTGCCATTTTTAAGGTCAAGCTGTCTTCTATAAGATTCTGGGTCTAGCAGGCATATCAATCAGTACAACAACACAGAAGTCCACTGTGCATAAATCAATAGAGTATACATATTCTTGAAACATAAAAGGTAGTTGCTCAGCAAATGTGGTATTAAGATGCAGAAATGTTTCATCTCTTAGGACCCCTCTCTAAGGCTGCTATGAAAAATCACTCACATGGGAATATTTAAAAGAGATAACATAGTAAGTGTAGATATAACAAGCCCCTGAGTATTAAATGAATGATAAATGACCAACATAAATATTTATCTCAATTCTCCATAGAGGATTGGTGAATCATTTATATTTTCCAATGGATCTTCCTAGTTTTGTCCCTTAAGACAACAGAAATGATCTTTGGGAAAAACACCACTGCACATGAAAGCAATAAAAATTGTTTGTCACAGCAATCTTAATTATGCAATATGACTTCAAATATTTCTGATAGAAACTAACAGATGGCAAAATGTTCTGGACTGCCCAGGCTGACACTGCCTCTGGAAGTGCCTTCTGGTGCCCACTTCTGAGAAGCGTAGACACCCCTCACCTTATCCCATTCACCTCTGGAAGTGACCATGAATGTTCTCACTTTAGCACTTCTGGAACATTACCCTTTCTTCTGCATCTTATGCTTCATTTATATACTGTTAGTGAAAGTGAAGTTGCTCAGTCGTGTCTGACTCTTTGCAACCCATGGACTGTAGCCCACCAAGCTCCTCCGTCCATGGGATTCTCCAGGCAAGAATACTGGAGTGGGGTGCCATTTCCTTCTACTGTTACTGTTTACTTATTCAGGCTCCAACAAATGAGCCTGTTTACTGCATGACTTCTGTCTTCCCTTCAACATGGTTTTTCTACACGTTGGTCTGAGGATGCCTTAGTCAAATAATTCATAAAGCTGTCAAAAACAATAGCAGGTAATATGGACAGCTTTATATATACTACACGCTGTGCTCAGTACTTTAAATATATAGAGCCTCATTTAAACCTCATCATCATCCTAAAAGGTTGTTTTTGTTTAGTCGCTAAGTCATATCCGACTCTTTGCAACCCCATGGACTGCAGCGCAGGCTCTTCTAAAGCCTATTAGCAGCCTAGGCATCCACCTAGCACATGGATGTTCAAGGATGAGATTTTGGTTTTTCAATCAGTTTGCGTTCTTATCTATGACAAAATAATGCCTATTGACTGTTTTAAGAGAGTCTTTGAGTAAAAGTCTTTAGGGACTTGCTTAAATAGATTAAAACCACAAAGGTCTAATAGTGTTATAGGATGTGAATTGGCACAAGAGAACTATCTATTAATAGTAGCTGGGGATGCACTTGGCAATCATCGTCCACTATTTATCTAAGTTCTTCACAAATGAGACTTTTTTGTCATTCTTTAATCTTATAAATTTCCTAGAGTATAAGAAGGATATTTGTAAAGTAGAGATTTTTTTTTTTTTCTGTTAAGTACATCTTTTCTGATCCCTTGCAATCCCTTCTGACCAAGCATTTTGCTTGTGCATTTAAGGCTTCCACCGGTAAGCCCGGTTTTGCCTTTCCATGTTCTCTGAGCTTGGATCCTATCTCCAGTCATACCAGGAGACTTAAGAAGGCTATGATTTGTGCTCCTATCAAAACTACTCCATTTATTTGGTTTTTCTTAGCTGGCAAATACTTTTTTCACATGCAGATAGTTCTAGCAAATCCTAGGACATAGTTCACTTGACAAGACCACCACTCCCTCCCAGCAAAATTATTTCCACTATTAATTTACTTGTGAAATATATTTTGAGAAAGAGAAAAAGAAGCTAGATCCCAGTGCTTTCTAAATTAAAAAAGTAAGAGAAGGGAACAGATAACAAGCTTGTGCTGTCCATCCTACAGGTACTTGTTAAAGATCCTTGCATGTATCCTCTCATTTAATGCTCACTACACCCCTCTTAGACTTTCCTGGTGGCTCAGACGGTAAAGCGTCTGTCTGCAACGCAGAGACCTGGGTTCGATTCCTAGGTTGGGAAGATCCCCTGGAGAAGGAAATGGCAGCCCACTCCAGTACTCTTGCCTGGAAAAATCCCATGGCAGAGGAGACTGGTAGGCTACAGTTCATGGGGTGGCAAAGAGTTGGACACAACTGAGTGACTTCACTTTTCACTTCACACCCCTCTTAACAGGACCTTGTAACATATTTATTCACTAAGGATTTTGTTTTCTTATTCAAGTCTTCACATTGACTTCAAAATGTACCTTCTTATATGTATCCCATTGTTCTAGATATTTGAGAACAATTTGGATTCTAATATTTTTCTACTTTTGAGCCTGAGGCCAAAATATGTGTCATAGTTCTCTATCTCAGGGGTGTGTGTGTGTGTGTGTGTGTGTGTGCGCGCGCATGTACACATTATTTCTCCTTTAGCCTAAAAAAGTCCTATTTGTTTTTGAAACAAAGATAAAGGTCAATCTGCTCTTATTGACGTACTAAGTATTTTTTGGCCTCTAAGTATATTCTCTGCTTTTCTACAGAGTCATCCCATGGTAAACTTGGAACACAAAGCAAAGGGAAGATAGGAGCAGAGTTTTGAACATTTTAAATGCATTCAAAGTAAGATTCACTGGGACTTCACAGGGGACGCATTCCTCAGAACCTCTGACAGTTGAAGAATGTTTTCATATTCTGTTTCTGAAAACATAAGCTGTTTCTGGTTTCCATTTGGGGTCATTATGACTGATACCGAAAGGAATAACTGTCAAAAAATCTATCTGTCCATTTCAAACTCATATTCTAACTCAAGATTTGTTGCTCTGTATGGAATCAGAACATCAGTGCTGTCAAATACATGACATGCAGCTAACCTTACAGAAAACTGTTACTTTCTAACCAAGGCATTCTTAACTCTCCATTCATTGATAGCCTTCGGAAGATATGAGTTTTGATTATAAGAATGTGCAAATGTGCCTTTTGGGGGAGCTGGCTAGTGTCTAGGAATTCCACATGATTCTAAAAGGGTCTGTGATACAAAATAGATTATAAATCACTATTCTGTTTCTTTTCCCCAGCTTCGCTGAGATATAATTGACGTTTAACACTGTGTATTAATCAAGATTGCCAGGAGAAATATCAATAACCTCAGATATGCAGATGACACCACACTTATGGCAGAAAGCAAAGAACTAAAAAGCCTCTTGATGAAAGTGAAAGAGGAGAGTGAAAAAGTTGGCCTAAAGCTCAACATTCAGAAAATGAAGATCATGGCATCCAGTTCCATCACCTCATGGCAAATAGATGGGCAAATAGTGCAAACAGTGACAGACATTATTTTCTGGGCTCCAAAATCACTGCAGATGGTGATTGCAGCCATAAAATTAAAAGACACTTATCCTTGGAAGGAAAGTTATGACCAACCTAGACAGCATATTAAAATGCAGATGTTACTTTGCCAACAAAGGTCCATCTAGTCAAGGTTATGGTTTTTCCAGTAGTCATGTATGGATGTGAGAGTTGGACTATAAAGAAAGCTGAGCACCGAAGAATTGATGCTTTTGAACTGTAGTGCTGGAGATGACTCTTGAGAGTCCCTTGGACTGCAAGGAGATTCAACCAGTCCATCCTAAAGGATATCAGTCCTGAGTGTTCATTGGAAGGACTGATATTGAAGCTGAAACTCCAATACTTTGGCCACCTGATGCGAAGAGCTGACTCATTTGAAAAGACCTTGATGCTGGGAAAGATTGAAGGTGGGAAGAGAAGGGGACGACAGAGGATGAGATGGTTGGATGGCATCACCGACTCAATGGACATGAGTTTGGGTAATGCTGCAGTCCATGGGGTCGCAAAGAGTCGGACACGACTGAGCGACTGAACTGAACTGAGTTAAACACTGTGTAAGTTTAAGGTGTACAGTGTCAATTTGATATATATATATATATATATTGCAAATGATGACCAATATCGCCTTAGCTAAAGCCTTCATCATGTCCTACAGTTATCAATCCTATGTTGTGAAAAGAATATTTAAGACCTGCTCACTTAAGAACTTTCAAGCATATATTACAGAATTATTAGCTATAATCATTATGCTGAACATTAGACCCCAGAACTTATTCATCTTACAGCTGAAAGCTGGCATCCTTTATCCAACATCTTCCCATTTCCCCTACCCCAGCCCCTGGAAACCAGAGCTCAACTGTCTCTAAAGCACTATCCTTAAAGGAAAAGGAAGATTACGAGTCTCACAATGCCACTGTCAGTTAATTTTTCTTCCACTTTTTACAATGTATCAGTATCTGCACAGGCAGAGACATGACCCCTGCCTACTAATTCTTGTTAACCTAGATGATGTACTAAGTTACTGGAAAACTCTAGATAACTGATACCTGGTCATATGTACTGTTTTCAAAAAAAACAGGATACTGTAATAACAGGATGTTTATTACAGGGGTAGAGGAGTAACATACCCGAGTATCTACTCTAAGAAGGACTAGTCTTAGGCAAAGTACCAATTATCACTTAATTTTACTCATCCAACTACCATGTGAGATTTGCTCTATTTTTGATTTACAAGTAATAAAACTGGGACTACAGAAGTCAAAATCCTCATCTAAGAAACTGATCTAGTGAGTTGCTGAAATGATACTCAAATTGAAATCTGCTGCTGAATAAATGGAAACTTTGATTGCATCTGAATGGTAACTGGTCCACTTTTAAAGGAGACATGGGGGAGGAGGGGAACAGACCGTTTTCCAGGGGTAATTATTTATGTTGATTGACAGACCCAGCAACCAATAAGTAGCTACTTGAAGAACATAAGGAAGGGCCTTTATTTCAAATAACCTCTCTCTAAAGTAACAATTTGAGAGAAATGAAAAGTCAAATATTTGCATCGCATATTTATATCACAAATATATAGCCAGCGATTAAAATACCTAAAAAGAATGACAATTTATATAGATTTAACTACCAGATCTGAAAGAATGATAAAAGTGGAGATAGCACAAATAAGCTAAAACGTCAAGGCTGTATATTGTCACCCTGCTTACTTAACTTATATGCAGAGTACCTCATGAGAAACGCTGGGCTGGAGGAAGCACAAGCTGGAATCAAGATTGCTGGGAGAAATATAAATAACCTCAGATATGCAGATGACACCACCCTTATGGCAGAAAGTGAAGAGGAACTAAAAAGCCTCTTGATGAAAGTGAAAGAGGAGAGTGAAAAAGTTGGCTTAAAGCTCAACATTCAGGAAACGAAGATCATGGCCACTGGTCCCATCACTTCATGGCAAATAGATGGGGAAACAGTGGAAACAGTGTCAGACTTTATTGTTTGGGGCTCCAAAATCACTGCAGATGGTGACTGCAGCCATGAAATTAAAAGACGCTTACTCCTTGGAAGGAAAGTTATGATGAACCTAGATAGCATATTGAAAAGCAGAGACATTACCTTGCCAACAAATGTCCGTCTAGTCAAAGCTATGGTTTTTCTAGTGGTCATGTATGGATGTGAGAGTTAGACTGTGAAGAAGGCTGAGCACTGAAGAATTGATGCTTTTGAACTGTGGTGTTGGAGAAGACTCTTGAGAGTCCCTTGGACTGCAAGGAGATCCAACCAGTCCATTCTGAAGGAGATCAACCCTGGGATTTCTTTGGAAGGAATGATGCTAAAGCTGAAACTCCAGTACTTTGGCTACCTCATGTGAAGAGTTGACTCATTGGAAAAGACTTTGATGCTGGGAGGGATTGGGGGCAGGAGGAGAAGGGGACGACAGAGGATGAGATGGCTGGATGGCATCACTGACTCGATGGACATAAGTCTAAGTGAACTCCAGGAGTTGGTGATGGACAGGGAGGCCTGGCGTTCTGTGATTCATGGAGTTGCAAAGAGTCAGACACAACTGAGCTTCTGAACTGACTGACTGACTGAGGCAATTAAGATATGAAGTAGTAGAAAATCCATAGTTTAAAAAAAATTAATGAATGGAAGAAAAATCTGTATCAGGAACCATCAAAGTAGTATTGTTGGGAATGCAGCAGGAATCCTAAGAAACAATTCTTACTCTATATGGCTAATTTGAAAATAAAATATGGACATGTGCCTAGAAAAATCTAATTTAATAAATCTGAGGAAGGAAAGGATGACCTCAACTTCTATAACTTTCACAGAAATTGAACAAATATTTAAACATTCTCACCAAAAGAAAACAAACAAACAGGCCCAAATATATTCAGAGGCAAATTTTCATGAAAGTCTGACTGATAATTTCCATGTATATAAATGTTTTTTTCAGAGAAGAGAAAGAGGGAACATTATCAATTGTTGTTGTTAGTATGGTCTTATATTAAAACACTTTACTGGGGTATGACTGACATGGAAAAGCTATACATATTTAATACATACAACTTAATGAGTTTTGAGATAAATAGACACATATGAAACCAGCACACATGCTTTTAACATATCCATCACCAACCAAAAGTTCCCCTCCACCCTCCTTTATAATTATTATTTTGTGATAAGAACACTTAATGTGAAGTCCTCCGCTTTAGCTATTTCTGAAATACACAAGGCAGTATTCTTAAGCACAGGCTCTGGTGCTCTGTGCACAGCAGAGAGTACGGTCAGTAGAGAAAGCAGATCTCTGTGATCTGTTTATCTTGCACAACTGAAACTCTGAAGCCTGAAACAAACGCCTCCTCATCTTTCCATTCCTCCAGGTCCTGGCAACCATAATTCTATTCTCTGCTTCTTTGAGTTTTGACTACCTTCAGTTCAGTTCAGTTGCTCAGTCGTGTCCGACTCTGTGACCCCATGGCCACCAGGCTTCCCTGTCTATTTTAGATTCCTCATATAAACGGGGTCATGTAGTACTTGTCCTTCTGTGTCTGGCCATTCCGTTTAGCGTAATGCCCTCCGTATTCCTCCATGTCATCTCAAATGGCAGGATTTCCTTCTGTTTTAGGGCCAAATAATATGTATACACCACCTTCTCTTTATTCATTTATCCAAGGATGAACGTTTAGGCCGCTTCTTTTTTGCAATGAACATGAGAGTTCTCTTCAGAATCCTGATTTAATTCCTTAAGATATACATGCAGAAGTAGAATTTCTGGGTCCCTGGTAGTTCTGTTTTTACTTTTTAAGGAAACTTCATGTTTTCCTACTCCCTAGACTAATTTGCATCCCTACTAACAATGTTCAAAGGTTACCATTTTCTCCCATGTCCTAACCAATAATGACAACCTTTCTAGCTCTCTTTCTCTTTTCTTTAATAACAGCCATCCTAACAGGTATGAGATGATACCTCATTATGGTTTTGATCGACAATCAGTCATGGAAGAAGAGACATTATAACCAATGCCATGGAAATAATACAGATCACAAGGGACTGTTTGAATTATTACATACCAGCAAATTGGATAGCCTAGAAGAAATGGATGAGTTTAGAGAAACAAACAAACAACCTACCAAGACTGAATCAAGAGGAAGCAGAAGGCCTGAAAAAAGACCAGTAAAAAATAAGGTTGAATTGGTAAAAAGAAAAAAAAGAAAAAATACCCTCCTCAAAAAGAAAAGACAAGGGCCAGATGGCTTCACAGGTAAATTGTGCCAAACATTTAAGACTTAATACAAATCTTTCTTAAAGTTTCTTTCTGAAAACAAGAAGAGGGAACACTTCCAAACTCAATTTATGAGTTCAGCACCACCCTTGTGTCAAAGTCAGACAAAAACATCACAAGAAAATTGCAGGCCTATACCCCTGATGAAGAAGGAAATGACAATCCACTCCAGTATTCTTGCCTAGAGAATCCCAGGGATCGGGGAGCCTGGTGGGCTGCCGTCTATGGGGTCGCACAGAGTCGGACAAGACTGAAGCGACTTAGCAGCACCCTTGATGAACACAGACATAAAAATCCTCAACAAAATATCAAACTAAATTCAATAGTAGATTAAAAGAATGATACATCATGACCAAGGATAATCTTGATTATAAAGCGAGTCCTGAATAACAAGGTGAATGAAGATATTACAGGCCAATCTCATTCATGAACATGTCGCAGATTTTTTTTTTTTAATTTGTAGAAATGAAGCCAACAGTGCCAATAAAATGTAATATAACTCAGTGGGGCTTAGCAAAGGAATGCAAAGTGAGTCTAAACTTGAAACATCTTTTAAGGAAATTTAACCTATTAACAAAAATGAGGAAGAGTCACACAATTATCTCAAGAGAAGAAAGAAAGCATTTAGTGAAACAACATCTACTCATGATTAAAAGGAAAAGGAAAAAGAAAATGAAAATCCTCTCATTAAGGTAAAAACAGAAAGGAATTTCTTAATCTGCTGAAAGTTAACATCAAAGACAAACCTATAGCAAACTTACATTTGTTTCATTCTATTAAATGTGATGTATCATTTATTATAAGATGCACCACACAGAAAAAAATGTTACCAATTAAATTATGGTAATGATTGACTTTTAGGTTTATGACACTAAGAATAGTGTAAATGTGAAAAATCACATACTTGAGAATTCAAACTATGGTTAGATGTGAAATAGTCAAAGCTGTCTCTTAAAAATTAGAACTATGATAAGTATTCCTAATACTACTACTTCTATTCTCATCCCAGTAAAGGTCTTGGTATTGGGTTGAAGCAGTCCAATGGTTAGGACTACATGTTTTCACTACTGAGGGCAGAGGTTCAATACTCAGTTGGGGAATTAATATCCTGCCACAAGCCATGCAGCACAGCAAATAATAATAATAATTCATTCATTCATTTTAAAAAATTTCATTTCCAGCTGGGACCTCAGAATATGACCCTATTTGGAAACAGAGTCTTTGTAGGTATAATTAGCTATGGATTCTGATCAGAAATCATTCTGGATTTAGAATGTCCCCTAATTCCAAGAACTGAACAGAGAGGAAAAACCAAGGGAAGGCAGAAGCATAGTCTAGAGATATTCTGCCACCAAAGCGTGTTAACACCATCAGATGTTGGCAAACCAAGGAATCATTCTTCTCTGGAGTTGTCAGAAAGATCAAGACTCTACACATACTTATGCACTTCTAGCTTCCAGACAGTAAGAAAACAAATTTCTGCTGTTTTAAGCCGCTCAGATTGTGCTATTTGTTATGGCCCATGCAGGAAACTAATGCAATCCTTTAATACAATTGCAATAAGATAAGAAAATAAATAATCAAGAGAGAGATCATTATTATTCACAAATCATGACTGTATGGAAAATAGAAAAGCATAGGGAAGTTATTTTATTTAGTGAGTTTGGTAGCATTGCTGCAGATAAAATTAATATACCTAAATCAATTATATTGGGATCCCAAAATGTTAGTTCAGGTTTTCTGTAACATCTTATGGAAACACCTCAACAAACTTTTTGGCCAACCCAATGTATTTATAAAAAAGCCACAAAATATTAGAAGGTATATTTTCTAACATCTTTTAAAATGATACCATTTGTAATAACAATAAAGTTATAAACCACTTAGGAATATAAAATATATATAAGAAAATATTTTGAGAAAATTATAAATCTGTACTCAAAACTTAAATAACTAGTTAAGTAAACCATGATGATATTAGAAGACACATTACTGAAAATATCAAAACTGTCCCTCATAAGTGAATTAAATTATAGTGAAAATTTTATCAATATTCTTTGTAAAACTTGACCTACTGATTCTACAATTTACATGGAAGAGCAAAGGTCCAAAAACAGCCATGTTATTTCTGAAAAAGAATGTTGGTTCAGAAGATAAGAGGCTCATTTTAGCTTCTATTAAGACTTATTGTAAAACCATAGTAATTTAGACAGTGTAGAATCAGCACAGGGATAGACTAATAGACCAGCAGAACAGAATTAGAGAATCCAGAAATAGATCCATGCATGTAAACAAATAATGTGCAAAATTGAGTGCAAGCATTTAAAAAGAATTATAGCAATCTAGAACTGCTACAACATCCAAATTCATGATTTCATAAGTATAGGTCCATAATAGATTGGATATTAAAATAAAACAAACAGAAAACTGGTCCCTCACTATTTCTTGAGTACTGGCTTAAAGAAAAAAAATTAAAAGTATACTATAATGCTGCATTATTGGGCAAAAAGACATCTCCTAGATACACCAAAATAGACAGAATATTGCAAATCAAAATGAGCAAAGCTGGACAAAAACCAGACCAGTTTCAAATAACTGGGTCAGTGTAGAGAAAGATTCAGAGGTCCTAGTGGATTGCAAGGAAATCTAAACCCAGTGTTTACTGACCAGACTTGGATCTGTGCCCTGACAATTTACCCATGATTCCGTGATGTAAAATACCAACATGGAGTCATGGATGCTCTGAGCTCCCACTAGGGGAAAATGAGTTACCATGCTGCAACAATGCCTTGGACACACAAACCATCTGTTTGCACAGCTACAGAGAAATCAGAGCCTATTCATAGATTCCTAAAGTCTTAAAGCTGGACGGCATCCCAGAAGCCAGAAAGATTTATCTTAAAAAACAAAAAACAGCAGAGAGACAAACACTCTGTGGTTGGAAAACTAACCCCAAGATGCCCAATGGCCTGGTGACATTAGGGTATCAGTTTTCTAAGACATTAATAGGCTTCCGCTTGCAGCTTTAAGAAAGTCTTACAAAGTAGGGAACCCCATTTGCCCCACAGGCAACAAAATTTTCAGTTGTCATAAAAGACACAGAAACATACTTAGCAGAACCATCAGATCTTAGGGGATTGTCCCAGCAACTGGGGAAAAAAATACCACCAACCCTCATCCACATGGACTTCCTATCATCAAGTTCAGTGTAAATACTGAGTGAAGAAGTATTTGAGGTGATAAACGAGGACGGTTAAGTCTACTTTAGGTCCATCCAACTAAATCATCTTGTCTTATAAAATTCAACAACATGAGTTGAAAAGGTCTGTGCCCACATGGACTCAGACTATTTCTTTGATCAATTATGGGTCCTTCCTTATCTCTTTCCTGTGTTTGCAGTTAGAAGATTGACCAAGGAAACCATGAAACCAAGCCTAGCAAAGCCACATTTCTGATAGAAGGCATTCTCTAAAGTGTAAACTATCAACATTAATAGCAAATGTATTTAACCTACTTCAGTATTCTAGGGCTTTCCTTGGGGCTCAGCTGGTAAAAAACCCACCTGCAATGCAGGAGATCTGGGTTTGAACCCTGGGTTGGGAAGATCCCCTGGAGAAGGGAAAGGCTACCCACTCCCATATTCTTGCCTGGAGAATCCAGTTCATGGGGTAGCAAAGAGTCGGACACAACTAAGCAACTTTCACTTTTTAACGGGTGTGACATCTTTTAAATCTATTTTACAAATTTTTAAAATCCATTTGATCTTCACATATATACTGTGAAAGATTATCATTTATGTTTCACAGGTGAGAAAACTGATGTTCATAGATAATAACTACTTATCTAGGATTTGAGCTTAGACATCTCATCCCAAATTGAGAGTACTTGCTACTATGACATATTCTCTAATATTAGAAAAATCTCAGAAGCAATTCATCAGAATAAAACTTGTAAACCATAATAATTTAGTGATTGTGATGGAGGGACTGGAGTCAGAAAAACAAAGGTTTATAATACAGAATATGCGTATATAAGTAAGAGTATTTCTGGAAATCTGGGATGTGCTTAGTCTCTCACCTTTGTTGTTGGTTCAAACATATCGTAAGAAAAAAGGAGCACAAATTCTTACTATTAATTTACTACAGTCCTAGAAGATACAGTTAGTAGGTAGGAACCAAAGAGTAATGCTGATGTGGGCATTAGAAATTATGCGAGACTAAGAGAAATGTCTTGGAGTAAGTAGACAATAGAAAAAGGAATTTCTTTCTTCTTCTTTTTTTTTTTTTTTTTTTGCCTTTTTGCCTTTTTTCAATACCCTTTACCATGTGACTGGACTTTCATCCCACAAAAGAGGGAATGAATTCCCCTACCCTTTGACTTTCAACTTGGCTTCACGACTCGCTTCAGCCAAGAGATATCAGAAGATGAGATTTAAGCAGAGATTTGCTATGTGCAGTGAGGCTGTGTAACAGCAGAAACACAGGAGGACTCAAGATGATCTTTCAACAGGTTGCAAATGACCCTTCAGATTGATTAAAACAAAACCACACACCTTATTTGAAACAAAGAAAAAGAATAATCCAAATATTTTAGAAAGGGATCATTCTCTAGAACTGCATGCTGTTTGGAAACTAAATTTTCCTAACAGATTCCATGGGTCCTGAAAATTACTTAGAACCTTAAAAATAGCTACAGAAATGTAGTTTGAGGGCAAATTAAAAAAAAAAAAAAAGGAATGAAAATAACACGCAAACCTTCCAAACCTTTCTGCAACCAAATTTTTGCATCTTGGAAATTACACTTGCTTTCAAGATGCTTTGGACTGTTTAAATATGTAAACTTCATCTCTGCTCACTTGCTTGCTCCCTGAGCAAGTCTAAAACCAAATAAATTGCTCTGAATGTTTACCACCACCAATGATAAAAAAAAGTATGTGTGTATAGAATCATTCAATTTAATTGGTATATGATGCACACTGTATGATAGTGAGAGATGATTATAGTCTTTCTATTTCCTGTGTATCACAAACATTGATTTGATGAGCAGCCTTGTACAAGGAATGTACAATAGTTTATGTATGCACACAAATTTAAAAAAAAAAAATCATGGAGCAATTCTGAGCCCAACCCACAGCAAGAAACCAACCATCAGAACCTACCCCATTGAATCCAGCCTAGATTAGACAGTTAAAGTCACCTGAGCCTAGGGATGATATGTTATACAGCGTTACTGTGGTAAGAGCTATCTGATATAAGCGATGCGAGAAGGCAAGACATCATACTCCAACCAGCTCAGGCGAAAGTTTAAAGCACACAGGCTCAGACATTGCTGTCAGAAACATAAAATGGGTACAGACACTCTGGAAAAGAGCTTAGAAATTTTCTTAAGAAATTAAATATGCAACTACTATATAATCTAGGAATTGAACTCCTTGCATTTATCTAGAGAAATGAAAACTTATGCTTACACAAAAATCCATACACAAATTAATCTAGCCACTTTACTCACAATAGCTCCAAACTGGAAAGAACCTGGATGTCCTTCAGTGGGTGGCTGGTTAAACCACAGTACATCAACACAAGGGAATACTATTTATCAATAAAAAGGAATAAGCTCTAGACATATGCAACAAATCAGATGAAATTTCAAGAAATTACACTAAGGAGATTTCAAAGAGATCTCAAGAGCTGATCTCAAAAAAGTTATATATGATATGATTCCACTTACGTAACACTTTGAAATGACAAAATTTAGAGAAATGAACAGGTAAGTGGTTGGCAGGGTCAGCAATGGGTGGGGAAACAGAAGGGAGAGGTGGATGCGGCTAATTAAGGACAATGCAAGGGATCCTTGTGTTGATGGAGCTGTTCCACAATGTAACCATATCACTTATCCTGGCTGTGATAGTCTTATAGTTTTACAGGATGTGACCATTGGGGAAAACTGGGTGATCAACTGCAGGCTGATCAACAGGCTAACTCAAAATATAGACTTGAATTTTTCAAGAGGTCACAAGTATACCAACCTCAGGAATAACAGAATCTAGAGATTCAATGAATACAATTGAAAGACCATCTCTCACCTCTGCTTCTGCGTTCATTCTAAAGCAAAATGATAATTCGGTTCTCCTTTGCATTTCCCTGGTCCCCTGGTAGCTCAGCCTGTAACGCAGGAGACCGGGGTTTGATCCTGGGTCGGGAAGACCCCTGGAGAAGGAAATGACAACCCACTCCAGTATTCTTGCCTAGAAAATCCCATGGATGGAGGAGCCTGAAAGGCTACATGCCATGGGGTCGCGAAGAGTTAGACAAAACTGAGCAACTTCACTTTCACTTTGCATTGCCCTGAGCTCCGTAGATTTAGAACCCCAATCTGTACCGACGGACCTCAAAACTCTGAACACTTTCCATGTCCTTCTCATCTAAGTTGAGGATGGCTTAAGGGCATGGCATTGAGGGGCACTGAGGCATGACTAGGGAGGAGGTCATAACATTTACCAGACCCGTCTTGCAAAATTCATTCATTCGCGAATATTAAGCAACTTTATCATCCAATCAATAGTTTTCTTTAAATCACTTCACTAATTGCCAGAAACTTTTCCAAAAGAAAACTTTACAACCAGAATCAATGGACCACAAATAGATAACTATGAAAGCAAACAAAGTAAAAACTAACTAACTCAAGACCAACGCCTTGTTCAGAGCTTTTGTCTACTGGACAGCTGGAACTTGAGCTCTGTTCTTTTGACAAAAAGGAGGGATTCACCAGTGTCAGAGGTGTTTAAGACAGACTAGCACTGGTCAAAACTTGGTCTCTGGAAGCAATTAGAAACAGTGAAAGAAAAATGGAAAAACAAGGATATTACGGAGTGGCACAGGACACAGCATTATGCATTTCTGTTTCTACAAATATCTTAAGTAGTATCATCCATAGCAATGCTCAGATTTCCACAAGCTAGGCTTCAACAATGCATGAAACTAGAACTTCAGATGTACAAAGTGGGTTTTAGAAAAGCCATTGGAACCAGAGATCAAACTGTCAACATCCACTGGATCACAGAAAAACCAAGAGAATTCCAGAAAAGCATCTACCTCTGCATCTTTGACTATGTATAATAAAGCCTGTGACTACATGAACCATAGGAAACTGGAAAATTCTTAAAGAGATGAGAATACCAGACCACCATACCTACCTCCTGAGAAACCTGTACGCAGGTCAAGAAGCGATAGTTTAAACCAGATATGGAACAACAGACTGGTTCCAAATTGGAAAAAGAGAACATCAAGGCCATATATCATCACCTTGCTTGTTTAATTTATATGCAGAGCACATCATGCAAGATGGCAGGCTGAATGAATCATAAGCTGGAATCAATATTACCAGGAGAAATATCAGCAGTCTCAGATATGAAGATGATACCATCCTAATGGCAGAAAGAGAAGAAGAACAAAAGAGCCTCTTGACGAAGATGAAAGAGGAAAGTAAAAAATCTGGCTTAAAACTCAACATTCAAAAAACTAAGATTCTGGCATCTGTCCCATCATTCACGGCAAACAGATGGGAAAGATTGGAAACAGTGGCATATTTTATTTTCTTGGGCTCCAAAATCACTGAGGATGGTGACTGCGGCCACGAAATTAAAAGACATTTGCTCCTTGGAAGAAAGGCTATACCAAACCTAGACAACATATTAAAAAGCAGAGACATTACTTTGCCGACAAAGGTCCATATTGTCAAAGCTATGGTTTTTCCAGTGGTCATTATGGATCTGAGAATTGGACCATAAAGAAGGCTGAACACCAAAGAATTGATGCTTTCAAACTGTGGTGTTGGAGAATACTCTTGAGAGTCCCTGAGACAGAAAGGAGATCCAACCAGGCCATCCTAAAGGAAATCAACTCTGAATATTCATTAGAATAATGGATGTTGAAGCTGAAGGTCCAATGCTTTGGCCACCTGATGCAGAGAGTCAACTCACTGGAAAAGACCCTGATGCAGGGGAAGATGGAGGACAGGAGGAGAAGGGGACGACAGAGGATGAGATGGTTGGATGACATCCCCAACTAAATGGACATGAGTTTGAGCAAACTCCAAGAGATAGTGAAGGATAGGGAAGCCTGGAGTGCTGCAGTCCATGAGGTCACAGAGTCAGACATGATTTAGCATAATCTAGCATAATTTAGCATAATGAATAACAACAAAAGGGTAATGTTGTTAAATTATTTTCATCACATCCATAGGTAAAAATCACATTGTACATTCAAGATGATTCCCCATAAAACTAAATGGAAAAAGGAAAATCCCAGATCACTCTTCCAGACAGATGAGACATTGATCCCTCTTCTCCAAGATAATTTTTGCAATATAAGTACAGGATTTATTTTCTATGTTTTCTGAGAATTTTTATTTCTCTTAGTTTTTTTTAAAATCAAAGGTTTATAATTGTTAAATCAAATGTTTAATCTTACCTATGGAAAAATAGCTGAGAAATATTTACATATCCAAAATTCTTAAGGCCAAATCATACTAACTAGAGATGATCCATAGTTCAGTTTTATTTTAAACACTCACCCTAAACATTCAGCAATACCTTCCTGATTCAGAGGTGACATCCTTATGTCAGTATATCCCTATACATCTACTTCTGAACCCTGCTGTTTATCTTTCCACATCTCTCAAAAGGAGGTGATCAAACACTTAAAAGAAAACCTCTCAGGGAAAGCTTCATGGCGAGGGGTTGGGTATGGGTAGAGGCTGGTAATTGATCAGGGCCTTGAAAGACAGTTACTACCTGACAGTGTGGACATATCTTCAAAGGGCATGAACAGAACCAGAGACGGAAAGGTACAAGGCATGAGGTGGGAAAGGATCTGGGGGCAGACTGCATGAGTGCCATGCAAAGAAGACTGAAGATCGCACAGCAGCCGATAGGAAGGCAAGTGTCACTTTCTGAGTGCTTGTGTGCTGGGATCTTCCAACAGGCAACTTAATAGCTCATGAGCAAGACCATCAGAATACTGATTCCCCATCTGCGCATCAAGAGACAGCTTGGGAGGTGCTCAATCAGCTGCTGATGGCAAGACCTACTATCACTTAGAATCAAGAGCCAAAAATAAAATAAATAAATTAAAAGTTAGATTTTCTTTCTTGCTTTCCATCTTTCTTCTGTTTGGTGTATTTATGAAACATAATACAATTAAAAATTAAAAATGTCAGGGATTTACAACCTGTAATCCTTCTGCATCTTTTCCCTCTGCTTTCAAATGAGGACAGAAATAGTACCAAGCCACCCATGCTTTTATGGGGAATGGGAGTAATGAGTAAATTTTTTGCTGTTGTTTTTTTTCGCTGTGTTGTGTCCAACTCTTTGTGACGCCACGGGCTGCAGCACACCAGGCTTCCCTGTCCTTCACTATCTCCTGGAGCTTGCTCAAACTCATGTCCATGGGCTTGATGATGCCATCCAACTATCTCATTCTCTGTTACCCACTTCTCCTCCTGCCCTCAATCTTTCCCAGCATCAGGGTCTTTTCCAATGAGTTGACTCATGGCATCAGGTGACTAATACACAGTAAAAATAGAACAGCGTCTGACCCATAGGAAGCTCCTCTGGGTTGTAAATGTATTAGTTAATCACACTGAGATTACAAAAGAGAGAGAAGAGGTTACTGCTCTCCTTGACCTGCTAAGTGCTGGATTTGATTCCACGTTCCCTTCTTCTTCATCCCTGCCATACAGCAAATACCATATTTTCATGTCATTTCTCCATGTTTGTTTGACTTTTCAAGGCCATTGTGAGAAGCCATAAGAAAGGTCTTTATTCTCTGTAACCCAAGGGCTGAGTATCAGAGCAGATAACCAGAGAGGCTTAATGCATGCTTGATAAACACTCCTTTACAATAGCAGCACTGTCCCAACAATTATTCTCTACCCTCATCCAAACTAGAGATATTGTGAAATAAATTTTAGCATCCCTCCTTGAAAGTCTGCTAGTCTTCTTCCTTAAAAAACTTTCATGATTTAGAAACAAAAGGAAACAAATAGCACTACATCAAACTAAAAAACTTTTGCATAATAATGGTAACTGTATCACCAAAGTGAAAAGGCAGCTTACTGAATGGGATAATATATTTGCAAATGATGTATTTGATAACAGATTAATACCAAAAAAATACAAGGAATTCATATGACTCAACATCATAAAGAAGCTCAAATAAAACATGAGCAGAGGATCTAAAGAGATATTTTTTTCTAAAGAAGACACACAGATGCCCAACAGGCACATGAAGAGATGCTCAATATGACTGATTAATCATCAAGGAATTGCAAACCAAAACCACAGTGAGATATCATTTCATATTTATATAACACCTCACATTCAGATCGTCACTTAGTCATGTCCGACTCTTTGAGACCCCATGGACTGCAGCACTCCAGGCTTCCCAGTCAATCACCAACTCCTGGAGTTTATTCAATGATGCCATCCAACCATCTCATCCTCTGTCATCCCCTTCTTCACCCACCTTCAATCTTTCCCAGTATCAGGGTCTTTTCCAGTGAGTCAGTTCTTCACATCAGGTGGCCAAAGGATTGGAGTTCCAGCTTCAGCATCAGTCCTTCCTATGAATATTCAGGACTGATGTCCTTTAGGATGGACTGGTTAGATATCCTTGCAGTCCAAGACACTCTCAAGAGTCTTCTCCAACACCACAGTTCAAAAGCATCAATTCTTAGGTGCTCAGTTTTCTTTATAGTCCAAATCTCACATCCATACTTGACTACTGGAAAAACCATAGCTTTTACTAGATGGACCATTGTTGGCCTAGTAATGTCTCTCCTTTTTAATATGCTGTCTAGGTTTGCCATAACTTTTCTTCTAAGGAGCAAGAATCTTTTAATTTCATGGTTGCAGTCACCATGTGCAGTCATTTTGGAGCCTGAAAGAATAAAGTCTGTCACTGTTTCCATTGTTTCCCCATCTATTTGCCATGAAGTGATGGGACCAGAGGCCATGATCTTCGTTTTCTGAATGTTGAGCTTTAAGCCAACTTTTTTGCTCTCCTCTTTCACTTTCATCAAGAGGCTCTTTAGTTCCTCTTCACTTTCTGCCATAAGGGTGGTGTCATCTGCATATCTGGGGTTATTGATATTTCTCCCGGCAATCTTGATTCCAGCTTGTGCTTCTTCCAGTCCAGCATTTCTCATGATGTACTCTGCATATAAGTTAAATAAGCAGGGTGACAATATAGAGCCTTGACGTACTCCTTTCCCTATTTGGAACCAGTCTCTTGTTTCATGTCCAGTTCTAACTGTTGCTTCCTGACCTGCATACAGATTTCTCAGGAGGCAGGCCAGGTGGCCTGGTATTCTCATCTCTT
Organism: Capra hircus; assembly: GCF_001704415.2. Lineage (NCBI taxonomy): Eukaryota > Metazoa > Chordata > Mammalia > Artiodactyla > Bovidae > Capra > Capra hircus. Next base: position 18,343,593 of record NC_030829.1, on the reverse strand, counting down.
TAAGAAATTTCCAGAGTTTGTTGTGGTCCACCACAGTCAAAGGCTTTGGCATAATCAGTAAAGCAGAAGAAGATGTTTTCCTGCAACTCTCTTGCTTTTCCAACGATCCAACTTTGAAACTGTGAGTTTGTTTCTGTTTCATTGTGTCATAGTTTAAATTCCATATGTAAGTGACATATGGTGTCTGTCTTTCTCTGACTTACTTCACTTAGTATGATAATCCCTAGGTCCATCTATGTAGCTGCAAATGGCATTATTTCATTCTTTTTCACGACTGGGTTTTATTCCATTGTGTGTATATATACCACATCCTCTATCCACTCATCTGTCAGTGGACATTTGGTTGTTTCCATGACCTGGCTACTGTAAACAGTGCTGCTGTGAACGGAGGAGTGCATGTATCTTTTCAAATTATAGTTTTGTCCAGAGAGATGAACTGATTTGATCTGGACATATCTCATGTTCTTGATCGTATGTGCTTAAACAATTTAAGTTTCTTTATTGAAGCCATATCATGCAGTAACTTTACACCCTATTTCTCCTGAATCTTACTGAAAGATACTGCTTTGAAGCAGTAGCCTTCCTGTCTCATTCACACTGTTTTATACTATTAGAGAAACTTTATATTCAGAGGAAGCCTTCACCTATGAAAGGCAGTCCACCATTCTAAGCTGCTGCAGTCTTTTTGTTTTGCTTCTGTCATTCAGATCCTCACTATGCCTTTCAGCACCCCAACTTGTGCCTTGCTGATGAAAATGCCTTCTGGCTGATGGAAATGAGCGGCAGATGGAGCTCCACAGGACGTCCCTAGAGACCCACTTTTCTCGGGTGCAGCACCAAGTCTCAACACCTTATTTTACAAATGAGTAAACAGATCTACAGAGTTAAGATGTCTATTTCATACTCCCCACAGCTAGTGAGAGAGTGAGCCAGAACCCTTTCCTTTAGATCTTTACTACAGAAATAGATTTTAAAATTAAAGCTGTAAAAGTGCTAAGTCAGCATTCCTTTCTTGGGAATAACATCTAATAGAAAAAGCATCCAGCAGTCAGGGTGAGAGTAGGCATCATGGCACACGCCAGGACAGAGGCAAGGATGCACAGGGAATGGGCTCCTTGCTCTCAGAGAAGTCATCACACAGTTTGGTTTGGATAGTTCTTAACAAGCCAAGATGATGATCTTTAATAATTAAAGTGCCAAGAGTTGCCAAGAGGGAGAGAATGTCCCTCCCAAGGCCTGCTGTCTACTGGCCTCTTCCCAGAATGAAGCACTACAGGGTGAAAAAACAGCAGATTAAACAGCAGGGCTTGCAAACTGTGTGAGTGCAGCCCAGCTCTGTCCTGGCCCTGTATAGACACTGCTTATCATATGATCTTTGCAATAAAGATATTTCAGGTGAGGAATGGACAGGCCTAGTCTACAGATGCTTCCATTGTAGACATGTGGGTTATCTTTGCCAGAGGTACAGAGCCACAGGTTCATCATGAGCTCTAATGCTAACCCTAACCCTCAGCCTACAGAAAGGCAACATGGGGCAAAACTGCTAAACTATTGACTAAGCCACAGAGTGGTGCCTTTTATGGGGAGCTCTGTGACTTGATAATCAAATGTATATGGGAACCATGGGCTTCCCAGTTGGTACTAGTGGTAAAGAACCCACCTGCCAATGCAGGTAGACGCAAGAGATGCAAGTTTGATCCCTGGGTTGAGAAGGTCCCTTGGAGGAGGGCATGGCAACCCATTCCAGTGTTCTTGCCTGGAGAAGTCCATGAACAGAGGAGCCTGGTGGGCTACAGTCCATGGAGTTACAAAGAGTTAGGTATGACTGAAGCGACTTAGCATGCACGCTTGCACGTACCCATGAGAGATATGCCATTCACCAAGACTGCACATGAGCCACAACTCTGCTAATTCAAAAGTAACTTTTGTTATTAAACAGTAATTTCATAATAATAAGAAGAAGATTAATATATAGGAAAGGAATATGTTTATTTTTCTCTGAGCATAAATCTGCAACCATATCACTGGTTTGTTCTCCTAAATCTGTTGCTGCTGTTTCGTTTCATTTTAGAATTATCTCTTGTATTATGCAATATGCTTGCTTCTCTGGTAATATCACGGCACATCACTACTGGCTTATCAAATTCAAATTCCAAGCCAGGCTTACTAATTCTACGGAGGTATTTTCTAGTGTTAAAATTAATGCTACTGCATAGATGACATAGTTATTTCATATAATATAGACCATTTTCCTTTAATAGTCACTGATGTTGCAACTTCAGTATCATATCACTTGCAGAATAGTTGGTGTGCATAAGCCACCAGAGTATAAAAAAATTCCAACAGAGAAGAATACATTCTTTCCATTTCAATAGCACAAGCGGTGTACCCACTAGATAAGAACATCAGCATAGCTTAAACTTTCTGTGGTTTGATAGCTTTGAAGTTTGGGGATTATGTTTTTAAAAATTAGGGATATATCTCATTTCAAATTTGGGGCATAGAGAGCCTTTGTGAATATTTGGAATTAAGCTAATTTTGAATATGTATCATTCAAATCTTCATGAACAGCAATCCCACTGTGATGAGATTTTGGGTTGAAAGACAATTGATAAATCCAAGTATTTGGAATGATCTACTGAAAAACATAAAATGCCACTGCCCCTGGCTGCCTTTGGTGTGTGTGTAATTGGAGGGAATAGGGGTGATCACTACCTCCTTCAAAGTCCAAATTGCAGATCGTCAGGGAGGCAGTGATCTTAGCCACTCACTCCTATGGAACTGAAATGGCATGTCCCTCTTTTGAGCGGGCTCCTTCTAGGCTCTTCTTCCCAAGTTACTGTCTGTGCTCAGTGGGTCAGTGTGACCTCGCTACATCCCAAACAGTCCCTGTTTGCTCACGATTCTGCACTGAGAGGGCCCTCTCTACCTCCCAAATGTCTCCCTTTGTTCAGGATCCTAGGCTTACATCTCACTTTTACTCCAAGACTTACTACCCTTCAATCCCGCCACTATTATCCTCTCCAACCTCTTGGCATATTCTGTCTCACCGGTATTCCAGCATTTCTGGCATGTCAAATAAATAAGCACATTAACAAACTTCACCAATATATCAAAATACCTGTATCTGATTCTGGGCAAAGCTGGTCAATACAGGATCACAGAGCCCACTGTAAGATTTTCAAGTATACTGAAAAGCAATGATGTCACCGTGATAGCCTGAAAGGAACAAGCTTGGGAATAGTTATACCACAGAAATCTGAGAGTGCTCCAAATCACTCTTCCCTCAAAAAAAATAGTGCTGGTTGTTGAACATAAAACAACAAATCATCATTTGCAGATGACAAGTTTAAGGACTTTGCAGTCTGAATGCCTACCAGCTATTTGACTGTACACAGCTTATTAAATATCTCTAAGCTCCAGTGTCCTTATTTATCAAACGGACATATTCAAAGAATCAGCACTACAGTGTTAAAGTAAAAACAAAAATTAAATATCCATGCTGTATGGTTGGCAGGATGCCTGAAACATCATACCCCCTTCAGTAAGTGTCAACTGCTATTGGTGTTATTATTACTTTCCAGCATGACAGGAACAGGCTCAAAACTAGAGTCAGTATTCACTCAATATACTTTAATTGGTTTTTGAATAATATTATATTTAAAAAGAAAATTCAGCAAACATCAGTTCAATAAACTCCCAAAGCATTCTTCATAAGTAGAAGCTGGCTTTTCTATGTGACAAAAGGATGGGAAATAACATTTAAAACTGTAATCTAGTTATCAATACCACCATCCACTAGATGCGTGACATTTGGTAAGGTTGCTTAGTCTGTGTGACTCAGCTTTCCCACCTACAAAATGAAGATGAAAATATTTCTTCATAGCATTGTTAAGAGCATTATGCAGGAAAAGTAGCCTACACAGGTCCTGGCTTGCTGTGGGTACCTGACCATGGTTACTTTCCTTCTCTGCCCATTTCTTCCATAGGAAAATTAAGAAGGCCTATACAGCAGGTAAAGTTTGCAGACTATTAACAAAGCTTTGCCCTTCATTATTTGTCCTTAGGTCTTGATTTCAACTAGATTTGTTTTTCAGGACCAAGAGGTAAAATCTGAAGCAAATATGATCATTATTATTAATGACTAAGATCTCAGAGAGGGAGATTGATGCTACCAATAACAGAAAATTAGAAAGTCCGGAGGGTAAGCTGGCTTGGAGGAAATGATGATGAATTTTATTTCAGATATAAATTTGGACAAAGAGAGCCTTCTGGTTCAGGCAATGGGAATAATAGGGAGGGAATCTAGGAGAAGAGTAAGGGTCTGATATGTTGATTTCTGGGGCATCTTCAAAGAACAGTTACTACCAGGTGGGTGGAGGAAGTTGGGAGATGAACCGCCCAAGAAGAATTACAAAGGACAGACAACTGTGGTGGCAGGATCATGCCCCAGCTTGAAAAAGGGAGGAGGGAAGGAGAGGAGAAATTGCTCAAAAAAAAAAGAAAGAAAGAAAGAAAAAAGAAATCAAAGGGAAAACTGACAGAACCCCTTCATGGAAAGAGTGCATATAAGGCTACAGCAGAGGGCTATGCATATAAGTCTGTCTGACTGTCCACAGATCTATTGATTTAAAATATTTGGGGATGAGGCTCCAGTTTGGGGAATTTTAAAGCAGGAGTTGCTAAGCTTTTCCTATAATGGGTCAAATATCAGTAAGTATTTCAGGCCTCTCAGGATTTATGACTTCTGCACAACTCAACTCTGCTATTGTAATGCAAAAGTAACCATAGAAATGCATACAAAGGAAGGGTTATGGCTATGTTCCAATAAAACTTTGTTTACAAAAAAAATAAACAGACAGCACTCTGGATTTGACCGGGGCCTCTAGTTTTCCAATCCATTTAAAAGGACTGTGAAATTGAAAGCTTCTATGAAGTCAGAGGTCATCTCTGATTGTTTACTTTTCCCCAGGCACCTAACAAGGTACCTGGAACAACTGAAAGTGTACTTTTAAATTGAGGTATACTGATGTGGAGAACTGCTCTGAAGCACATTTATACTATAGGATAAACAACCAGTAAAAAGCCTTCTACCAAAATCCAAAACACATATGCATTTTCACTGGCACCAAAGCCTCCAGCTACAAGACTGAAGATGAGAGGGTAGAATTACAGATTCAGCCAGCAGAGATTCATGGAGGGGCAAGGGAAGGGAAGTTTTCTGGAAACCCTACAAAAACACCGAGCAGACAATAGCCCATTTCAAGATGATTTATGGGGTCTTGGGGACCAAAGCACATTAAAACCCCAGAGATGCCAGAGTCACAGGGCTGTCTACAACCTCCAAATCCTGGAATTAGAGATATCTTCTGATTTGGAGACCTTTACAGTCGCCCTCTTCCCAGCCACTCATAGTGCCTCAGAAAACAGCATTTCTGCTGTATTTCAGCAAGACCTACGGAGGTATTAACCATCCATCAAGAACCAAACTCTTCCAAGAGAAATAATTTGATTAATATACAATAGCTCATTCTGTAATAACCTAATAAAAAACTGTAATAAAACAGGCACTGGATTCCAGAGGTAACATATTATTTTCACAGAAGACAATGTGTGCCCATGATGGATCCCACCCCTCTCCCTCTAGAGGCAGAGGCAGGGTCTCTGGGTTACCTGGCTCATGATGAACGTGGGGGAGTTCTGCTTTAGCCCTCAGAATGGACAACAGCTACTCCTGTCTTTATCTCGGTTTTGATCAGTTGGAAACACCTCCTGTGACTGATTTATTTAAGCTCATAACAATGAAGTTGCATGTGTTTTATAATTTGGAAGCCCCTAGTACTCATTTTTGGTTTTATTGCTACTAAACTCTCAGCTTGAAAACATTCCATTTCAAGAGTCAATGTGCATGTCTTTTGCCAGGGTTTGCTGGCTGGGAGCTGAGTTTTCTGCTGGCTATGAGAATTCATGACTATATCACCCTTACATGCAGTCCTTGCTCACCTGGACAAGGCAAGGGGTTCCCCATCTTTGTGCCTCCACCTGACAAGCTCAGACAACATTGGATGGTGAGGACTTCTGCACTGAGTCTCTCTCTGGTTCACAAATTCACTTTCCTGTTGAGCTCAGCTGGCTGGGCAACAGACAGCCTCTAGGCTCCCTGAGTTCAGTCCAAGGACTGTGTCTTACTCACCCCCACATCCCAGGACCTGGCACTCAAAGTGCTGACTGCACCACCACTGAGACTGCAGTGCCAGTCTGAGTCTCCTCTCCTCTGGGCCCACTCAACTGCCTCTATGTTCCATTTCACTTAGTACTTCCAAGAGGGAGGCATTTCCAAGCCAAATAGGAAAGAAAAACAGCTCTTATTATTCTCAGCAAACTAAAGCCTCACGTAAGCAGACAAACCATCCAAACTGGAAGTCCAAAAAAATATTTCCAAGATCAGGCCAAGTTTCTTTCGCTTAGAACCTTAGATCCTCTTAATCTCAACAATAAGTCATCCCAGCTCCCTGCCAAGGGTCTTGCACAGCAGTTTATTGAATGAAAGAAATCTGTTGGACAGATGGATGGACAGGTGGCTAGACAGACAAACAGGACAGGGGCAAAGAAAAAAAAAATAAGGAGGTAGCCCATTCTCCCAAGCCCTCTTGTCTTGGAGAGCCCCCATGTCCATTAATATACTGAGGGCTCTCTATAAACTAAGTGTAAACTAGCATTTCTCAAACTCACTTGTCCTTACAAGTCATCCCTCATATGACCTTATGTTAATCCCTTTGAACTGACATTCACATGGCATGTTTTAGAAATTGCTGATTTCTTGATTTTTCTTCCATGTTCATGGCAACTTTCTCTCCATTATGCTACCAGGAAGAGATTAGGAGAAATAAGTTGGTACAAAGAAGCACATAATAAAAAATAAACACAAAAAAAAGTCTGTTTACCAAAGAAACATGCATAGAATAACATCTATACAGTCATGTGATCAGAAAGAGGCAATAACTGGCCCCAATGTGGACTGAGACCTTAGAGTTTGAGCAGAAATCAAGTTCCCATTCAGATTCTTCAGAATTTCAGGGCCAGCTTATTAGTCCTAGGGTGCTTGTTAGTCTTGAAAACACTTACATCAGGACCTGACATTGTGCTCTTGTTTTTTTTCTTTCAAGCAAACTCAGTACTAATTGGTTTTTCAGATGCTAATCAATAAACAACTTTATTTTTCCCCAACAACTCTGGTCAAGTACAGTGCGAAAATTGCAGCCCAATCGCCTCCACGCCACTGAAGAGAAATCAATGTCAGGCCCTTTCCCAAACGAGCTCCTGTTTGTACTTCTTGATTAGCATCCATTTCTCCTTTTTCAAAAGTCTACATTTGTCTAACTACCTCTCCATTCTTCCCATTTAGGGACTGGAGTCTCAGGGCTCTCAACATATTTTTAACCTACTGTAGGAATGTCACATTCTTGCTACAAATCACTCTTACTCAAAAGCAAAATCAATGTACTTCATCCGTAAGAAACCTATGAACAAGGGGAAAGCCAGAAATAAGACAGAGATTTGGGGGTATTAGAGAGTTCTAGAAATGTGTATCGATAGGTATCTATGGAACACAGTGATTAAAGGCCAGACTCTTCATAGATAATGTTCAGTGACCAATGCTGATGATGTGGTATCCTGTTAAGTTTAGTCAAAGAAGCAGCCATTCAACTCATGAATTGTGTGTATGAATGTGTGTGTGGCTTCACTTTGACATGACATACAGCTTTGAGGGGACATGACAGTCATTTCCAAATACATGAAGTACTCTCCTACAGAAGAGGGTGCCTGGAAAAAGTCTCTTTCCTACTCGTAAAGCTTTGATGCACAGAGTTAATAGGGGAAAGTATCTAGATTCCTTTTCATTCTGTTACTGACAGCTTTACATTAAATACATGTGTTCAGTTTCAATCCTCTTCCTTGACTGTCTCTTTAGCCTATGATCCTGAAAAAGGAGCATACTTAGCTCATACTTAGTTATGTTCTTTCACAAGAATGGGTAGATTTATTTTTCTATCGGATTCATGTCAACTCTTTGTTCTCCTGTGAGTCTCACTTAAACATAAATTAATTCAAAAGCAGTTATTTCCAGAAGGATCAACCACAAAACAAACTGTTTTGCCAGTATCAAGTTGATGCAGAATTTTGCTTTCTACTTGAACATGTACTTGAAATATGAAATCACAAATGTTCATTTTATGCAGATATGCCCAGAATGGTGTGTATGTAGATGTATACTATTGCTTGAAAATAAAAACCAGTTACTAGTGACATGTGTCAGATTGATCTGCTAATTTCAACCCCAGAGAAGGCCAAGGAAATGTCCTGAATGCCACTATCTTTATTACTTCATTATATGAAAAATACTAAGATGAGTAATAGTAAATTAAAACTAAAGAAGCACCAATGACTCTCACACAGTTCAAGACTCTCTGAAGTCTGCTCCTAACCATTTTACTCCTAATCCACACAATTCTTCTTTACAGTTTTACCTGGTGCTGTACCACATTTGACTCTAGTAAAAGTACATGCAAAACTACCCCATCAGGGCAAGGCTGATCCATATCCACACTGATAGAGGGGTTTGCTGTTGGTTCCCTACACTGGTTATAGCACCTGTAACAATGCCCAGCACATAGCTGATGCTTAATAAATGCAATGAATACCTGTAGACTACACAACTGCCTGTAACCATCACAGTAGATATTCAATAACTATCAGAAAAGATCTCTATTAGTACATATTGAACCATATTTCCATATGTGGGCTAAGACAGTGGACATCAGAGCTGCAGCATAGCAAAATTCAGGTGGTGCCATTATCACAGTATTAGATGTAGATTTGAGACAGGCATGAAATGGTTGCAGCAAATTACACGATCAGACAGGATGAAAATCAGTATATCACATGTTTTTGGGTGCTCACAAGTTTGCCCAGTGAGGGAGAAACACATCTATAACTCAGATCCAATCTCAGCTTACTCTTTCCACCACAGTAAAAGCCATTTCTGTGAAACATGGACCTAGCAGTAGGCATTTCACAGCATACAATTGCAAAAAAGAAAACTCTCCCTAGCAATACAATTGATTATGTGCTTCAAATGAGCTTTGAGCAAATTAAACAAACAAGCAAACAAAAAAAAACAAGCTTGAGGAAGGAGTTATACAAATCAAGAATATGGCACCTGCATGAGCACAAGACAAGACAAGACAAGACGAGTGTGAGGTAACAGTGGAGAGAGCACAATGCCAACATTAGGAAATGAGAACTCTATTGGCCAGTCCACACCGAAGGTTTCACCATCTCTTAATGAACAGGAAACTGTAAATGTGTGTCCTTACTTGCAAGAATAATTATACTGCATACTGAATTATTCATAAGATCCAGCCATTTTCAACTAGTCCTTTTAGGATCTTTATAAAAATCCAAGGGTTAACTTGATAAACCTAAAATTTGATCTCTGGAATCAGAGGTCTGATCAGTGGTTTGATCTCCCAGTGGCTGCCTCCACTGGGAAAGTAATTTATCAGTTCAGTTCAGTCACTCAGTCGTGTCTGACTCTTTGTGACCCCATGAATCGCAGCACTCCAGGCCTCCCTGTCCATCACCTACTCCTGGATTTCACTCAGACTCACATCTATTGAGTCAGTGATGCCATCCAGCCATCTCATTCTCGATTGCCCCCTTCTCCTCCTGCCCCCAATCCCTCCCAACATCGGTCTTTTCCAATGAGTCAACTCTTCGAATGAGGTGGCCAAAGTACTGGAGCTTCAGCTTTAGCATCATTCCTTCCAAAGAAATCCCAGGGCTGATCTCCTTCAGGATGGACTGGTTGGATCTCCTTGCAGTCCAAGGGACTCTCAAGGGTCTTCTCCAACACCACAGTTGAAAAACATCAATTCTTCGGTGCTCAACTTTCTTTATAGTCCAACTCTCACATACATACATGACCAGACAGACCTTTGTTAGCAAAGTAATGTCTCTGCTTTTCAATATGCTATCTAGGTTGGTCATAACTTTTCTTCCAAGGAGTTAAGTGTCATTTAATTTCATGGTTGCAGTCACGATCTGCAGTGATTTTTGAGCCCCCCAAAATAAAGTCTGACACTGTTTCCACTGTTTCCCCCATCTATTTCCCATTAAGTGATGGGACCAGTGGCCATGATCTTCGTTTTCTGAATGTTGAACTTTCAGCCAACTTTTTCACTCTCCTCTTTCACTTTCATCAAGAGGCTTTTTAGTTCCTCTTCACTTTCTGCCATAAGGGTGGTGTCATCTGCATATCTGAGGTTATTGAGATTTCTCCCGGCAATCTTGATTCCAGCCTGTGCTTCTTCTAGCCCAGCGTTTCTCATGATGTACTCTGCATAGAAGTTAAATAAGCAGGGTGACAATATACAGCCTTGACGTACTTCTTTTCCTATTTGGAACCAGTCTGTTGTTCCATGTCCAGTTCGAACTGTTGCTTCCTGACCTGCATATAGGTGTCTCAAGAGGCAGGTCAGGTGGTCTGGTATTCCCATCTCTGTAAGAATTTTCCACAGTTTATTGTGATCCACACAGTCAAAGGCTTTGGCATAGTCAATAAAGCAGAAATAGATGTTTTTCTGGAACTCTCTTGATTATTCCATGATCCAGCAGATGTTGGCAATTTGATCTCTGGTTCCTCTGCCTTTTCTAAAACCAGCTTGAACATCTGGAAGTTCATGGTTCATGTATTGCTTAAGCCTGGCTTGGAGAATCTTGAGCATTACCTTACTAGAGTGTGAGATGAGTGCAACTGTGCAGTAGTTTGAACATTCTTTGGCATTGCCTTTCTTTGGGATTAAAATGAAAACTGACCTTTTCCAGTCCTGTGGCCACTGCTGAGTTTTCCAAATTTGCTGGCATATTGAGGGCAGCACTTTCACAGCATCATCTTTCAGGATTTGAAACAGCTCAACTGGAATGCCATCACCTCCACTAGCTTTGTTCCTAGTGATGCTTTCTAAGGCCCACTTGACTCCACATTCTAGGATGTCTGGCTCTAGGTGAAAGATCACACCATCATGATTATCTTGGTCTTGAAGACCTTTTTTGTACAGTTCTTCTGTGTATTCTTGCCACCTCTTCTTAATATCATCTGCTAGATCTGATAGATAGAGTGCCTGATGAACTATGGACTGAGGTTCATGACATTGTACAGGAGACAGGGATCAAGACCATCCCCATGGAAAAGAAATGCATAAAAGCAAAATGGTTGTCTGGGGAGGCCTTACAAGCAGCTGTGAAAAGAAGAGAGGTGAAAGACAAAGGAGAAAAGGAAAGATACAAGCATCTGACTGCAGAGTTCCAAAGAATAGCAAGAAGAGATAAGAAAGCCTTCCTCAGCAATCAGTGCAAAGAAATAGAGGAAAACAACAGAATGGGAAAGACTAGAGATCTCTTCAAGAAAATTAGAGATACCAAGGGAACATTTCATGTGAAGTAATTTATACCTCTCACCAAAAGATGCCTTAGCAAAGTGCCAATACAGGCAGAATGTACTGTTCTACAGGGAATTAATCTTTGGATAGCACAATTCGTTACAAGTCTTAAATATGTGGAATGCATACTGCCCACTAAAAAGCAAGAATCTGATTCATTTCAAAACTAGTACAGAGGCTTGCAAACTGTGAATGCTCACTATATATCAGAATGAATAAATGCGTATACACACAACTTACATTTCATACACAAGGGAGAAATAAAACTGAGCAACTGCCCCAGGGAAGATGCTAGTTAATATTGCGTAATTCATGTCAGCTGGCAAATATAAAGCCAAATCAGTATTTAAAAAATTAAAAGACATGTGAGCATAGTAAGAATCATACATTAAAGTGTAGGTTGAAAGGCTACTGTTAGAAAACCAAGGATGGCTCTTCCTTCTCAAGTGGATTATGTCCTCTATCTCTCTGTCTCAGAGCCATCCAAACTTCCATTATTGGGACATTTGATGGACACAAGCAGAAGGTAATAAGGAGATGCAGAACTATGTCACCTACTCAGTGACCTGGTGTGTGGAATCATGCTAATTTCTACCACTGGCTGTTGCTTGGCCCAGCAGTGCTTCTGCAGGATCTTCATACAATAAGGCAAATAATATAAACCTGTCACTGTTTCTAGGTGCCTACTCATCTTCACATCATGAAAAGAAAATGTATTTTCCCCCTTAAGTTTATCACTACTTGTGTTACTTTGCTCAGTCTGCCATTATAGGATATCACAGTGGGTGGCTTCAACAACAGAAATAGATATTCTCACAGTTGTGGAGGCTGCAAGTTCATGTTCAAGGTGCTTGCAGGGCTAGTTTCTTGTGAGGCCTCTCTGGCTTGTAGGCCAACTTCCTGCTATGCCCTCACATGGCCTTTTTCTCTATGGGAACCCACTCTTGGCATTTCCTTCTCTTCAGGAGAAGGACTCCAGTAGTGCTGGATTAGGACCTCACCTGTATGATCGCATTTAACTTGAGTTAAAGAGCCTGTCTCCAATACAGTCATAATGAGGGTTAGGGGTTCAACACTGAATTTTTAGGGGGACAAATTCAATCTCTGACACTTCATATAGTGCAAAACTACTAACATCAAGAGACCATACAGAGGTAAGGTTTCTGTCACACAATTATTCTTTTTAATTTTTTTTTTTGAAGGCTAATTGCTTTACAGAATTTTGTTGTTTTCTGTCAAACCTCAATATGAATCAGCCATAAGTATACATATAACCCTCCTTTTTGAAACTCCCTCCCAACTCCCTTCCCATCCTACCCCTCTAAGTTGATACAGAGCCCCTGTTTGAGTTTCCTGAGCCATACAGCAAATTCCCATTGGCTCTCTATTTTACATATGGTAATGGAAGTCTCCATGTTACCCTTTCCATACATCTCCTCCTCTCTTCCCCTCTCCCCAAGTCCAAAAGTCTATTCTCTATGTCCCTCAATTGCTGCCCTGTAAATAAGTTCTTAAGTATAATTCGTCTAGATTCCATATATATATATGCATTAAAATATGGTATTTATCTTTCTCATTCTGACACACTTCACTCTGTATAATAGGTTCTAGATTCATCTGCCTCATCATCTAACTCAAATGTGTTCCTTTTTTATGACTGAGTAATATTACATTGTGTATATGTACCACAACTTCTTTATCCATTCATCTGTCAATGGACATCTAGGTTGCTTCCATGTTCTAGCTGTCGTAAATAGTGGTGCAGTGAAGAGTGGGATACTTGCATCTTTTTCAATTTTGGTTTCCTCAGGGTATATGTCTAGGACTAGGACTGCTGGGTCACATGGTGGTTTTATCCCTAGTTTTTTAAGGTATCTCCATACCATCTTCCAGAGTGGCTGTATCAACCTACATTCCTACCCACAGTGCAAGAGTGTTACCTTTTCTCCACACCCTCTCCAGCATTTATTGTTTGTAAACTTTTTGATGATGGCCATCCTGACCAGTTTGAGGTGATATCTCACTGTGGTTTTGATTTGCATTTCTCAAATAATGAGCGATGGTGAGCATCTTTTCATGTGTTTGTTAGCCATCTGTATGTCTTCTTTGGAGAAAGGTCTGTTTAGGTTTTTTTCCCACTTTTTGATTGGGCTGTTTGTTTTTCTGGTATTGAGTTGTATGAGCTGCTTGTATATTTTGGAAATTAATCCTTTGTCAGTTGTTTCATTTGCTATTATTTTCTCCCATTCTGAGGGTTGTGTTTTCACCTTGCTTATAGTTTACTTTACTGTGCAAAAGCATTTAAGTTTAATCAGGCCCCACTTGTTTACTTTTGTTTTTATTTCTGTTACACTAGGAGGTGAGTCATAGGGGATCTTGTTTTGATTTATGTCATTGGGTGTTCTGCCTATGTTTTCCTCTAAGAGTTTTCTAGTTTCTGGTCTTACATTTAGCTGTTTAATCCATATTGAGTTTATTTTTCTGTATGGTATTAGGAAGTGTTCTAATTTCATTATTTTGCATGTAGCTGTCCAGTTTTCTCAGCACCATTTATTGAAGAGGCTGTCTTTGCCCCATTGTATACTCTTGCATCCTTTGTCAAAAATAAAGTACCCATAGGTACATGGGTTTATTTCTGGGTTTTCTATCTTGTTCCATTGGTCTCTATTTCTGTTTTTGTGCCAGTACCATACTGTCTTGATAACTGTAGCTTTGTAGTATAATCTGAAGTCAGGAAGGTTGATTCCTCCAGCTCCATTCTTCTTTCTCAAGACTGCTTTGGCTCTTTGGGGTCTTGTGTGTTTCCATATGAATTGTGAAATATTTCGTTTTAGTTCTGTGAAAAATGCCATTGGTAATTGATAGGGATTGCACAAATCTGTAGATTGCATTTGGTAGTACAGTCATTTTCACAATATTGATTCCTCCTACCCAGGAACATGGACTATCTCTCCATCTGTTTATGTTGTCTTTCATTTCTTTCATTAGTGTCTTATAATTTTCTGCGTACAGTTCTTTTGTCTCCTTAGGTAAGTTTATTCCTAGATATTTAATTCCTTTTGTTGCAATGGTGACTGGGATTGATTCCTTAATTTCCCTTTCTGATATTTCATTGTTAGTATATAGAAATGCAAATGATTTCTGTGTCTTGATTTTGTATCCTGCAACTTTGCTAAATTCACTGATTAACTCTAGTAATTTTCTGGTACCATCTTAGGATTTTCTAGGTATATTATCATGTCATCTGCAAATAGTGAGAGCTTTACTTCTTTTCTAATCTGGATTCATTTCTTTTTCTTCTCTGATTGCTGTAGCTAGGACTTCCAAAATTACATTGAATAATAGTGGTGAAAGTGGACACCCTTGACTTGTTCCTGATCTTATGCGGAATGCTTTCAGTTTTTCCCCATTGAGAATAATGTTTGCTGTAGGCTTATCTAATATGGCCATTACTATGTTAAGGTAGATTTCATCTATGCCCATTTTTTGAAGAGTTTTAATCATAAATGGGTGCTGAATTTTGTCAAAGGCTTTTTCTGCATCTATTGAGATTATCATATGGTTTTTATTTTTCAATTTGTTAATAGAGTATATCAGACTGTTTGACTTGCATGTATTGAAGAATCCTTGCATTCCTGGAATAAACCCACTTAATTATGGTGTGTGAACTTTTTTATGTGTTGCAGAATTCTGTTTGCTAAAATTCTGTTGAGGATTTTTACATCAATGTTCATCAGTGATATTGGCCTGAAGTTTTCTTTTTTGTGTGTGGTCTTTGTCTGATTTTGGTATCAGGGTGATGGTGGCCTTGTAGAATGAGTTTGGAAGTGTTCCTTCCTCTACAATTTCTTGAAAGAGTTTTAGAAGGATAGGCATTAGCTCTTCACTAAATGTTTAATACAATTCTCCTGTGAAGACTTCTGGTCCTGGGCTTTTGTTTTTTGGGAGATTTTTTTTATCACAACTTCAATTTTGGTGCTTGTAATTGGGTTGTTCATAATTTCTATTTCTTCCTGGTTCAGTCTTGGAAAATTGAACATTTCCTCTAGGTTACCCATTTATCACCATATAGTTGCTCATAGTAGTCTCTTTTCATCCTTTGTGTTTCTGCTTTGTCTGTTACAACCTCTCCTTTTTCATTACTAATTTTGTTGATTTGATTCTTCTCTTGTTTTTTCTTGATGAGTCTGGCTAAAGTTTTGTCAATTTTGTTTATCTTCTCAAAGAACCAGCTTTTAGTATTATTAATCTTTACTATTGTTTCTTTCAGTGATCAGTGCAAAGAAATAGAGAAAAACAATAGAATGGGAAAGACTAGAGATCCCTTCAAGAAAATTAGAGATACCAAGGGAACATTTCATGCAAAGATGGGCATAATAAAGGACATAAATGGTATGGATCTAACAGAAACAAAAGATATTAAAAAGAGGTGGAAGGAATACACAGAAGAACTATACAAAAAATATCTTCATGACCCAGGTAACCATGATGGTGTGATCACTCACTGAGAGCTGCTGCTGCTGCTACTAAGTCGCTTCAGTCGTGTCCAACTCTGTGTGAGCCCATAGACGGCAGCCCACCAGGCTCCCCCATCCCTGGGATTCTCCAGGCAAGAATACTGGAGTGGGTCACTGAGAGCTAGACACCCTGAAATGGGAAGTCAAGTGGGCCTTAGGAAGCATCACTACGAACAAAGCTAGTGGAGGTGATGGAATTCCAGTTGAGCTGTTTCAAATCCTAGATGATGATATTGTGAAAGTGTTGCACTCAGTTTGCCAGCAAATTTGGAAAGCTCAGCAGTGGCCACAGAACTGGAAAAGGTCAGTTTTCATTCCCACAATGAAAGGCAATGCCAAAGAATGCTCAAACTACCACACAATTGCACTCTTCTCACATGCTAGCAAAGTAATGCTCACAATTCTCCAAGCCAGGCTGCAACAGTATGTGAAGTGTGAACTTCCAGATGTTCAAGCTGGATTTAGAAAAGGCAGAGGAACAAGAGATCAAATTGCCAACATACACTGGATCATCAAAATAGCAAGAGAGTTCCCGAAAAACATTTACTTCTTCTTTATTGACTACACCAGTCTTTGACTGTGTGGACCATAACAAATTATGTTAAATTTTTAGACATGTGAATAGCAGACCACCTGACCTGCCTTCTGAGAAATCTGTTTGCAGATCAGGAAGCAACAGTTAGAACTGGACATGGAACAACAGACTGGTTCCAAATCGGGAAAGGAGTATATCACAGCTTTATATTGTCACCCTGCTTATTTAACTTAAATGCAGAGTACATCATGCAAAATGCCAGGCTGGAAGAAGCACAAGCTGGAATCAAGATTTCCAGGAGAAATATCGTTAACGTAAGATGTGCAGATGAAGGAGAACTAAAGAGCCTTTTGCTGAAAGTGAAAGAAGAGAGTGAAAAAGTTGACTTAAAACTCAACATTCAGAAAACGAAGATCATAGCATCTAGTCCCATCACTTCATGGCAAATAGATGGGGAAACAATGGAAAAAGTAACAGACTTCATGATTTGGGGCTCAAAAATCACTGAAGATAGTGACTGCAGCCATGAAATGAAAAGATGCTTGCTCCTTGGAAGAAAGCATAGACAGCAACCTAGACAGCATATTAATAAGCAGAGACGTTACTTGGGCAAAAAAGTTCTGTGTAGTCAAAGCTATGGTTTCTCTAGTAGTCATGTATGGATGTGAGAGTTGGACTATAAAGAAAGTTGAGTGCCAAAGATTTGATGCTTTTGAACTGCGGTGTTGGAGAAGACTCTTGAGAGTCCCTTGGACTGCAAGGAGATCCAACCAGTCCATCCTAAAGGAAATCAGTCCTGAATATTTATTGGAAAGACTGATGCTGAAGATAAAACTCCAACTCTTTGGCCACCTGACGTGAAGAACTCACTCACTCACTGGAAAAGACCCTGATGCTGGAAAAAAATCAAAGGCGGGAGGAGAAGGGGATGACAGAGGATGAGATGGTTGAATGGCATCACCGACGTGATGGACATGAGTTTGAGCAAGCTCCAGTAATTGGTGATGGACAGGGAAGCCTAGCATGCTGCAGTCCATAGGGTCGCAAAGAGTCAGACACGACTGAGCAACTGAACTGAACTGATGGTTTCTTTCATTTCTTTTTCATTTATTTCTGCTCAGATCTTTATAATTTCTTCCTTCTACTAATTTTGGGGGGGTTCTTGTTCTTTTTCCAATTGCTATATGTGTAAAGTTAGCTATTCTATTTAATGTTTTCTTGTATATTGAGGTAGGATAATATTGCTATCGGAGAAGGCGATGGCACCCCACTCCAGTACTCTTGCCTGGAAAATCCCATGGATGGAGGAGCCTGGTGGGCTGCAGTCCATGGGGTCGCGAAGAATCGAACACGACCGAGCGACTTCCCTTTCACTTTTCACTTTCATGCATTGGAGAAGGAAATGGCAACCCACTCCAGTGTTCTTGCCTGGTCAATTCCAGGAATGGGGAGCCTGGTGGGCTACTGTCTATGGGGTCGCACAGAGTCGGACACGACTGAAGCGACTTAGCAGCAGCAGCAGCATCGCTATAAACTTCCCTCTTAGAATTGCTTTTTCTGCATCCCATAGGTCTTGAGCTGTCATGTTTTCACTTCATTTGTTTCTAGAAATTTTCTGATTTCCCTTTTTATTTCTTCAGTAACCTGTTGGTTGTTTAGAAATGTATTGCTTATCTCCATGTGTTTGTGTTTCTTAACAGTTTTTTTTCTGCAACTGATATCTAGTCTCATAGTGTTGTGGTTGGAGAAGATGCTTGATACAATTTCAATTTTGTTACATTTAATGAGGTTTGATTTGTGACTCAGGATGTGGTCTGCCCTGGAGAATGTTACATGTGCACTTGAGAAGAAGGTATATTCTTCAGCATTTGGATAGAAAGTCCTGACAATATCAATGAAATCCATCTCATCTAATGTATCATTTAAGACTTGTGTTTCCTTACTAATTTTCTGTTTTGATGATCTGTCCATTGGTGACAGTGGGGTGTTCAAGTCTCCTATTATTGTGTTACTGTCAATTTTTCCTTTTATGTCTGTTAGTGTTTGTCTTATGTATAGAGGTGCCCCTATGTTGGGTGCATAGATATTTACAATTGTTATGTCTTCCTCCTGGATTGATCTCTTGATCATTATGTAATGTCCTTCCTTATCTCTTGCAATATTCTTTATTTTAAGGTCTATTTTGTCTTATACGAGGATTGCCATTCCAGCTTTCTTTTGTTTCCCATTTGCATGGAATACATTTTCCATCCTCTCTCTTTCAGTGTATATCTATCTTTATGTCTGAAGTGGGTTTCTTGTAGACAGCATATATATGGGTATTGTTTTTGTATCCATTCAGCCAGTTGTGTCTTTTGGTTGGAGCATTTAATCCATTTACATTTAATTATTGATGCATATGTTCATATTGCCATTTTCTTAATTCTTTGGGGTTGGTTTTGTAGATCTTTTTTTCTTCTCATGTATTTCTTGACTATACAAGTCCGTTTAACATTTGTTGTAAAGCTGGTTTGGTGGTACTGAATTCTCTCTTGCTTGTCTGAAAAGCTTTTTATTTCTCCATCAGTTTTGAATGAGATCCTTGACTAGTACGGTACTCTTGGTTGTAGATTTTTCCCTTTCAGTACTTAAAATATATCCTGCTATTCCCTTCTGGCCTCCAGAGTTTCTGCTGAAAGATCAGCTGTTAGCTAAGTGTATGGGGTTTCCCTTGTATGTTACTTGTTTCTCCCTTGCTGCTTTGACTATCCTTTCTCTGTGTTTAGTCTTTGTTAGTTTGATTAGTATGTGTCTTCCTGTGATTCTCCTTAGGTTGATCCTGTACAGGACTCTTTGTGCCTCTTGGACTTGATTGACTATTTCTTTTTCCATGTTGTGGAAATTGTCAACTATAATCTCTTCAAAATTTTTCTCATACCATTTCTTTTTCTCTTCTTCTTCTGGGACCCCTATAATTCAAAAGTTTCATATGGTCTCAAACATCTCTGAGACTGTCCTCAGTTCTCTTCATCGTTTTTACTTTATTCTGCTCTTCAGAAGTTATTTACACCATTTTACCTTTGGAGAAGGAAATGGCAATCCACTCCAGTACTATTGCCTGGAAAATCCCATGGACAAGAGGAGCCTGGTAGGCTACAGTCCATGGGGTCGCAAAGAGTCAGACACGACTGAGCGACTTCACTTCACTTCACCTTCCAGCTCACTAATTTGTTCTTCTGCTTCAGTTATTCTGCTATTGATTCCTTTTAGAGTATTTTCGGTTTCTGTAATTGTGGTGTTTGTCTCTGTATGTTTATTCTTTAATTCTTCTAGGTCTTTGTTAGTTGATTCTTGCATTTTCTCCATTTTGTTTTCAAGGTTTTTGATCATCTTTACTATCATTATTCTGAATTCTTTTCCAGATAGTTTGCCTATTCCCTGTTCATTTATTCGGACTTCTGTGTTTCCAGTTTGTCCCTTCATTTGTGTGATATTTCTCTGCCTTTTCATTATTATCTTTTTAACTTATTATGTTTGAGGTCTCCTTTTCCCAGCCTTCACAGCTGAATTCTTTCTTCCTTTTGGTTCTACCCTCCTAAGGTTGGTCCAGTGGTTTGTGTAAGCTTCATATAGGGTGAGACTTGTGCTGAGTTTTTGTTTCTTTGTTTTTCCTCTGATTGGTAAGGCTGAGTGAGGGGGTAATCCTGTCTACTGATGATTGGTTTGTATTTCTGCTTTGTTGTTTAGATGAAGCGTCCTGCACAGGGTGCTACTGGTGGTTGGATGATGCCTGGTCTTGCCCTTGAGTGGTTTTCCTTTGTGTGAGTTCTCACTATTTGATGCTCCGTAGGCTTAGTTCTCTGGTAGTCTAGGGTCTTGGAGTCAATGCTCTCACTCCAAGGCTCAGGGCTTGATCTCTGGTCAGGAATGAAGATTCCACACGTGGTTTGTTATGGCATTAATGAGATTAAAACAAATACCCAAAAATGAGAAACCAAAGATGAACCCCAGACAAATGGCAGTTACAAAATCAGGCAAATAGTAATTAAAATGTTGGAATACACATACATATATATATATATATACACACACACACATACACACCCATAAGCAAAGTGAAAACAGTCCAACAAAAATAAAGTACAGTAGATTTGCCTGGTTAACAAAGGAAATCAAAAATTATATTTACCAGTTAAGAACAAAACTAACCAAAGCACAAACTAGAAACAAAACTAAAGCAAGGTGCCAAGTGAGGAATAAAGCAATGAAAACAAAACTAACAAATATGTTGATAAGAAAGGAAAGAAAGAAAGAATAGATATGCCAAGTTAAATAGAGGTACATGAAGATTTATATACATTAAAGATTAACTGTATGAGGAAAAGAACATAGGAAAGGCAAACAAAGAAATAAATGTATACAAGTATAGTAGGTTTAAAACAATTAAAATTATCAAAAAGGGGGGAAAACAGAAAAAGAAAGAAAAAAAAGGAAAATCCCACAAAACTACAGAAGAGCAACGTAGAGGCAGAGGTTTATAACAACAATAAAAGTGTGACTGAATATACATATATACATATACACCCATAAGCAAAATCAAAACAGTCCAAGAAAAAGTAAGTGCAATAGATTGACCTGGCGAACAAAGGAAACCAAAAATGATATCTACCAAAACAAAACTAACTGAAGCACAAACTGGAAAACAGAACTAAAGCAAGATGCCAACTGGAGAATAAAGCAATGGAGATAAAACTAACAAATACGTTAAGAGGAAAGGAAAGAAAGAATAGATATGCAAAGTTAAATAGAGGTAGATAAAGATGACATATACATTAAAGATTAACTGCAAGGGGAAAAGAACACTAGAAAAAGCAAACAAAGAAATAAATGTAGAAAAAAATAGCAACAGGTTTAAAAAATTAAAAGTTAAAATTAAAAAAAGAGAAAAGAAAAAAAAAGAGAAGGTAAACTCCACAGAACTGCAAAAGCCCAACACAGAGGCAGAGGTTTAAAACAACAATAAAAAATGTGACTAAGGAAACAAAAAGAAACAAAACTCAAAAGGCTAATTAGATTTCATAGTTTCAATAAAATTGACAACTATAACAGATGGGGTAAAAAAATGAACAAAAAGAAAAAGCATCCAAAGAATTTATAGATCAAGTCAAAACACAAGAATAATAAATGTTTTTCTTGAGTCACTGCTGTCAGAGTCATTTCCATCGCTGGGAGTCACAGTCCACCTCACCTCCCTAGGATGCCCTCCAACACTGTGCTAATCTCTGGACCTGCTGTGGGGGCAGCTCAGATTCTAATCTGGTCCTGCTCCTGTGTGATCTTGCTTCCAATGTCCACAGCTATCAGAGGTAGTGTGTTTTCTTTTGTGGGAGCTCTCAATGACCTTTTATATATTCCATCGACACTGAGTCACTCTGCTTAGTTGATCGTGTGGATTTAATCTGCAGTTTGTACAGCTGGTGGAAAGGTTTTGGGTCTTCTTCCTTATCCACAATGCCCCTGGGTTTCAATTGTGGTTTTATTTCCACCTCTGCATGTGGGTCATCCACTGGGGTTTGCTCCTGAGACTGCCCTGGAGGACTTGGGTTTGCCCCTGTGAGGGCCAGGTGTGGAGGTGGTGCAGCTGCTTGGGTTGCAGGCGTTCTGATAGCACCAGGAACTCGGGGGAGTTGGCAGCTAGGGCAGCAGGAAATATAGTGCTCTAGAAGGGTATGGCAACCAGTATTGGCCCATATGCTTCAGTATTCTTGCATGAAGAAACCCCTCCCTGACAGAGAAGCCTGGCAGGCCACAATCCACAGGGTTGCAAAGAGTTGGACACGACCGAAGTGACCCTGTGTGCATAGATGCAAGACATTTTTTTGCCTGTGGCAGCTCTGCCCCAGTGAAAGCTGAGTGTGAAGGTGGCGCAGGTGCTTGACTTGCAGGGACCCTGGTGGTGCCAAGCATGCAGGGACACAGATTTCTTTCACTTCAGGAGTTATGGCCCTATCAGAGTCTTTTTTCGAGCCTCTTGTAGCTGGCATTCAGAAGGCCTCTTGACCAGTCTTTCTCTGTTGCTCAACCCGTTCGGGCACTTAGAGGGCTCCCTTGCCTGGGGTCCTTGTCTGTTGTTCAGCACATCAGGCACATAGAGGGGGGCCCCTGGCTGGGGTCCTACTCTGTAGTTCAGGCATCAATCACTTAAAGGAGCACCCTGGGTGGGGTCCTACTCTGTAGTTCAGCACATCAGGCATTTGATGGGCCAGTCTCTCTTGTTCAGCTGCCGATGCTGCATGTGGAGAGAGAGAGGCTATGGTGATGGCTCCACCTCCAGTGAGTGACTCAGCAGTACCGCCTTACTTCCATGGCTGCCTGACTTTCCTCCACAGGCATTTCCCACCACAATCTCCTCCCTCACATCCCCTCAATCTGTCTCTCTGCAGTCAACAGCAGCCCTCGCCCTGGGATTGCTCCACAATCCCTAAACTCCAGATCCTAGCTGCTGCGTCTTCCAGGGGACCTACATCCCTGTTGGGGTATGTATGGCTGCGGCAGGGACTGTCTGATTCTCACTCCGTTTAGGCTGCCACAGATCAGCTGTTTCACTCTCAGCCTTAAATGTTTCTCCTCTGATTCTGATAATTGCCCCGATGTGGGGATCAGACCCCTGCTTCACTTCCCCCAGTGGCCAAGGGCAGGTCCAGTCCTACTAACACTCCTGTTTTTCCCCCTAGTTCCTTCCTCCTACCGAGTTTTGCGTGGGTCTATATATTCTTTTCCACTGGTCAGGTACTCCTGTCCACTCTCAGCTGGTGCCCTGCGTGCACTTCTGGGTCTGAAAGTGTATTCTTGATGTGTCTATGCAGAGAGACATACTCCATGTCCACCTACCTCTCCACCATCTTGTTCTCCCCTCACACAATTATTCTTTAGTTCTGCTATCTATAAAAAATGCTTACAGAGCTAACATTTAAAAGACTTAACAAGCAATACAACCTGAGTCTTAACCAATCAAAACTGATGCTAAAGCAGGGTTTTGGAGGCCCTGGTATTCTGGAACCTGGAGCAAAGGCAGGGGCAATGAGAGGAGGGTCTTGGGTGGCCTGTGGTAAGAATACAGAAATATTTCAATAGACTAAACATCTGCGGGCCTCCTCAGGTCCATAGGGTCTTGCACAACTTTAAATATTGCTTAAGCGGAAAATGCTTATCATAATTTGTTTAAAAATGGAATATTTCCTTTTTTCATGTTCTCACTGACCAAAAAAAAAAACCTTATAAAATAGTCAAATTAAAATCAGGTTGATTGATCACATCACACTTCTTTGATATGTGTGTGTATGTGTGTGTACATATATATATGTATACACACACATACACATATATAGTACTCTGTAGCTGCTGCAGTACTTGTGCTTTCTTTATGCCATTTCTCTTCCATGATTAGAATGCAACAACAAAAAACAATCCATATAAATAACCCTGAAATAATTATCAGATAGATACAGCAGAAACAGCATGAGACAAAGTAGAGTGCTAAACCTTGTGTTAGCAGGCTTCAGTGTTATCTTTTAATTTAGAGATACTCTTCTGTTTTCTGGTCTGCTTGGTATTTGGGGTTGGACAAACTTTTTTTTTTCATGTCTCTTCATCCCTACTACACTCTTATGGGTATATATATATATATATATGTTTTTAATAAAGTCCTAAGTGGAGTACTTTGTAACCCAGTGAGCATCTGTATCTCATCACCAAGGTAACCACAGCCTACTATGGCCTACACAGTCCTGCTTGACTTCACCACTGGTGGTGTGATGTCCTGATTCTCCACCCCTCAGATGTCCCCTACAACTCCATGCGTCTTCAGCATCAGTCACCTGAGATCCGTGTGAAGTCACAAATGGTAAACAGTTAGCCAACAGGCTGGGTGCACTATACATACATTCTCATCCTACCGTTTGTTGGCACTGTGATGTAGACACCTCACCATGTGACAAATATTTCGAGTTTCTGGAGACACAGTAATAGGAGAGAGAAGCAAGGTCCTTGCTTTTTTCAGGATTGAAATTTTTAGGTGTTTCTATTCCTATATGTGTTATGAAGCCCCATTGAACATCAGTGTCCTCAGCTGTAAAACGAAGTGAAGACTTGCAGGCCTCCTCACCAAGAGTATATAAATATCCTCCAACAGTATCTGTATTTACACTTCTGCATTCAGATCATTAATCTTATCCATTTTTCCTAAACCACTATTGAGGCATGAGAAGTGTATTGTATTTATTTAGTTAATGATGTTATATCAAACCAGGAAGGTCTGGATTTCAACTCGGTTAGAGATGGCACTTCAAGTAATCAGTACAATGTTGAGTTTCCTTCTGCCCTTCTGAATCAGGGACTATGTCCATCAGAGTCCAGGCAGGAAAAGAAAACTCACACCAGATAGCTTCCCAGAGAGGACTAAATATGAGGAACCGTTATAACAATGTTAGAGGAGCTAAAAAAAGCAAACACAAAAGGTGTTAGCAATACGGAGATCAGCACATGGAAGAAGCTGCTACCTCTTTAGGGCTGGAGTGACAGGGTAGGAGACGGTGACAGGAAGCCCAGGAGTCGGTATCTCCCATGGAAACAAACATCACACTGGAGATTTCTGGAAGGTACCTACCCACACAGAGAAGCTAGGTGGTCGGAGCTGAAACTAAGGTCTGTCTGCAGCAACCATGGCTGGAAGCTACATCTCAAGCAGTGAGAGGGGAAAATACCCTAGCTTTCTCCTTCCTCCTGGCCTCCTCCTTTCTCTTGCCCTCTAATACCCCACTAGTGCTTATCCTTGCTGAATCAGCCAGAAGACATCAGCAACAAAGCTGGAAATGTAGTTTAAAGGGTCAGGACCCTGTCATCAAGAGAGGGCAATGAGCAAGAAAAGAATCTGAGGAAAAAATAAGCAAATGAGCAGAATAGGAACCAGATGAGAATTAAGATAAAAGGCACTGACAGATGGAAATTGGAATATTTAGTGTACTACTGAGAAAGCTCTTAGGGGAATATGGCTTTAATCTTCGGGCAAGTGTGTTCCCTATTATTAACCCTGAATCAGACATACTTACCTCTCCTGTACTGGGCAGAAGCGGATAGCCAAAGGCCACCACTCAGAGTGCATACCCGTTTTGTTGATGGTGCATATATTAGTCAGAAGGATGTGGTTTACATGTTCCTTTTTAACACATGGAAATTAATTCACTATCTTTGCCAAGATCATAGGAATCATCTCTGGGAAGCTGCAAGTATGAAATGAGTAGACATCCAATCATAGGTTATGATGCCTGTCAAATCAAGGCCAAGTACGTTCAAAAGGCTGTCTTTATAAATAAGAGAAGATTAAATGATATTTTTTTAAGTTTGTTTAATTCTTATCTTTCTATGGTGATTAGGGGGTGATGTTTAGAAGTAACCAATTTCTTGAGGATGTCTTAGAGAACTACACTTCATAATGACAGGAAAAAGGGCCAAGGATTCGAATCATGAGCTTAGACTCCAGGTTACGGGAACTGAAATGGCCAACACCATACTTTGGAAGGAAAAAGCTGGTATATATTGGAAAGCGCTGTCAGAAGGGTATATGGATAACAAGCAGATTTGTCAGTGGAGGAAGAATGAAGAGGATGTGAAATGGTCAGGTTTGAAAGGGGGGTGAGGGCTTGAGGAAGGTTCATTCAGTCTAATTCTCATGAAGCCATTTGTTGCTCACAGTTCATGCATCCACCACTCACACGGTCCCTCTCCTCTGAGATCACGCATCATTCATACCCCTGCCCTCCACTCTTCAAACCCATGCCAATCATTCCTGTCCAGAAGGTGCGGTGTGCCCTCAGCACACATCTCCACAGAAGACTTCAGAAGCTAGTCTCATTCAATTGTATCAGCAGCTACCTAGTAACGGAAGTTTTAGTTCCCTGCTTCTACGTGCCTTCCTTCTGAAACAACAGCTTTGACTAATAGTTCCAACCCTCAGTTTCTTATAAAAATTTGGTATTCTAATAGCTACCCCATAGCTGTTATATAGTCTTCAATGAGTTAAAAGATGTGATGTCCTCAACACCATGCAAACCGCAGAGTAGACATTCAAAAAACAGTCACTGTCCTCATTATTACAGCTAAAGCCGTTGGACATGGAAAGTCTACACACACCGGTGACTTGGCTGCTCCTCCTATGTTCTTCATCTGGCCTACTTTCTTCTCCCTTCAAAGTCAAGTTCAATCTGCCTTCCTCTATCTAACTGCTCCCTGAAACAGTATCACAATGGATCTGCTTACAGGCATGTGTCCTGGACCAGCTGGAGAGTCACTTAGAGTTTGGTGCCTGACTTATTTGTGCAACTCAGCTTTCTTGCACATGTAAGTACTCAATAAACTGCTTAACTAGTGAGAGCCTAGATGGGGGTGATAAGTGAATTCCTAGCACAGAATCTAGAACTGTAGGCATGCCTTATGCATAAGGATGAAGTACTCCGAAAACAAGAGCAAATATGAGCAAATGGGCCCTCTGTTTCCACTGCTATAAAATAAGAATAGAAACCTCTAGAGATGTCGAGAGGATTGCACAAGATATCACATGCACCAGGCTCACCACTAAGCACGCCAAACAGTGAGCATTCCGGAAGCAGCAGTCACCTAGGGTTAATGAGAACTTACACTCTGGTGCTGCCACCATGGCAGGGACTAACCTGACATGCCTTTCCTCACAAATGCAGATGAGCAACCTCTACTCCTTGAAGCCTGGGCAGGCAGTCTGAAAGCTTTAGAAAGAGTGGGCAGAGGCAGCATTTTGTCTAGTCATCCTTCACAATAGAACCATCCATCCAAGAGGCTGCTAAGAGAACCTATGCCTGAAAGGTATAGAAATGCAGATCCTGAGAAACAATGTTCTTCTCACAAATTTTCTTTTCTCTACTAGATTCCAGTCAACATGCACATTTTTAAAGTAAAGCAAAATCGCCAGGTATCAAGGTTGTTCGACTTTTGGTTTATTTGCTTGCTTGTGTGTTTGCTTATTTAACGCTTCTGCAAGGATAGGAGTTGCCTTAAGAGGATCACGTAAAGTAGCCAAAGACTGAATGGAATTCAGCCAACCAGGAAAGGCCTTAGACCATGGCCTAAGACACTGGAAAGGGAGGAGGGAGGGAGGGAAGAACAGAGGGAGAGAGGAAGGAAGGAAGATGCAGAAGTGATAAATAAAAACTGGTGGCCAGTTGTTTCCAAACCCTGTTTGAAAAGCAGTCTAATGCAACCCCATGTTTCCTAAATGACAACCCTGGAGAAAACATAAGTTGTTATCATATCCCCATGTCACCTCTATTTCTTAATGCTTTCCTTTGAATGTACTCACTTTCTACTAAATGTCTATTTTAAAAAGTAACTTTATATAGCTATTGCAAACATAAAAACAGTATCACTTCTCAAACAGAGAAGGTAACTTGTGAAAATAAATTCAATGGAAACAAAGCTACGCTATTCAATCCAGCAGAATTTAATGAGGCTCACTGTCTCTGCTACACAGAGATTAGCAAGAGTTCTCAGAGCTATGGTCTGACAATGAACTAAAACAATCTACTTGGGGTCTGACAGAGGATTGAAGAGGGAGTTACTGTTTCAGCACGGGGCCCTCTGAACTCATCTCAAGGATCACCAACAGAAGCCCCTGCCATCTGGGAAATGATGGTGCAGCAGAAAGAAGAGGCAGAGAAACGAGACCGTTACCCCAGCTCCACCGTTACTCATTCTCGGTTTCACCTCCTGGAGGAAGGTTATCTTCCTCTGGAGCTCAGTTCTCCATTTGCAACAAGGATGTGGAGTTACTATACTGTATCCCATTAGGCGCAAGGCAAAAACCATTGTATTCACCATGTTTCAGTTCTCCCAGGTGGATAAAACAAGTAGAAATACAACAGAGTTTTCAAAATTTTAGTTCTCATCTGGGTTCAACAGGAACATCATTAATAACAGAAGATACAGTGCCAGTCTGCTTTAGTTGCTCTGTCACAGTGAGCAGTAGTGGGCCCACCAGACTTCAAAAAGGAACAATCCGACACTAGATATAAGATGCCAGTGAGGACTCTGTGTCATCAGATCACCTGTGCTCGAGAATAAGGATGACTCAGCTTATTACAGTGACTGATCTGTGTATGGGGGAGAGGGGCCTTCAATTACACTTCAACAATAATAATTCAATTCATGTTTTAAATCCCAAAGGCAATTCTAAGGAAATGCATCTGATAGACACTAAATCTCAACAACACAAGGCAACAGACGTTCATTTAGTCCTCTGTCACAAAGGAAAAGTTGAGGGCAGGAGGAGATGGGGACGACAGAGGATGAGACGTTTGGATGACATCACAGACTCAATGGACATGAGTTTGGGCAAGCTCCCAGAGATAGTGAAGGATAGGGAAGCCTGGGGTGCTGCAGTCTACGGGGTCGCAAAGAGGTGGACACAACTGAGCGACTGAACAACAACACAAGGGCCCAGATTTTAATTTTTTTAAAAATGGTGTTTTCAATAAGTGCAGTGTACAATTTCTTCCTGATTACAAATGTCAGCACAAACCCGTGGCTGGCCCTCGATCAGTCCAGCAGAGCTCTGAAAGGCATAGGTGTTAAAGGAAATGCTTGCCGCCAAGGTAAGGTGGCCACAGATGTGTGGATGACACACTCCCAGGCGTTTCCAGTCTCGAGGCAAAGGCAGGTCTGGGACAGGAGACAGAGCAAGGGTATGTCTATAGGTGAAAGGACGGATTTACCACTTTCTTCTCCTTCAGGTTCAGCTTTTGCTTTAATCAAGCCTTCTGGGAACTAAAATGGGTGAATGATGTTTATAAAAGCAGATGAAACGCTCACTTAGTCTTTGATAAAAATTTAAAAATTAAGCACACAATGGCCCCAGCCTCCTGGAAGAGAAGTATGAAATTAACTTCTGCCTCTTACCTCAGGAAAGACCAATGTCCAGATGAAATCATCTATTCCCAGGAACCTTTTCAGGGACACCTATCCACAAATTTCTGTACATACAGGGAAAGGAACTAGCAACTCTGAGAGGTTTAAGTAGGGATTTTTCTTGGAAATTTAATGAGGAGGAAGGAGGAAATCCTAGTGAATACACTGTGTTTAGCAGCAGTATCCTTCCTTTCCTCTTGAGGCTTGTATCTCCCCACACTTTTTGCTCCCTCCACCTTCTACCTGCCCCACTGCCATACAATAAAGCTCTGATGGTGTCAGAAGAGCACTCCCACCTCCAACCCACCATCACTAAACCATCCCTGACTGGCCCAAGAACTATGCATGTGACCGCCTAAGCTGGCCAATCATATTGGCAATGATGGCAACTGGCTCCAAGTCTGGACAGCACAGCCAGTAGCGTCCTTCCATGGGTTTAATATGCAAATATTTGAGGGAAGAATTCTGTTTTATTGGTCGGCTTAAGTTCAAAAGTGCTGCTATAACAAACGTCTAAATTTCAATAGTTTTCAACAACCAAGGTTTCTTTCTTGTTCCAAATATGACACCAACACAGTAAAGAGGTATATATTTCCCAAAGAGAGAAGTACTACAAAATCATTTTGCCAAAATTCTTATCAATGGGTCAGGAATGTATATTACTCCCACAGCAAATATACTGAATATTAATGTATCTTGTATGTATTTTATTAATGTCTGTTGGGAAAAATAGGCTACAAGAATGTTATTAGCAGCCATGTGGCCCACTGGAAGAGAACTATCAAGTAAGATTTTAATGGAGTAATCACAAAACATCCACCCATCCCCAGGGAAAACATGTGACCTAGGTATAGCCAATCAGGGCTGGCCATCCCCTTTGCTAACTGTAATCCAAATGGAAAGTCATAGAACAAGTAGGGACAATCAGAGTCCTTCCCTAAGGGTGACTTTCAGATAAAAGGGAAGGGGATCCCTTTCCTACAGGATTTCTTGGCTAGAAGACATGATTTTCACGATGTTGGATGCGCCCTAATCTGTCATATGAGGAAGGTCTGTCATTAGAGTGAAGCCAATTAGGAACAAATAAAAGTGAAACATAGAGGAATAGAGAGACAGGCAGAGACAAACAGTAATGAATCCAGATCTCGAATGCCTTCAATCCCAGTTCCAGATTCCAGGGCTTGCTTACAACTGTTTACTAAATGTTCTCCTTGGATCTGGCGAGTTATCTTTCCCAAATTCAGTTCAGTTTAGTTCAGTTGCTCAGTCGTGTCCGACTCCCTGCAACCCATGAATCGCAGCACGCCAGGCCTCCCTGTTCATCACCATCTCCTGGAGTTCACTCAGACTCACGTCCATCGAGTCCGTGATGCCATCCAGCCATCTCATCCTCAGTCATCCCCTTCTCCTCCTGCCCCCAATTCCTCCCAGCATCAGAGTCTTTTCCAACGAGTCCACTCTTTGCATGAGGTGGCCAAAGTACTGGAGCTTCAGCGTTAGCATCATTCTTCCAAAGAAATCCCAGGGTTGATCTGCTTCAGAATGGACTGGTTGGATCTCCTTGCAGTCCAAGGGACTCTCAAGAGTCTTCTCCAACACCACAGTTCAAAAGCATCAGTTCTTCGGTGCTCAGCCTTCTTCACAGTCCAACTCTCACATCCATACATGACCACAGGAAAAACCATAGCCTTGACTAGACGGACCTTAGTCAGCAAAGTAATGTCTCTGCTTTGGAATATGCTATCTAGGTTGGTCATAACTTTCCTTCCAAGGAGTAAGCGTCTTTTAATTTCATGGCTGCAATCACCATCTGCAGTGATTTCAGAGCCCAAAAATATAAAGTCTGACACTGTTTCTACTGTTTCTCCATCTATTTCCCATGAAGTGATGGGACCGGATGCCATGATCTTTGTTTTCTGAATGTTGAGCTTTAAGCCAACTTTTTCGCTCTCCTCTTTCACTTTCATCAAGAGGCTTTTTAGCTCCTCTTCACTTGCTGCCATAAGGGTGGTGTCATCTGCATATCTGAGGTTATTGAGATTTCTCCCGGCAATCTTGATTCCAGCTTGTGTTTCTTCCAGTCCAGTGTTTCTCATGATGCACTCTGCATAGAAGTTAAATAAGCAGGGTGACAATATATAGCCTTGTCATACTCCTTTTCCTATTTGGAACCAGTCTGTTGTTCCATGTCCAGTTCGAACTGTTGCTTCCTGACCTGCATACAGATTTCTCAAGAGGCAGGTTAGGTGGTCTGGTATTCCCATCTCTGTAAGAATTTTCCACAGTTTATTGTGATCCACACAGTTAAAGGCTTTGGCATAGTCAATTAAGCAGAAATAGATGTTTTTCTGGAACTCTCTTGCTTTTTCCATGATCCAGCAGATGTTGACAATTTGATCTCTGGTTCCTCTGCCTTTTCTAAAACCAGCTTGAACATCAGGGAGTTCACGGTTCACGTATTGCTTAAGCCTGGCTTGCAGAACATTGAGCATTACTTTACTGGCATGTGAGATGAGTGCAGTTGTGTGGTAGTTTGAGTATTCTTTTGCATTGCCTTTCTTTGGAGTTGGAAAGAAAACTGACCTTTCCCAAGTTAATAAATTCTTATTCTCCATTTTGTTTTGTTTTTCCCGTGGGATGGCGGATGTGGTGGTGGCAGTGGGAATCGTTTCCTGGTTCATTTCAGAGAGCTACATCTAATAGAAAATATTTGGTCTGGGAGAGGTTAAATAGCTAGTATCAGTTCATTTCAGTCATCAACTCTTTGCGACCCCATGAATCACAGCAAGCCAGGCCTCCCTGTCCATCACCATCTCCTGGAGTTCACTCAAACTCATGTCCATCCAACCATTCATCCTGTGTCATCCCCTTCTCCTCTTGCCTTAAATCTTTCCCAGCATCAGGGCCTTTTAAAATGAGTCAGCTCTTTGTTTCAGGTGGCCAAAGTACTGGAGTTTCAGCTTCAACATCAGTCCTACCAATGAACACCCAGGACTGATCTCCTTTAAGAGAGACTAGTTG
Organism: Capra hircus; assembly: GCF_001704415.2. Lineage (NCBI taxonomy): Eukaryota > Metazoa > Chordata > Mammalia > Artiodactyla > Bovidae > Capra > Capra hircus. Next base: position 18,311,050 of record NC_030829.1, on the reverse strand, counting down.
GATCTCCTTGCAGTTCAAGGGACTCTCAAGAGTATTCTCCAACACCACAGTTCAAAAGCATCAATTCTTCAGTGCTCAGCTTTCTTTATAGTCCAACTCTCACATCTATACATGACTACTGGAAAAACCATAGCCTTGACTAGACAGACCTTTGTTGACAAAATAATGTCTCTGCTTTTTAATATGCTGTCTACGTTGGTGGTAACTTTCCTTCCAAGGAGCAAGTGTCTTTTAATTTCATGGCTGCAATCACCATCTGCAGTGATTTTGGAGCCCCAAAAAATAAAGTCTCTGTTTCCCCATCTATTTCCCATGAAGTGATGGGACCTGATGCTATGATCCTAGTTTTCTGAACTAGCTTTAAGCCAACTTTTTCACTCTCCTCTTTCACTTTCATCAAGAGGCTCCTTAGTTCCTCTTCACTTTCTGCCATAAGGGTGGTGTCCTCTGCATATCTGAGGTTATTGATATTTCTCCCGGCCATCTTGATTCCAGCTTGTGCTTCTTCCAGCCCAGTGTTTCTCATGATGTACTCTGCATATAAGTTAAATAAGTAGGGTGACAATATATAGCCTTGATGTTCTCCTTTTCCTATTTGGAACCAGTCTGTTGTTCCATGTCCAGTTCTAACTGTTGCTTCCTGACCTGCATAAAGGTTTTTCAAGAGGCACGTCAGGTGGTCTGGTATTCCCATCTCTTTCATAGCTAGTATAGTACATGCTTTATAAGCTGACATACAATGTCCATCCTGAACTGGTCCTACTGCCTTCCCAGACTAATCTTCTGATCTCTAGCCCACTTCACACCACCCAGTAGAAGTGCTGGCTTTTTCCCAAACACTTTCTACTTCTTCTCAACACTGGACATTTATATACATACTTCCTATCCTTTGAGATACTTCTATTCCTTGGGAGAATGTTCTCGAGAGAAGAAATAGCATAAAAAAGCTGTCTTTGCCTAACTTTTATCCAATCTTGGCATCTGGGTTTCACCTTATATTCAACTTCTAACAGGACCAGGAAGTCAGCCCTGACACCCAAAGACTGCACGAGCTTTTCCTCCTATAAGCGCCCATGCTATCATCCTTACCCAGATATTAGCACCTATCACATTGATCTGTAATTATGCATTACTTCACAGCCAATAAAGAAGGATGTGGTATGTCCATCTGTATTTATCTAATAATGGTGCCTAAAAAAGACCTCAAATATTTAATATATGAATTTCCAATATCACTAGATAGGAAAAAAGATGTATTTGGATGTAGAACACATGAGTTCTAAGAAGCAAATACTTCCCCTAACACTTCTTCATATCAATGTATTTACAGATACCTGCAAAGTATATTAAGTAAAGTTTAACATTGCTGAATGGCATTCTTTCCAATGAACCATTTTTTCTTTAATTTTTTAAAGGGACCTGAATGTGGGGGGAGCTGGGAAAATAGGTAAATGTCATGATAAAGGTACTGGCCTACAGCAGGTAGGCTCCTGCAGGTCCCTCTAGCCCCCTGTTGGTAGGACATCCTCTCAGTAGAGAACTACATTCCCGAGATGCCCTTGCAGTAAGGTGCGTAGGTGACCTAGGTTCAGTCAGACTGACACAGTTTCATCATACTGGAATCTAATTATGAGCAGTATGGGGAGGTGGCAGAATGCAGAGAGAGTGGACCTTGTGCCAAGCATGATGGGGAAAGTGTATGGTTCTTCTGAGTCCCCAGCATTACTGTCACCAAGTGACATGAAGGACAAGAGTAGGGTTTCACTGAGAACAGTCCATGCTGTGGTAGGGCGTCTCTCCCAGCCACATGATCTTGATCGTGTAGGTCTAAGTTTAGGTTCTGGTCCTCCTGGAAATTCTGTAAGTTACCTAATGCTCTGTGATTACTTTCTTCCTGCTTAGCCAGCATGAGTAGACTCCAATATCTGCAATAACCTTGATCTTCCTCATTGCTTCTCATGAAATAGCCTTAGCCTTATTACCCACACAGTTTATCTGTGAGGTAATATGATCTGCTTTGAATAGTGCTTCTAGAGATGAGGAAGTCAGGGTTTGGGGGACTATTGTTGTTTAATCACTCAGTCATGCCAAACTCTTTGTGACCCCATAGACTGTAGCATGCCAGGCTTCCCTTTCCTTCACCAACTCCCGGAGCTTGCTCAAACTCATATCCATTGAGTCCATGATGCCATCCAACCATCTCATCCTCTGTCATCCCCTTCTCCTCCTGCCTTCAATCCTCCCCAGCATCTGGGTCTTTTCTAATGAGTCAGCTCTTCCCATCAGGTGGCCAAAATATTAGAGTTTCAGATTCAGCATCAGTCCTACCAATGAATATTCAGGACTGATTTCCTTTAGGATGGACTGGTTGGATCTCCTTCCAGTCCAAGGGACTCTCAAGAGTCTTCTCCAACACCACAGTTCCAAAGCATCAATTCTTTGGCAATCAACCTTATTTATGGTCCAACTCTTACATCCATACATGACTACTAGAAAACACATAGCTTTGACTATACAGAACTTTGTTGACAAAGTAATGTCTCTGCTTTTTAGTATGCTGTCTAGGTGTGTCATAGCTTTTCTTCAAAGGAGCAAGCATCTTTTAATTTCGTGGCTGAAGTCACCATCTGCAGTGATTTTGGAGGCCAAGAAAATAAAGTCTCTCACTGTTTCCTCATCTACTTGCCATGAAGTGATGGGACTGGATGCCATGATCTTCATTTTTTGAATTTTGAACTTTAAGCCAGCTTCTTCACTCTCCTCTTTCACCTTCATCAAGAGGCTCACTAGTTCCTCTTAGCTCTCTGCCATAAGAGTGGTATCACCTGTACATCTGAGGTTATTGATATTTCTCCTTGCAATCTTGATTCCAGCTTGTGATTTATCCAACCTGACATTTTGCATAATGTACTCTGAATAAAAGTTAAATAAGCAGGGTGACAATATACAGCCTTGACATACTCCTTTCCCAATTTGGAATCAGTTTGTTGTTCCATGTCCAGTTCTGTTGCCTCTTGACCTCCATACAGCTTTCTCAGGAGGCACATAAGGTGGTCTGGTATCGCCATCTCTTGATGAATGTTCCACAGTTTGTTGTGATCCACATAGTCAAAGATTTTAGCATAGTCAATGAAGCAAAAGCAGATGTCTTTCTGGAATTTTCTGGTTTTTTTTTTCTATGATCCAACAGGTGTTGGCAACTTGATCTCTGGTTCCTCTGCCATTTCTAAATCCAGCTTGTACATCTGTAAGTTCTTGTTCCATGTATTCTTGAAGCCCAGCTTGGAGGATTTTGAGCACGATCTTGCTAGCATGTGAAATGAGTACAATTGTATGGTAGTATGAACATTCTGTGGCATTGCCTTTTTGGGATTGGAATGAAAACTGACCTTTTCCTGTCCTGTGGCCACTGTGGAGGTTTCCAAATTTTCTGACATATTGAATGCAGCACTGTCACAAAATCATCTTTCAGAATTTGAAATAACTGAACTGAAATCCCATCACCTCCACTAGCTTTGTTTGTTGTGATACTTCCTAAGGCCCACTTCACTTCACATTCCAGGATGTCTGGCTCTAGGTAAGTGATCTAGCCATTGTGGTTATCCAGGTCATTAAGATATTTTTTGTATAGTTCTTCTGTGTATTCTTGCCATCTCTTCTTAATATCTACTGGTTCGTTAGGTCCATACCATTTCTGTCCATCATTGTGCCCATCTTTACATGGAATGTTCCCATGGTATCTCTAATTTTCTTGAAGAGATCTCTAGTCTTTCCCATTCTATTGTTTTCATCTATTTCTTTCCACTGATCACTTAGGATGTCTTTCTTATCTTCCCTTGCTATTGTTTGGAACTCTGCATTCAGATGGATATATCTTTCCTTTTCACTTCTCTTTTTTTGTCAGCTACTTGTACCAAGGCACATTAAGTCATGTGAGGAAAAAAACTATTGTAATGAGGTGTGAGGGTAAACAGTCCCATCACAAGTTATATACCACCAAGAAAAAGATCTATGGGGTGTATTATTTCTGTTACATTTTCCTAACTGAAAGGTTTTTCCCTACTATATTATCATCAAGTATGCTTCATGCTCTATTTGTTTTTGAAGGAAATTCTTTATCTCAGTAATGTTGATTTAAAAAATCAACAGATGGGGAGATTTATACTATGAGGAGCAAAGTATTAACTTCCATCTGAGTTAACAGGAATGGATAGATAACGGCAACTCTGTTGATTCAGAGCTCGGAGGCATTCATCTTACTTCTCAGAGAATCCGGGCAAATGTATATGTATATCTTCTTTGAGGATTCTAGATGATTTAAAATTTTTCTAATTTGGAGGTTCCTTTTGCTTTTGAACATACATGACTTTATTTTAGGACCGTGACAATACCCCTTTGTTTAAGGATTAATGCCTTAAACAGCAGTCTTTCCATTGTTTAAAATTAAAAAAAAAATAAACAGTGTGATATTTAATTTAGTTTTATGCTTCAGTGAATTGCGAACACATCCTCTCTTACTTTTTATTGCATTGCTGCTCAGGATTTGTTTTTTAAAGAAAGCTTAATGGTTTTATCATTAGATAGTTGATTACTTTTCACCGGACTTTTATTCTCAATGAGAAGTAGGAATGAGGACTGATCAAGAAACCAAGGTGGCTGTTCAGCTATTTGGAAGGGAATTTAGAAGTTAATGTAAATGATGACTACCTGAGGATTTGTAGGCTCTCATATGTCTGAATGTATGGATTTATACACACAGAAAGCCCATCCTCTTTTTCACTTTGCAATGTGTCCATAGGTGTGATATGAGCAGTTATAAAAGATGAAGCACCTTAGAAATGATCTGGACTGACCTGCACGTGGCACAGATTAGAATCTCAGATACCAGAGAAGTGGGAAATGTTGTCTAACTGAAGTCACGTGACAGGCAGGGAGCATGTCCTGGGTGCTGGATAATGACTCCCAAAGATAAACATTCAGCTTTCCCCACTGCTCCATCCCAGAAATGGAGATGGAGAAGCTCTTTTCCTTTCAGAGCTTCCACCACCAACTCTTTCTATCTTTATATATTCCATAGTTTTGCTAAGGAGAATGACAAAGCCAGTGACCCCACTCTTCATGGGACTGGGAATCACTGACAAAACTCTGCTCAAGCTTTGGGTCTAATTTTTCCCAATAAGGCCAATGTTTTAATCATTTTTTTTCCCTCTGTTATATTCTCAGAACCTAGATGTGGGCCTATGACTTAAATACTGAATGAAGGACTGAGTTATTGAATGAATGAATAAATCAAGGAGTGAATGGATGAGTGAATTAATGAAGCAGAGGCAGACAGTCTAGGACAGGAGCAAAAAAATCCACAAAGGATACCAAGCCTGCCCACCACAAATAGAAGGGAGGTGGCCAGCGGCCAGACCAGGGCTGACCAGAAATCTGCAGAGTAGATTGTGACTGGGGACCGATTTCCCCAAATCAACCTCCTCCTTCCCTTCTGATGAACAATTTTCTCCCTTGGCGGTGAAAACAATCTGAAAAACTCATTTGGTTCACCTCCTCATAAGACACTGATAAATTCTAGAAATATCGATAAAAGGGTAATCCAAACATATTCCTGCCATAGAGGAAGTTCCCATTTGAAAGCAGATGAGATCTAGAAACAGAATGCTGTACTCTGATGGAAGAAACACTACCTCTTCAGTCCATTTAGGATAAACAAGGGATCAACACAGATAGCCATAGATGCAGGCTACGAGGCAGGCGAGGGGAGAGGGGACAAAATCAAAGAAGGGTCAGAGGGAAAGAAGCAATATTCAGTGTGCGTCTTGAGAGATGAGTAGAACTCTTAAAGATGAACAAGAAGAGAGACATAAGGTGGGGGGGCCGTGGGGAGGGTGGCATTCTAGGCCAAGGGAACCACCTGAACCAAGTCCAGACACATGCTGCGCATGTCTGTCCCTGACCCGGAGCTCTGTCGCTTCCTCCCAACCAGCAGACGCAAAGAACTGACTCATTGGGAAAGATCCTGATGCTGGGAACGATTGGAAGCAGGAGGAGAAGGGGACAATAGAGGATGAGATGGTTGGATGGCATCACCGACTCGATGGACATGAGTTTGAACAAGCTCTGGGAGATGGTGATGGACAGGGAAGCCTGGCATGCTGCGGTCCATGGGGTCACAAAGAGTCAGACATGACTGAGCCATTGAACTAAGCTGACATGTCCAAAAATATTGGCAAAAATTCAGAAGGCTGACAAAAGCAAGCATCACAGAGGGCACAGATACATAGGATCTCTAACATTCCTGATGATTGTACCAATTTGTACAACTTCTTTGAAAAACTCCCTTGGCTTGAGCTGCAGAAGTAGTGTTTCTCAGCCAGGATGATTTTGCTGCCCCTCAACCCTGAAAGGATATCTGGCAATGTCTGGGGTTATTCTCAGTTGTCACAACTGGGTTACACATGCTTTCCAGCATCTAGGGGATAGAGGCCAGGGATACTGCTAAACATCCTACTGTGCACAGGATAGCCTCCAAAATAAGAATTAACATGACCAAAATGCCAAGAACACCACATATGAGAAACACTCTACTAGAGCAACCTATGTATCATATATATCGTATGTGTCTTATACATAGATCAAATAACCAACCCACACTTCACAAGAAGGGACATCACAAACTGTAGCAGCACTGCTCACAGGGAGAAAAAAGCTAGAATGAGGTTAAATGCCCATCTTTGTAGAATACATTGTGGTATATTCACCCAAAGGAATATTAGACATCTGTCAAAATGAGTTAACTAAAATGGTATAAAACAAGCTGGTTGAATCATAGCAATATATTATTAAGTGAAAAAATAAAAACCAATATACTTTCACAAGGTAAAGCCAGTTAAAAGTATGCTTCTTACTTTTATAAACATATACTTTATATATAGAGAGAGAGCCATTGAAATTATTAAAAAATAAAGAAAAGGATTGATAGACATGAGATTTGGGATAATGACTTTTCAGCTGGGAAATAACCACGGAGGCATGGTATTGTGGAAAGTCATGCAGTTAATGTCAGTTAAGGTGCTACATTTGCTTGGAGTTACGGGTTTGTAGGTACTCAGTACATTATTAAAGATCACTAAACTAATAAATAAACAAACACCAGGCAATCCTTAGATTAACGATAAGAGCACATCATGAATCCAAGATGAAGGTTAAAATGATTCCATGCAACTGAGGACCAGCTTCAGAGTAGAAAATTTCCTGCTGTGGACTACTGGTTCTCACAGAATGTCCTGAAAGGCTGCATTGCTATAAGAAAGAGGCCTTTTATATGTTTGAAATGGGTCCACCACCTATGATGTCATTAAAAACAAGAACATCTGCTTCTAACATAAAATATAAAACATAAAATGAAAACTTTGAAAACAATGTTGTAAGTGAGAAGTCAGTGAGTGTTTTAAAAGGGAGGGTATGAGATCTGTGACATAAAAACTTACACAGTGTATCGAGGAGGTGACACTCAGTGATGCCCACAGTTCAAAGAGGACAGCACTCAACTGCAAAGGGATGACTCACACATGGTATGAATCCAGAAATCAATCCCAGGAAGGGAAGAGGAAAAAGATAATTTCAGGTACCTCCAGGCTGATCACAGCATGGAAGTGAAAAGAGACTGAAAGAGATGGATATACACATGTAATTGAACCCACAGTAGTATAGTGTGTTAGAGGCCAAGGGACAAATAAGTTAGAAGCAAGCTAGTCCACCTGTCTGCCCCCTTTCTTTTCTTAGAAGCCATTAGGACCAAAGCCTGTGCAAGAAAGGTGGGCAAAGCAAGAAAGATGGTGTGCTAGATGGTTTAAAAGGTGATTCCAATAAGGGAGAAGATATGGGCAGCCAGGTTTCTTACTGTTGGGGAAATGAGTTACATATCCAGAAAAAGAAGACACTTAAAAAGGCACTCTAGTGTTAGACTGGAATTGAAACATAATAACTCATGGTTTGAGAGAGTGAAACAGAGTTGTAAATGTGGGTATTCACACACACACATATATATATATTTCTTAGTTCTATCTACTGTGAGAGGCTTCAAGTCCTAATTTTCAAGACTTTCTTCAAAATAACTGTCTTAAACTCTTGAAAAAGTTTTAAGGAAAGATTCAGGAACTGTTTCAGATTTATGGAGACTACAAGAACAGGACAACCGTGTGACCCTTTGGCTATAAGGATGTTATTGAGTTCTTTGACAATACTTGCATGGAACCTTTGGATTGGGATGTTACTAATGAAGCAACATCAATTTCCTGATTTTACTGACTACTCTATGATTATTCTATAAATAAGGAAAATGTTTTTGTTTGGAGGAAATTTGTGTTGAAGTATTCAGGCACACTACCTGTGTATTCTCAGATGCCTCAAAAGAAAAAAAAATTGTCATTTTCTTTCTGTTTCTCTCTTAGACTAAAAGTATTTTAAAAGATAAAAAAAAATTTCACAAACCCTTTTATTCTTGTAGAAACAAATTATATACAACTTGAAAGGGGAAATGGTTAAGAAAATTATGATACTGGGTGTTTGAGAAGATGGTTATAGTACAGGCACACAGGGAAAATAAGTGAGTTATTAGGGAAGCTTCTTCATAAAAGAGCAACAGGAAAGTAAATGAAGCTTTAGGAAATGAATGCATAGGAAGGAGATTTTCACTGGAAGCCTGGTGTCTTCTATTTTGTTTTAAGGTGATAGGGAGAAGTGGTCATTGAACTGCCTTGGATTTGTTTATATAAAACAATAAAAGTATCAATAGCAACTTACAGAAAAATCCAAAACTGAGGACTGAATATGCTTGTTGAGGGATCTTGTAGTCACAAGCTTCTTAGACTAATAGTCAAAGACTATTATTTATCAGTTAATTGGGAAGAGTTAAACAGGAGGCTTGGACAGCAATAGCAAAATGGACCACTGACTGATATTTTCACATCTAACTAATTATTCTCTCTTCATAGCGTTTACCTAAAGAGGATCCATCAATAACGCTGAGAACTGTTCCTTCTTTCCGTAATCAACTTCCTAGGGGCAGATCATCCCCATAAAACTGAGGAAGAATAAAGATGGGATTAATAAAGGGGTGTGTCTGCCCCTTCCCCATAAACAATCACAAGATTCCAGAAATGCTTATCCTTGTTCAAATAATACTGGAAGACAAACATAATTCACACTTACACTGTAAAAAGTCTACTTTGGGCTAGATGCATTCTGTAAATCATCTTACTGTATACTTTCGGCAGTGATGAAAAATAGGTATTATCCCCTTCTTGTTAAAAATAAAGGAATGGGGGCTCAGAGAGGTTAAGTAACTTAATTCGAGCTACACAAACTTGAAATGGGAGTAGAGATCTATTTTTTGTCTTACCTTGAACCTCATTAATCCTTAGGTTACCTTGTAACCTAGATATCAATGCCCCCATATTACAGATAAGAAAAATAGTTTAAATTCATGCCTGGTTTAAAGTCGTGTTCTTTCATCCCTTTAATCTTTTTTCCCTTTAGTAATACCTGAGGCTTCTAACTATCATCTTCATTATATGATTAATTACTGTAAGAGTGGCTACAGCGTGAATATTTGAACAGCAATTTGTAGTTTACAAATGCTTTCAAGCACACTAAATTTCCATCTTATCAACAACTAAAGAGGAAGATTTTTTTCTCCCACTTTTACAGATGTAGACATTGAAGATCAGAGTAGTTAAGGGAACAGCTCAAATCACATAGGAATAGACTATTACTGAACATAGTAATAGTCATGACTGAAATCTGGAACAAATAGTCATGCCTGAAATCCCCCATTATGTCGGGGAAAACAGCAGTTTAATTTGTTACCACAGTAAGTTACCTCCTATTGAAACAGGCAAGAGACCCAAATGGGAACTGAAGTTACTCAGTGACTGACCAGTGTTTCTGAATTTAAACATTTAGTGTGTTTCCGGCTGGAAGAGAAATGATGTACTAGAGAAATAAGGACCCTCAGAAACTTGGCTGACAGAGGATCTGCCTGGTAGCTACTGTTCTGAGCATCTAGGAATTCTGCTGGTGCTTTAGTTCTGCCTCTGGACCCTGACAAGTGGTCAGAGCTTGCTTTGGATCATAGCTTGCAAAGGATCATAAATGAAAGAAAGACAGAAAGCCACTTCTGGATCTTCCCTGGTGGACTCCTCCTCCCTCTCCATCCTCCATCGTCTTGATGGCCAGCTGCCTGGACAAGAACCACTCTCTGTGTAAACATGCCTGGCAAATACTCAGTGGCTTGTACTTGTGGCTCCAGACCATTTGCTGAGACGGCCTGCAGAGCAGATAGTGAGGTGGTTCCCTCAAGGTGAAGAAACTAAAAATGAGCTCGTGAAGTCTTTGTCAAACTGAATCTAGTGACTTTTCCCCCAAACTTCTGAAACAAAGAATAATGAATCATGTTTTGCTACATCAATCTTCTGGATTTTAGAAACCTCTGCTGAGAGTTTTTCTCTGATAGGCCCACTTGATTTCTGATCGCTAGTGAGTTAACAGTGGTGCTGGAGAAGATTCTCAAGAGCAAGGAATTCCTTGAGAGCAAGGATTTCCTTGGACAGCAAGGAAATCACACCAGTCAATGCTAAAGAAAATCAACCTGGAATATTTATTGGAAGGACTGAGGTTGAAGCTCCAATAGCTTGGCCACCTGATGCAAACAGCCTACTCACGGGAAAAGACCTTGATGCTGGGAAAGACTGAGGGCAGGAGGAGGAGGTGACAGAGGATGAGATGGTTGGATGGCATCATTGACTCAACTGGACATGAGTTTGAGCAAACTCCAAGAGATAGTGAAGGACAGGGAAGCCTGGTGTGCTGCAGCCCAAAGGGTCACAAAGAGCTAGACATGACTTAGTGACCGAACAATGAACAACAGTTGGTTACTGTGCTCTATAAACTCTGTGAAAGCTGAGGCACCATCTTTCCTATGAGCAAGTGCCCAGGGTAGTGCTCAGCACACAGCAGCTACTTGATTCACACTATGCTGGGTGAATATATAGAGTCTGATCCCTTAATACAGCAGAATTTGATGCCATTGAATGATCAGTACTTCAGACTCAATTCCTTAACTTCAAAAGAGAACATACTTCAAAAAGACACACGCACCCCAATGTTCACTGCAGCACTGTTTATAATAGTCAGGACATGGAAGCAACCCAAATGACCAGCAGCAGAGGAATGAACAAAGATGTGGTATGTACATACAATGGAATATTACTTGACCATAAAAAGGAAAGAAACGGAGTCATTTGTAGAGATGTGGATGGACCTAGAGATGGTCATACAGGATGAAGTAAGTCAGAAAGAGAAAAACATTATCACACATTAACATTCATATGTGGAATCTAAGAAGATGTTATAGATGATTTTATTTGCAAAGCAGAAATAAAGACATTGACATAGTGATCAAACATATGGATACCAAGTGGGAAAGAAGGAGAATGAATCAGGAGATTGGGATTGACATACATATACTACTATGCATAAAATATATAACTTATGAAAGCATACTGTATGGCACAGGAAACTCTACTCAGCACTCTGTGGTGACCTAAATGGGGAGGAAATCTAAAAAAGAGGGTCAGAGGGGAAATATACACACATATACATATGTATTTGCATGCATATATGTATATACATATATTCATATAGGTGATTTACTTTACACTAGACACTAACATAAAACTGTAAAGCAACTATACTCTAATAAAAATTAACTTAAAAAAGAGAATGAGTAAGAATTGATAAGAGTGCTAAGATTTCTTTCAACTCATCATTCTCTCCTTGCAACTTTAGAGAATGCACTGTTCCTACCGGTGTTAATTTGTTGGGAACAAAGGTGACTACAAGGTATCCACGTTGCCTTATTGTCATATTCGGAAAATCCTCAAATAGTGAAAAGTGGGACATGAGAGGGATGAGCCAACTCACAGTAAAGATCCAAGAACTAGAGAAGCCAGTTAGACATTCAAGAAAAGGATTCAAAAGAGCAACACAAATTACCCAGTGACAACAAACATGTGTCCAGCTCGCAGTAGGGAAAAAAGTCTTGCGAGGACACAGCCACTGCTATCTACTGAGAGACAAAGATCAGTGGAGAAGATGCCCAGCAACAGTATTTAAAGTGAATTAATGAAGACTGTTCAGCAGAGGGATCATATGCAAATCTGTTTTCTAAGGTTATCTTGGTCTGGCCTGTTCTGCAAACCTCCCTTCCTCTTGTTGATTCTATACAACAGCCTTCTAAGAAACCCCTTTTCAGGGTCAACCAAAGTTGGTTTAATTCATTTGCAAACAAGAATAAACTTCCATTCAGGGAAATACTGCCAATAGACAATTAGAGTCACCCGGTTTCCTATAAGGTATTATATGCTTTGGAGAGGCAGCAAGAGAAACCACTGTGTTAGGTGCTTGGGAAAGCTTTCCCTAGCAGCCTAGTACCACAAGAAGGAACGCAACATGGAGGCAGGGGCATTTTCAAATGATGAACTCTGATGACTTTGACACAATGTCCCGATACATCAAACACTTATTCTTCCATCCACAACTATTAATTTAGTACCTACTGTGTGCCAGGGGTTATGCTAGATTCCAAAGATGTGACAGTAAGATGTAAAAGTCTCCAGCCCTCTCAGGTCAGAAATGTCGGTCCTGAGATCCAGCTGCCTGCATGGGAATACTGGTATTATCACTTCCAGCTATGAGATCCTAGGCAGTTGACTTCACCTCTCCATGCCTGTCTCATCAGGATGATAGCATTAACAGCATCCACCACATTCAGTTGCTGTATTAATTATTGATAGTGCAGTACTCCATACAGTTACTGTGTTAATGTATTTAATCCTCCCTGTAACACTTGTAGAACAGTCCCTCATATGAATGATGAGTCTGATATGTTAGGGGTGACTTCTTTTCTGAATTCTATCAGTAGTAGTATTGGATGAAAGTTGGATACAGAAGAGGCAACAGATAAACATAATACATTTGAAAAGTGCTGTAAACAAGGATATGCAGAAAAGTGCATGTCAAAAAGATGCACATTGAAAAGAAAAACCTAGAAAAGCCATTCCAAACAAGTAATGCCTAAGCTAAGACCTGAAGGGTGTCTGGGAACCATCGAGTATGAGTGGGAAGGGGCAAAGCTGGAGGAAACAGAATGTCTGTAGGGTCAGAGGATAGAGGGGCACAGGAGGTTAAGAGAAATGAACCACATTCAGGATGGTTGAAGGCCATATGCAAGCAGAGTGGTGGGGAAGGGAGAGGGAGCACTGAGAGACGGGAGCTGGAGAGGTAAGCAGGAGCTGAAGCATGATGATTCGTGCTAAAGACCAGTGGACATCCGCCGAAGAGCTCTGAGCAGAGGAGAGTTATGATCAGCAACGTTCAATGGACAGAGTCAAGAATACACTGGACCATGGGGAGAGCATTCAGACCAGTGCTTCCATGACAAGTGGAGCCGACATGGTGCTTAAGATACATACGTAAGAGCAGAGTAAAGAGAACTTGGTAATCTATTCAAGGTAAGAAAACCACAGGAAAAGGAGAAATATCAAATGAGGCCCCAGCTTCCCCCGCAGACCATAAGACAGAAAGTGATGCCCTTTAATGGAATATGAAACCAGAGGCAGTAGCAGATTCAGGGTGAGCGAAAAGGGAAGGTAAATGTATTTGGAGGCAAATTGACTTCCAGATGCCATGGGGATACCTAGATAGGTAATTCCAGTAGGCTTCTGTGAGGCTCAGGGTCAGAAGTCTGAGCTGCTGATTTAGAAATGAATGCCAGTGGCAGGGAACTGAAGACATTATTAAAGAATGACGTGTTGACTGAGAAGACATCCTAGAATGGAATCCAGAAGTAAAAACTGTCACTTAAGGGTCTGGTCAAAAGCTATGAAAAAGAATGGAAGGGGGCAGGCAGGGAATTGGGAGCAAGCCCAGAAAAAGCAGCAACATGGACTCCAAAAAGGAGGGATTGTAGCAAGAGGTGTCATCAACATCACAGAACGCTGTAAAAAGTTCCAGCAAGGTTAGAAATGGAACCTGTCAACCGACAGAGCGGTGCCCAATTAGAAGACCGGTTTCAGTGATGATACAGAAAGCCCGTTTCTGTGGTTTTAGGATGCAAAAGCCAGAATAGTAACAGGTTAAGGAGGAATAAACGCAAGATGAGGAAGTAAGACAAACAATACAAACAAAAATTTTAAGCATTCAACCTGTAAAGGATATGAAAGATGTACCATTAGAGTTGAAGGACGGATCTGAAGGAAGAAGTATGGAAGAGACTGCCTTCAGGACCCTTTCTCTGACGACTGTTTCTTTCACTTCAGCAAAGAATATCCTTCTGCTAAGTCCAGCCATTGTTCAAAGATGCTATACAAGCTACTTTAAAACACAGTATGAAGGCCACATAGAAAAAACAAGCCTACCTTTGGCCCAGAATGATAACCTGGAAAACATCATAATCTTGAAGATTCAAGAGTTTTAGGTTTATGTATATCCTGAAATATGTTTAAGCTCCTGAAGCATTCATTTATTTTAGTGCAGATGATTTATTGGGACAGCCAGCTACAACTTTCCTCAGTTTACATTCCTTTTATATCTTTGTCACGTTTTTGACAATAGGATGCCATAGTACCTGATTCTAAAATAATTTAATTTTTATACTTTTTATAACATTTGACAAGTTAATTTTCTCCATGATTCTCATATTTGAACTTTATTTTATTATTTGTGTAACTGTATGTGTATGCTTCAAAATTTTGAAACCAGATGCTTTCATTTTACAATGTGATGAATTCCAGCTTCTAAGAACAATAATTTGGATGTAATAATAATATACTTTAAAATATGTTTCACTGACTTATTATACCAATGTTGATGCTGTTAAGAGAGCTTAAATGAATTAAACTCAGTACAAACATAGTAGAAAAGGGAGGTTTCTAAGCAACAAACAACAACAGCAACAACAATAAAAATAGGTTGAGACTTAACCATCTGGAAGTTTACTTAGAAATTAACAACTTTGGGAAAATTTATCAAAGTACACAGCTAGATCAATTACATTTTCTTCTGGAAATGGTAACAGATGACATTCAAATTGCATATGATAAGCAAATTGAGTATCAGACACTGAAAATTCGAGACATATACCAGACACTGAAAATTCTCAGTTAGGCAGCACAACATTGATGCAGAAGGCCCAGATTGGTGATAGTGACATTGTGACGTTGTGACCTGTGACGTTGCTGTATAGAGAGGCTGAATCTCATGGTCCTTGGAAGTTTCCCTCCATACATTTAGTAACTGTGGCACACTACAGTTCAACTACCTTTTTTTTAGGGCTTGATAAAGCCTGAATGCACTTTCTTAGTTAATGGAAATGCTCAAGCACTACTGCAAACAGCAAATAAATTTTCAAAAATGAATGTCTTAACTATGCACTTAGTTGAATAAAAAGTTGATGGTAGAATCTAGGTACAGTATATAGATGTGCACCATATAATTATTTCCGTTGTAGTATATGCCTATGTCCCCTGGTAGCTCAAGTGGTAAAGAATCTGCCTGCAATGTAGGAGACCTGGGTTCAATCCCTGGGTTGGGAAGATCTCCTGGAGAAAGGAATGGCAACCCACTCCAGTATTCTTGCCTGGGGAATTCCATGGACTGGGGAGCCTGCCAGACTACAATCCATGGGGTCACAGAGTAGGATGCAACTGAGTAACTATGACTAACACATACACATAGTATATATGCCTCAAGATAAAATGTTAAGTCAAGTAGGAGGTTTGAAACAGGTTCAAATATGACAGTTACAACCAGTCCATCCTAAAGGAGATCAGTCCTGGGTGTTCGTTGGAAGGACTGATGCTGAGGCTGAAACTCCAATACTTTGGCCACCTCATGCGAAGAGCTGACTCATTTGAAAATGCCCTGATGCTGGGAAAGATTGAAGGCAGCAGGAGAAGGGGACGACAGAGGGTGAGATGGCTGGATGGCATCACCGACTCGATGCACATGAGTTTAGGTGAACTCTGGGAGTTGATGATGGTCAGGGAGGCCTGGCGTGCTGCAATTCATGGGGTTGCAAAGAGTCAGACATGACTGAGTGACTGAACTGAACTGAATAGTAAAGTGAAAATACACAGATGAAATCTTAAATTAGCACAGAACAAAAAGCATTCATCTTATAAGTGAAAAGACAAGGTAAATAAAGAAAATATTTTTTAAAAGACTAATAGATAATAAACATAAAATATGGAGGAAATAAGACAACATATCACAATAGAGTTAAATGGCTGCATCCTTTTACTAAAATACCTACCTATGTGATGCCTATAATAAATACCAGCAACAAAAATGGGGAAGGAAAAGTTTTAAACAGTAAAAGAAGAAGCAAAGAAAGTAAAAAGGAATCTCTTCAATAATTCTACAAAAACAGAAATTATTTAAATATGCAGCCTTCCTTTGAATCCAAGCCAAGAGGGAATGGTTTGATTTTGCCTTTTTGGATGTTTCAATCACTTTCTTCCCTCCTTCCTTAAGTGTTAGGAATCAAGCTGAGTAGGATACTAAGCAGCAACTTAAAAGGCCGAAGTTAAAAGTGTTGATTTGCACTCAAGTAGATTTCACGGGCTTTGGTCTATTTCTCTCCGGAGTTGGGGGTTTCCTTTCTCTGTATCCTTTTCTCCAAAGTGTTGGGTTCTGAGTCTCAAAGGGAATGACATGCTTGATTTTCATTTCTTAAAGGGCTTCTGACTCTTTGGGTTTAGGCTGTTAAGAGCTTACGTAACTTATAGCATAGTGATTTACCAAGTGCTGAAATCTCACAGCAACCCAGAAGATTGGGGTAAAATTATCAGACCTCAAAACAACCACGTGAAAGGTGGAAGACCCAAGGAACTCTCTTGCCTATACGATGATATGAGACAAGTTCGCAAGAACTTTCGGTACCACGGGAACCCTCACCATCATCCTCAACAAAACAAGCACCTCCTGCATCCTGCAATACTGTAGGGGCGGTGTGGGATCAGAGGAGTCAACACCTCACCTTGTAAACAGAAAATAAGCGAATACAAGCAGTGAATGTCTGCTAAATATTTCACTCTAGAATAGGTGGGACTGTTGCATGATAGAATATAGTTCAGATGTAAGCATAAACATAATACACATCTGCTCCCAAATTCTGCCTACGTCCCGGGGATGGGGAAAAATAGCATCAACCCATTTTTATTGCATATCATAGGCTAGTCTTTTAAAACAGACAATAGTCAAAACATTTCAGTAAGAAATGATGACTTCTCAAGAGTTATCAGGAATGAAGGAATATTCACATCCTACTCATTGTTTTCTGTGCCATAAACCAAACACAAAACGTTTATGGTATGTTTATCTTATGCCAAGCACTATACTATGTGATTTAGGAAGACCATTTTATTTGGTCTTCATGAGTAAGTCCTATTACTGTCTCTTTTCACAGAGGAAGAGAGACAACCTCTGAGCATCTCAGGAACTGACTTCTGTGTATGTGATCCTAGCAAGTACCAGAGCAAAGACTTGGGCTAGGTTCTATCTGACATGAAATCTGATGATTATTTTCCCGCAAGTTCTACAGACTCCCTAAGAAAGTCAAATTAGGGCAGTCATATACTGAGATGCGGAGAAGGCAATGGCACCCCACTCCAGTACTCTTGCCTGGAAAATCCCATGGATGGAGGAGCCTGGTGGACTGCAGTCCATGGGGTCGCTATGAGTAGGACATGACTGAGTGACTTCACTTTCACTTTTCACTTTTCTGGATTGGAGCAGGAAATGGCAACCCACTCCAGTGTTCTTGCCTGGAGAATCCCAGGGACGGGGGAGCCTGGTGGGCTGCCGTCTGTGGGGTTGCACAGAGTCAGACGTGACTGAAGCGACTTAGCAACAGCAGCATATTGAGATAAGGAAAACTGTGTTATTTCATAGGAGGTTTGGCAGATACTAAATTCTTCCTATGTGAATCCTAAAAGAGATAATTTCTAGGGAAAAAAATAAACTATGGCATACTGCTTAAATTTGGGAATCTTGACATTAACATTGAGAGTACGGTGGGTGCCATACCTACTTCACAGCAGATTTTCAAAGTCTCTCTACATTATTACATGCAATAATAATACCCCATTATTAATCAGTTCTTTTTATATTATTTCTCTTATGTTAGGTTTCTCTCCTACCTCATGCCTTTTTCCCCACAAGTTACAATTTCCTGGACTCCCTAAAAATGGAGCGGTAGTAGATAGCACAATGGCAAATAACAGTGAGTGCCAGGACTTTTCCCCCTCATTTTCTGTAAGTTATCTCTGATTCCCTTGATAATTTAAGAGAATAAAGGAAATGTGGACTTATTTCAAAGTTACCGCAAACCAATCTTTGTAAAATGGCACATCAATTTTAAGATCTGGGAAATAATTTCAGATATAAAAGGGTAAACACAAAACCTAACTGAACTTAAAAGTTCCTGGCCATAATTATGAAAATTAATATGACGCATATGGAAAATTCTAACAAGTTACCAAGCACTTAATGCAGCAACTGCTTACCTGGCAAACACAGTCTCTTCTTGAAGTAAAGAAGAAGATAGAAATGAAAAGATTTGAGCAACTGGAAGAGTCCACTGTAAGTCACAAGCACACTTGCCTACAGAGATGAGGCAGCTGCTGGACCAGGGAGGACCCGTGGGGACCATGAGGATGCTGCATCTGAAGAGGGCAGCAGCTACCCAGCTCCAGTGGATTTCTGCCTCGTAGGAGTGTGGGGTCCAGATCACAGGCTCTTCCAAGTTTTAAACGTAAGAAGGACTTTCAGACGTTTCATGTGGAATTTTCTCATATTTAAAATCTTGTGATGTTCAGAAAACAATAACAACAACATCACTGCATCCAAACTGGAGCCAAGATAAAGCAACAAGTGGCTCAACTCCTGGCTACTTTCAACTATTGTAAAAATAAACAGAAACCTTAATTAAAACAGAGTCAGGAGGCCAGACTGACTTCTCATGGCCTACAAGGAGAGCAGAGTCCAACATGAACAAGAAGAACTTTCCTTTCTTTCCTGGCAAGAGCTCAGCCAGTGAGAGACTGTCACAGTTCAGCCGATGCAAAGGCATCCACTCTTTGTTTACTGTGCCTCTCCCAACGTCTGTTTCCCCTCCACAGAATAGTTCTCCCTCTCCGTTCTCCCTCTCCATTTTTGCTGGGGAGTTGCTAGGGGTCACTATCATTGTAGACCCTGAACCACAATTCTTTGATGACCTTGAATAAACCCACTTGTGCCGGAGAAATAACTGGCAGTCTATTTTAGGTCAAGGTCACCCTACTTAAGCATTGAACCCTAGGCAAAACATAGAACTCACTCAAAATCAGACATTTACAAAGAGACAGGCTTTAAAATAGAACCCAGCATCCCTCACCCTCTCTCTATTTATGTCACAACCCTCAAAGAGACGACGGATGAGGCTTTCTTGTTCGCTGTTCCTCCAGGACATAATGGCAAGCCCAGAACGGAGCCGTAATCCAGGGAATAAACTGAAGACAAGAAGTAAACATAGACAACACTCTGCACTGTAGCCCTTCTCTGTCCATCAGTCAGTCAAGGATGCACTATTAGCTCCTTAGAAATAGCAAGTTCTACCCTTGGGCAGGCTGTTAGCATCAATAAAGGTGATTCTTCTTAGCGTCTTCACCATTAAGTGAATCAAGAACCATGCTTGGGAGAAGAATCATCACTGAAACACGACACAAGGCAAAAAATAAAAAGAAAAACTAAGTTTATTAGTATTTGTATCATATGACATTTTTCTCAAGGTGTTTTTCAAAATTATTTTAAAATATCAATTCTTGCCTGCAATCATGTCTCATTACAAGTCAATGAAAATTCATGGCTCTTTTGCTCTTTGTATTACTCAAAGCACTCAGAGAGCCACAGAATGAGATTAAGAACACCTCACACTCTGAGATTCTCTACAGGAGACTTGTCTGGTCCCTCACATATATTGAATCAATCTTCTGCTATCCCAGGCTTTGGTCTCACCCCAAGCAAACTCACAGACTGGTAGATTCAATATGTCATTTCTATTTCCCAACTATGTTAAAAACAAATTCAAAATTAGTAAGAAAAAGAAACTTTGCCCTCATATCATCCAAAAACATCTCTTTTAACCTCTCCCTTGGAGAAAGTCTGGCCTAAATATAGCATTTTACAAACTTTAATGTTATCACAGCTTCCTGATTTCTGATAATGATGTTTCCTTCATTATGAAGTATCCAGTGTTGCAGGGAAATGCGTTTCCTATATTATATCTGGGCAAATATTAAGAGTAATGCAAAACACATGTTGTCTTAAATGTGTCCGACATTCTGGCCTGTCTATGGACATTCCAGCTGTCTATGAGACAACTACCACTGACTCCAAGGCACAGGTGAAGAAACTGGGACAGAGGTAAGTTACGTAAGTGGCCAAAGATTATCAAGCCAGTTGTAGCAAAGCTAGCGCTTCAGTCCAGGAAATCTACCTTCAAAATCCAAATACTTACTAGACCATGCTCCCTCACTACAAAGCATCAGCAAGAATATTCCTGGCTGTCTCACACCTGCCATGGTTTACAGACACACTACGAGGAAGCTAGGGGCCTGGAGGTCCTTGCAGTCTTTGGTCCCATATTAAAGGCTCTCCTCAGGACGCTCTAACCCTAAGGGCATAAGATGCAGGATCATCTTTAATCAGGGCTCTTGAGAACTCAGTATTATTCCAGAAGCCATTGCAAGTCTGTGGGGAAAATTTTTGAGAAGGAGATAGAGTCTATCTATGCACTGAGGGGAAGTATTATCTACTTAGCCTTAAGATTGTTTCATCTCTAAACAGGAGACATACTGGGGAAGATCTGAAACAAGCAAGAGCAAGTGCGAGGTGCCTTCCTATCCAGCAGACCACCCAAAAATGTTAAGTTGCTCAGTCGTGTCTGACGATTTGTGACCCTAGGGACTGTAGCCTGCCAGGATCCTCAGTCCATGGGATTTCTCAGGCAAGAATACTGGAGTGGGTAGACATGTCCTTCTCCAGGGGATCTTCCTGACCTGGGGATCAAACCTGGGTCTCTTGCATTGCAGGCTCTTTACTGTCTGAGCCACCAGGGAAGCCCAGCAGGCTACCCAAGACCTTCCAGCACACTGGCTGCCTGCAGGGCTGAGGAGGAGGAAGGGCCAAGAGGGCACTGATGGGAGACATGGGTTCACACTGGATTTAAGTCAATAACATTTGGCAAGTAGTCTGTAAGCTCTCTCATTTTATTCTTCTGGTAATCCCCAAAGGCAGGTGTTACTGTAACTGGACACATAAAGAAATTGAGGTGCAGAGTTTTTAAACCACTTAACTAAGTTCAGCCCTGTTGGGAAGCAAGACCCAGAAAGCAAAACCTCAGGCCTATGTGAACAAGTTTATGTTCTACAAGCAGTGGAGGGGAAAAAAAAAAAAAAAAAAGACCACCAGCCAGATACTCCTAGATTTCAATCATTCATGAAAAAGTATAAGCAATATTAAGTCTATGGATTTTTAAGGTGTTTTCTCAGGATGCTGTTTATTTTGATATCCACATTTACACTGTGCATATGGCTCTGTGAAATGGTCCCCATTTATATTCAGAGAAAAGCAGAGAAAATAAATAGGCTGGCATTAAGTATGCTGGAACTAGAAATTACAGCATTAAAGGATATGAAGGCACTAGCCCTAGAATTTCTCAAGGAAAGTTCTCAAGGAAATGCCCCTCACCCTCCAAGCTTCCAGATTTACAAACGACACCTCCCAGAATGCAAGGAATTAAATAAGAGCAGAAGCCAAACTTGGGCATCACATCACAAATGGCAAAACTCAACATGTCAGAGAACGTCTACCCTAACTTAGCGCCTACCAAACAAGATAAAAAAAGAAACGGTGGTTAAAAAGTCAACTGCCCAAGGTCAAAGAGCAAGCCTGCTGGACAAGCATAAACATTCGGGTCATCCTTGTTATTAGATCAGGATACTGTCCACTTTCCGGTTATCATGCAAGGCTTATAAGAAGAGTGCAGGACTCAGGACTCAGATGAACTAGGTTTGAAGTTCTGATGCTAATACTGATCTGTGACCTTGACCTATTAGTACACACCTTGGTTTCCTCATTAGCACAATGGGGCTAATAACAGTGTCAACCTAGTAGAGTTATGATGACAGAAAAGACGCCAGAGTTAGCATGCACATCAGCATGGAGCCCAATCCAAGGCTGTGTTGAATAACTGTTATCAGCTTATTATGATGTCTCTGAAAATATATTATAAACTGTAAAGTACCACTGGATGTTATTACAGTCTATTTTTTTTCTAACAAGGAAATGTACCATTGTGTATAAATCTTTTCTTCCCTATACATCATAACAGCACTTAGGAAGTTGCAAAAGAATCTATAAAATCATCTTGCTTCTCATCTTCTTTAATAGTCATAAATGTAAACTGCACACATAATCATTTTTAATATTCTTCCATACCAGAGTCCAGACTCAGATAGTAACTGCCTACTTTCACAATACTCCAGATCAGTCAAACAGCCCTCTCTGACAATTTATTCAAAACACAACTGAAAGATGTGATCTAAGGAAGAAAAAAATCTGTGGTCTTTGTCTGGAGTTCCTGGCATGGAGCACCTAAAATCTTTGGGATTACTTAAATGGTAGGCATGTCTTCAGTTATTTGTAAAAGTCCTCTTAGCTCATACACTAATGAAATAACCCACAACCAGGCCCCTAGGTAGCCTCAGATTGGTGGCTGGCAACAGAAACACCAAATAGGATGTAGTGGCAGAATTGAATAGAGATGTTAGACCCCTGGTTGGTGTCAGAGAATTGTTGTTGGGATGATACAAAAGGCAAGTCTTTGGTTCTGAGTCCTCTTTCACATGCTTATTATAACTGGACTGGGTACAAGCTCTAACTTTGCTATCTCCTCTCATGATTTCTAGATTCATTCTCTGGAGGGGCAGGAGAGGCTGTCTGCCTCTGAGGTTCTCAGGCTATGTTTGTGGTTATGGAGACCCAAGGCAGTCACTGGATATGGTGAAACTAAACTGTTGGGTTGCCCAAAATGTTCACTTGGGTTTTTCCATCAGATGCTATGGAAAAGATATTAAGATTCCATTTCAATCCAATAGCATCTTAGACGCAACCTTGATTGATCTACTAGGAACTTTTCTTATTACAGTCATCCTTGGCATTGAGAAAATCCTACCAGCTATATAATGACAAAGATGTGCTTCGTTCCAAGATACATACAAGGATATGAGTCAGCCAGAGACCCAGGCAGTTCTCAAGAAGTATGTCGAACCAGACCCCTGTGCTTTCAGCCTTGGTTCAACATGTTTGAATTTAAATGACCTCATCAAGGTCACACAGCTAAGGTATCTTCATTTCCGCATTTACACAATAAGAAGTCATAGTAATTTTGAAAACGTGTTCGAAGAGCCACCTGTGTTAGACTCAACTGGTAGCTTGCAATGTCACGTTACATTGCCCAGGATCTGATGAATCAGATCTGAGTCTGTGACCCTGGAATCTACATTATTAACAAGCACTCCAGGCAATTCTGATACCCAGTAAAAATAGCCAACTTCAACGCATAACTCCTTTTATTCCATGATCTCAGTCTATCACCCTAGTTCTAGCATAATATTTTTCTAAGTGAGAAATAGGTAATCATTTGAGTAAGGGCACTAATCATGCAGGCACTGCACACTCCAATATTAAATATTACTGAGTGGTAAGGCTAGTTATAGAAAATTACCTCTTCCGCAATGTGTCAAACTAGGTAATTCTCTCTAATGATACTCCCAAACTCCCTGCACAATTTAACACCTTAATCTTTGTACTAGCTCCTTTTGTGTGAGTTTTTCAGATACTGGTATTATCCTTCCATTTAATCGGTCTATACACCAGACCAGTTGCAATTTTTGTGACTGATGCAGTAATTTCAGGCAATGAGCAAATACGTTTAAATAGTTAATGCTATGATGTATTACTTTTTAACCATTATAGAAGTACTCCTCAGAGTAAAACTGGATTTAATTCATTCTGATGTATTTAAATATGCAAAGGCTTCTAAACCTAAACATTAGCACTGACTGATAAAATACATCTCCTTCAGAGGACATCCACTATTGCAAAGTTTCAGATTGCTGCTCCACCTTTTTTCTCTCCTTCCCTCCCATTCCTCCCTTTTTTCCCTCCCTTTCATGCCATATTTGAATTATGTAATCTGCCCTTACACAGATATCTTTACATTTAAATATCTACACTTTTCAAAGCTTCTCAAACTGGCATGTTGGGAAGATACAGGATGACTTGGATCATCTATTGGATCTACATTTCCACCTCCTTCATTTTAGGGGCCTTTAAACTGATGCCTCATTGCACAGACTGAAGTTGTTTGCCATAAGTAAGGTAATTTAGGGTCACTTCAGTGAGGCTAGGAAAATCTCAGGCTCACCAAAAATATTGTAATGGGTAGCTTAAAATCAAGACTGTCTTGGATGGTGAAGGTCTCTAATTTTTATTGTTACAAAAACATTCCAAGGGAACCCAAGAGTCCTCAAGTTTTGATACATCTTTATATACATGAATATCTTCCCATATGCTAACTGCACAAACCAGACTCTCTGAACACGAATCCTAACCACTTGGGAAAGAATGAGTAGGATAGAAGCACGTACAACTTTAACAATATGGTCAAAGCTACAGCCCATCTTCACCCTCCAGCATAAAAGGGGCATACTCACAACACTGGGCTGGAAATGTTCCTACACAGGTCTTCAGTCACAGCTACTCAAACCGCATGCCATCGGCAGTGCTGGTCTGTGAGCTGTCTGTTCCTACTCTACAGCAAGCACTAAAGTTGAGAATAAAGCATTATGAAACTTCATAGAGAAATGACAGAACAACTTTATGCTTACTAGATCTAATAATATAAAAAGGGAGCTTATTCCATCAGGGAACAAGAAAAGTCTCAAATAAACAACCTAAAATTATAGTTAAAGGAACTATAAAAAAGACAAACAAATCCCAAAATGTTGAGGGAAGGAAAGAAATCATAAAGATCAGAGTAAAAAATGAATGAAATAGACTAAGAAAAAGATGAATAAAACTGAGAGTTAGTTTTTTGAAAAGACAAACGAAACTGATAAACCTTTAGCCACACTAGCTGCTTCCCTGGTGGCTCAGAGGTTAGAGAGTCTGCCTCTAATGCAGGAGACCTGGGTTCGATCCCTGGGTCAGGAAGATCCTCTGAAGAAGGAAACGGCAACCCACTCCAGTATTCTTGCCTAGAGAATCCCATGGACGGAGGAGCCTGGTGGGCTATAGTCCATGGGGTCGCAAAGAGTCGGACACGACTGAGCAACTTAACTAACTGTCAAGAAAAATGGGGAGCTCAAATCAATCAAATTAGAAATGAAAAGGAGAAATTACAACCAACACCACAGAAATATAAAAGCTTATAAGAGACCACTATGAACAACTATATGCCAATAAAATGGACAACCTGGAAGAAATGGGCAGATTCTCAAAAATGCATACTTCCCCAAGACTGAACCAAGAAGAAATGGAATAATGAACAAATACTGGTAATGAAACCGAGCCAGTAAATAAAAAATTTCCAACAAACAAAAGTCCAGGACCACATGGCTTCACAGGTGAATTTTAACTGAGGAGAAGAGTTAACACCTATCCTTCTTAAACTATTCCAAAAAAATTGCAGAAGAAGGAATGTATCTAAACTCATTCTATGAGGCCAGCACCACTCTAATACAAAAGCAGACAGAGATACTACAAAAAAAGAAAATTACAGTCTAATATCACTGGAGAACATACACATAACATCTTCATCAAAGTACTAGCAAACTCAATCCAACAATACATTCAAAAGGTCAAACACCATGATTGAGTGGGATTTATTCCATGGTTGCAAGGATTTTTGAATATTTGCAAATCAGTGTGATATACTGTCAAACTGAAGAATGAAAAAAATATGATCATCTCAACAGATACCAAAAAAAAGCTTTTGATAAAAAAAATCAACATCCACTTATGATAAAAACTCTCCAGAAAATGGTTCTTCAGGGAACATACTTCAACATAATAAAGACCACATATGACAAACCTACAGTTAATATCATACTCAATAATGAAAAGCTAGAATTTCCTCCAAGATCAGGAAAAAGAAAATGATGCCCAGTCTCATCAATTATGCCTAACCCTCTCATTCAACATAGTTTGGAAGTCCCTGCTGCAGAAATCAGAGAATAAATATAAATCAAAGAAATCCA
The DNA here is from genome assembly GCF_001704415.2 of Capra hircus. NCBI lineage: Eukaryota > Metazoa > Chordata > Mammalia > Artiodactyla > Bovidae > Capra > Capra hircus. The sequence continues at coordinate 18,284,621 of NC_030829.1, read as the reverse complement.
AATTGAAAAGGAAGAAGTAAAACTGTGACTGTTTGCAGATATTAAGATAATAAACACAGAAGACCCTAAATACACCACCAAGAAACTACTAGAGCTCATCAATGAATTCAGTAAAGTTGCAGGACACAAACTAATACACAGAAATCTTGCACTTTTATACACTAATAACAAATTACCAGAAAGAGAAATTAAGGAAACAGTCCCATTTACTACTGCATCAAAAAGAATAAAATACCTAAGAATAAACCAACCTACAGAGATAAAAGGCATGTACTCAGAAAACTATGAGAAACTGATGAAAGAGGCTGAAGATGAAACAAAACGATATAAAGATATACTACATTCTTGGATTCAAAGATTTTATACTGTTAAAACGACTGCTATCCAAGTCAATCTACAGATTCAATGCAATCCCTACCAAAATATCTAGGGCATTCTTCACAGAACTAAAGCAAATAATGTTAAAATGTGTATGGAACCACATAAGACCACAAATAGCCAAAACAACCTTGAGAAAGAAGAACAGAGCTGGAGAAATCAAGCTCCTTAACTTCAGACTATATGCAAAGCTACAGTAATCAAAGGGTTTCCCAGATGGCTCAGGGGTAAGGAATCCACCTACCAGTGCAGGAGACGTGGGTTCAATCCTTGGTCTGGGAAAATCCCTTGGGAAGGAAATGGCAACCCACCCCAGTATTCTTGCCTGGAGAACCACATAGAGGAGCCTGGCAGGCTACTGTCCATGGGATTGCAAAAAGTCAGACACAGCTTAGCAACTGAACAACAACAGTAATCAAAACATTAAGATACTGGTATAAAAACAGACACACAGATCAGTGGAAAAGAATAAAAAACCCAGAAATATATCCACATACTTATGGTCAATTAATCTATGAACAAAAAGGCAAGAATATAAAATTGCAAAAAAAAAAAAAAAAAACCAGTCTCTTCAGTAAGTAGTGCTGGGAAAACTGGACAGTGACATGTAAAAGAATAAAATTAGAACATTTTCTGACACCATATACAGGAAAAAAAATAAACTCAAATAGATTAAAGACCTAAATGTAAAACCAGAAAACACAAAACTACTAGAAGAAAACATAGGCAAAACACTCTTTGATATAAATCACTGCAGTGCTTATTCTTTTGTCTCCTAAAGCAAAGGAAACAAAAGTAAAAATAAACAAATGTAAACTAACTAGACTTAAAAACTTTTGCACAGCAAATGAAACCAACATCAAAAGAAAAAGACAACCTACTGAATGGGAGAAAATATATGCTAATGATATGACCAATATAAGGAGTTAATATCCAAAATGGATAAACTATTCATAGAACTCGACTGTTTTTTTAAAAATCCATTAAAAAACAGGCAGGAGACCTGAAAAGACTTTTTTTTTCCATAGAAAACATATAGTCAATAGAAACATGAAAAGTCGATATGCAAATTAAAACTACAACGAGGTATCATCTCATACCTGTCAGAATAGCTATCATCTAAAAGACCACAATTAACAAATGCTGATAGAATGTGCAGAAAAGGGAACTCTCATATACCGCTGGTGGAAATATACAATAAATTGGTGCAGCTACTGTGGAAAGCAGTATGAAGGTTTCTCAAAAATCTAAAAATAGAAATACCTACCAGATGCTCCAGCAATTCCTGGGTATATATCCCCCAAAATGAAAACACTAATTCAAAAAGATACATGTACCCCTAACCCATCCTGGGACTCTATAACCAACTAGAGAGGTGGGATGCAGGTTCAACAGGGAGGGACATATGCTTATCTATGGCTGACTCATATTGATGTATGGAAGAAAGCAACACAATATTGTAAAGCAAGTATCTTTCAATTAAAAATTAATAAAATTTTAAAAGATACATGTGCCCCAATGCTCATCACAGCATTATTTACAATTGCTAAGATATGGAAGCCCTAGTGTTCATCAACCAATGAACAGATAGAGAAGATGCGGTATGTGCAGAATACTATTTAGTTATAAAAGTGAAAGTGTCAGTCTCTCAGTCATATGTCACTTTGGAACCCCATGGACTGTAGCCCATCAGGCTTCTCTATCCATGGGCTTCTCCAGGCAAGAATATCAGACTGGGTTGCCATTTCCTTCTTTAGAGGATCTTCCCAACCCAGGGATCAAATCCATGTCTCATGCTTAGCAGGTGGATTCTTTACCACTGAGTCACCTGGGAAGCCCATATTTACTTAGCCATTAGAAAAGAATAAAATTTTGCCATTTGCAACAACATCGATGGACTTGGAAGGTATTATGCTATTAGTAGGGCTGACTTTATTTTGGGGGGCTCCAAAATCACTGCAGATGGTGACTGCAGCCATGAAATTAAAAGACGCTTACTCCTTGGAAGCAAAGTTATGACCAACCGAGATAGCATATTAAAAAGCAGAGACATTACTTTGTCAACAAAGGTCCATCTAGTCAAGGCTATGGTTTTTCCAGTGGTCACGTATGGATGTTAGAGTTGGACTGTGAAGAAAGCTGAGCACTGAAGAATTGATGCTTTTGAACTGTGGTGCTGAAGACTCTTGAGTGTCCCTTGGACTGCAAGGAGATCCAACCAGTCCATTCTAAAGGAGATCAGTCCTGGGTGTTCATTGGAAGGACTGATGTTGAAGCTGAAACTCCAATACTTTGGCCACCTGATGCAAAGAACTGATTCATTTGAAAAGACCCTGATGCTGGGAAAGATTGAGGGCAGGAGGAGAACGGAATGACAGAGGATGAGATTGCTGGATGGCATCACTGACTCAACGGACATAAGTCTGAGTAAACTCCAGGAGTTGGTGATGCACAGGGAGGCCTGGTGTGCTGTGGTTCATGGGGCCGCAAAGAGTCAGACACGACTGAGCGACTGAACTGAACTGAGGGCATTATTTATATTGACTGAAATACATCAGGTAAAGAAAGGCAAATACTGCATATCATTTATATGTGGAATCTTAAAAAATAAAACAAACCAGTGACTGTAACAAAAGGGAAACCAAATCACTGATCGAGAGAACAAACTAGTGATTACCAGTGTGTAGAGCGAGGTGGAGAAGGGCATGACAGGGGTAGGGAATCAAGAGGTGGAACTGCTATGTATAAAATAAATAAGTAACAAGGATATATTGTACAACACAGGGAATATAGCCAATATATTATAATAACTATAAATGGAGTATAACCTTTAAAAGCTGTGAAGCTCTATGTTGTACATCAGTAGATTCTATAATATTTTACATCAACTATATCTCAAATTTAAAAAGGGAACTCGTATTTTGTATGTTTTTAATTTCATTAATTTTTATTATAAATAAAAATTGCAACAGACCTTAGTTAGTCTCATCTGCAGTGGGTTCAAAATTTTAAGAACACTGGTCCTTCACCATAGATCATTTGAGCAGCATTGCTCTGCATGGCAGCTTGCACTTACTTCTCATGAGAAATCTCAGAAATGATAGAATTCCTAAGGCATGACGAGCCCATCTGTACAGATTCTAAAAGCCTACGCATTCCATATACAGGATATGGGCATGCCATACTCCACATAAGAGATGCAGAGAAATGGCAGGCTACCTCATGCTGTGTGTGCCAAAATTTAGTCAAGAGCCATAACTCAGGATCTCCAGGATGAAAGAAGCAGTCAAAAAGCAGGAAGCACAGGGCAGAGGTGGCTGAGGCTAATGTTAGAGAGTCCAGATGTGCTCAGCCAGCGCTAGGAACCATGACCTGGGTGGATGAACTAGGCCCTCTGATGAAACACATAAAAGTGCACCCAAAAAGAGAAGCCTCCTGGCTTGTAACAGCTGCACCCAGAGGCCATAGGTGGTGAGTGCAGCATAAAACAGCAAATGTGGGTTACAAAGACGGTTGGAGACTCTGTGAGCACATTAACATCCCCTGCTCAGCTTCTCTAAAGGGAAACGCATCCAGTATGGAAGCTGGGAATCTCAAGTGTCCGAGCTCTTGATGAGAGACACAAATAAGCATCTAGTCCAGGACCCTCAGGGCTGCTCTGAAACAAGGCCATGGGCCTCTTCCCAACTCCCCTACTCCTGGGGCAGGGGGCCCTCTGAATTCATGGGGAGGGGCATGGGCTAGTTCCCTCCAGCAGCTTGTCCGCAATGAAGCGAGTGTTCACATGCTAAGAGAGAACATTCATAGCCCACTCTGGGAACCTTTGCAAATCTGTAAAAAGGCGGCTTTCTCAGTAATGAACACTACTATATCCTTCAGGCATTGCACAAAAATAACGTTCAGGATGACCCTTGACTGTACTATTCTAGGTATAAGGTGCAACTAGACGAACAAGCCAGGCGCTGAGAAATAGGAGAATGAGTTTTCATGCTGCCCCAATCCTCCATCAGCCCTCACCCCTGACACACACACCCCTCCCATCAGCAGCTCCCGGTGTGACTCAAGTTCCAAGGTTAAGGGTGACTTCCCCACTCTGGGTCTGCACCCCACTCAAGGTGTACAGAGACCTGCAAGAATCCTCGGCTCAGGACTTCCAACCTAGAGCCCCACACACTTTCCATGTCTCTGATCTATTTTAAAAGTCAACAAATTCTGCGCTTACTGATTCTAAATGAAGGCGGGAAATGTCTTTAATTATTTACACCCAGCAAACACATTCCTTCTTAGATCCTGTGAGAAACCCAATGAAATGTCAACTTCAAACCCATTTTTCTTTTTCTTAACTGATCAGAACTTGCTATTGCAATGGAAAGATGTGCCTGTATAAATTGGCGAAATGGTTAATAATAATTATATATGCACATAAACAAAGGATGGGAAAAGAAAAAGCAATGCATCTAACCAAGTTTCTGACTGAGAATTTGGACTTTTCAAAGCAGCTTTAAGTTCAAGGATTGATCAAGAAGGTGTATGTCTGGTAGACAGGGAAAGGGAAAAGGTTGGTGCTACCAGAATGGGTCCAATGGCCCAGAAAAGCCAAATCCTTGTCACATCTCCACAGCCATGAATCTCTGAGGGACCTGCTGCTGGATGGGAACTGGGTCAGTGGCAGGTGTGATGACCTCTAATGCTTGAGGAGTCTTGGTTTCTTCCTGACTCTTTCCTTCTCCAAGGAAAATTCAGTCTTGGCGTTCTAGGCCTGACCCATCTGTCTGTCTTCGCCATGGAATTTTGTTTACCAAGACCATTTGTAACTTTAAAGACAAGTCTGATGTCTGTGATAGAAAAAAATCATAAAGGCCTGAAGATCTAGTGAGACTGGCAATGGAAATGGAAAGAACCACCAAGTGGGAAGAGGGAAGAGAAAAGACTCTGTGCGGAGTGGCAGGAGAAAAGCCCATGCAGCCTTCAAGTCCAGAGACCTGGGGACATGCAGTGAGGTGGGGGAGGGGAGCTCCTGGCATGACACATGGCCAGAGAAATCTAGACAGTGATCACGGGGTTCTGTTGTGACTATGGGCCAATGCTTGGGAATCCGCTTTGATCATTATCCAACAGTTGGCAACGAGGGGAGGCACAGGGAACAGTGGCATTTTGCAACATTGACACACCAAGGCACTCTTAACAAGCTTGCAAGGAATAATTTAGCTCTCTGGAAGACTGTACTTGTGTTTAACACAACTGTTTACTATCTCATTGGAGCTCAAGATGCTGTAAAGTTACGCGCTAACTTGTTAATTTATGCCCAGTACAAAAGATATCCCCATACATTAAGGTTTTAATTATTCTATATACATTAATCAGCCTTTGTATCAAACCTGACAAACTCAGTCTAACATTTCTAAGTTCATATAGATGTCCAATTTCTCAACTGTTCTTATAATCAGCCTGAACATTTCATCTGTGTCCTTAGGAATGAGTTAAGTAAAACTGTCCCATGTTCATGTTATATGTGTATCAAGGTCATATGTTTAACCTGTGAAAATGAGACTATGACGAGAGTTAAGGGTATAAGACTCCTGCTGCTGCAATCATTACCATTTGCTTTTGTATTAAAGCCTCATTTTTTAAAAATTATTTTTTCAACTGTTAAACTCTTTCTTCTAACAACAACAAAAAGCCATCTGAGTCGCTGGGGAGTGTTAAGTCTTTCACATTTTTCCTAGAGTGGAAGCTCTACCTGGGGATGTCCTGAGGCCTCGGAGGCAGTGTAACTTCTAGACAGGACTCAGTGGAGTCTCCCATTTCTGGATGTTCTCTTGGTTCTAAAGGCTTTTGCATAGCCCCCTTGCCTAAGGTGGCACGAATATGCTAATACTTTCTCAGTTTCTCATCTTCTTCAACAAAGAAGAAAATAAAACCACCACTGATTATCAAGCTGAGCCTCTTGGGACCAACTAAAAGAGGGAGAACTGCTTTCTAACTAGAGAAGCAAGTCATTGGACCACAGTGAGGCCCAGCAGAAAAAGTCCTAGTGAACAAACAGAAAAACTAAGTGTCCCAGGGTGCTCAACCCTGCCAATAAGTGAATCCCTCAGCAATTTGCAAATTGCATTTTCTCCTTTGGGGCGGGGTGCCGGGGGGAAGCAGAGAAACATTTCCATTGCTATCTCTGAAAGAAATTGTATTTAGACTCCAATATCAGCATAAACACATGTGGATCTGTACTACTTTTCCAGTCATTGGAAGTGTTTATATCTGTTGAATATGTATTATTAAATTAATGCTGATTGGAGTTAGGAGGCAATTTTAGATTGAAATGTGTTTCATTGTGCTGTAGGTAAAGCTGAGTGTGGGAAGCAAATTATCTGCCAAATTGAACTTGCTGCACTCCAAATACCCATTCCTGGTGAATACTTGATTTCCTGATTATCTGCTTGGTTTCCCTCCCCAAGCTGACAGGCTCCTTCCAGAGCTGCCTTCTGAATGTGGGGAGAAATCAGCATGTGGATGGAAGAGACATGAGGGACATGCCCTAGGTCCTGACGAAGGGCCTGGGTCTCCCAGTGGTCCTTTAGTAAAAAAAATACTTCATGGATTGGGGTGGGGGGGCAGCCACTTGTGGGTTCCGTTTAAGTAAAGCCAGAGTTGATTTTTTAACTAAATTAAGTCAAGACAAGAACTATATTCAGTGAAGAAGGCATATGGACTCCAATAAACTTGATAGGGATAAAAGCAAGAGTGAGTCAGACAAAGGTGGGTCTGAGTGGAAATGATCAGTTCTTACACAGCTTCAACAGGGAGAAACTGGTACTCGTCGCCCTATAGGACAGATTGCTATAAATGGCTGGAGTTTCCTGGGTGTGGCTGCTCCAAAGTTCCTACTCTCTCCTCTTCCTGTGTCTTCACCATCACAGCAGCCAGCCTATGCTTCCCCAGGTGCTGCCTCCTGGCTCTACCTAGCTAACACTGGGGGGACCAGAGAAGCTACAGAGGAGGGGGCAAGGTGGAATGTGAAGAGACCCAGAATCTAGGAGCCCCAGCCACTTAGATGAGCTGCACAATGGAAATTCTCTGTACTGAGGTTCTGTGCCACATAAATGCAGTCACAGGAGGGTCAGATGCCAGAGACAGTCAACACAATCGAAGGCTACTCCACACCATGGCACTGTGCCCACTCAACAGTGAAAAGAATAATATGATGTATCTGTTTTCAGTGGAATTTGACATATTTTTCCTTATTGGCCATCCACTTGATGGCTGATAGGCTCAGCCCAAGAAAGATAAGAAACTAACAGGACAGCTACTTCAAGGAAGTCTTATTCAGTTATCCTGGGCTTCCCTAATGGTTCAGACGGTAAAGAATCTGCTTGCAGTATGGGAGACCTGGGTTCGATTCCTGGGTTGAGAAGATCCTCTGGAGAAGGGCATGGAAACCCACTCCAGAATTCTTCCCTGGAAAATCCCATGGACAGAGGAGCCTGGCAGGCTACAGTCTATGGAGTCACAAAGAGCTGGACACAACTGAGCTGATAACCATTTCAAGAAAGTCCGATTCAATTATCTAGCTAATTGTAGCAAATTAAATGCAATCAATAAAATTTTCTACTTTTCTGGTGGATTTTCTACTGCTACTTGGATTTGAGGAGGGAGATACTACATTTTCCCACATTGGCTCTGTGGTCTCACCATATTTGGGATGAAACAGGCTGAGTCCCATTTCCACAAAGACCAGTCTTGGCTCCATTAATGAACAGAAATAACCATGAAGCAAAGGACAACAGCTAAGATTTCCTGAATGCCTACAATGTGGCAGGCAGACACTCTTTTATACAAGTAACCCCCGTTTAAATCTCACAGCTCTATGAGGTAGACTATACTTTTCTCTCCATTCTACACAGATGAGGAAACTGAGGCATGAGAATGCAAAGTAACCCACCCAAGGTCACACAGCCAGCATCTTAGTCAAGAAGCTAACTACTGTATCAGGCTGTCCTAAAATCTCAGTGACCCACTTATTAAAACGGCATTTATTCCTCCAATTAAAATCTAATTCAAATACTTCGGGTCAGGCAAGCCCCATCCTGGTTGGAAGGCTCATTTTCACGCAATTACTTAGGAATCCAGGTTAAGAACATCTTAGGAAACAAAAGCCTTCAACACATGGCTGAGGAGAGCATCACAGAGGGAACAACGTGTGAAGGAAACATATCCTATTCTTAGAAACTTCTTAGGCTGGGATGTGGCATGCATCATTGCCTCTCACATTTTATTTCCTGGCACAGGTCACATGGTTCCACCTAGATGCAAAGGAACTCAAAAATGTAATAATGTCTGGCTGGATAACCACTTCCCAGCAGGAACACATCATTGTGAGCAGAGGCCATCAGCAATAGAGACTAGCCGCCTCTCTGCCACAGCTAGTACACAACTGAGCTGAGATCTGAAAGTTAGCTCTTCAAACCCTCTGCTGGATCAAATTTTGTGTTAAGAAGTATCACTGTTTTTGTGTTTGTTTGTTTGTTTTTAAGATACAAAACTTTGTTTCTAAAAGAAAACTTCTAAAAATATTAGACATTATAGGGGCCATGCAAATCATGTAAATAATTAAAGCCAGACAGGGGAAACAAAGAGTGATGTTCACATTGGTACCACTTGGTACCAATGAAGAAAGGCTCAAAGTAAAAACTATTTAGATGAAACCCAGTCAACAGTATTACTAGGAGTAGTAACTACTACTTGAAGTAAAAAAACAAAATAATGAATTTAGTGGGGGGTGGTGATTAAGGTTCAAGACACCCTCTAGATGATCCCTTCCTAAATAAAAAATGAATTGCATGAAATAGGAAAGGCATAAAACATATAAATCAGGATTGTACTATTATATAAACTCACTCTATCATCTTGTAATCAAAGTTTCTAATCCTTACTTTTAGTTTCTATGCTCAGGGCGACATGGATCAATAGCAACAGTTTGTGAACCTACACTGATCCATGGATTTTCTTCGGGGTGGCATTGACTTATACCACCAGCTAGTTCATGTTAAACTTCAACATTAACCTATTTACAACTGCTTAATGGAGATGATATGTGTAGAACTTGGAATAATGCCCAGCACATAAGTAAGGGTTCCATGGATGTTAACTATTATTGCCATCTGACTCCACCTTCTCTTTCACCCTGACTTCATAATGAACTCTCAAGTCTCATTAAATTCATCGCTTAATTTCTTTCCTGTACTTATCCCTCCCTCTCCATTTCCACAGCCATGACTTCAGTGCCATTTAGGCAGATCCTTATTACCATGCAGCCATAGTATTTCAATAGCATCCTAACCAGAAGCAAAGGCAGCTCCAGAGTACAAAGTTTGGGTAACTGGATGGTCAGTGATTCCACTGGCAAAAATAAAGAACATACTGGGAGAGCCTAGGGAAAGAAAGAGGCCAGTTTGTCTGGGAGGCACAGAAGCAGTGCATAGCTGGAGGCCCACTGGATGGCTGAAGCCCACAGTCCTCATCTGACAATGTCTACAGAGTGCAAGCTACTGTGTTCCATTTTCTGCAAATTCCAGTGAGCTTCATTTGCAAGAGACAAGGCAAGAAAAGGTGGGGGAAGCCTTCATGACTTCTTGCATGTCTTCATAGCCTTTGGCCAGCAGTAGCAGAGGAAGAGAAGGCAGGGAAGGGAATGAATAAGACACACCCCAGTAAGGATGGACACAGTGGGAGTGATCCTTCTTTTGAAAGTACACTGATGTATCCATTGTGAGTGGACAGTGTTATAACAAATATATGCCTCTATGTGACTCACACTGTACAAAACTCCTAGAATCATTTCCAATGATTCTGCCAGAAATCAATCGAGAGAGTACTGTTGTATTAGCAGCTTGCAGTGACGGAACTACTGACCCATATGACACTGGTCTAGGACTCTGACCACTGCTCGGAGTCCTAGAACTTAAGATATGTGACACTCTTGATCTACACACAGGGATTTAAATGGCTGAGTCATGGAAGAGCATGGTTCAGGGGCTGTATCTACCTAGAGTTTTTGCACCACACTAACAGAAGGACACCTGGATGCAAACGTCTATTACAGGCAACTAGAAATTCAGCTCAACAGAGTTTAGCTTTAGAGAGAAGAAAGTACACAAAGAAATGACAGTAATATGACATATAGTCAGGTCAAAAGTATAAAAAAAAAAAAAAGAAACCTTTATCAAAGGAGGATCCCAGTATTAATAGAATCCTTGCATTTAGGGTGAAATAAGAGCCAGAGGAGGAATATTTAGAAAGGAGGAAGGAAATCCAGAAAAATAAGCAAAAAAAAAAAAAACAGCAATAAAATATCAGAGATGATACCGGTGAAATATATTTTAAGAAGGAAGTGATGTCCACGTGAAAAATAGTGAGGAGCAGAAGGTTACTGAATTTAATTACCAGGAGGGTTATCAGGGACCTTTGAGAAAGCAGGTAGAATAAACGGGACAAGTCAAGGAGTAAATAATTGGTGAGACAGACAATCCAAAAATCAGAGGATAATTTTAAGATTGCAGTGATATGAGAAACAAAGCAATTACTCATTATTTTATCTCATTTACTCTCAAGTGTTATCCTACTTCCTCCTATTACTATGAATGCATTGCCTTGCTATCTGTTGTAACTATAAGTCAAAACCTCAAACACAGTTTTTTTAATTCTTTTAAAGGCAATTTTCCAGGTCAGTCAAGTCAAAAGGTACCCACTGGCCATAGTGACCTGGACAAGACAAAGGGGAGCATTCAGTGACTTGGGTTATCTAAGATTCTCCCTCTATCTTCAACTTTCTGTTAGCGAAGACTGGGGTTAAGAACACAGGGAAACAAGAGGGTAAGACATGGTCTCAGTACCCTTTCCTGGTACCATATTGGGACAAAGACTTTTATTAACAGAAAGTAAAGCCTCTGGAGACTGTGTTGTTATTACAGGCTTCACACACAAATGAGAGCTAAAATATAAAGGTGGAAAGAGGACAGAAAGATAAACACCTGCATCATCCACTGAGTCTCTAATTATGCAACCAACATGAGATAAGAGGCTATACTCTCCCTAACTACTGGGTTTAAGGCCAAGCCAGCCCAGCCACCCCTCTGTGGTTCTCAGCCCTTTATATCATCAGACAGTAGTGTTACCCAACACAGAACAGAACTTGGAACCAAGCCAATTAATCAGACCTCCATTTCTTGAAGAACAAGAATTTTGGCAGCTTAAGCTAAATTTTAGAGAAGCTTTAAATCTTGTGTATGAGAGGTGGTTTGTTTGTTTGTTTGTTTGTTTTACTGGAAGAGGTTAAAAGGATGATTATGGTTGGACAAGTCTTATTAGAAAGCAGCCTGGACCACCTTTTCCTACTCTTCCCTGCCTCCTGCTGGCCCTTCCATCCAGACAGACGGTCACCACCCCCTACTCACCCCAACCCATGCACAGCTCTGCTGCGTGGAGCCCCTCTCCAGTCTTGGCATCTCCATGTATATGTCACCTCCTTCACAAGACCGTCACAAACCAACCTGGTAATACAGTCTCCACTTCCTCTGACCCCTGCTTATACCCTTCAAAGCAACTGCGTAAGTAGAGAACATTTTCTGTCTGTGCCCCATCTCTCTGGCCCTTCACATGTATCCCACATAGCATGAGTTGTTGACTTACAGCTCAGAAGCCCAACACCAGTCTTCCACAGCTAAAATCAAGCTGGTGGCAGGGCTGGGTTCTTTCTGGAGGCTCCAGGGGAGAATCTGTCCTTGCTTCTCCCAGCCTCTAGAAGTTGCCCTCATTCCTTGACTTGGGGCCTCCCTCTAATGATGGTATCACTTCAATCTCTCCTCCAACCCGGACCCACTTATAAAGAGCTTTGGGATTACACTGGGCCTACCTGGATGATCCAGGCAACTCTACAGCATTTCAACACCCTTAATTTAACTGCACCTGCTACATCCCTTTTGCCACATAAGGTAATTTATCCATAGGTCTGGGGCTAGAATGTGGGCATTTTTGATGGGTCATTATTCTGTCTACCCAAGAGGAGGAAAGAGTAATGAGAGAAAGAGAGGTAGGGCAGGAAAGGAGGGGAAATTCTCTCCTAATCTTTCACTCCTCTTCTCCCAGGCCACCGCCTAGAACCTGAGTCCCCAGAGAAACTTTCCACTGGAATAGTGTCTACTCTCGCATCTCCTGGTCACTCATCTGAGTTTTTGTGAGCTCAGACTGAGGTTAACAAAATACCATGATCAGTCCAAACTTGTATCTCTTCTTATTAATCAAATATGCCATCTTTAGTAATTAAAGACTAAGAATAATGGACTCTATTCAGGGCATTCCACAGCAAAATGAGCAATTCTCATCCATTTAAAACCAAGATAAAAATCAGAATGTTAAACGTCTCTGGGAAATAGATCAAAGCGGCAGTAACTGGCAAGTATTTCATGTTTCTGAGAAGTGCCATCTATTTGTTTCAAGGAACATGACCAGCTCAATTCCCTAAGACAGCCCTTCAAGATAGTTCTTATTAATTGTTCAACTCAGTCAAAATGGCCAACCCAGAAACAATTCAACAAGTTGTTACCAGTTGGAAAAGCACCAAGTAATTATTCTTATTGCCCCCTTATGAATTTTTATGGTTATTTTCATATTATGTAAAAGAAGCAATAAAAAACAAAAAGTGTATTAGATCTATAAACATGATTGATTACAAATGGGCACCAATTCTTCAGAAATTGTGACCTTTAACAGTATTCAGTAAAGTATCAGTAAGCATTAGATATTATGATAATTATCCCTATGACTCTTAACTTGAAAATGTCCATTCATTAGCAGCTAATTTGTGAAACGAAATTTTGGACTTCTTGTAAATTATCTTGATGATGTCTTTTTCTGAGGCTAAGATCCTCCTCAAAGCCTCATGCTGACTTTCAAAGTAGGATGGATTCTATATTCAGAAAACTCAGCAAAATTCTTTCCTGCCTCTCCAGATCCTAGACTCTGTAGTTGACAGAGTATTTCATTATGTTGCCTGCAGTTCTCGACAAGAGGTGGGGAAAAAAGAGGAGGGAGACACTTTAGGAAATAATTGAAATGAGAAATGTCACCTTGAGTTTAGTTTCAGTGAGCTTATACCCAGCATTTGGCTGGAACGTGGTTGATGGAAGTAAAATAGCATTTACAAAAAAGTACCGATCCTGTGCATGAACAAATCTATCTTTCATTAATATTTGATTTTTTTGTCCCCATATTGATTGTCATGACATGGCTGTCACCCAGCTGAGTCCCACAACCCCTATTGCAGGCAATTTCCTTACAGAATTACTTTCCTGAAAGGACTAGATGTTACAGAAGCCTGTCAAACTACACACATGTCAACAGCATTTGGTAGTGACTCTTCAATAATTAATTTACTAGGCTGAACTCTTGGTACAATTTGAAAAGTTCCTGCTTGCTGTCCACGCTTCTTGAGGTCAGTGGCCCAGAAGTTATCATGATTGGACCATGTATAACACAAATGCCAGCTTGTATAGTCCGATATAATTAACTAGGACATGTGTCCTAAAGAAAGTGGGTTTAGAAATAAGAAGACTGGAGCTAGGAGGAACCGTTATCCATTGATCATTATATGAATGACCCAGTAATCCTTTAACTCACTGATTTTACAGAATATGTGGTATATTTATTTATTTATTTATTTATATTTATATATTTTTTATATATATTTATATTTATTATATATTATAATATATATAAATATATTATATATTTATATGTATTAATATTTATATATATTTATATTTATTCAAACACAATTAGAAAAGTTTGTTAGCTGGGACATTAAAACAACACATTTTTATACGATTCTTCATTGTGTGAGGAGGAATCAAAAGAATAAAGCAGAACTAATTCGTTACAGATGCTCTCAAGAAACACTGAAAGAGAACGGAAGGTATCTTTGGGGAGGTATGAAATATGACATGTTACAACCGTAGAAAATTTACAGTGTGTCTCAAGGGACTATTTTTAAATGTCAATAATTTCAGAAACTCTACCTGGGTTGAGATGAAATCAGTTTCTTGCATCAACTTTTCATGAAAAATTCAGAAGTCTCTTTCAATTTAACATTTACACAGGTTAGAGGTACAGGAATCACTATACCACTCTAAGCCGTCCCATAAAATTTTTCCTGTAAGTCATGAAACCTTGGTGGGAATTCAGAGAGACCTGCTGCCCTCCTGCCCTGCTTCCTCTGTGAAGCACAGGAATCCACGAGGATCACAAACCCTCTGTGTGCAGAAATCGTATAATTTGGGTCACATCACTGCCCTGCTGCCAAGTCTTCAGGGGGTAGCTCACTGCCTAATTACTACAGCTGAATTCTCATATCTCACTCTTTATACTTCCTAATCTTCCTCAGACTTAACTATCCATTCTTAATGTGTTCTTCTATTTTAATTGACTTAAAAAAATATCTGCACTGCTATGTCTCAGGCACCATTCTCAGAACTATATTAGTCAGCAGTGACAAAGAGTTCCCCAATCCCAACCAAATGAACATTCTATTGGCGCGGGTAGGGGGAAGTCAGAATCCTCAGAAAATAAAACATAGCAGGATTTTGGTGAATGCCATGGAGAAAATGAGGTGATGGGGTGACGTAATTGGACAGGGTGATCATGGAAAATTATACATGGCTTTTTACAAATTTTTATTAAGAAACTTTTCAAGGATTCAGCAAAGTATAGAAAGCACTTACCACCCTGCTTCCAAAATGTTTCTGACTAAATATTTTGAAGTAATTTATAGACATACTTCATTTTTCAAATACTTCAGTAATCTTGGAAAAACAAGGGCATTTTCTTACCTAACACAACACTATAAATATACCGAACACAAGAAATATTTTCTAAATGTCAAATTCCTGCATCATATTAATATAAGAAGAAGAAAAGGTGTGGTCACTCATTCACATCTCTTTGCCACCGCATGCACTACAACCCGCTAGGCTCCTCTATCCATGGGATTCTCCAAGCAAGAATACTGGAGTGGGTTGCCATTCTCCTCTCCAGGGGATGTTCTGAAACCAGGGATAGAACCCAAGTCTCCTGAACTGCAGGTGGATTCTTTACCTTCTGAGCTACCAGGAAGCCATAGTTGTCCCTCAAAAGTCTTTTATAACTTGCTTGTTCAAATAAGGTTTAATCTTTACAATAGGATATATCATTTTTAATCTTATAGGGATCCTGCCACCCCATTCTTCCTCTCCACCCCCCACCATATTCTATTAATTAGTAAAGATACTAGGCAGGTTCTGGATTTGCCTGAAGGTAGGGGTGGGTGTGTGTGGATGGGTGTGTGCGTGTGTGTGGGTGTGGGTGTGGGTGTGTGTGTGGGGGTGGGTGTGTGTGTGGGGTGTGTGTGTGTGTGTGTGTGTGTGTGTGCGCGCGCGTGCACATGTTGGCATTTAACTTGTTCTTTCTCTTGTATTTCATACAAACTAGAGGTAAGGGGTGAAGCCCTGACTAGATTCAAGTTAGACATTTTTGGAAAAAGTATTTGACTGGTAAGGCTGTGCCCTTATTACATGGGCTTCCCTGGTGATTCAGGCGGTAAACAGTCTGCCTGCAACACGAGAGACCTGGGTTCCATCCCTGGGTCAGGAAGATCCACTGGAGAAGGGAATGGCAAACTGCCCCAGTATTTTTGACTGCAAAATCCCATGGATGGAGGAACCTTGGCAGGCTATAGTCCATGGGGTCACAAAGAGTGAGACAAGACTGAGCAACTTCACTTTCCTATTACATAATGTCAAAAGGAACATAACATCTGGATCTACCCCAGCCCCAACCCTTCCAGGTTAAGGGAGTGACAGCCTGATCTTGCCTTTGAAGAATGACATTTCCTGACACGCTACCAGCCTAGTGCACAGAGACAGTACATCGAGTTACTAGGGATGCCTGCATGGCACAGCATGCACACCTGATTCCTTATCAATTCAGTTCAGTTCAGTTAAGTCGCATCCGACTCCTTGCGACCCCATGAATCACAGCACGCCAAGCCTCCCTGTCCATCACCAGCTCCCAGAGTTCACTCAGACTCACGTCCATTGAGTCCGTGATGCCATCCACCCATCTCATCCTCTGTCATCCCCTTCTCCTCCTGTCCCCAATCTCTCCCAGCATCAGAGTCTTTTCCAATGAGTCAACTCTTCGAATGAGGTGGCCAAAGTACTGGAGTTTCAGCTTCAGCATCATTCCTTCCAAAGAAATCCCAGGGCCGATCTCCTTTAGGATGAACTGGTTGGACCTCCTTGCAGTCCAAAGGACTCTCAAGAGTCCTTTCCAACACCACAATTACTCATTGATAAAATGATTTAGGTGATGTTCCCTGATGGCCTTAACATTTCACTAGGTAATTCAAAATGTCATTTGTCTGTTTTCTCTTTTGTTTTATCTGTATTATTCAAGAAGTCATCTATTAAATAAAAGAAAAAAAAGAAGAAATAGAGCTTTCATTCAATCACCCTGACATGAAGCTGACAGAAGAAAGGCAGAAGAAGTATCTCTTTATTTAAAACTCTAAAACAGAATAGATATTTGCATATGGAGCTAATTACTCCAACATAAAATAATTTTTAAAACTATTTTTAAACTGCTGTCACTGTGTGGCTTTACTTTGGATTTTTCTTTCTTGTGAATGATTATGGACTTATTTGATATATTAATAATGCTGCTGCTAAGTCGCTTCAGTTGTGTCCGACTCTGTGCGACCCCATAGACGGCAGCCCACCAGGCCCCCCGTCCCTGGGATTCTCCAGGCAAGAACACTGGAGTGGGTTGCCATTTCCTTCTCCAGTGCGTGAAAGTGAAAAGTGCAAGTGAAGTTGCTCAGTCGTGTCCGACTCTTAGCGACCCCATAGACGGCAGCCCACCAGGCTCCCCCATCCCTGGGATTTTCCAGGCAAGAGTACTGGAGTGGGGTGCCATTGCCTTCTCCAATTAATACTGCTACAGTACAATTAATTAAAATTATTCTTACTGTTACTTGAGTTAAATCAACTGTGGACACTAGGCGCACCTTAAACTGGCTCTATGTCTTTTTTAATGACCACATCTGTCCTTAAATATTCTCAGTTTTCCAGTACATCCAGACTGGAAAGTATATCTACGATATCCCAGGAACACCCAGAGCATTCTCTGCACCAGAGATGAAATCAGTCATTTCTCCAAAAAACCCTAAATTCCTTGAATGAGATATGGTTTTAGGGAATAAAATCATTGGTCCTGAAAAGTTAGTGCCTCCAGGCTTTTTCAATGTAGCGATAACAAAATCATCTTTAAAAAGGTATGAGTTAATACTGAGCCATCCAATTCATATTAAGCCATAAAAGATTTACTTAATACGTTCTTAAATTTTATAATTGTACTTTTCTCTTGCATTGGAAATCCATCTGTTTCCAATTAATAACTGCATAACTGTTTACTTACTTTAGCCTGTAATTTAAATATTATGGTTTCAAGGTGGCAAAACCAACATAATTCCTAAAAACAAAATTATTCTGTGCTGTTGAAAAACGTGCCCCTGTTTTACTTTGAGAGATATCTCACAGAAGCACTAAAACAAAAAGATATATGCACGCCCATGTTCAGTGCGTCTTTACTTATAGCAGCCAAGATGTGGACGTAACCTACATCCTTTGATAAATGGATAAGGAAGATGTGAGATAGATATATATATATATCACACAATGGAATACTATTCAGCAATAAAAGAAAGGAAATTTTGCCATTTGAGAAAACATGGGTGGACTTGGCGGTCACTATGCTAAGTGAAATAAGTCAAATATCATCATCTCACTTGTACATGGAAGCAGAAAACAAATTAAAAAACAAAAACAAATTTACAGATACAGACCAGGTAGATAAAAAAAAATTGGTTAAGATGACCAAAAGATACAAAATTCCAGTTATAAGTAAGTCATGGGGATGTAAGGTATAGCAAGGTGACCAGAATTTATTATACTGCATTGCATATGTGGAAATTGCTTAGAGAGCAAATCCTAAAAGTTATCACCACAAGAAAAAAAACTGTAACTCTGTGTGATGATGGATATTAGCTAGCCTTATTGCAGTGATCATTTCACAATATATACAAATATCCAATTATGCAATTATGTTGCTGTATATCTGAAACTAATACAATGTTATATATCAATAACTCAATTAAAATAACTAAGTAAAACATAAAAAGAATACAGTTCACAAAGAATACAATCACTAGTCCTTCAAAAATCACTTGAAACAGTTCTATTTTTGCGGGTATGTTAACAATTTATATTCACTTGGTTTCATTGGCTTGTACATTCTAGTTTGTTTTCAAGTTCAGAGAGTAAAACTTCTCTAATTAATAATATGTGAGTGCATGCATGCTCAGTCACTTCAGCTGTGTCCAACTCTTTCCGACCTATGGACTATAGCCTGTCAGGCTCCTCTGTCCGTGGGATTCTCCAGGCAAGAATCCTGGAGTGGGTTGCCATGCCCTCCTCCAGGGGGATCTTCCCGACCCAGAGACTGGAGCCTCATCTCTTCTGTCTCCTGCACTGGCAAGCGGGTTCTTTCCCACTAGTGCCACCTGCGAAGCCCAATAATGTGTAGCCAAACTAATTTACTTAAAAGTCATCTACAGGAAATCACTGAATCTGTGCGGCTTTTATACAGTTAGCTGTCATTGTTCCCATTTTATTAATGGGAACACTAACATTAATCAACATTAATGAGGCAACTAAAAAACAATAAAACCATTTGAAGTTTATCCATTTGACAGGATTTTAACATTCAAATTCTTCAGAAACCATCACAATTAAATTACAGAATAATTCCATTATCCCAAGGTTATACATCCTCCCTTAACATGCATACACTTTCTTTTTTTAAAAAATTAATATATTTGTTTTGATTGGAGGCTAATTACTTTACCATGTTGTGGTGGGTTTTGCATACATTCACATGAATCAGCCACGGCGCACATGTGTCCCCTGGTCCCGAACCCTCTCCCACCTCCCTCCCCATCCCATCCCTCTGGGTTGTCCCAGTGCACCGGCTTTGAATGCCCTGTTTCATGCACTGAACTTGGACTGGTCATCTATTTCACATATGGCAATATACATGTTTCAATGCCATTCTCTCAAATCATCCCACCCTCGCCTTCTCCCACAGAGTCCAAAAATCTGTTCTTTATATCTGTGTCTCATTTGCTGTCTCACATATAGGGTTGTCATTACCATCTTTCTAAATTCCATGCTGCTAAGTCACTTCAGTCGTGTCCAACTCTGTGCGACCCAATAGACAGCAGCCGACCCGGCTCCTCGGTCCCTGGGATTCTCCAGGCAAGAACACTGGAGTGGGTTGCCATTTCCTTCTCCCGTGCATGCATGCATGCCAAGTCGCTTCAGTCGTGTCCAAGTGCGATTCTATGGACAGCAGCCCACCAGGCTCCTCTGTCCATGGGATTCTCTAGGCAAGAATATATACGCATTATATAAATGCATTTTCTTTCTGATTTACTTCACTCTGTATAATAGGCTCCAGTTTCATCCACCTCATTAGCACTGACTCAAATGTGTTCTTTTTAACAGCTGTGTAATACCCCATTGTTCATGTGTGCCACAACTTTCTTATCCATTCGTCTACTGATGGACATCTGGGTTGCTTTCATGTGCTAGCCCTTTTAAGCAACATGCATACCACTGTTATCCTTGTCCTCTGATTTGCTGTCGAGTTCCAAAGGTTTATTTTAGGTCGCTTTCCTTTTTAGGAAATTTATGTAATGAAAATTACACAATATGGTCTATCTTGATTAATGAATGGCATTTCATCGTGTGTGTATGTGTGTGTGTGTGCGTGCACATTACATATACACATCAAAATTTACTCACCAGGTATTGGTCATCTGGGGTTTTCTAGGGTTTTGC
The DNA here is from genome assembly GCF_001704415.2 of Capra hircus. Lineage (NCBI taxonomy): Eukaryota > Metazoa > Chordata > Mammalia > Artiodactyla > Bovidae > Capra > Capra hircus. The sequence continues at coordinate 18,264,258 of NC_030829.1, read as the reverse complement.
TTGCTTTTTTGGTGTATTTGTTTATATTTTGCCATATAGTATAACATGATGATAACTTCTTATGTATAAGTTTTTGTGTGTCTATGATTTTATTTTAATTGGGTGAATATATAGGTGTGAGATTACTGGGTTGCCAGGCAAATTTATGTGAAGCTTTATAAGAAACACCCTTTTCTCTGAAGTGGCTATATAACTAACACACTCTCAACAGGAATGAGTGAGAGTTCTAGTTGCTCCCCATTTTTTCCCCCAAACTTTATATGTTTAGTATTTTCTAAAATCAGGTTTAGTGATATATAATTTACATAACTTAAAATTCACCTTTGGCATCTCATTTTGACATCTCATATTCCTAGAAACATCATCAAAATCAATATACAAACAGTTCCATCACCATAATAAACTGCTTTGTGCTTCTTTGTGATCAAGCCCTCCCCCACTCCCAGCTCCTGGTAACTCCATTTTTTTATATCCCTATAGCTCTTGATTTTCCCAAAATCAAATCACAGAATATGCAGCCTTTGGAAACGGCTTTTGGAATAGTCAATGTGAGGTCTATCCATGTTGTTGCATGTGTCTGTATTCCATTCTGCATTATTTTTGAACAGTATGTCCTGTACAGATGTGTCAGACCTTATCTATTCATTTAACAGTAGGTGGATATTTGCATTGTCTCCAGTTTTCGGATATTGGAATGAAGCTACTATAAACACTTAAGTGCCGATTTTCAAATGAACAGAAGTTTTTCTTTCTCTTGGATAATGAGTAGGTCATGTGATGATTATGTATTTAACTTAATGAACTACTTATCTCTTCCATTTCTCTCATCATTTTCATTTTTTTTTCTTCCGACTTTCTTGAATATATGGAACTTATTTTCTGGCAGCTATTTTAACACCTGGTAGGTACTTTATCACCCCTATTACTCCTGGTTATGTTTTTGTTAAGTGGTTTTTCTCACGGCTATGGCTATATTTTCCTGTTACTTTGGATGCCTCATAATTTTTGATTGAATGCTTAGCATTGGATGTTTCATGTCATTAGTTGCTGGAGTTAGTTTTATTCCTTTAAATAGTAATGAATTACTTTCAAGCACTCAGGTTACCTTGAAACAGCTTATGGCTTGCTTTCAAATTTTATTAGGGCAGGTCCCAGAAAGCCTTGGTGTAGGCCTGCTTTATCTCACTGATTAAGCCTATTAAAACGCTATAACCTCCTGAGGACTCAAAATTCAAGGCCCCATATGTTAGACAGCTTTCCAAACTAGTTACTAGAATAGAAAATATTCTTAGCTTGTAAGGAGCTCTGAGAGTCAGTCACCTAGCCTCCTGCTCACCAGCAGCTCGCTCCCGGGCCTTGGGTCATTTCCTCTCATCACACAAAGACCAGGACTCAGTCAAAGGCTGAACGAGATGCCCTCAAAAATCCCTGCTCCCTGGGCCTCCCTGGATTCTACCTCCTCTGCTTTTGCCTGGAAACTTCCGGTAGGCAGTTGGCCTCACCTCAGCTTTCTCTCTTGAGGGATCACAGTCCTATACTGTGAGCTGTACAATGACTAAAAACTGTATTTCATATGTTTCATCTGTTTCCTTTTTATTTAAAGTGGCAGGATGGATCTGCTCCTCCTTATCCCATAACGTCCAAAAGTGGAAGTTCTTACAATTGCTTTCCTCATCATTTTCCAAATGTTTATTGTGAGTGGCTTCTGCTTGCTTTAAATTTTAGGAATGACATTTGCCACCGACAAAACTTTGTTTTTAAATTTACATGTTTCCAAGTAAAAATCTTAAAAAATAAATTCAGAGCAGTTACATTTAGGCCCTTTGATTCCCCAGCCACTCCTTTGGATAACCATTTTATCAGTTTCTGATGGATTCTTTCAGTGTTCAGAGTTTTCTGGAGTAGTCTTATACAAGAAGACAGCTCTGCAAAGATCCTGGAGATGGCATTTAAGGCTAAGATACTATGAAGTATAAATGCTCTGATACTATAAAGAGCATGGCTTACTGAAAAAGGAAAAAAGAGCAAAGGGAAAGCCCACAGTACAGCAAGAGTATTATAGTACAGAAAGGAGAGAAAGCATTTATTTCAGGTAACAGTAGTCAGCAGAAATCTTATCAAGTAGGGTCTTGTGTGCTAGAATAAGAAACTTAGTTATTATCCTCAGTGCAACAGGAGGTAACTGAAGGGTTCTAAGCACTGAAGTGATAGATAAGGTTTTCATTCTTAAACTATGACTCTGATAAACAGAATAAAAAGAGCGGATTGCCAAGAGGACAAGAATAAAAGAAGTGGAGAAAAAATGGCAGGTCACAGAGAAGTCTAAGTTACAGATAATGCTAACTTTGTCCAGATAAGGGACTAGAGCCTGGATACAAAGGAAGAGAAAGCTTCAGATTACAGTATTACAGAAAAACAAGAATTGCTCATGACTTACATGTGAATGGTGAAGGGAAGGAAATATGTTACGGATGATCCTTAGAAATGTGATTTGAGAAGCTAGATTCTCTGAAATAGCTCCACAGAGAAACAGGTTTTGGGGACCAAGATTTTTATTTTATCCATGACGTACAACTTTCAAGTACACAAAATCAAGTAGGAGGTTGGACATGTTGGTCAAGACCTCAGGAATTGGAAGTTGCAGAGAACAATTTGACAGGCAAAGCGCAAAGCACCAGACTGAACCTTCTAGGAAAGCTGTGTGTTCAAGAATGAAAGGGGCAATACCAAAGAATCTAGTACATGGCAACATTCAGTTCTTGGGTGCAACCTCAGAAACGAATGAGCTCTGTTCATTTCCAAGGCAAACAGTTCAGTATCAGTGTCTATGCCCCAACCACTAATGCCAAAGAAGCTGAAGTTGAACGGCTCTATGAAGACCTACAAGACCTTCTAGAATTCACATTGAAAATAGATGCCATTTTCATCATAGGGGATTAGAACACAAAAGTAAGAGGTCAAGAGATACCTGGAGTAACAGACAAGTTTGGTCTTGGAGTAAAAATGAAGCAGGGCAAAGGCTAGCAGAGTTTTGCCAAGAAAACATACTGGCCATAGCAATCACCCTCTTTCAACAACACAAGAGATGACTCTACACATGTACATCACCAGATAGTCAATACTGAAATCAGATTGATTACATTCTTTGTAACCGAATATGGAGAAGCTCTATACAGTCAGCAAAAACAAGACTGGGAGCTGACGGTGGCACAGATCATGAACTCCTTATTGCTAAATTCAGATGTAAATTGAAGAAAGTAGGGAAAAGCCCTAGACCATTCAGGTAAGACCTAAATCAAATCCCTTACGATTATACACTGGAAGTGACAAATAGATTCAAGGGATTAGATCTGATAGAGTGCCTGAAGAACTCTGGGCACATAACATTGTACAGGAGGTTGTGACCAAAACCATCCCCAAGAAAAAGAAATGCAAAAAGGCAAAATGGTTGTCTGAGGAGGTCTTATAAATAGCTTAGAAAAGAAGCTAAAGGCAAAGGAGAAAAAGGAAAAATAAACCCATCTGAATGTAGAGTTCCAAAGAATAGCAAGGAGAGAGAAGAAAGTGTTCCGAAGTGATCAATGCAAACAAATAGAGGAAAACAACAGAATGGGAAAGACTGAAAGAGTTAAAAAGTTGGCTTAAAACTCAACATTCAGAAAACTAAGACCATGGCATCAGGTCCCATCACTTCATGGCAAATAGATGGGGAAACAATGGAAACAGTGTCAGACTTTATTTTGGGGTCTCCAAAATCACTGCAGATGGTGACCGCAGCCATGAAATTAGAAGACGCTTGCTCCTTGGAAGAAAAATTATGGCCAACCTAGACAGCATGTTAAAAATCAGAGACATCACTTTGCCAACAAAGGTCCATCTAGTCAAGGTATGGTTTTTCCAGGAGTCATGTATGTGAGAGCTGAACCATAAAAAAGGCTGAGCTCCAAAGGATTGATGCTTCTGAACTGTGGTGCTGGAGAAGACTCTTGAGAGTCCCTTGGACTGCAAGGAGATCCAACCAGTCCATCCAAAAGGAAATCAATTCTGACTGCTCATTGGAAGGACTGGTGCTGGAGCTGAAGCTCCAATACTTCGGCCACCTACTGCAAAGATCTGACTCAACAGGAAAGACCCTGATGCTGGGAAAGATTGAGGGCAGGAGGAGAAGGGGATGACAAAGGATGAGATGGTTGGATGGCATCACGTCCTCAATGGACATGAGTGTGATAAAGCTCTGGGAGATGGCGAAGGACAGGGAAGCCTGGCATGCTGCAGTCCATGGGGTCACAAAGAGTCAGACACAACTGAGCAACTGAACAAGAACAAGAAAATCACACAAAATCAGATTTGTTATTTCTATTTGCATAGGGAAACAATAGCACAGAAAGGTTAACCAGTTTTCTATGGCTTGGATTTGAAGCTAATTTGTAGCAGTGACGTTTCAAACCAAAGTTTACTTCTAAAGTCCACATTGACCACCATGATTTGCCTTCAAAATAACAAGTGAGGTCATTATTTCAAAGTACATTATATATAGATAGATGGATATTTTTCCCCCCTCGGCACATCCCACATCATTGGGCAATGTTCCATCAACAGACTTTATCTGTGGCACTCACCACCCTCTGCCCTGTGTGATGCACAGATAATTACCTAACTTGTCAACTTGATGAGGAAAAGTCAGTGACAGGACCAAGAAAATTAGTAGAAAATATTTTTTTCTGAACATGATTCAGACTAATATGTACATAACATCACAGAAAACAAAAATCCACCAAGTAAAGAGAGTTGAGCAGTAGTATAAAATCATGAAAGCAATGCATTGAATCGAGGAGAGAAAAACCTGCTACATAGAAAAGAAAAAAAAAATAGAGCAAATTCTAGGAATCATAATTTCAGCTTGGGACAAAATGCAGTTATTTCTAGATGTTGTACAGAAATTATTATACAAAAACAAAGTAGCACTGGTTTTGTTTTAATAGTTTTGAAAAAGAGATAAAAGAAGAAATCTCAGAGGTTGAACATTCCAAACATCATGTTTAACAAATATGGACACTGAGACCCAAAGAGGTTAAGTTTGCTGCCTGAGATCAAATGACCATTTAGTAGTTAAGGAAGAAAAGCAAAAATCAGGTGTCTTTCATTCGAAGATTGAGCTTTTTCCAAGACTTTATGGAACATCAACTGAAACCTAAACATATACATAAGGGATAGTATTCATTTGTAACTCAGTTATAGTAATGCAGATTTAAGTCACATATTAACTGAACTTCCTTGATTCTGAATACTTCATTAATTCCAACTCCATTTCAGGATTTTTTTTTTTTAACTTCCATCCTGTTTTTCTAACAAGCCAAAGAGCAGACCCTACATGTTTGGGAAGAATTTGTAAAGTGTTTTACTGTTTTAAATAAGTGTGATGAGAGATGGAGGCTTCATGGGAAATTGCTATAGCCCAGTGTGTACTGAGAGGTTGAAATGCAAGAATATCTGCATTCTCAAAGAGGAAACATGAGCTGACTTTTCTCCCTTTCTTTGCAAGAAGATTTGGCTTCGGAACTGCCTAATTTCAATCTCAAAGGTTTTGGAGTTATCTACGATCTTTGAAGCCTTAAGAGGGGTTTCTTGGCAAGAAAAACTGGACAGTGTGAGCCACAAAAGCACCCAAAGCCAAATGTTTTTAACTAATCTAGAACAATGGCTCTTACCCTACTGACCTTTACTTGAAAATAATCCTTAGAAATAAAACCGAAAGTAGGATATCTGCTGCTGCTAGATATCTGAGGAACCCCTAATTTCAGTACAAATGATGAAACAAGGTTTGCTTATCAATGAGATAAGTGTTGCCTTAAGCATTGGGTACCTAAATTCTATGCTCATATCTACAGCTACTAGGTATATGATCTTGACCAGGTCACTTTTTTTCTCCAAGTGAGACACTTTTTCTTATCTCCAAGATAAGGAGATAATATCAGGCTGGTTATACCTTTTGGGCCAACTAACAGTCAGTAGTAGACAAATTGTCTCAATTAGTATTAAATCACAACTACAACCAATGCTATCTACCAGAAATGTAGCTGAAGTATAAAAATACAGAGGTTAAAAGTAAATGGATGGAAAAAGATTAAGCATGCAAGCACTAAAGATGAGAGAACTGGATTACCTATATGAGAGGTAGATATATTAGACACTGGATTAAGGTAGATTTCTGGATAAAAAGGTATTTCATAATGATAAAAAGGATCAGTACATGAAAAGGACATGAATAAATGTGTATGCACATTACAGAATTTCAAAGTATATCAAAAACTGACAGAACTAAAAGGAGAAAAATATACAATTACAGTTAGTGGCTAATCCTTCTCTCTCAGTGAATGACAGACAAAACAGAAAAGCAGCGGTAATATGGAACTGAACTAGTTCACCTGTACATTTCTTTCCGATTCCACACATCAATCTAAGTGATATCTTATTTGTCTTTCTCAGTATTATACTCAAAACTCTATAATAACCTATTTGGGAAAAGAATGTGAAAAATTATGTATGACTATGTATAACTATGAGATGGCTGGATGGCATCACTGACTCAATGGACATGAATCTGAGTGAACTCCGGAAGTTGGTGATGGACAGGGAGGCCTGGCGTGCTGCGATTCATGGGGTCGCAATGAGTCGGACACGACTGAGCGACTGAACTGAACTGATGTATAACTAAATCATTTTGCTGTACGCCTGAAACTAATACAGCATTGTGAATCAACTATACTCCAGTATAAAATCACAGACTAAAATAACATAAAACACGCATAAAAAGAACTGAACAGAATTGAGAGAATAGCAAGGAAACAAATACAACATGCAAAATAGAGAGCAAGTGACAATTTGCTATGTGAAACAGGGGAGTTCAACCCAGTGTTAAGTGATAACCTAGAGTGGTGGAATAGGGAGGGAGGCGGAAGGGGGGCTCAGGAAGGAGGGGACATACGTCTACCTGTGGCTGATTCGTGCTGATATGTGGCAGAGACCAACACAATATTGTAGAACAATTGTCCTCCAGTAATCATGTTTTGTTCTATACTTGTCAATATCATACAATTATAATCATCTTTGATAAGTATTAGCTTCTCAAGAACAGTTATGCTTTATGAGTACTGCTCAATTGTCACCACCAATAGAATGATACTCAGATGTGTTCTTTCTGTAAAGCTTTGTAAGTAATGAGAGAGAGAGAAAGAATTGACCAGAACTATAAGCAACTTCACCCGACTGACATACATAGAATATCACGCATTCTGAGGAACGTTATCCAATGGCACATGGACCATTCCCCATGACAGATGGATAACAGCTGAGAATTTTTCACAATTAAGCATGGATCTGCAGATTAAAGGAAGAGGCATCGGAGAAAATCAGTCACAAACTCACAGCTAGACATTTTGTAGTAAAACTACGGAATACTGAAGAAAGAAAGGTACTAATAAAAGTAGAGACCTTAGAATGTTTAAATCCTACTCATTTATGCTTAAAAAAACTGATAACCTATAAAGGATTGATAATTAGACTGACAGAAGACTTTTTTACAAGAATGGAAGCCAGAGTACAATAGGATAGCTTGATCAAAGGTATGAGAGAAAATAGCTTGCAACCAGAACTGTATCTCCAGCAAAAATATCTCTCAAGAAAAAAAATACAATGTTATTTTCAGATAAACCAAAACATAGAGTTCACCACAACACACCTTCCTTAGAGGAATTTCTAAAATCCACACTTGGGGAAGAACAAATAAATCAGAAATATCTGAAATGCAAATAATGAGTGGTGAGCAAGGGAAGTCAGTGAACATGTGGGTGAATTCAAACAAGCTTTGACTCTGCAAATTAGTAAAAATTCCTTTGGAGTTAAAAAGATAAGGTAAAATGCAAATACTAAACAACAGAAGTTTGTAAGCCAAGCAAAGGTGAGTAGGATTTAAACATTTTAAGGTCTCTAGATTGCCCAAGAAAGAAAGAAAGATTTTTGATTAACATTAGATTTCATGAAATGAAGAATATAGGAAAATGTCAAATTTAAGAATACAAAGGGTTCCAGACTCTCATGGATGGAGTCGAAGGTGAAAGAGAAGGAGAAGAGTGGGAATTAGGGGGTTGATCTGTGCCAAGAACTGAATCGTCCTTGGGGGTAAGCTAGTTCAATAGACAAACGCGGTAGGGAGGACCACCGGAAGGCAAGCCTGTGGGGGTGTCGGGAGAGGAGTTGCTGTTGTCTAGTCACTGAGTCATGTCCAACTCTTTGCAACCCCATGGACTGTAACCTGCCAGGCTTCTCTGTCCTTAGGATTTCCCAGGCAAGAATACTGGAGTGGGTTGCCATTTCCTTCAGGGAGAGAGGAGGCAGGAGGGTAAATGGCAAGAAAATAAGGAGAATGAAGGGCATGGATATTAACTGACAACTGCCTTCTTCCAGATACTGAGGTGCTGTGGTTTCCAGAAGAAACACATAGAGCTTTCAATGATATCTGCATGTTGCAGGCATACCTTGGGTTCTATGGAGAATGGCATGACCTTGACCTTGAGCATCCCTTCTCCCTCTGGAAAAGTATCTAAAGAATCCTGTTCTTTGTTCTAGTTCTTAAACTCCACAACATCATCTCACTAGAGCCAGGCCCTAAACATAACACCAGGGTTTATCTAGGGTATTAATTACAAAGTGGGTCAGACTGGCCCCCTCCTCACCAAATCCCCAGGCATACTAAAGCACACTGACACAGAATCTAGTGCATATTCATTCAGACTGTGATTAGAAAACATATCTGAAACAATTCTTAGTATGCAGCATTATAATATTTAAACATTCTTCATTTAATGTCAGTTTCAAGAACTTAAAAGCAATAAAAATAGCCACCACAGTCATCACACCTCCACCTTCCAACAGCCCCAAAACACTTGAAAGCCCAGCAGTTCTAAACTGCCTTAGGAAATAAAGCCAAAAAGAATAAAAAATTAATAGGAATTCCATTTTGTTTTGGATATTTGCAAATATTCAGACTCAAGCAAGAATGCTATGGAGAGAAAAAAAAAATCCATAATAAGGCAATCTCAAAAGTGAAGTTGACTGACAAGCTGAATATTTTAACAGTGCATGAGATAACAGTCAGCTAAACCATTTGCTATTTTCTCTCTGTGCCCATCAGATAGCGCTGACGTTGTCTGCTGCAGAAACTCCATCAGTGCAGCCAAAGGCCGGAACACTCTTGACTGTTGCTGCCTTTTTACAATATACCTGATCCAGAAACTACACAGCAGTTCTCATAATGAAATATAAATCGTGGGCAACATATACACCATGCACTGTAGGCAAGATGGGCGAGACTGAGGAGGCTCCCTGGCATTTAAAACCTCTTTAATCAACTATGCCTTATTTCCCTAATTCCAGCATCTAAATGTTCCATAATATAGCAGTTTTCTTAAGAACTCTTTGTACCAGGGGTCAGCAAACTATGGCCCATGAGTCATATCTGGGCCACCATGAGTTTTTGGACATCAATTGTTATTGGAGCACAGCTATGACCATCACTGTCTATGTCGCATTGCCTATGAGAACGTTTCCTTCTACAAAGTGAGTTAAGTTGCTGCAATAGGGACCATTGGCCCCAACTGCCTAAAAGATTCACTATCAGAACGCCTCCAGAAGTAAGTTTTTCCACCCTGCCTTACACTCACGGGCTGTAAAACTGAGGCAGCAGAGGACGAGATGTTCCTCAGAACAGTGTTGCCTTTTCATTCTACCTGCCGCCCTCCCAACGCACAAATAGGTAGTGTGTGTTATCTGTTAATGCGATGCTGGATGCTAAATACAGTGAGTTAGACACAGCAAACATGTCACCAGGCTTCCGAATTCCAGGACAGATGTCACAAAACAATCACAGCACTTTTTCCTTTAAGTCCAGATGTCAGCTCAGAATCCTTCCCACACAGTTCTCCACGCAAACCAGTAACTGACTCGGGATTAGCAGAAAAGATGAAGTGTTTTTGCTCTCTCTCATCTAATTAATTCTCATGCTGTTATTTTAAACCATTATCCTTTAAATCTGTCCGCACAAATCTCTCTTCCATTATATTTTTTAATCTACTGAAACTTTAAACTGCACTTAGTAAGTCTAACTCTTCCCTGAAATGTCTTACCAAAGTTAAAAAAAACACGTGGCATGTGTGTAAAAGCTGGGAAAAAGAAAATAAGTGACTAAATAAGGTTGACACAAAAGTGCAGGGGATTGTTATGACAGTTCTGTTTTCAGAACACAATTTCCAATTATGTTTGTGCATATTGCCAATTAGTTTGTGGCCAACAAGAACCCAAGGCAGGGGGTCCCAGTGTGGCAAACCCTAGAAACTCTAGAAGTCTGTGAGCCCTTAGTGAAGTTCACCAGCCAGTTAGGAGTCCACACCACTGTCCCACTGGAGCCTACACCTCACCTGTCTGAACACGAGAGGGGCCTCTTATCTTCCTGGATCCAGGACACACAGTGGAGAGGTCACTGCACTCTTCTCAGGGGATCAAGCTGTCCACAGCAGGCCCAGTGGGTTGGGCAGCCCACGGGTACCTCCTGGTGATGGTGCTCCAGAGCCTCTTCCATCCTCTCACTCGCTATCTGTTTCTTCCCTCCATCCCTTCTCCATAAGTCTCCACATATGCTCAAAACTCTTCTCCACTGTGTTTGATTCCGGAAGAGATGCGTTCCCTCCACGAGCCACAGAACTGAATGTTCTTCATGATCTGAACCTCTAGAATGAGGGTCGTCACAGGCTGAGGATATTAGTCACCAGGTGATTCTAATGGTGGTGCAAGTGAGGCAACAGCTGCTTTGTCCACAGCCAAGTTTGAGTCAGATCACCTGGATGGTTGTTAAACAGGCTGGTCCCTGGGTTGCTTCTCAAACTCAGTGACACAGACTCTCTTCAAGTCTGCATATTCTGACACAAGTTTCCAGTGGGAAGCATTCAGAGGAAACCTCGCTGAAGCCCCTGACATTCATGGTACAATGCTCGCTCACCAGGACCAACACTGTCCAGAAGCTTCCTACACTGCACAGATCCTAGGCTCCGCCTCCTAGGAATTGATGCCAGTTAGTACGATGGCCAGGTGATCCTCGTCTTCATGATGGTTTGCAAAACGCTGACCTAAGACCAACACTGAACCACAGAACCAAGCTTACGAAAACTGTTCTGCACGAACATGTCCAAAACTTGATTCAAGGTGTCACCTGACTGACTGAATCCCTATCTCTAGATGATAATGATGATGATGATAACACCCAGAAAACTTTAACAGGTAAATAGTTGTCTGTCTTGGAAGTAGAGGCCGGCACGGCCACGTGATCTGTGTCTGCCCTGTATTCCCAAAACCAGCTGATTGGTTTGGGATGTCTACGGCAGAATCAGCAGCCATTTGGAACCTGGCAATAATAGAGCCTCGAATAAGGGAAATGGTTTCTCATCCTGGGCTTTGGTTCCCCTCTCTGTAGGAGGAGACTGGTAGTGCTCACTTCACAGGTCTACAGAGAGGATCAAGATGATGCCTATAACATCCAGGCTCAGGGAGTGGCACGAGGCAGTGTTCTGTGGGTGAAAGGGAGTCAGGAAGCTAGGAGGGTTGGCAGTATTGACACGTCCCAAAACTCTAGTTAAACCTATCCTGCATGATTTTCCTATCTTAAGACTGTCAAAGAAGGAAACACAAATAATTGTTTCACACTGATATCATATTTGCGAATATGCCTAAATGCATAAAAGACAGGCACGATCACAGAAAATATCTTTCCTACAGAAGCCAACATTTATTTGCAGCTCTTTTGTCCTGTCCCTTTATTGCTCTCACTCACAACTCTGAAATTTCCTCACATTTACTAAAACCTGGAATAATAAGGTTCAGACACAAATCTTAATGGTTGATGAGTTTTGAATTATAAACTTTTGAATTATAAACAGCATGACTTTTTTTTTATCTTTCCTTCAGTTTCCCTGCTTCAAATAAAAAATGAACACTGAACTAGAGATGCTGCGACATTTTTCTTTCCTGTATTATTTCAAGCACCCATTACCTGAGCACTTCCTATGTCCCAGGTGCCACACTAAGCTTTGTATATGCATCATTATTTCATTATTTCCTTTAACACTCATTACAATCCTATGAATTAAAAACTCATATTACAGCCATTCTATAGCAGGGGAAACTGAACTACAGGTAAGTTGATATCTTGCCCACTCACTGAGATACTAGGTAACAGACAGCCACTACCTAGCTCCAGGCCCAATGTCTTTAGCAGTCTGATGGGGGAGCTACTGTGTGCTGGGAAATGTGTCTATGAAAAGGAATTATAGATAGTTTTTGCCCTCAGAGGTTTGTGACCTAACAGAAGACTACTAATGCCAGGATGGTAACCCCTACCACAAGTCACCATTGCTTTCTACTTGCCCACGGCAGACATCATTAATTGATCCTAGTCTTCCATTGAATCTTGACTTGGTCATATTGCACTTAGTCACATAGAAACCACCCACCAATTGCTTCAAGTTGACATTGGATGTGATTTTCCAGTCTTTATCCAGTGGAAATAAATTTAAAACTATTTCTCTTTACTGCATCTAGATCTGGCCTATGATAGAGGCAAAAGAGGATACTGATATTATGTGCAATTCACAACATTAGAGATTCAAAATTCTCTGCAAATAGACATAAGCCTAGGAAACAAATACACTACAACAATCAAGCAGCCAAGAAGGTTGCTTTCACTCGCATAAAGTTTCTCAGGGAAGACAAGCCTTCTACCTTATCCATATCATGTCCCAACACCCTTTAAATCTCTATAGCTCATGTAAGCTGGTTGAATTTTCTCCTTTCAGCAGTTAAAAATGAACAGATATAAAAAAAAATAAGGAAGGAACTGAAACTAAGGTTGAAATAAGGATATGATACAACTATATTTGATGTCGAGGGGGGGGTAGAAATCTACCTTAGTGAACCTATTATAAGCCACCTTCCACCAGTTAATTGAAAATGAGTTAACGTGCAGGTGGGCTGAACTAAAATTAGCATAAAAAGAAAATCACTTTTCTCTTTCTATAATTTACATGCCTTTGTAATCAGCAAAATGACAGATCAGACAAGAGACCTACCCACCGTGATGCAATCTTTAATCTCTGTCACACAATAATCATTCCCTTGTAATATAATGAAGCTGCTTCTGTCACGATGGCATTGAATGTAGATAGTTCCAGTTACTGGTAATTCTCAACTGTTTTGCACAAAGAACAGTGAGGTATGATCCATGGGCTTTGGAAGGAAACAAAATAATAAAAGAAGGTAACTGAATTTTATCTGTTGGATGAAACTTTTCTGGAATCTTTCCAGGTTCTGTGTTGACTTTTCTTGGATTACTTCTAAAAACTGAAGCAACAAAGAGGAAGACCCTTGGGAGCAAAACATCCTTCCGTTTATAAGGTTCAGGATGATTTTAATAGGCTGAAAGTGAGTACGCTACTTGCACGGCTAATTTCCCACAGGCATTTTCCAAGTTTTTACCCATTACAGTGTCAGGCCTTTGAATAAAAAGGTTCTGTTTGAACCAAATACCGTTGTTGCTCTTGTGGCACATGAGAGAGAAGCAAAAATATCTCCAGCGGCGAAAGGAAGCGCAGGACATGAAACCAATGTCACACCTGCCTAACATTGTGATGTGCTTTCCTCCAAGGTGCCCCTCAAATTCCACCAGCACTTAAACTTTGCGGTGTTTTCAGAAAATAAATGATCATTATCCTTTGCATGCTTCTTGAAAGGCTGTTCTCCAAAGGGAGATGATTCCTGGGACTCTAGAGAAAAGCTGTCATCCAGGTTGGAAGGCTTAGATGAGGTGACAAAAGCAAAGTGCACCACTCTTTCACCAGTGACAGACGTCACTAATCAATCTCAACACTTTTTCACACTGAGCTTGGTGGCAGACATCACTAATCAATCTCAGTGCTCTTTCCCATGAGCCCCTGCTTAACCTTCTGATGGAGGCCTCTGGACAGCCATTAACAATGAAATGAAGTTGAAATAGGAAGTGAAAAACATTTGCCAATTTTTTTTTTCCTCTTAAATTTTAACTGCTAGCTAGAGACAATGATACCCCTGCTATTCTGTCTGAACCATTTATTCACTGGGAAAGGTAGAGCATGACCTTCTCAATTACAAGGAAATCAAAAGGGAAAGAAAACATTAGATGAGATTCCATAAACAGCCCCTTTCCTGAGTTCCTACTTGCCCCCACCTTCTCTATAAGAAATAATAAAATCAATTATAGAAATTAAAGGCAAGGACTCTGAATTGTGCTACCAATGTCTAAGAATTAAGATATTCCATAAGATTTTTTTTTTAACCTCTGCTTATTTTCTCCCTTATTTAGTCTTGTAACTCTGTTCCAGTAGTAACAGTAAACGTGGAACTCTAATTTCCACAGTTTAAAACATCTACAGGGAAATTCCCTGGTAGTTCAGTGGTTAAAATTCCATTCACCCAAAGCAGGGGACATCAGGTTTGATCCTTGCCCAGGGAACTAGATCTCACATACCTCAACTAAGAGTTTGCATGCCACAATTAAGGATAACATATGCTGCAACATATTGACTAGCCAAAGCCTACGACTGTGTGGATCACAACAAACTGTGGAAAATTCTTAAAGAGGTGGGAATGTCATACCACCTGACCTGCCTCCTGAGGAATCTGTATGCAGGTCAAGAAGCAAAAGTTAGAACTAGACATGGAACAACACACTGGTTCCAAATTGGGAAAGGAGTACATTGTCAAGGTTGTATATTGTCACCCTGCTTATTTAACTTATATGCAGAGTACATCCTGAGAAATGCTGGACTGGATGAAGCACAAGCTGGAATCAAAATTGCTAGGAGAAATATCAATACATCAGATATGCAGATGACACCACACTTATGGCAGAAAGCAAAAAAGAATTAAAGAACCTCTTGATGAAAGTGAAAGAGGAGAGTGAAAACATTGGCTTAAAACTCAACATTCAGAAAATGAAGATCATGGCATCTGGTCCCATCCCTTCATGGCAAATAGATGGGGAAACTGGAAACAGTGAGAGGCTTTATTTTGGGGGCTCCAAAATCACTGCAGGTCATGACTGCAGCCATGAAATTAAAAGATGCTTGCTCTTTGGAAGAAAAGTTATGACCAACCTAGATGGCATATTAAAAAACAGAGACATTACTTTGCCAACAAAGGTCCATGTAGTCAAAGCCATGGTTTCTTCAGTAGTCATGTATGGATGTGAGAGTTGGAATATAAAGAAAGCTGAGTGCTGAAGAATTGATACTTTTGAACTGCGGTATTGGAGAACACTCTTGAGAGTCCCTTGGACTGCAAGGAGATCCAACCAGTCCATCCTAAAGGAAATTAGTCCTAAATATTCATTGGAAGGACTGATGCTGAAGCTCCAATACTTTGGCCATCTGATGCAAAGAACTGACTCACTAAATAATACCCTGATGCTGGGAAAGATTGAAGGCGGGAGGAGAAGGAGATGACACAGGATGAGATGGTTGGATGGTATCACCTACTCAATGGACATGAGTTTGAGTAAACTCTGGGAGTTGGTCATGGACTACGAAGCCTGGCATGCTGCAGTCTATGGGGCTGCACCAAGAGTCGGACACAACTGAGTGACTGAACTGAACTGATGCTGTAACTAAGACCCAGTGCAGCCAAATAAATATTTTTTTAAATCTACAGTTTGTTCCAACTCCTCATTAAAAACATTTACATTATTTCTAGATTTAAGTAGTGAATCTCTGGGTGACATATAAATGGCATCATGGCAAGGGACTCAGATTCTACACCACATTTTTCTTTAAAATAAGGAAACAAAGGAAGACAAAAGCCAAAGAGGGGGGCAAACCAGAAATCCAAATAAGTTATCTAAGTCATTTATATCTTCGACTGTCAGCTTAGCCTTGAGAAAAAAGCACAGTCTATTATATCATCTCACAAATCCAAATCCAAGAATGCTCAATTATCCCTGCAGGGCCCACATAATGAGATATGGCCCACATCTCATAGCAGCCCCATGTCTTATCCATTCAATTGCCTAAACAAAGAGAGAATGAGATACATGTTGGTTTTCTCCTTTTTGTCATGTAGTAACCAGTAGCCCAAAGGGCCATACAACTGAGATTGTACCTGTATGCTAAGTCACTTCAGTCATGTCTGATTCTTTGCAACCCTGTGGACTGTGGCCTGCCAAGCTCCTCTGTCCAAGAGGATTCTCCAGGCAAGAATACTAGAGTGGGGTTGCTGTGCCCTCCTCCTGGCACAGAAACTCACTTCAGTATTCCTAAGGAAGAGGAAGATCCCATCCTCCTGGGATCCTCTTGACCCAGGGATAGATTATGACCAAATGGATCAGTAAATTCCCTTTGCTTTGGGGAGAGAGGCTGGAGTATTTCCTCCTCTGCAACAGTTTCATTCTGGAACCTACAATTGCATCACCGATAATCACTGTTCATCATCCACCCTCTCTGATCTTCCAAGTCCCTGCTAGTGTATACCACACAACTTAGGATTTCACTTCTATTTTGATGTCTCTGATTGAGTCACTTGAATACATTGTTCCCATCTAGAGTCTAGAGTTTTTCATGATGCAAATGACTGTACTTATGGGTATCCCACAGTTTGTTGATACTGTGTATTTCACTTGGTAGGTTTATGTTATTTCCTGATTTGATTAAGATTACTTGCTACTGCTAATAAGTATGCGATTTATTTAATTATGCCTTGATCAACCTAATTTTGCCAAAGTACTAACATTTCTTTAAATTTTGTTCTAAATTGATGGCGGTTTTAAAGAGAGCATCGTGATAGCAATATCTTCATTTAAAATATCTAAATGAAAATACTGAATGGTTTTTTCTTATTTTAATCACTGAGAATTTGAAAATTATGATAACCTAGAGAAGGTGTTTGAAGACCCACTGGAGAAAGGAATAGCACGCAGTCAAGCATTCTTGCCTGGAGAGCCCCATGGACAGAGGAGCCTGGCAGACTATAGTCCACGGGGTTGCAAAGAGGTGGGCACAACTGAGAGACAGGTGAGTGATCAAAAGCAAAATCAAGATAGTCCAGCAAAAATAATGTATAGCAGACTGACCCAGTGAACAAAGGATACCAAAAGTTATATCTAGCAGAACAAACCTAATTGAAGAACAAACTGGAAAACAAAATTAAAGCAAGGTGCCAATTGGGGAATAAAGCAATGAAAATAAAACTAACAAATATTTTGAGAGAAAAGGAGAGAAAGAAAGAATAGATATGTAAAGTTAAATAGAGGTAGATAAAGACGATTTATATACATTAAAGATTAACTGCAAGGGGAAAGTACAGTAGGAAAAGCAAACAAAGGAATAAATGTAGAAAAATAATAGTTTTTAAAAATTAAAATTAAAAAAAGAGGGAAAATCCACAGAACTGCAAAAGCCCAACACAGAGGCAGAGTTTTATGACAACAATAAAAAATGTGATTGAGAAAAAAGAAAAAAAAGCTCAAAAGCTTACTTGGATTTCTTAGTGCCAATAAAATCGACATCTACAACAGACGGGGGAAAAAGGAAAAAAAAAAAAGGAAAAAGTCCAAAAGAGCCTATAGATCAAGTCAAAACACAAGAATAATAAATGTTTTTCTTGAGTCGCTGCTGTCAGAGTCCTTTCCCACACTGGGAGTCACAGTCCACCTCACCTCCCTAGGATGCCCTCCAACACTGTGCTGATCTCTGGACCTGCTGTGGGGGCAGCTCAGATTCTAATCTGGTCCTACTCCTGTGTGTTCTTGCTTCCAATGTCCACAGCTATCAGAGCTAGTGCATTTTCTTTTGTGGGAGCTCTCAATGACCTTTTATATATTCCATCAACACAGTCTGTTTAGTTGATCGTGTGGATTTAATCTGTAGCTTGTACAGCTGGTGGGAAGGTTTTGGGTCTTCTTCCTTAGCCACACTGCCCACTGGGTTTCAATTGTGGTTTTATTTCCACCTCTGCATGTGGGACATCCACTGGGGTTTGCTCCTGAGGCTGCCCTGGAGGGCTTGGGTTTGCCCCTGTGAGGGCCAGGTGTGGAGGTGGTGCAGCTGCTTGGGTTGCAGGGGTTCTGGCAGCACCAGGTACTCAGGGGAGTTGGTGACTATGGCAGCAGGAAATACAGTGCTCTAGAAGGGTATGGAAACCAGTATTGGCCAATACACTCCAGTATTCTGGCCTGAAGAATCCCCTCTCTGATAGAGAAGCCTGGCAGGCCATGTCTACAAGGTTGCAAAGAGTTGGACACGACCGAAGTGACCCTGTGTGCATCGATGCAAGCCTTTTTTTTGCCTGTGGCAGCTCTGCCCCAGTGAGAGCTGAGCGTGAAGATGGCGTAACTGCTTGGCTTGCGGGGACCCTGGAGGCACCAAGTATGCTGGGATACGGACTGCCTCCGCCTCAGGAGTTATGGCCCTACCAGAGTCTTTTTTCGAGCCTCTTGTAGCTGGCGATCAGAAGGCCTCTTTGGCCAGCCTTTTTCCGTAGCTCCACCCATTCAGGCACTTAGAGGGCTCCCTTCAATACCTTTGTTTTTATGTTTTTGTCCCCTGGCCTCTTTCCCCTCTTTTCTGATAATAAAATATTCAGTGGTTTAGGTGAAAATAACTCTTTCTCACCACTGGTCACAGAGATTAAAATGACATTTCTAACCATTATATCCCCCAGTTCCAAATACTCTATTCATTATTCACTTGTGATTGACCAAAATCTCAACAAAAAGCAGTCAAAACAAACAAACATTTACTGACTTGAAAAGCTGAGAGTTCAAGGAAGTGTCCAGGGTCAGCTTTGGCTGAATCTGGGTGCTCAGAAGACTCCTTTCTCTGCCTGTCTTCCTACTGAAACATGCACCATGAATCCAGAGGTACCAGTGAGAAGGCCAGGCCCTTAGGGCTCCCAGGCATGATCTTTCCTGATACATGGTTTCTGTCTGCCTGAGACTGATGGACAAGACCTACCAAAAAGGCTGAGAGAGCTCAGAGAAGGAAAACAAGCTCCAGGAGTATTCTAGGCCCCAAGCTCTTATTTGTAAACTTGAAGGGAAACAAGACAAACAACAAACCCTTAAATGTGAGATGACAGGCATATTTACAAAACAAGTCATAAGCAAAACAGAAGCCTTATTTATTGAAGAAAAAGGTGGTTGTCTTAGGAGTAGCTGTGAAAAAATTCTCATCTTCTGCTAAACCTTCCTGATCAACTGGGCACTGGGGTTATATCTGGCAAATGGCCAAATGCCTGTGATACCATGCTTTTCTTTCTTAATGTCTGGGTTTTATTGTTCAAACTTGTTGGGAAGGGGTAAAGCTTCCCCTGTATAATTAGCAAGCTGTCAATATGTGAGTTGAGAGTACTTGCACAAACTTCAAGTAACTAAAATCAAGACATTACGGAGGGACTTCCTTGGCAGTCCAGTGATTAACACACCTTGCTTCCACTACAGGGTTCATGGGTTTGGGGGAACTATGATCCTACATGCTTCATGATGTGACCAAAAACAAGTAAATAAAACAAATTTAAAAACGCATTTATGGAATGCCTACTGAGTGCCAGGTAATATGATAGGTAGTAGGAAACCAATTGGAGAAGGCAATGGCACCCCACTCCAGTACTCTTGCCTGGAAAATCCCATGGATGGAGGAGCCTGGTAGGCTGCAGTCCATGGGGTCGCTAAGAGTCGGACACAACTGAGCGATTTCACTTTCATGCATTGGAGAAGGAAATGGCAACCCACTCCAGTGTTCTTGCCTGGAGAATCCCAGGGACGGGGGCGCCTGGTGGGCTGCCGTCTCTGGGGTTGCACAGAGTCGGACACGACTGAAGCGACTTAGAGGCAGCAGCAGTAGGAAACCAATGGTGGACAAGGTGGATAAGATGGGAAACATTCTATATCCTGAAAAGCATATAGTGATTCTGATTTAAACGAAAGTTTAAAATCCTCTAGGTACTTTTCTGGTGGTCCAGTGGCTAAGACGCCCTGTTCCCAACAGGGGTGGCCTAGGTACAGTCTGCGGTCAGGGAACTAGATCCCACGTGCTGCAACTAAGAGTTTGCATGCCATAACTAAATCCCACTCAAGCCTCAACTAAGACTCGGCACAGCCAAATAAATAAAAATAAATATATATATTTAAAACCTCTATGTGCGGTAATAGGGTACTGAGAAAGCAAAAACTAAGGTCACCAAAACCTTTTTCTTAATGGAGGCATAGTTGGTCACAGTACTATGTTTCAGGTATCAGTTCAGTTCAGTCGCTCAGTCGTGTCCAACTCTCTGCGACCCCCTGAATCACAGCACGCCAGGCCTCCCTGTCCATCACCAACTCCCAGAGTTCACTCAAACTCATGTCCATCGAGTCAGTGATGCCATTCAGCCATCTCATCCTCTGTCGTCCCTGTCTCCTCCTGCCCCCAATCCCTCCTAGCATCAGAGTCTCTTCCAATGAGTCAACTCTTCGCATGAGGTAACCAAAGTATTGAAGTTTCAGCTTTAGCATCAGTCCTTCCAAAGAAAACCCAGGACTGATCTCCTTTAGAATGGACTGGTTGGATCTCCTTGCAGTCCAAGGGACTCTCAAGAGTCTTCTCCAACACCACAGTTCAAAAGCATCCATTCTTCGGTGCTCAGCTTTCTTCACAGTCCAACTTTCACACCCATACATGACCACAGGAAAAACCATAGCCTTGACTAGACGGACCTTTGTTGGCAAAGTAATATCTCTGCTTTTAAATATGCTATCTAGGTTGGTCATAACTTTCCTTCCAAGGAGTAAGGGTCTTTTAATTTCATGGCTGCAATCACCATCTGCAGTGATTTTGGAGCCCCAAAAAATAAAGTCTGACACTGTTTCCACTGTTGCCCCAACTATTTCCCATTAAGTGATGGGACCAGATACTATGATCTTTGTTTTCTGAATGTTGAGCTTTAAGCCAACTTTTTCACTCTCCTCTTTCACTTTCATCAAGAGGCTTTTTAGTTCCTCTTCACTTTCTTCCATAAGGGTGGTGTCCTCTGCTTATCTGAGGTTATTGATATTTCTCCCGGAAATCTTGATTCCAGCTTGTGCTTCTTCCAGCCCAACCTTTCTCATGATGTACTCTGCATAGAAGCTAAATAAGCAGGGTGACAATATACAGCCTTGACGTACTCCTTTTCCTATTTGGAACCAGTCTGTTGTTTCATGTCCAGTTCTAACTGTTGCTTCCTGACCTGCATATAGGTTTCACAAGAGGCAGGTGAGGTGGTCTGGTATTCCCATCTCTGTAACAATTTTCCACAGTTTATTATGATCCACATAGTCAAAGGCTTTGGCATAGTCAATAAAGCAGAAATTGATGTTATACAACATAAGAATTCATACTTTTTTAAAGATTATGCTCCATTTATAGTTACTATAAAATATTGGCTATATTCCTAAGCTGCACAATATATTCTTGTAGCTTATTTATTTCTTACATTGTAGTCTATGCCTCTTAATATCCTCCCCTAACTTGTCCAACTTTTCTGCTTCTTGTTGGTGACCCCTAGTTTGTTTCCTATATCTGTGAGTCTTATTTCCTTTTTGTTATATTCCTTAGTTTGTTTTATCTTTTAGATTTCATAGAGAAGTGATATTATATAGTATTTGTCTTTCTCTAACTTATTTCACTTAGCGTAATACCCTACAAGTCCACTCACATTGCTGCAAATAAAATCGTTTCATTCTTTTTTCTGGTGAATAGTATTCCATTGTGTATAGGGGCCACATTTTTATTCATTCAGCTGTTCATGGACACTGAATATTGCTTCTATATCCTGGCAACTGTAAATAATGCTACTATGGACATTGAGGTGCATGCATCTTTTCAAACTAGTGTTTTCATTTTTCTGGATATATATAGAGAGTCATCAGATCTTATCAGGGGTCATCAAGGAAGGCATCCCAGAAGAAGCAACAGTTGTAACGATGGCTGGAAGTTAGCCAGCAGAAATAAAGTACAGTAAGGGCGAGTAGAGGGACCCAGCGAGGAAAAGCAGTATATACCAGGTTCAGTGGCAAGACTGCTTGTCTCTGTTGAAGAACTGAGGAAGTACAACAGGGGTCTCAGAGGTGATTGGGGGGAGTGACAAGAATTGGGGTGGGAGAGGAGTCTGGGGGACTCAGGGATTTTCAAAATCACAATAAGAACTTTAGACTTTATCCCAACACTGTTGGGATGATATTGGTGGGGTTTAAGCAATGGAGCATTTTCAGATTACATCTTTCAAAGATCACCTTATTACTATGTGGGAAGTGGATCAGACAAGGGCATTGGTGGAGGAAGGTCAGTTATACTACAAAATAAAGCAAATTGAAATGCATGCTGAAAGCATGTAATTTCTGCCAATATTGTCTTCAAATATAATGCAGTTTGTCACTTGTTATGTACCCTTATTTTGTTTTAGAACTTTTAAAATATCCTCAATTACTGCCTATGCGTAACCTCATTAACTGAGTAACAAACAATAGGCGCTTTCTCCTCGTGAAGAGAACTGGATTTCTTTTCAGGATGGTGGTGTGATAAACCCCAAATACAGCATCATTACTAGTCTAGGCTAACTACGACAATTCTTACTTCTGATGTGTAATTGGCCCTAGAAGTAGGAATGAAATCTGGCCCAATTCTGGCAACTGAAAGTGAAGTGGAACCTTTAGGGAGAGGATCCTGGGAAGCTTTTTCTTCCCTTAAAAAGAAACTAGAGGCAGCTTGTACTGTCTCTCTGTATGTAGCCTTGGTCCCTGGAAGTACAGAAGCCATGCTGCAACGCCACTAGGGAAAGAGGCAGAACAAAAGCTGACATGCAAAGAACAGCTGAAAGATGGCTGCTGAGAGTGCAAAGACAGGAATAATGTGAGTCCCTGAAAGCACCAACTTTCAAATGCTAGTACTTCTGTTATATTAATATAAGTAAATTACATCCTATTTGGTTAAGCCACTGTTTTTGTTACTTGCAGCAAAATGTATTCTTAAATGATATAATAACCCTACTCTGGTAGCCCAGCTGGTAAAGAATCTGCCTGCAATGCGGGAGACCTGGGTTTGATCCCTGGGTTGGGAAGATCCCCTGGGGAAGGGAATGGCAACCTGGAGAATTCTGGACTGGAGAACTGCATGGACTGGATAGCCCACGGGGTTGCCAAGAGTTGGACACGACTGAGTGACTTTCACTCACTCACTCAACCCTCAAGTAGAACAAATATTTCACTAAAATACATTCAACTTTATCCTGAGGTTTCCTGTACCACCAGGCACAGCAGGCCAGCACCCCAGGGAATACATGCCCCTGGGCTAGAGAAGTATAGCCTTGGGCGAACACTACCACTTTCAAATGTTTTCACTCTTCCGTCCCATACAAACTTCTTTTTCTTTGCTTAGATTCCACAAAGGAGCAGTTTAGACTCTAAAGACTAAGAAGGACAAGAGAAAGAAGCCTTTTATCCTGTGTATTTGGGTTAACGCTGGCCCTCTGGTTGAGACATGCCCTGGACACTCTTACACACAAAGTGTTTTTAAATTTTAAAGAGTTAGTACATCAGCACAAAGAATATTTACCATTTTTAGAGGTTTTTTTTTGTTTGTTTGTTTGTTTCCTTCAGGGCTAATACACTGTCATTCAAGAGCCCCTAAGTTGCCTGAAGCATC
The DNA here is from genome assembly GCF_001704415.2 of Capra hircus. NCBI lineage: Eukaryota > Metazoa > Chordata > Mammalia > Artiodactyla > Bovidae > Capra > Capra hircus. The sequence continues at coordinate 18,240,472 of NC_030829.1, read as the reverse complement.
AGCTTTCACTTTTCCATATAATTATGCAAGAAAAAACAAAAAGATAGATGTCCTCCCAACCTGACCTTCCTCACAGTGTTGACAATGGAACAGTGGACTGTCGTCTAGCAGATGAACTAAACACAGAAGGGAAGATGGATCAGGTACTGTACTTCTCCCATTTGAAACTTCTCCCCTTCCCAGCAGTCCTAAAGGCACATGTCAGTTGCACAGTGTGGGCACGATTCTCTGATGTTATTTGTGAGCAAATACTGCCTTTTCCCAGACTCTACACAATCAGTCTACTTCTGCAGTACTGAAGTCAAGTATAGCCATTAGGAAGAAAGAGACCATTGTGTGATAAATGCAAAGGTGCTGTGGCTTCATGTGATTTATTATCGATGAATGTGAGAGAATATAAAAAACTACATCATTAATTTCATTTCCATTTTAGTAGTTCTGTGGGTTTAGCTGCCTTGAAAATTCTTCTCATTCTCTCAGGAGAGAAATTTGCAAGACTACAAAATGGCTGAATGTGTTTTAGCATAAGCAATGGAATCGTCCTTATGAAGCAAGTTCTCTTAGCTGCCGCAGCCCTGATTCCTATAATGATTTGGGGGCAGTGATAGGTGTTTGGGGTCTTCTCTAAATTTATGCATCTCCAGTCTAATAACAGTGTCATTATACCATCCCACTAATTATACCTAGGTTATCACTTCATCCATTCATATTTAAGCCCATCTGTTCCTTGAAGGGGCTCAGTAATGTTTACATGAGGAAACACTAATAGCCTGGTTATGCTTTCATATCAGGAAAGCTCTTTTTAATGCCTTCCTTACATTTCAAAACCCAGATTCATAAACTGATCATTTAGAAGGAGTCATTTTAATATATATTAATTTTACCAATTCCCAAAGATGTCTTCAAGGCAG